>NC_059141.1:53328048-53928048 GCF_020740605.2 Lemur catta
TGAGGCCATCCGCCGAGCACGGTGGTGCAGAAAAGAACATGGGAGGTTAGAAGAGAGAAGAAAAACTGTGAAATAGCAGCCTTGGGAAATTGGAAAGCAAACCAGTTGGAGGAAAATAGCAGTTTTCTAGTCAGTATTGAGTGTCAGTTTGCAGTTTGAGATCATGAATTTAAAGTGAAACCAGTCATTTGCCTTGTGTGGTTTTATCCAGGGACTTGTAGCCTTCCAGGGGCTGGTGCAGAGCAGGGCCAAGAACTTCGGTGAGGGACAGAGGGCGCTGCCTAGGGGAGGCGGCAGTGGTGGGCTGTGGGAACCAGGCTGGACCAAGGAGGCTCATGAGACGGGGCAGGGGGCAGACGGCTGGCGGGGGGTGGGGTGAGGTCCGGGATGTGGAGGTTTCTCTGAGACTGGAGAAGGACGCCGGCGGGGAGCTCGGTGCGGGTGAAGTGCAAGGGTAGGAGGTTGCCGTTGAAGAGTTGGGATGACTGAGGCTGAGATATCGGGGATATTGGCCATTTGTCTATGTCCCAATTTTTAAATGACAGGAGTTGGAGGGAGGAGGAGGACTGGGAGCTATGAGCTGTGACCTAGTCATAATCATCAGTCCCACTTGCAGTGGTTGTGTGACTATGAGACATTTTCCAACTCCATCTTTCCTGCCCTTATTACAGTTTCAGATTTAAAATTGACATGCAGGAATGACAATTTCAGAAATTGAAGTCCATCCTTTGACCTCCTGTTTTACGTTTTAGGGGTGGTTCTTTGGTGATTTGGTTCTTGGAGATGGGGGAGCTTCTGCCCTCACAGTACTTCCTTCAAGCCTTTGCCTGTGATATGCACGGAGCCTAGACATCAAGGGTTAGATCCGTGAGATAAAGATGAATAGGAAGTCCAAATCTAGACGCTGAAAGCTACTTTCCAGGTCTGCAACCTTAGCCGTGCTCCATGCAGGCAGGACTGGAGCGGTTTTCGCTCTTTACAGAGCGCCCTGTGAATGTTACCACGTTGTTACACATCATAATTGTATCATTACACGTCATAACAATGGGATTTCAACAGTTATTATTGCACATCCTAATTATGTGATTACTCAGTTTTTCACCAATTATGTAATTAGATTTAATTACACCAATTGCACAAATAAACGATAGTCAACTACAAATTACTTAAAATAAAATCCAGAACTCTGCGTATGTAGGCAATTGCCCCGAAAACAAGAATAGAAAACAAGAAAAGGAAGAAGGCTTATGAAACCAATTAGCAAGTGAAAGGAATTATGCGATCTGGGTAGATCTTTAAGGATAATGGCCGGGATCATCCTGTCTGGAAGTTTCTGCCATTTCTTCCTCCAACAAAGCATGCTGGTAAGAACTGAGGGTGTCAAAGTCAAGAACGCTGATTCGTGTTTGCCGTGCCTTGAAGCAGAGACTGCTCCTCCTTCTTAACTGTACAGCTGAGTGAGGAAGGGGGAAGAGAAGACAGCAAGAGAGAGAAAAGAACAAGAGAGTTTGAGAGGGGGATGGAGGAGTAGGAGGGAGGAAGAATAGAACAAGTTTGACATTTAGTAATTTTTAAAAGTAAGTGTATTTTAACATGGAGCACAGAATCGGTGCTAAAACAAGTCACATTTATTATCTGAACCTTAGTCCTTAGCTAATTCACACTGGTATTTCTGATTTTTTTTCTTTCTTTTACACTTGGTTTAGTTCTCCAAACCCCACCTGAGTTTGTTACCTGAACCTAGAACTTTAGGGCCGGTATCCTATCTTGTTTTCCTCAAGCATAATTTGTGAGACCAAAAATTAATACCCAGTATTTGGTATGTGAATAAATGTTGTACTCATTGTTTTCTTTTGCATTACCTTGGGTTATTAGGGTAGTGTTGAATTAGGGTGCCTATAAAAACTCGAGAACTTGGGGCTGTGTCACAGTATAACAGGTGACCTTTTTTTTTTTCTTCCGTGAAGACATCCCAGAGAGTGGTCTTTTCTGGAGAATAGGTCTTCTCTGGTGTAACTCTCAGAGCCAGAGAAAGAACAGTGACGACCCCATGAGGTGCAGAGTTCACTCAGCAGCTTCTGTGCTTGGAGACAGGACCACCCCGGAGCTTCTAGAGAGCAGAAGCAAAGAGCGGGCTCTGTGGAGGTGGGAACGTGCACACATCTGGGAGAGTGGGCACGCCGCATTTGCACTCTTCCAAAGAGATATAATTGGTAGGTGCCGTTTAAGCACACATATACTTAGGGAAAATTACCCGCTGAGCTTGGCTGAGTACTGCATAACCACCGAACACCAGGACTGCTCAGCTTCTGCCCTGAGATCTTACAGCAGTTGACAGGATGCGGATTACTTCGTAAGTACACATAATGGCTGGTGTGTGTACTTAACACTGCTATAAAAATAGGTCTCAATGCTATTGAGGGTCACATTGGGGGATCAGTGTACTTGGTTAGCTCTTGCCTGTACATTAAAAATTAACACAGTGTAGCTGCAGTAACACAGATGAGGAATAAATGTGCTTTTAAATCTAAAGCAAATGCATTTTAATTCATTCTCTTCTACTGTGTATTTGCCTGTGGAATCCCCTGAAGTGGACAATGGGCACAAAGGGACCCTAATCTAGACATACTGGACATACTCATCTGTCCTTTGGTTTCTACATAGCTCCAGGATTGTGTTTCATTTTCTGGCTCTTCTATAATGGGCTTTCATTCCTGCATGCAGGTTTCATGCCTGTTGAGGTCAACCTGCAGCTATGGAAGGTGGCACCTAGAACAGGGTAGCACAGTTATGTTGGAAATTTGAGCAAACAAATCCTGGGAAATTGGAAGTAGGAGGGGAATCGGGCTGGAACTTTGCAACCCAAATATCCTTCTCATCTACGAAAGTCTGCCAGAACAAATAAGGTTGAGCTGATGCTTATCAGTGGTTTGCAACAACATGGCATTCCACCCTTCACTTTTCTTGTCAGAAACTAAGAACGTGTAAAATGGAATATGTGCTGATCTCAAGCAGCCAAAGCTATTTTCTAAATGAGAGCAAAAGAAGCGTAACCAGTTTACACAAAGCCAGTGAACTCTCTGAGCAGTTTTAATCTGCATTCCAGATTCTCAGCCCAGAACCGTCATTCCTGGTTGGCTCTTCTCAACAGAAATGCCAATGCAGAGATTAAAGTGGAGTGCACTGATGTAGAAAGGTGTGAGCAGGAACTAGTATCAGAGTCTTACAAAGGCATTTCCCTAATTAAGCATTTACGGTATGCATGCAATTCCGGCTATCATAGGCTCAAGGAAAGAGAGGCTGCAAAATGCATGGCATCAGTGTAGGAAGCGCCACACGACCTGAATAGCCATCAGTGAAGAAGAGAGGGGAAGGCTGACGCACAGCACCAGGGTGCAGCCATCCGTGCAACAGATATCAATCAGATGTTCACGAGGTCAGGCACTGGCTTGGCTGGCTATCATTAGGGATTCTGACCTTCGTTCTAGTTTGCTCTCTCTAGGTCTACAAGCAGGCTCTGTATTTATTGAGAACTTAACTAGGTGCAATGTGCCATGATAAGCTCTTTACAAACTTACCTTGTTTCACTCAGCATTACTATGAATTTCTCCATTTGCTTGATGAAGAAAGGGAGGCTCAGAAGGGTTAAATAAACTACTGAGGTCACATGGTTAGCAACTGGGACCAAAATTTGAGCCCCTGGTTTGAATCTAGAGTCCTTTATCTTAATCCCTAATTATACCATCTGTTATATTACAATGTCTATAGAATTCAGGACAATTTTATCACTGTAAGTGCATTTCAAAAGTGGAACTAAAATTTATTTAGGAATACTCCTCTATTAAATTTATGTATTAAGCAGAGCTTTGGATTAACATGGGACAAGGCTGTCAATTTCTTCTTCACATAAGCTAGAAAAGGAACTGACAAAGAGATGTTCTGCTTTGCCTTCAAGTGAGATTGGAAGTATGAGGTTAAGTGTAAGTAAAAAATATTGATGCCAAACATCTTTCCAGGTGCACCTATTATAGAATATTAAAGTATCAAGGGAATCCTGACGTTGGAATATGAGAGATGAAAATCCTTTCATGTGGGTACAAAGATCATATATATATACATAGGAAGCGAGGTGGGAGCAATTCCCATGCTAGTCATAAGCATATCTCAACAAGGGAAACACTAGCAAACTAATATTGGCCATAGACTTAATCTTAGCAAGGTTGAACTAAGACTACCCTCCTTCTCTCTCTCCCTCTTTCCCTCCCTCTCTCGCTTTCTTTCTTCTGTCGGTCTTTTATTTATTTATTTATTATTTATTTATTTATTTATTTATTTATTTAGTGAAGTGTATTAAGTAGTTACTGTGTGCCAGGCACTAGTCTAGGCTTTGGTGAAACAATGAAGAAAAAACACATACGTTTTCTGCTTTCATGGAGCTTGCATTCCAGTGAAGATTGCTCAAAACTTGGAGAATTAGAGAAACAAAAAGAAAATGAACGTGGTTGGAGCTTACTGGGAAAGGGGGAGAGTGATATGGAGTGTAGGAAATTTACATAGAGGCAAAAGAGGTCCAGTTTGCAGTGAGACCTACCCAAGAGCAGATAGGAGCTTGGTTCATGGTTTTATGTTGAACAACAACAACAACAGGTAATGGTCAATGAGCCCTCAGGAGGTGCCAGTGATTATCTAAGCACTTGTCATATTTTAACTCATTTAAACTCCAGGACTCCACTCAATGAATTTTAAAACATCTCTACTAAGTTGAAAAACAATAAATTCAATGTCAAGGTGATAATTTTGAAAACTCTTATTGAATTAACAGCAAGTTAGGACAAAATGAGATTAATTTAGAATTTTTTTTTCCAGTTTCAAACAGTAATGATGCTGTACTGATTTAATTGTTTCAGCACTAATAGATAATTTTTTTTTTAACTAGGAAAAGTAGCTTGTATTTAATGGGATTGTTTTTAAGCTTTAAATTAAAGTAGCGTTCTCTCTCCTTAGGGGAAAGTGGCTTATTTGCAAGTGGGTCCACTGAACGGCTTTATTTGGTTCTGTTCACACCATGCTGTCACGTTGTTCATAGATTCATTTAGCAAAAGTGGTGCATTGATTCATTCCATTTTGTTGTTGTTCATAATAAACAAATGTTACAAGTGTCACATCTTTGCTTCTCTACCGTGAGATCACACATAATTACAAACACTTTTTTTGGCATTGCCTACACAGAACATGTCATTTCAGGAGCTAGTGACAACTTCAAACATTTTTATGATTGCATACAGTTTTAAAAAATCATCCTGATTTTTGAAAATCCATTCAACTTTTAGGAAGGGTGATGACTAGAAGGAGCTGCCTGTCAAACTCTATATGCTGATTTGAGAAGACAAATTAAAGGGAAAGTCAATGTTAAGTGATTTAAATACTTGGTTCAGACAGACTCCCTAATGGAATCTCCATCATATACCCAGCACAGAGTACAAGCTATGATAGGAGCCACCTTCATCTGCGTAAGACTGCGTTAAAAATTACTGTATTCTTTGAAGTTTAGAATTTATTATATTCAGCCTTACTTGAAAAACTAGAGCATGTTGGTTCATCTCCAGTAAGATGAGTCGCTTTCCAAGGAGACCCGTTAGATTCAAATCCTCATCCAAACTCCTCCGCCATGTGTTCTTATGTGGAAACTTCAACTTGTGTCTTTCCATTGTTACTTGAACACCTGATTCTTTGGGTTGGATTCTTGGAAAAATGGATCAGCAAGAGAGACTGAGCTGATTTCCTAACATCTAATGTGCACACAATCTCTAGATTTTTAGCTTATGCTGCTGCTGTGCCTAATGTCACATTTGGATCCAGCTTCCTGAGCTAGAGCACACACAATAAAAATATGTCACTTGAAGAAAAGCAAGAGGAATGACTTGGGGCTTCAATCATCTCTGTGTATTGTTGCCATTGCCTCACAGTTACAGAAGGTAACCCTCATATGAGGAGAAAACTACGTACCCATTAGGTTAAGAGAAATGAGTTTTAATTTAGTTTCAGGAATTTAGTTTTGTGATGACACAGAGAAATCAAATGCCCTGGAGGAGACCCTCTTACTTAGAGTTCAGAATCTCCTATAACCTTCTCAGGGCTTTGACCTCTCACGGATAGTGAAGTCAGATGGCTTTGCTGAGTGGTGAATTTTGCTACCTCTGAGATCTTTCCCATTCTCCCCATACATGTTAGGTGAGACAACCTGTAACTCTCCCGGGACATGGGAGGAGTCCATAAATCAGTTCTTTGAATGCACCACATCCTCTCTGGGTTGTAGTAACACTGTAGCTGACATAACTGTCATATGATTTAAGTTGTGTCATGTGATTTAAGTTCTGAAGCCATATAGGATGCTGGGACCATTTTAAAACCATGTTGGAAAATGGGGTTTCTCTAGTAAGCTTAGTACCTCATGCTGGTGCTGTTGCATTATAATCAGTTTCCCTCAGGTTCTTCCATTTCATTTCCCTCCATCATTTATTTTTCTCCTTTTCCTTAAACATTCATTGAGGGCCTGTCGTTCCGGTACCATGCAGGTGGGAATATAGACACAAAAAACAAAGCCCCTCCCTCAGGAAGCTCAGAGTCTAGGAGGGAAGGAAGACAGATACAGAAACAAATAAATTATCACTTCATGAGCGATGAGTGCTACAACAGACATGGCTACAAAATAAGAGAAATCTCAGAAAAAGGCTCAGTTACCTCCTGATGAGGGGAGGGCCAGGAAGGGCTTCCTGGAGGAGGTAGCCACTGAGCTGAGCATTCAAAGGTGGATAAGTAAAAATTTTTAAGGGAATACCATGGGTGTGAAACAGAGAAATGAATGTAGCAACCCATCATTCTTAGCTGGTGTTCATTCTGCAGATCCCAAATATTTCTGGGAGTCTTCTGTCTTCCACCTGCTACAAAATTCCTGAAATAAAATTTCATTAGGATAGGCCCTTCTTCACAGTAGGAGTTTCCTAGCTCTTCCTGGAATGCTCTGAAAAACTCACTTATTCCCAGGTGATGCTGTTCTTGTTGTTTATCCTTTAAACAGTGAGAAAAAAGATGGAACTTCTAGACTCCTTAAAAGCCCAAGCTCCCTACAGGTAATAACAGCATCAGGTTAACAGTAGTGACACATCTTCTATTTCAGGAAGGATTGAATTTGCTCTTCCTGGTTATTCATTTGCTGAGGCCTCAGTTCCAGGAGATTTTATTCCTTGCACACTTCTCTGTTTTTCTTTTGTTTCTATTAGAGGCAGCTTCTTAGAAAGATAAAAGCTGTTGACATGTTCCTTGTAAAGTCTTTGGCATTCTAAGGATCCATCCTTATTGCCTCATTTTGGCCTTGACTTTTTCCCCAATAGAATTGCCTAGTGTAAGTGTCATTTTAGTGGTGGATGGCCACACTTGGTGATTCTAGGGGTGCTGTGAAGACCCTTATATTCCTAAACATCCCCCCTTCTACCTTGTAATTTACCTGAAATCCTACAATTAGACATTCATTCTGGAAGCCTTTTCAGTTGCTTCTTAAAATCTAAGTAGTCCTTAGTATCACCTTACACTTGCATGAAGCAGGCATCAGTTACTGGCCCTCTAGTGTGGTGAGCGCTGAGCTCTGGGAAGGGAGAAAGGAGTGACCGAGAAAACAAACAAATGACGGCTTATGTAAAGCAAGGGAGTCATTAAAATATCAGCAGCATTATTCAGCACAGCTTGTTACTGACACCTGCTTACCTGAGGAGATTACTGTGGGTTAATTCTAGCAGCTTCCTTGTTACATTTGTTGACAGCTGATTCAGTCTTGAGGGATTGTCTCTGAGAATTTTCATAGCAGGTAAATGATATCTTTGCTTCAATTAGTGTTCCTTTGGGAAAGGAAATAAGATAGTTGATATTGATCTGTATCCCTGTGGTTTCTCATCTTTCTTTTGTGTCTTTTGGAACTGAACACAGTACTACCCCTAAAACAGGTGCCGAATACATGCTTTTCAAAGAAATCAGCTTATAGATTTTTTTGAGGCTCATATCACCACAGATAGACCACTAGCCTGACATCTGGCTACAGTAAAACCAAACAGGGGAGTAACTGATTTTTTTTTTATTATAACTTTATTTTGGAATAGTGTAAGATTCACAAGAAGTTGCAAAAACAGTATGGAGTTTCTGTTCCCTTCCTCCAGCTTTCCCCAGCAGTAATACTCTGTGCCACACAGCCTTAGTACGTTGTCAAAACCAGGACGTTGACACTGGCACAATGCTGATAACTCAGGTACAGACCTTTTTTGGTTTTGCCGGGTTTTACAAACACTTGTTGTTTTTTTTGCTGTGTAGTTCCACAAATCCTATGTAGATTTGTGTTACCACCACCTCAACCAGTATCCAGAACTCTTCCATCAGCAAGAAGAAACTCTCTTGTGAGAAACTGAATTTTATTTTATTTAATTAATTTATTTATTTATATATTTTTGGGACAGAGTCTTGCTCTGTTGCCCCAGGCAGAGTGCAGTGGTGTCATCATAGTTCACAGCAACCTCAAACTCCTGGGCTCAAGCGATCCTCCTGTCTCAGCCTCCGGAGTAGCTGGGACTATAGGTTTGTGCATGACACCCAGCTAATTTTTGTATTTTTAGTAGAGTTGGGGTCTCATTCTTTCTTAGGCTGGTCTCAAAGTCCTGAGCTCAAGCAGTCCTCCTGCTTCGGCATCCCAGAGTGCTAGGATTATAGGTGTAAGCCACCATGCCAGACCGAGAAACTGATTTTTAAAAAGAAAGATAAACAACTTAAATTAACACCTAGATTTTTACAAGATCACATTAATGGACTTTAAAATAGTACTTATTTCATAATGACTTAGATCAAGGTTTAAAATCAACTAAAAAAACTATTGTTACTCAGCTGACTGCTTTTAAATGCAGGATGTATGGGTTTAAAAAATTCACCCTGTATTTTTTTAGCCCATCCCCCAATAAAACCATCCTTGAAACTGGATCTGTTCATCAAAATGTAAAGTGCTATCTACTGAAAAATCACTCTCACTTTGGCATGTTTATCTGAATTCCCACACGAATGCAAACGTATGGAAACATGCACAGTCATCACTATTTCTTAGCAGGACCACAGGATGAGGCGAAGCCGGCCCATTTGCATTGACTGAGTTGCTAGGAAAGAGGTTGGGGGAATATGGACAAGGGCTTTTGGCCCTTGCTATTCCCAGTTGATTTACATCCCATAAGTACCAGGAGGGTAAGCTGGGGAAGGTGGTGAGACTGATGCTACTTTATATTGTTACCTGTTTGGTGTTGTGTGTGTGTAGTTTGTTTGCAGCAGTAGGGAGACAACTTCTTTTGTTGGGTCTCCATCTTTTTTCACCCAGTTAGGAGAGAAGGGGGGAGGTATCAGGGAGCTGGGAATAATTCACACTTCCCACACCAAGACAGACTTACCTCTTCCTCCATTCTTCGGAGGTAACAGCCACCCTGATTGGACATTTTCTTTTCAGCTTTACTTAAGGCCTATTACAATTTCCTTTGAAATGTGATCATGCTCCAGTGACCCTCCTGCAAAGGAGCCCTCCTGGTGAGGGTCTGCTAAGCAGCAAGGTGGCCGTCACTTTAGGGAATCTCAGTCTGTGTTCCTTTTGTAGGTTCAGTGTATCAGTTGCCTTCTTCTCCACAAGTCTGTGTTCAGAAGGTTCATTTGTACTCTTGCCTTAGCTTCATTGAAACTCCAAACTAGAATGGACTTGGAACAAATGGAAATCCACCAAACATGTTTGATCTCATGGTCACAGCAGCGTATAGACAAAACTTTCCTATTTCTGCTTCACCAGCTGGGGGTACACTTAGACTTGAAGTTGAACTAAGTGAGCATCAAACGCACTTGGTCACTTTTTAAAGAGAAAGCACATCATCAGAAAGTGGTATCTTATCTTCCTTCTTGTTCTCTTGACTCCGACCACAAGAAAGCCTCACTTCTCAAATCCTACTCTCAGGCAACCCTCTGGGAACTGAGGATATCTAAACCCTAAAGGACAGGATTCCATGAAGGAAACCGGTACATCGTGCTCATGAAAGCCTGGATGGACATATAAAAGGCAGTTGACTATGGTGGCTTGGTAGTACTGCTAACCAAGTTCTTTAGGAAATGAGCAGTGGATGCAGAGAAAGCGTTAGCTATGACTCCTCTATGTGCCTGGGTGTGATCACATGTAGTTTGTCCAGAATTGTTGGCATGTGTCTAGTATGTGCAGGTGCCCCCATTCGAGGCACTGAAATATGTCCATTTTATGTAGATTTTAACTATAATTTGGAGATGACTCTCCCAATAGCAGAGAGAACAGCTTCTTAACAGGGTGGGTTCTTTCGAAAGGTAAAGAGACACGTGCTTCAGTTTCTTTGTGACACTGACTCCTAGCGTAGGCATGGAGGGCCATGGTAGGAGAAAAAAACCACGTGGTTTAGGAAACTGCTTCGGTGATACTGTGGCCCTAATCCCCTCTCCTTGACAGCATCTGGCCCTGAAGAAGGGGCATTTTCCAGGATATTAGGATACTTTAATTGTATGGCAACAATATTTATCTTAATATGTGCACAGGTGATTTTTTTTTCCCCTTTGGGATTTAATTTGACTAATTGACCTCTTTGCCTTTACATTCTCCTGCCTCCAATTTCTCCTCCATATTGTTCCCAGAATTAATTTGCTACAGAACAAAGATAATGGCACCATTCTCCTGCATTCAAACTTCTATCAGCTTCCTGTTTGCTATGGGATAAAGACTAGATAAGCTCCTGAAGTGCACAGATGCTTCCTGGTCTCCTGGCTGGCCCCATTTCTTGCCGCTCCTACAGTCTCCGTAGGCTCTGGGCATATGGGTCATCCCTGCACTCCCAGGGCACCTCCATCTTTCTGCTCACGCTTACAACTCTGCTGCAACACCTTCTCCTGCCTTCTCTCCCTGATAAGTTCCTCCTCGTCACTCAAGACCTACCTCAAAGGTTAGGCAGAGGCCACCTTCTGCTTAAGAGCCCTTTGTTTCTTACCTGTATTTGAGTATTAGTGATCGTAATAGCTATTGCTGATGTAGCATTCACCATGTGCTGGCCACTAACAAAGCAGTTCACATCTACTAACTCATTTATTTCTCTCAACAATGCCAGGAGGTAGGTATTATTGGCATTTTACAGATGAGGAGACTGAGGTTCAGAAAGATTAAATATCTTGCTGAAGTTCATGTAAGATAGCAGAATTCTGAAGCAAGTTTCTCTTGCACGTATATGCTGCCGGAAATGAAAAGCTGGGTACACGCCTCTGCTAAATGGAAAACTACTCAAGAGTAGGAACCGTATTTTTAGCTCTGGGAGGCCGAGGCGGGTGGATTGCTCAAGGTCAGGAGTTCGAGACCAGCCTGAGCAAGAGTGAGACCCCCTCTCTACTAAAGATAGAAAGAAATTATCTGGCCAACTAAAAATATATATACAAAAAATTAGCCGGGCATGGTGGCTCATGCCTGTAGTCCCAGCTACTCGGGAGGCTGAGGCAGTAGGATCGCTTAAGCCCAGGAGTCTGAGGTTGCTGTGAGCCAGGCTGATGCCACGGCACTCACTCTAGCCCGGGCAACAGAGCGAGACTCTGTCTCAAAAAAAAAAAAAAAAAAAAAAAGAGTAGGAACCGTATTTTGTTGAATTTTATGTCTCCAAAACTAGTATAGTGCCTGTCACCGAAGAAGAACCCCAGAGATATTTGTTGAATGAATGAATGTACAGACTATTATACATCTGTTCAAAAATATAATCTTTTTGAAAAGATGTCATTCAACTTAAGCCTCTAAGTTTTTACTCTATCAGAGAGAATACATTGTAATCAAGTGGAAACAGCTGCATCTGGAGAAATGAGGAAGGTGATGTTGGGAGGAATCTCATGTTCCATTTCTACCTGCATTCATCCGCATGGCCCGGGGGTGCTCACATGCCGTGTCGGTGGGTGTTCGGCTCTCACTGAGCGTGGAAGGTTGAGATAGTGCACTGCTCATTCACGCCGGGCCTAGGTTCACTATCAAGCCTATCATCCTAAACACAGGAGATAAGAAGGCTGAGCTCCAGGAGAACATTGTAGAAGAAGTAATTTATAAGCATGAGACTTTCTTCCCCTACTATTTACAGTCAGAACCAAGAGGGAGGAATTGTGAGTTAGGAACAGACCACACCATTCTTTGAGTTGTGTTCAATGTGTCAGAGATCACAAAAGGCAGAAGGAGCAGGAAAAAAGAAAACAGACATTATGTTCAGCAGGCAGTTTACAGGAAAGCAGTTTTCAGATACTCAGTGTAGCCTTGACATTGGAGGGGAGCTTGATGGACCTCTGCTGAATCAGTAAATCAGTAGTATTTTATTCCTTTAAGAAAAACACTATGTATAGCTGATCAATTGATTTTGATAAAAAAAAAACACAAAATACAAACAAACAAAAACACCTTCAGGAATCTCAGCAGTAACTGAGGTTCTGTTAGATGGTCAATGTGTATAGGGTGAACTCACTGTTTGACCGGTCATGCTCCACTTGGAAGTGGGGTTAAGTTCAGGGTCATATGTGCTTGCAGGGATATAGTTGCACAGAGTTACCTATCCTTGTACCACCCGAGCTTTCGTGACTGTTGTGTTCCTTCAACACCATGTTACACTTTTGCGAGTCATCATGAGTTCTGTAACCAAAGTGTTCGGGATGTTGGCACTTAACTGTCTCTTATTTATCTGACCAGCTTCAGCTCTGCTTCTGTAATGAACTGTAACTACAGGGAACCATGGTGTGTATCTTTATGTAACTGATGCCTTGCTTCCACTGAATTTTCAAAACATCTTAACAATTACAGTCGAAGTTAAAATCCCTCATGAGGTTTATTTGTTGAAGCAAAATACATCACAACAATACATGCATACGAAAGGATGGTCAGGGAATCCATTCCATTAGAGCAATGGCCAGTTCTGTCTTCACCTTCCCTTTGTCTCTCCCCTCCTGGTCCCCAAAGCTGCCTCTTCCCACGTGTAATGCCAGCGCTCCGTACAGTGTTCTGTTTATAGTCGTTTGGACATTTTTCTGCTTGTATCTTTCACTGCTGAAGTAACTCACCTCTCTCATATCGACTCTCACCCAGGAGCCGCACTGCAGACTCTTTGATGTAGGTCTTTTCTGCATGGCAGCCAAGGCCCAGCTGTGGCTTTCCTTGCATGATGCAACCTCACCCTTTTGGTTGTCGCCTCCAGGTTGACCAGATTCTTTTCCTGCATGGCCACGCATGTTGACGTGCTTTCCCCCATGGCAGCGAATGCCGTGAGCACTGGACGCATGCATGGAATTAGGGCAGCGAGCATTCCAATACACGGGAGCACTGGGACTGAGGCTTCTCCTTGGACATCCTTGTGGGCTCCCAGTTTGCTGTGATACCACAAAGGCCACCCTGTCCCTTGAAAATTCAAGAGTAGGATGTTGGGAAAGAGAGGAGCAAATCTCCTGATTTTAGGCTCATGCTGAGCAAAGGCTAATGACAAGGAACTCAGAAGCTCGGGACAGTTTTCCAAGTCACAGCTTACTTGATGATCAGTGCTGAATGTTCCCCACTCTCTACACGATGTGCCCCAAATGACCGCATTGCGACGCCTTTTCACATCCTTCTGAACTAGCTTAGCTAGTCTGGTTTTGCTTAGACCTAATAAATATTTAGTATATACTGGTACTTTTTAGAAACACCTCTTAGGCCAAATGTCTTGGGAAATACAATCATCAACCTTTCTCATAGTTTATTATGTTTGGAAATGCCATTAATTCAACTTTAAAAGGCGTGAAGTGGTGGTATGATAAAAGAATGTCCCATTCTCACATTCACTGATGCATGTTGATGCTGCATTCAGCATTATTGATTAGTAAATTGTGATCATCTTCTCTTTTTATTGAAATATATTTTTTGCTTTAGGGCTGCCTGACTTTCTTTAAAAGTTTTTTTTTTTTCCTTTTAAACATATTAACTTCTTTCTTGTATCTCAAAATGTACTTTTATAAAACATAATTGTCAGGATATGTTTTCCTATTTTTTTTTTTTTGGTCATTTCAATTAAATAGATACTTTCCATTTTTGACGTGCCTTGGTTGTAAACTGAGAAAAATGAAAGATGGATAAAAATGGAGAAAAATGAAAGCTCTGATAATCCTAGGATAGGAGTCAGGGTTCCTGAAGAATTCCTGATGGTACTAGCTTGTCAGAGCCCCTGAGACTAAAACTATGCACTAAACAGTGAGAATAAAACAAAGTTGAAGGCTTCTTATTTTTTTATTTTTTCCTCATGAATTGTGATTTTCTTATGTCTGAGGGCCTTAATAGATTGAAGCTTTTTCCGCACTTCTCTTCCCTTATTCTATTAAACATACCCTATTCATGCTATTGAAATGGAATTTGCTTAGAATTTCATAACATGTTCATTTGGTAACCAATAAAAAAGATTCTTTGAATGGGATCCTTTCCTTCTTTGAAAGGAGCTCGGATGGAATTGGAGTGCAGGCCTGTGCCGACAGGCAGATCTGACCAGCACGTGGAAATACTCTCGCTTTGTGAGAGCTTTCATCTGGGGGTTTGCTAAAGGAAACATCTGATTTTCCTTTCTGAGGTTCTTCAGTAAAGAGACCCTTTCCTCTTTCTCAGAAAAACACAGTGCTCCCTGATAAAGCGAAAGGGTTTCTGAAGTCCAAGAGAGAGTGGGAATAAGTGGATTCATTCACGGAAACAGAGGAGAAAATCCTGAGAAGTCTGCTTCTTAGGTCCCTCACAGAAATGCTTTCACAGTGATGTGGAAAACATCTCTAGCACACATCAAAGATATGGCAGTAGAATTAAAATGAATAACTTGAGGAGGAAGTATGTAAAAAGAAACTTCACCCCGATGAGCATGTGCTTGGTGGTATTTTTTTCTAAATTGGGATCTGAAAGTCTAGTGAGTATCACTGATATTGTTCAAAGAGCTACTTATTATTTCTGAGGCATGAGCAGGAGAAACTCAATTTTCATAAGTAAATGATTTATAATGTTAACCAGAAGCAAGAGGGAAAGAAAAAAAAAAAAGAAAAGAAAAGAAAAGAAGATTTCCAGATGTTATTTTCATGAAGTTGTTAAGAAGGAAATTAAAAGAATGCGTACTTGAACATATGATTGTATAATCATAGGATTTCACAAGTCATTACCATTTTACCTATTAGTGATGACAATTTGTTTCTAAAGGTAACTCATCACATCTGATTTTCCATGGTGGTGTGCTCTGCCCAGGTTGCTTTATGGCATTCCTAAGGGATGACTCTGGCCTTGTACTCAGCAGACCCGTGACTTCTAATCGGCAACATCGCAACCTCTCCTTTTTGGCCGTGAGGCTGCTGGGCTCTCAGCAAAACTCCTAAATAGGAATACTTACAAAACTTCCATGCCCTAGCTGTCAGCCAAACACAGAGCTCAGATACAGCTATTTTATTTCTTTGTGCAGTAAAGGTATAATCGTTTTCTATGCCAGATGTCAAAAAGACTTGTACCAGGTCTTTCTCTGTGTCTTCTTAAAAAAAAAAAAGCCCTCAACAACAACAACAAAACAATGTCAAGATGTCAGAAACAAAGCTATCATAATTATTCTTTAGAATCACATATAAATTCCCGTGTAACTTCTAACAAATCGGTGTTCTTATGGTGACTATATATGTTATGTGACATGGTTTTCAATTTTTCAAAGTGAAGCAGCAGATAAATTGGATTGACTGTTTTTTTTACAGAATTATTATTTTTTTTCTCAGATGCTCTCAGTCTTCCTAACATCCTTACCAGGTAGAGCTTCAGCATTGGTGCCCTTTGTTAGTGTAGACTTGGAGCAGACCGCTGAGGGGGCTGTGTGCCACTCTGCTCCAGCGCAGATGGGGCTGGGGGTTGAAAGGGTTGGAACTGTGATAAGTCTCCTAGGCTGCCGCTGCTTGCATATTGACATTCATTGAAGAGAATAGGAAACAGATCTGTCTCCAGCATCTGATTAGCTGCTGGGCCTGGACCCAGAACAGGCTGGGCCAGGCCATGGAGTCAGTAGTTTTAGCTTCACCTCTTCTAAGTCCTGGCAGGGAGACTCATAGGAAGGTGGCATTGCCAAGGTCATGTGGTCCAGGTGTGTCAGGACTATGTCAGAGCCGGGGAGAAGGACAAGAGAAGAGAACATGGGCACAAGCTAAGTAGGGGACTAGTGAGGTGACCAGGGGATGCCCAGAGAGTCTGAGACAAACATCTGGAGAAGGCTCAGACAGAAGAATTTTGAAGTCTGCACCCAATAACAACCCAAAGAGGTCCCACAGTGATTTGAAAATGTGTTACACTGTGAGGGTACCAACCTACTTTCTCAGTGGTGCCCTGAGTCTCCGGCTGTTGGCACATGGAGGGCTCATGCTTTTTCTTTGCCATCCCCTATACAATTATGAGAGCTTCTTATTTGGGAAGGCTCGATGCTGAGGTGCCTTGAAACTGCCCCAGGCTGCTTGGTGCTCTCTGCTCCAGAAATGTCGACTGCAGGCAATTGCTTCCCAGTGGCTACGAACTACTGGTTGTTATTGTTTAAAGATGATTATTTATGAGCCTCTTAACCCATAGGTAACAACATTTAATATCCATAAAAAAGGCATTAGCAGCAGAAGGTAGTGGTTAGACAGATCTTTCCCAGGTCTAACCTTCTGCAGGTGTGAGAAAAGTGGATCCAGGGTCAGACACCATTCCCTGTGCCAGGCTTTGTGCCCAGGTTTCCAGCTCTTCCTTCAGACCCGGGACTTCTCTTCTCCCTTCTTTTTGCCATTTCTAATTACCTCGCTTAGGCTGTTCTGTTTTGTGGATGGTCCCAGAGTGGCCTTGGGGATGGGTAGAGAGCATATGTTTGTGCTGGAGAGCTCTGTGTATGTGTGCACGTGTGTGTGTGTCCACCCACATGTACCACACCATACCTATACATGGCTCATTGACCCTGCCCTTGAAGAACTCTCAATCTGTTTTCTGGTGTTTGTGCACGAGTGCATATGTATTAAGTGCTATTCGAATCATCTGCTCCATCCCTTCCCTCGACTAGAAAAATGAGTGTTTCCTAAAAAGAAATGGCTAGAATCAGTGGAGATAGAGAAACGAGTGAGTAAGAATTGGTCAGTCATGAGTCCTCAGGCAGTTTAGTGAAAACTAAATCAAGCAGCGCTTGTTTGGCAAGACTCCGTTTTATGTAGTAGTTTAACCCTGATTTATTACATAAAAGTTGCCGGCAAATATGAACACTAATTCTACTCTGGTAACAACTATGATTGAAATAATTGTAGTCTGTGGACAAGCTGGAGAAAACAAGCATTAGTGGGTAGGTTGTCTTGGACATCATTCCAAGAATCCAACGGTGAAAAAAATGCATGCGCTTGCAGGAGTAGGTTTGGAAGAGATATTTAGAAGACATATGACGGGTTCAGACCTCTGCCTCTCCTCCAGATCCACACGAAGCCAACCAGGCAAACAAAGCTCGCTCCTCTGCTAAAGACCTGGGAAAAAGAGAACACACAACCTCCTGTGGCCACTCATTAGAGTGACTCATGGCTTTCTCTGTCAAAAAATCTTGGTTAATTATTTAGCATTTATGAGACTGTGTGGCTGCCTTCATGGAAATGTAATTTTCCCTGTTTCCTCTGTAATACTCTATGTTATAGAATCATGCCAGATGTTAGAGAAATCTCACAACAGCTCGCTGCACATCCTGTTGGGCATTTGGATTATAATGCAACACCTGATAAGGAGGCAAGCAAGTAGATACAAATGAAAAAATAAAGTAGAGATGATTCTATAGTTTTCGTTCCTTTGGATCATTGACTTTTTTGAACAATTTTCTACAGTTATGATCATTGTTGTTTTTAAAAATAACTATCACTTATTGAATACTCCGTCATCTGATTTTATTCTTGCCACAGCCTTGGAAATTTGTATCTCCAGTTTGCAAGAAGAGAAAACCAAGACTTGAAGAGGTCAAATTATTTGCCCAAGGTCATATAGCTCGTAAGCGACAGAGTTGGGATTTTAACTCTTCCGTTGAACCCCAAACCACCTAAGTGCTAATCATTCTTGAAGTCAACTTGTAATGCCCACGTTTTGCTTTTGATGTATTTATTTAGGTTCATTGTGGGATAAAAAGATGAACGAAGATGAGAAAGGGGAATCTAAACTCAGATAAGGTAGTGAAATCTTGAGAGAAAATTTGGAACAGCTTCCTAGGGAATTGACAGGGATCTCACCACTTGAGTTTCATGAAAACAAATTATCTATGTATTTCACTGAGCAATTCAATGTGTAAGGAATTGGCATATTTTGCTCTCTCCATCAGCAATCTATGTCATTTTCTTTGTCTCCTAGAAGAATGCTTCATTCTCAGGAATAATTATTTAGATAGACACCCTGAGTCTTACAACTGCTCTGAAGTCTACTGCCATCTTTGATCCAGGATTCTCCATATTACTCAAAGCTCAAGCATAAGGAGCATGTAAGGATTCCAAAGAGTAGTGAGAGTTTCTATACCACTTCCCTATATACTCATTTCATTTCAACCTGGGCCTGATGATACATGTGTTTGTGGCTATTGGATCACATCTCATCAATTGAGCTGAGGTATAATTAGAAGGCTGCTGCTATCAGAAAGAGTAATAGTCCTATTGCTACAAACACATAACTGAGGACTTCCCAACAAAGCCATTTAACCAACTGGCTTGGGATCATGACAGATCAAAATTGCAGAGTAACAAAAAGTATTTTCTATTCACATTACAACCATTGTAAGGTCTAAGAAAAGTGTTTTAAGATAAAACAAGCAGCCCATTCTGATGTTATTATCATGAGTACTGATAAATGATTGAACATAAAGCCACCCATCAAGGATAATGACATCTCAAAATAAAATTACCCCAAGATGTTCTGGGATAGAAACATAATGCTAGTCAACAGAAGAAGCTTGATTCTGTTTGGTAAAACTGATAAAAACTGCACAACTGATTGAATACTCTCCCTGACCAGTGTAAATACTAAACAAACCAATATTGGAGAGATAAACTCTTAAGTGCACAGCTCTGACAAGGTAATTAAAAGGGAGTCACTAGGAAAAGTAAAAGGATACAAAGCTTTCAACTTGGACCCGTTCAGAACCAGGGCAGTCCTGGGGTGCTGTCCAGTTTAGGAGATAATCTATATAAAGATTGTTGATTTCTCAATGACTAATGGGTATCATGTCACTCACACTAAATCCATTATTGTTATTAGCTTGCAAAATATTTTTCTGAGATCTAAAATTATATGAATAGTAGCACTGATTTCTAATTTGTAGTGCATTTTAAAGACTTGCCTCTTTTTAAAAATTAGTCAAGCTCATAATATTCTGTCTGGCTAGGTGTGTAGGCAGGAAAATGGAGGTGCTTAGTTCATCCAATATATCCAGACATTATTGGAGAACTTGAAATCACTTAGATCTACTTCCCTTTGGTTAAAGATAGGTTCCATAGGGTCCAAGTCTACATGATGTCATTTTTTTTCTTTATTTTGATTGGATTGAATAGGATGAAAAGCTTACTAATTGTCTAGTCTACAATTAGGA
Source organism: Lemur catta (assembly GCF_020740605.2). Lineage (NCBI taxonomy): Eukaryota > Metazoa > Chordata > Mammalia > Primates > Lemuridae > Lemur > Lemur catta. The sequence goes on from NC_059141.1 coordinate 53,347,731, forward strand.
GTATTCCAAGTGCTAAATATTATCAGCTTTTACTGTGTTCATTGTTGTTCTTCCAGAATAAGAGAGGCTAAGGGACAATGGGAACACTTTAAGGGTCATCCACCTTTAGGCACACGGATAACTAGGAACTGTTCATATATAAGAATTATAGAAGAACTGCCCCTCAGGCAATCGGATCAGTCTCCATGATGCCACCACCACACAGGGGCCCAGGGAGGACTTCTGGGGATTATTAATGTCCCACATGACAGTGTTTACAGAGCAAGGTTAGATACAGGTTAGAAAGGTCTGCTTCATCTGCATTTTCCCAGACTACCCAACAAACATATAAACTTTTTCTACAGCAGTTTGATCTCCTCCATAAATCAGTCAATGCCCATTGCTTTTGCATGAGCTCTGTGTGCGGCTCAGTAGATAGCCAATACTGTGTCTTATCTTTCTTCTTCCTCTCCAAGGAGGGTGCAATCCATCTGGACAGGAAGGTGGTATGGCACTAAGGCTATTGGGTCTCTATCCCAACTCTACCACTTAGCTGCCTGGTCTTGGGTAGGTTCTGAGCCTTTGCTTCTCTGTTTGCAAAATGAGGATTATAACAAAATATCTGTTTTGGGATTTTGTGAGGACCAAATGCAATAGTAAGTGTAAACTTTATACAATTGCCAGGCATGATTATACTAAATTGAAGAAGAATTGAATATGAGCATAACAAGGCAGTTTAGAATGCCCTGCTCCCAAGACTGTAGGAATTCAGAGATGGGAGAGGTGAGTGAGGGGATGAGGGATTTGCTGAGTCAAGCCTTTGGGTTGGCCTTAAAGGCTGCCTAAGTTTTGAACACAGAGGGAAGAACATTTGAAGAAGCCACAACAAGAGCATAGATTTAGAATTGGAAATACATGAGTCACGTTCATGAAATAATGAAGGCACCAGCTCATGGTGACAAAGGGTTTGTACTGAAACACAGTAGAAAATAAAGCAGTGTTTGTAGGATTAGGCCAGATTTTAGAGGTTCTTCCTAGCCAGGCTTGGAGTTGATATATGAGACAGGAGGGGGCCATGATGGTGGGTGAATGACATCTTTTAATTAAATTAATCTGGCAACATTGCAGAGGTGAGACCAGGAGAAGAGTCTGGAATCATTAAGCTTATTGAATTGACTCATGTCTGTGGTGCCGTGGGCCTGAAATCTGCTGGCCCATAATCCTGGTGGGAATTGCAAGGGCCCCATTCAATTTAAAAAGGGACTAGCCCTAAGAGTGAGGATAATTTGAATGTTGGAAATTATTTCACAAAGTGCTATTTTGTTCTTCAGCTGGTCCCTTCCCTATTAAATCATCTCAGATGTGTGTTCTTGATGCTGTTGTTGTTGCTGAGCTGTGTAACATTTCTTTATCCCTTATAAATGATGGTCTTCATAATCACTCACCATCTATATTCATAATTTTTCCTTTTAATCTCAAACTAAAAATGTGCTCAGCAGGTACTTTCTGATTGTTAATTGGAATGTCCACTGGTAAAGCTTTCACAGTGGTGTTGTAATTACTTCCCTGTATCTTTTTAATTTTTTCCCCCTTGTTCACATCTGAAACTGAAAATATCTGCTCAACCCCTTGATCTCAGCAATTAGTTAAGTGGTATACAGATGGTTATCTGGGAGCGGGCTCAAATACTTCATCATCTTTGCTGAGGTTTGAATGGGAATCTTCTCAAGCAATGACACCAGTCATTAGTGTGTCGTTGCAAGAAAGTTCTTCGGGAGCCCTTGGTTCTCAAATTGGGGTCCCCAGATGAAGAGCATTGACATTGTGTGGGAAATTGTTGGAAATGCAAAGTCACAGACCCCCACCCCAGACCTACTATATCAGAAACTCTGGGGGTGGAGCCCAGAAAGATTTTTAAGAAGCGCTTCAAGTGCATGGCAAAGTTTGAGAACCATTGCCCTGGGTAAATAGCTTCATAGTATCTTGTATCCTCTAATTATTAAGTCATTAATTACCCAAGAACAATTTAGGGTAATTCAATTTTCTACTACCAGAATCAAAACTAGTGTCCCTCTTTCAGTCCTTAGAACTCTGCATTATTTTCATGACAGCATATGCCCATGTAAAGCCTTTTCTGATGTAGGCATGCTTCATCAGAATGGCAATTTAGGTTTAGGCGTGTGATCCAGAGTCACTTTCCTTTGTAGTTAACAAAAAAGTATGATTTCTTTGCTAGCTCTTGAAATTTCTATGTACTTTACACAAGAAGGAAGAGGAGTTTGTATTTCCTTCTCCATTCCACAATGAGCATTAATCATTAAGATAAAGACTCTTTGGGAGGAAAATAAATCCTGGTTGATGTGGCCAACCCTTTTGTTGTTGAATTATGTATTCTCTTTTTTAAAAGATCAATGACCTTCTCCATGGGTTGTTTCCATTTGGGGAATGAAATAATGAGGCTTTGGAGGCTCCACTCTGTGGTCTCTGATTGTGTGAGTCCGTGAACGTTGGAGGATTTATCTCGGAGGGGTCCTGATAAACAGTTCTGTTGCCACTTGAACAAACCAGGCAGGACATTTCTCCTGGGGCTCCAGTGGCAAGCAGGAAATAGCTACAACGGACATCAAATACATCCCCTGATCACTCTGGTCCTACCTGAGTCCCAGGGCCTGGCTCTTTTTTGTCCCAGAGTTTGCTGCTTCTCCCCCTGCCCTCCCCCCATGTCATCAGGGTGTGCTCATATGACCTGGGACCTTCAGCCAGAGGAAAAGCCACCTGCACTAGCAGCAGAATTTACTTCCTGTATCATTTCAGCTCAAGTGGGACTCCAGGAATGATAATGAAATGATGATTAAATCAGTTGTGAATTTTTCTGAAAGGAGGATTAGAGAAAAAAAATCTGTTATGGTTTTAACATTGTTATTTGTAAATCAGCAGGGTTGTTGAGATACGTTTACAGCACAGTGTCCTGAAGCTTCAAGCCCTCGCTTTGTTGCTATTGGATATGAGCAATTTAGGAGGAAACAACAGAAATGACTAGGAAGGCAAGGAACAGTGGAGAGAAGTCGCTATGGCCTGATGCCTTACACTCTTTTGAATATCTGTTTCCATGTACATGGAACCAAAACATCCCCAATGGCATTGAGCTAACATCTCTCACCCCACTATTCCATTTTCTGTCACAGTTTGGCAAATACTTTTCCAACTAGGTGTATTTCAAGGTTACCACCAAATTAACCACAGAGGCCATGGAATTAATAGAACCCAGGATCTCACAAAGCCCACAAACACGCCACCAATAATGATTCTGAGGGCAACAGTAAGGTTATTGTCTGGCCTTGGTGAGGTGCCAGTGGGTTTTCCATGGTAAACCTGGGAACCAAGCCTTTCTCTCTCTCCCCTTGGCTGGATGTGCATCAATCTTGATGAAGATGAGTTTGTAATGCCCAGCTAAGTCCCTGCTGGCGCAGATGAGCACACGAGTGCAGTATTTCCCTACAGATCTCCCCATACTCGCTCACTTACTCTCCTGTGGACACACACACACAGTTTATTCCTTGGTGACACATCCTGCCAGTGCCTTCCACAGCACAGAGATGCATTGTTTCTTCAACCCTGGAATCTATACTGAATTTCCTGGTCAACCTAATGCTTGTACATCTTTTCACTGCAACTAGAGTGACCAGGAACTCTGACACTTATGGACTTTGTGGGTCTTGTTTTTGAAACAAAACCAAGCATCGCCGTGGCCTGCGAATTGCAGAAGTGTCACTGATGAACCTCAGGCCTAGATTTTCCTTTTTTCATCTAAATTAGTACCTGTGTAGGAGAGTAGGCAAAGAACAGTGGTAGGCCGTGATATTTATCTTTTTGCTTCTGCCTCCTTTTAGCATTGGACTAACCGAATCCCATGCTGTCTTGCCTCCCACTTCCCTCCTTTAGTGAAAACCTGACAGTTGTCATTTCCTTTATAAAAGAACTGCTTTTTAGTGTTGTTTTGTTCCACCCACTTAGTTTGCAAATGCAAGTGTAGGTTACTCTTAATGCTTGTCTGGAGGTTCTCTGTGATTTGGGAGATGACAAAGGGCATGTTTGACTTATAGTAGAGACAAAGAACGGATTAACCCAGTGCATGTGCGATCGTCACCCTGCCTCTACCTGGGCTCCGCATTCCTATCTGCATAGATTTCTGCCTGTTGACCCGCCAAGCACTGTCCTTACAGAAGTACAACTATACTAACTGGTATCGCACATAGTGATTTCCATAGTGGCGATACTTGGAAATCCTTCCACCTTGCACGTCTCAAGCTAGCCCTCTCCTGGAGGGAGGAGGTCCACGTTGCTTCCCTTTGGGAAAAGTATTTCGCTTCTCCCAATACTCTCTCCCCTTTCCTTCACCTCACCTTCTTCGTGTTCCTGCCCTGGGTAGCCCCATTTGCTTACAGATAACAGCATATATACTATATGAATTTTCATTCACAGCTTTGAGATGCTTATGAGGCTTTCCTGCTTCCCACCCAGCCCAAACCTTGCGACTTTTCACATACTGCTCCTCTGATCAGTGTGACACGGGAAAGCACACGGAAGCCTCGTACCAGTTTGTATAGTAGTACCCTGCTGAGCTGCCTACTCTTGAAGTAGAGCATGCTAGGGGTTCGTGTTGGCTGCTGGACACACACACAAAGCCAATTAACATGCATGCCAGAAAAATTAACCCTTAGAGTACTGCTTCAACATTTTGGTTTAATGGTCTTGAATTTGACCATTGGGTTGGATGATGCATCTTCCCTCAGATCCAAGTCCTGCACAGAAAGTCCACTCTTAGTCTAGCCAGAGCATCCACTAGGATCCTCTCCTCCATAGCTGTCTCGAGATGCTCCTGGTCCTTTATTTATTAGTCATCTAATGGCTTTAGAAAAGGTCTAAAACACAGCCACTGTGTTTACTTGAAAATGGGCCCCACTTCCAACATGCTACGGGGTGTGGGCAACTATGTTTTAGCTTTGGTATGTGTCCTCTAAAAGAAAGAGGCCAGTTCTTTAAGGGTTAATCTGAAATTAAGGGGTTTGGAGGTCTCTCCTGCTTGTCCTTCCTCCATGGTGTCTGCATGATCCCTTTAGATTCTTAGTTCAACTGCTGAATGATGATAAAAATAACATATATATAATTACAAAAAAAAATAAAATAAAAGAACAAAACACTGAATGGAAAGACCCTTGGTAGTGCTTGCTGGGTGATCACAGTGGGTAGAAAGACCAAATGTTTTCTTTTGTGAACATTCATTTCGTCCTCTACCCCGGGCACCACCTCTTCTCAGCACTGTGGGAGACGGGATGACACCACCTGTCATTTACCTCTTGATTTTTCTTCTTCCTGTCTAATAGCCCAATAGAATCCTGCCAGAATTTCTACAAAGATTTCACATTACAGATCGACATGGCTTTCAACGTGTTCTTCCTCCTCTACTTTGGCTTGCGGGTAAGTGTGCGCACGATCGCTCAGTGTCACAGAGGGGCATGCCAGTCTGGTCCCCAGGGGTCATCCCCACCAGCGTCTGTGTTTCCGGGAGAGACAGCATGTCTGCATACTGATCGGTAGTCTGTGAGAGAGCCCTTTCCTTAACTAAGCATGTTCTGGAAGACACGTCGGTTTTGTTTCAAGGAGGAGAAAGAGGGATTGAAATAATGATGATACCTCCACGGCGAATTGTTTGTCATCCCTCTATTCAAACATGAATGCATTATTCCCTTAAGAATTAAATAGGGGAAAAACCCTTTAGCTCTTAAAATTATGTTGAGTGGTGCTCACTTAGCTGAGCCCTGAGAGAGCGGTTGTGAGGGTGAATCAGGGAAGGAGATGGGTAGAGTTTGGGGCCTGGAGGTTTATACCAGACCCTGTTTATGGGGGGTGCCGTGCAGAACGTGGCTTGCAGAGACGTGTGCATGTGTGAGAATGAGTGCACACCTGTGCTTTATTTACCGTTACATTTACATTAGCAAGTCTGATGGAGATGCTATCCCTCAGCCTTCCCCATGAAGCTGTTGGAAACCACAGAAAAATATAGTGCCTGGTCTTTCTCCAAGACTATTACAACATACAAACACTTTCTAGAAAATGCTATGTATCTGACCAAATAAGGATGTGATTGGTGTAGATAAGAGAAGAACCTAACGGCTCCCTCCAGATTCCCATGAAAACACAGAATTTACCCTTTAACAAAAGAGTGAACATCGAATGCCGGCACCATGCTTCTCATTTGATTTTCTCTCCTATTTCTTCTCTCCCCCAGTTTATTGCAGCCAACGACAAGCTGTGGTTCTGGCTGGAAGTGAACTCTGTGGTGGATTTCTTCACGGTGCCCCCCGTGTTTGTGTCTGTGTACTTAAACAGAAGCTGGCTCGGTAAGTCAGTCTCTCTTCCCTTCTCCTGCCTAGTGCGTTCCTTAGTCGTGGCCGACACGTAGCGTCTACGGTGGCTCAAGGGGCTGGGCTGGCCCCTTACAAAGGAAGTTTTATGTGTGAATGTGAACAACTGTCTCCAAGTTCTACGCTGATGATGGCAGCTGTCTCTGGAGCACTAGCCCAGAAGGATTTGTAGAGTTGGTGCTTCAGGTAATGTGGTTTTATCAGTGTTGAAGCCCACTGGTCATCACTGTCAGGGCCGGGCCTCTATGTTCACGGTTCTGTCACTCTTCCCTCAGGAACTTGGAGTTGGGACTAGATAAAGAAGCCCATGAGAGTAAGGCCACCTTTCCGAGTAGCTGGTTCAGGTGCCCGAGAGGCCTGCCCGCCGGGGTTAGCGTCTGTCTGCGTCTCGGTTGTTTGAAGAGTGAGCTGTGCGTGGTCTGTTTATAGTTACAAAGTTCTTTGTGGGGCAGGGAGAGGTGAAGCTTCTTGAGTCACCTATTCTTGGTCACCTGACAGGAGGCCAAGCTCCCTTCCTTTGTTAAGGGAAGCAATGTTGCTGGTGCCGTGCTTGGCAGGTCACTTTCTGTACCTGCTCAACAGGTGCTTCCTGGAGCAGGACTAGGACAATTTGGTGGGGAACGTAACTTGCTCAGAGGATGGTCGTGGCAGCCAGGGGCTTAGAGAGACAGCTTCAGGTTTCTTTTTGCTGTGTTGATTATTTTCCCCCTTGAATTTGGACTGTTCCTGCTGCCGTGGGGTCTACTGGGGAAGAAGGAAAGATGGAACAGGGATCAGAGGATTGTTTGCGGGTTGCCTTTGTCTTTACTTTTAGGACTTTTGGCTTTAATATTATTATTAATATTATTATTATTAAGACAGGGTCTCACTCTGTCACCTAGGGTGGAGTGCAGGGGCATCATCGTAGCTCACTGCAACTTCAAACTCCTGGGCTCTACAAACTGTCCTGCCTCAGCTTCCCAAGTAGCTGGGATGACAGGCAGGTACTGCCACCCCAGATAATTTTTCTTCTTTTCTTTTCTTTTCTTTTCTTTTCTTTTCTTTTCTTTTCTTTTCTTTTCTTTTCTTTTCTTTTCTTTTCTTTTCTTTTCTTTCTTCTTTTCTTTGTAGAGATGTGGTCTTGCTATGTATCTGAGGCTGGTCTCAAACTCCTGGCCTCAAGCCATACTCCCACCTCAGCTTTGGAAAGCGCTGGGATTATAGACATGAGCCACCGCTCCTGGCACAGCTTAATTGTTTTTAAAGTAATATGTATGTGTTGTAATCAGTGAAAACATTCAAAGAGTTACAAAGAAAATATTAAGCACCTCTTCCCCTTGCATCCGTCACTGGCTTCTCTCTGAGATGCCCAATGCTAACAGGCTTCCACATCGTTCACGCTCATTCCGCCACAAACACAGATGTGCACAGATAATGGTATTTTAGAGGTCGTGGTTTTGTACTAGAAATTGTATCAAATAATTGCATTGCACTGCAATTTGGCTTTCTGACTAATACATGATGGACATCCCTTCAGCTCTGTAGTAATGCATTTCATAGCAGTTGCTTAAAATTTCATAATTTGTCAGTCGCATGGTATATTCAGCCACAACCCTAATGATGGACCACCTGAATGTTTTCATTTTCCTTTTTTTGCTACTATAAGCAATGGCGTAATAAACACCCTCATTCATAAAGCTGTACAATTTTATTCCTAAGGAAAGTTCCAGGTTCCTGAAAGAGAAATTACTGGATCAAAGAGCATGTGTGTTTTCTTTTGTGTGCTATTGATGGATAACTTTCAAAAAAAGGTTGTGTCAAGATATGCTTCCACTAGCAATCCATTTTGATGCCATTGCTAGCACAGTGAATTTATTATATACCTAGTGTCAAGTATTTTAAAATATAAGCATCTTTTCAATATGTATGTGGTAATCACATGTGAGTGTATATGTGTGTAGGCATCCATATCCCATAAGGATTCCGTTTGCTACTAGTATTCTCGTTAGAATTGGATTCTCTTGCTCAGTGGAAAAATTTTCATCATTGACCTGAGATGTGCTTGCTTAGCCTGGGTTTTCTAGGCAGCGTGATGAGGCCACGACAGCCACACACAAATCTGAAAAGTGTCTTAAGTGTAACGAACATGTGCCTGGCTGCCAAGGGTCCCCACTGCCTCAGCTTAGCTGTCAGCTGGCTTTGCGACCTGGAAACTCACTTTTCTTCACTCAGCCTGTTGTCTTTCATCTGTAAAATAACAGTTGGGCTAGATGATCTCTAAGGTTCATTTGACTTAGAAAGTCTTTAAGACTCTTGAGTCATTATTAGGAAATTTGGGATCTAGGTCATTGGGGCAGATTGGGAAGTTAGTGAAATTAAATCACCAACATCCCCAAGTCAAAATTATGGATGAGCTGTTAGCTGGGGCCCCTTTCAAAACATCCTGTTGCTCAGAATCCAAGCACATACCTGTGCTCACGTAGGGAACTAGAGGAGGAAAGGAGGGATCTGCCTTCTTTGCCTGGCTATGCTTAATTATTTTGTGCACTTGAATAACCACATTGTTTTTTTTTTCTTTTTTAATTTTTAAACTTTTATTTATTTATCTATCAAGTACAGTACTTGACTTTCAATAAACAATCATTTTGCTTTTCTGAATCCTCAGTTTTCCCATCTGATAAATGGGGATTTTGGTGAAATTGCATGCCAGTCCTCACATTTCCTGAATCTGAACTTTGTCCCAGGTGTCCATTCTCTCTCAGTCCCCTGTGGTCCTGGATGATTGGAGGGCTCCCTCGTAACTATGGTGGAGACATCCTCTTCTGCAGTGAGCAGATCCTGCCCATGTAGAGGGGTGGAACCTAGTCTCCTTGTCATGAGTGACATGTTCTCTAAAGTGTCTTGGTGTCAGGAGTTCTTGGATGCTTTGAAATCTATCACCTTTGTGTGGATGATGTAATCTTGATTTTTGGAGACATGTTCTGATCTAGTGAAAGATCTATGGGAGTAAACCGAAAAGGGGGAAGAAAAATAATAGAAAAGGAAATAGAAGAGTTCAACTGAATTTCTAATGAGATACATCTTCGCCTTAACTGTGGTTGCTTTTAAAAAGAAATGTACTCTATTTAATGTGCTTCAATTTGTTCATTAATTGAACAGTATTTATTGAGCACCTACTATGTGTCAGACATTATTCCAGATAATTGGGAACAACAATGAAGAAAATAGGCAAAGAGTCCTGTCCTCTTATATTGCAGCATGGGGAGAACAATAAATAAGGAAATGTTATAGCATGTTAGGAAGCCTAAGTGCTACGGAAATCGAAAACAGACCAATAACCTTTGGGCCAGGAAATAATAACAATAAAAAATATCCTCTCTCCTCTTGTAGGAGAAAACACCTTTCATGAGATGCTTCTGATTCTTCGGTAACTAATCTCCTTGGGTGAGATCCAAAACTGATCTGCCTGTTTTGGAAGAGAATTTGGTATAATGCTATTTCAAGGAAGTCCTCGTCTGATTTAATACATGGGCTACTACGTCGTGAAACAATTTTTGCAGTGATGAGCTGCCAGAGAGAAAATGAACATTCCCGTGAGGCATGGCTTATGAAAGAGAAGGAATGATCCCATTAAATAAGGGCATTTCGGCCGTGCTGCCCTTCTCCTGGAAAATGGAAGGGCGCTGCCTTTACTGGCTGAGGTTTGGGAGAAGATGCAGGAACCTGCAGTCTATCCCAGTTCTCCTGCACAAATGTCCTGGTCCCTGCCAAGGGTGTAGGGCAGTGCGGTAGGTGGCACTGTGGGGGAGAAACCAGAGTGCATGCAGGGCCCCTGCCCTTGCCTTTCCCAGGGCACTGCCACAGGATGTTTGACTTCTTATTGTTAATCTATGGGTGCATGTTATATAGTACAGGCTATGTTCGCTGTATTGCACAGATCATCTGAGTGCATTGAACAATATATTCATAACACTAACATGTATTCAGGTCCTACTACGCGCTGGGCACTCTGCTAAGCCCCTCACATACACGAATTCACTCAATCTCAGAGCAAACCTATGAGGTAGGAATTGTTATTTCCCCCATTTACAGATGAGGAAACTGAGGCTCAGAGAGGTTAAGTCTTTTGTCCAAGGTCACACAGCCTGGGTGTGGTGGAAGGGATGATTTACCCCAGGTTTGGTGTGACTTCATGTGCACACGCTTCCTCTGCTCTTCCACCTCTGTCCTTACCCTTGAGTGATTTGGGGTTTCGAGGGCTGGGTTGGGAATGACGGCGCTGACTTTGCCGCTCTGTGTTGGCATCCCTCCATCTGTTCTCCTTCACAGGGAGTGGGAGAGAGCTTATTTAAGACTACGCATTCTCACGTCTCCTCTTTCCCACTGCTGCCTGCCCACTTCCAGTTTCTCAAAATGCCGCGAGGACCAGAAAGCACAGCGAGTGTGGTGTCTCCCGCACCCCAGTGCACCTCAGCAGCTTTGGGTCTGAGCTGCCCCCCTAGGAGAGAGAGAATGGGGGCTCCCGCACGTCCTTGGTTGATAGAGCAGGGTGGATCAGAGCCCAGCTCTGAGACCGGCCAACTCAATTCACATCTTAGCTTGGCCACTTGCTAATGGGACCCTCAGAGCGAGATCATTTTATCTGTCTCAGGCTCAGTTTTCTTACCTGTACAATGGGAGCAATAATAGTACCCACCTCACAGGGATTCAGCGAGGTAATGTGAGTAAAACACCGTGTACAGAGGACCAGCTTAAGGCACAGAAGCCACGATTATCCCTGGCTTCTCGTTCGAACCTGCCCATCCTATTTTATTGCACCGGAGGAGAAAACAAACCAGAATGGAACCAAAAATAAGGCAGTGGGATGTGAGGACGTCCACGTTGGCAGGCAGCAAGCTGCTGCTTATTTTAATTCCTGTTCCCACACACCAACTTATTCATTTTTGTTTCCCTTACAAATTCCTTATCCTACCTCACTAAAATACATGCACCTTGAAATGAGAGACGTGTCTTATTTTGAGACTTGAATAACATGCTCGGGAGAGAACTCATTTGTCTGTCTGTCTCATTCTTTTGGGAGCCGTAGCCCCACGGTAGGTCAATGTCCCGCGCTTCCTTTGTTTGTATGTTTTTCTTGAGGGTAATCTCGTGTGGTTAAAAGAAGAGATTAGGGAAAAAGTAATAACGAACTCACCAGCCAGTTGTCTGACCCGTTTTTATTGAACATGCACTGTGTGCCCAGCGTGGGGTAAGAGAGACACAGGCCTGGTCACCCTCTTTCCTGGCTGTCCTGGGATTTCCGACATCATCTTCTCCTCTCTGGCTGATGAGGTCAGGGGATGGCAAGAAGCCTTAGTCGTTGGAACCGTGACTGGAAAACTGTAAATCTGGTTCTATTGCCCCTGTCAGAGCTGGCCTTAGACCTCAGACCTTAAAGTCTTCAGCAACCTCTGCCAGAAAATAGAAAACTCTGCTCAAAAAATAGCAACGTGAGTTAGTGCCCGATCAGGGCAATTAAAATGATTGAGGGTATCTGTTTATAAATCCATGTCTGAGCGGCCCCTTTTTGTGTCAGAAGGTGATAAAACAGGATTGTAAAAAAAGTACAGGCCCTTAAAAACAACAACAGGGAGAGGACAAAACAGAGTTCCTGCTGGAGACCAACGCTGCAATCTAGTTTGGGAACCAAAATAAACACACACGCAGCGACAGCAGGGGACACCAACCGCTATGTAATTGAGTTCGAAATTGCGAGGTTCGGGCTGTAAAGGCCGTGGGAGTTCAGAGGAGAATGCGCTCCCGGGGGTGGGAGAGCGCGGGGAGGCTTCTGCGAGAGGCTGGGGACAGCTGAGGCTTGCGGGACGGGCTCAGACAGGGCGACAGGGTGGAAGCAGACGCTTCCGAGGGGAGAGGAGCCTCGCGTGTGTGGAGCATGGCGAGCACCCACGGATGACAACCCATCCGAGATAAGGAAGTGGCCTGGCCGGGCACCAAGCACGAGTCTCGCAACCCCGCAAGATGGGTGTAGTAGTTTCTGTTGCCGCAGTAACACGTCTACTACAAACATCACGCCTTAAAATAACACAGGTGTATCATCTTACAGTTCCAGAGGTTAGAAGTCCAACATGGGTCTCTCTGGGCTGAGATAAAGGTGTCTTCAGGACTGTGCTCCTTGCTGGAGGCTGTAGGGGAGGTTCCATTTCCTTGCCTTTTCCAGCTTGTAGATGCCACCTGCATGCCTTGGCTTACGGCCTCTGCCTCCACCCTCAACGCCGGCAGCAGTGGAGGAGTCCCCACCTTGTGTCCCTCTGATCCTGCTTTCTGTCGTCTCCTCTCTCTCACTCTCCTTCTCTGCCTCCCTCTTCTACTTTTAAGGACCCTTGTGATTCCAGAATAGTCTCCCCATCTCAAGGTCAGCTGATGGGCAATCTTAATTGTCTGCTGCCATAGTTGTCCTTTGCCGTGTAACCATATTCACAGGAAACCTTTGGGGGAGCCATTGCTCTGCCTACTTAAGGGATATTGTCATTCCCATTTTGCCAGAGAGGAAGCTGAGGCTCAGAGGGGCTAAGTGACTTGCCTGAGGTCATGGAGCCCGGAAGAGTTAGTGCTGGGATCCATACCCCTGTTCAGATGTGCCAGGGGCTCTCTGCACAGCCTTTTGGAGCCCAAAAGCTCCAGCAGCCACTCAGGGTCCTCTGGGGACCTTGATTCCTTGTGGCTTTCCATCCTGTTATGGAGCGAGACCCTTGGGGAGAGCCTCATTGGAGCCTGGGACCCTCCCCCACGCCTCACTTCCACTTTCTTTTCATAGGAACAGATAAATCACTAGACAGACTGGCCTGTTTTTGCTCTTAAGCAGCTTACGCTGCGGTTTGGGCATCCCTTCCTGTGTGGCTGTGGCAACTCAGGGGTGCATGGCAGGTCTGCATGTCCTCCTCTTAAAAGCCCTCTTTTCTTGAGAATCATGCTTTCTTGCTTTTTTGGAGTTTATAGAGAAACAAGAATTTAAGAGTACCAAATGAGGCAAAAGAGTCGTTATGGCACACCACCCTTTTCCTAAAGGAAGTGGTGTATGAGGTCAGGACACCACTTTCCCCTTTTAATGGTCACCCTATCAGGGGCTTGGCTGAAGTCTCGGGCGTCTCTGGTGTCATCTGCTTCAACAGAGTGCCTGGCCCAAGGCCATCCCCTTGGCTGGAGAACTCCACTTTCGGGGAGGTCAGGATGGTTTGGGTAATGTCTGCACCTCATGTCGACCAGCCTCTGCATCTGTAAGAATAATGGAGAGTGGAAGCTCTGCACTGGTTTCAGTTTCCTGACATCAGGAATTTTCAGTGTGTTGAGATTTAAACAAACAAACAAAAAGAGAGTGTGGTTTGGCCAGAAAGTGGAGGCAGCCGCTGGCCCCGGCCTCTCCTTCCCTATACTTCCCGCCCCAGCCCCAGGCTGCCGGTGGCATCTTTCTTGTTGCCTCTCCCCTGTGCCTGGCCATGAGAACGTTTCTGTGCCCCTCTGCAGGTTTTCATCCTTGTCCCCAGGAAGGCACCGCCATAGCACCACCTCCCGTGTGAGGCTTTCCCCTTCTCATCCCGCTAAAATGAATTCTCTCTGACCTTTTTCCTTTGCTCTTGTGATTAGTGCTGTAGGAGCAGCGTAAACAGTCTGCTTTGTACTTTCAGGTAATAATGTAAGTTCCATGGGGGCGACATAGCAGGGACCTTGGCCGCCTTGCTTTTTTGGCCGTGTCCCTAGTACCTGGAACGGTGCCTGCCACGCAGTTCGTGCTCGCTAAATGAATGAATGAGTGTCTTCTTACGATAGTGATAGTAATTAACAATTATTGATTGCTTATCAAGAGCAGGCACTGTGCTCAGTATCTCACAGGCATTCTCTGAGTTAATAGTCACAGCTCAGTGAGTAAATATTCTTAGCCCAATCTTACAGTTTAGGAAGCTGCAATCTGGGGGTGAGGCAGTTTTCCCAGGTGGTAAGTGGCAGATCCAGGACTCATCCCAGCTCAGTCCGATACTAGAGCCCATCTTTGAAAATTACCAGACCTATGGTTCCCGTGGTGGTTCCAGGCTTGGCAGCATCAGCATCGCCTGGGGACTGGTTGGACTTGATGGTTCTTAGAACCCAACCCAGACCCAGGAATCAGAAACTGTGTGAGTTGGATCCAGCAACCTGTGTCTTAACGATGCACCCCTGGTAACCCGATGCTCACTCAGTCTTGGGAGCTGCTGTCTTAGGCTGTGCTGGGATATTGGACTGCATATTAGAATCCTCCGGAAGGCTTTTAAAACTCTCCATATTCAGGCCAAACCTCTACTGATTAAATGAGTATTTCTGGGCTGGGGGGGGCAGTGACCCAGTCTTAGCATTTTTAATGCCCCCCATTTGTGTCTAAAGAGCAGCAAGGATGAGAACCACTTGCATATATCTTCTAACTGTGAATTTCAAGTAAATCCCTTCTAGAAGAGTGCTTTCTAAACTTCAGTGTCCGTATGTAGTACGAGGTGCTCTTGTTAGCATGCAATTTCTGATCCAGAAGGTCTGTGGTGAGATCGGAGACTGGCATTTCTGTAGGTCCCCAGTGTCGCAGATGCTTCTGGTCTGGGGACCACACTTTGAGTAGCAAGGCTTTCCAGCCCTGACTGCTGTGCAATATGGCAGCTACTCGCCACACTTGGCTGTTTCAATGTAGAGGAATGAAAATTAAGTCAGATTAAAAATTCAGCTCCTCTGTCGTACTAGCTGCTTTTCAAGCCCTAGTAGCTCCACGTAGCTGGTGGCTATAGTGTTGGGCAGCACAAATGCAGAACATTCCATCCTTGTGGAAAGTTCTGTTACTGGACCGTGCTGCTCTAGAATGGGAACCTGTGACAGTGAGCACCGTGACTCTTGCTTTTTGTATGTTCAGGACACTCTTGTGTACGGTGGAGCTTAACAAATGTTTTTTGAAGTGATTTTGAGGGAGAGGACGATTGGTAAAAAAAATCCATATCTAAAAAAAGTAAATAACTTTCTTGAATGGATGCTAGAGAAATCACTAGAATCACCATTAAAAGGAGCCCTCCACCACTCCACCCCAATTAAATTGAATATACTGAAGGCATCAGAGGCTCAGGGCCTGGCTCCGGCTCCAGCCTCTGCTCCAGAACTCCCCAGTCTGCTGCCGAAATGGCCTTTTGGCTCCAGAAGGAAAGGTCTCTGGTTCCCCCTACAGGATGGTTCTGGAGCTTACGGGATTAGCGTGAGGTTAAGTAGCCGCGGAAGGGAGGGGAGCGAATTGGCTCCCGGGCAATGGCAGTTTGAGGTTAGCCGTGGTGGTGGTGGTAGGCTCACTTTGAATTCCCAGAAGCCATCTGCCATCTGATAACTCGACTCCACCACTATGACCACGAACCCCTCTGTCTCCACAAGGGGGTTCTCAGGGGCGGTGCCCAAGGTCAGGATGGAGGGGCCCAGAGGTCACCTGTGCCATGTCACAAGGCAGCTCAACCTTCATCTTGGACTTATATGTTTTCTCAAGCCCAAAGCCTTCTGAGGAAACCCCTCCCTGTACTCTGTGGCTTTATTTAAAATAATGATAATGAAGTAAAGAAAAATATGATTTCCTTTTTAGGGGCCAGGTCACTTTAGGGGAGAAAAAGAGAGAGAGAGAAAAAACAGTCCACAAGAAAAAGTGCTTCTATAACAAGAATAAAGTTGGATGTGTTCATATTGCATATATTATATATGTGTATCTGTATGTGTGTGTATATATACATACATATATAATTATCTCAGGTATTCTTCCAAACACTACTGTGAAATAGGTGTCATTTTGGGGCCCATTCTACAGATGGGGAAACTGAGGCTTGGAAAGGTTAAGTAACTTGCTGAGAGTCGTGTCGTAAGTGGAATAGCCAGGCTTTGAACTCAGGTATTCTACCTCCAAGGTGCATGTTCCTTGATATGGAATTGTGCAGCTTGTCAAGCTATAAACTTATCTAGCCATTATTTTTACATTTAAAAAAATTATAACAGTCTTGTCCAATCAGATCAAATGCTAAATGCAGTTTCTTCCTTGTTGCAGTCCCCTGACAAAAAGCAGAGACACTTCTAGTCAGGATTTCACTGGTACCCCCAGGTGAGAAAGGAAATTAAGAAAAGTAACTCATCCATTTTTTTAAAAAATCACATAATAACAATTTCTAAAACTTATTAGCCTCCAAATTACTTCCCCCTCCACCCGATTCACCAGTCCGTTGGCCTGAGCTGCTTGGCCTATTCTATGCAAGTAGACAAACACAATCCATGTTCTTACTGTTAGTCCATGTTAAAATAGCACCATTTTAGAGATGATGAGCCACCATGGTCTGAATGTGTGAACGGCCCCACATTCATATGTTGAAACTGAATCCCAGCACAGTGGAGTTGGGAGGTGGGGTCTCTGGGCTGTGATTGGGTCCTGAGGGTGGGGCCCTCATAAATGGGATCAGTGCCCTTATAAAAGAGCCTGCTTGTCCCTCTCACTATGTGAGGACACAGGAAGGTGCCAGCCATGAAGCAGAGAGCAAACCCTCACTAGACACTGACTCTGTTGGCACCTTGATCCTTTGACATCCTGGCCTCTAGAACTGTAAGCAATACATCACTGTTGTTTATAAATTAGCCAGTCTAAGGTATTTTGTGATAGTAGCTCAAATGGAATAAATCATGGGGCTCTACTAGTTGCCTGAGCTTTTCTTTCTTCCTTTTTTGAAGGAGGGGAGAACTCAGCGGCACCATGCGCCTTAGGAATAGCATTGAGATGGAATCGCAGAAGTGTGGCAAGAAAAAAGAACTTATTATTAAATTCTGTCCCTGTGTTTGGGCTCTGAAGAAGGCAGGCCAAGTAAAGTGCAGTGCTAAAAACTTGGATATACTTCAGGGAGCTCATTGTCTTTCTAGTAGCTGCTGTAGCTGCAGCTGCTTCTAAAGAAATTACACCTCTCTGAGAGATTTCCAATTGTGTTCCCTTGATATTGCTTTGTCAGGGACACGCTTTAAATAAGTGGCCCTCCGTAGGTAGCAGAGATTCTAAATCCTCATTGACTCGCACGGCTCTGTTATATGCCAAATTGGAAATAACATTCTGAAATGAATGTCTTCAAGGAACAAATTCAGCAGTAGGTTTTCATAGATGCCAAAACCTCTCCAGATGGCTGTACTTCATCTGGGGTATTATTGGAACAGCCTCCTCGGGCAACCTAAATCTCTAAGACCGGATGCATATTTACCTTCGCATCATCTTCAAAAAATAGATGCCTTGATTCTTTTCCATGGGATCAAGGCCATGACGGATCGACCTGGCTAGCAGATAAGGTAGGAAGAAAATGAACACCAGGAAGCAGCTCAGAGACACTGTTCAATTGAACTCCTACCATATGCAAATCACTAGTTCCCAGGAGTGACCCAAAGATGCGGAAAACATAGATTTTGCTTTTGTAAGAGGTTGATGATGTAATCAGGTATGTACTCTATAAAGAAGAGCAATAAGTTCATAGGAATTTAAAGGAGGAACAGATGGAGGAAAGTTGGCTGTCCCAGCCTGAAGTAGATTTCAGGTACCTAAAAAGTAAACATATTCCTCCTAGAATATGCTACTCAAGGTGTGGTCTGCAGGCCGACACATGACCTGGGAGCTTAATTTAAAGAAATGAAAAATTTCAAGCCCAACCTCAAACCTGGAGATTCTCTGGAAAATGGGGCTGGGGGCTCTGTTTTAACAAACCCTCCAGGTGATTCTTACATAGGCTGCAGTGACCTTGGCCATGTGTTAGGCTCACCTGGGAACTCTGGCGCCTCCTCCTGGCCAGACTGTACTTCAGACCAAGGACATAGTCGGGTAGAAATTGGCTACCGGAATGTTTAAAGTTCTCTGAATAATTTCAACGTGCAGCCAAGGTTGAGAAGCCCTGCATAGTGGTGGTTCTTAAACCAGAGGAACACACCCGAGTTACCTGAGAAATTTTATTTAAAAAGACACACAAAACATTTAAGCCCCTTCCCAAATCTGGTTGTGATTAAGGACAGTTGTTTTGGAGCATGAACACTGCATATTCTGGACAGACCAGTGGTTCTGAAACTTCAGGCACCTCAGATTCACCTGGAGGACTGGTTAAAACACAGATTTTTGGGTTTTATCCCTAAAGATTTGGATTCAGTATACCGGGGGCCGGGCCTGAGGATTCACCGCATTCTAAGTGACGCTGTTGCCAGTCTGGGGGCCACATTTTGAGATCCATGAGTCTAGCCTAGCACAAGGCTGAACTTGAATTCCAGTAGAGGCTGCCATGCTGGTTTCCAGGATTCTGGTATTCCAGCAAAGGTTGCTATTTTTATGCTCCAAAATACCAGTATTTTTATTGATGCAATCCTTTATTTCAGTATGTTTTTGAAATTAAAATCTGAATCATTTACACCTTGAGATATGCCCACCGTATTATATTCAACATTACAATTTCAACTGGAACAGTGAACCCTCTTTAGAAAGCCTTCTCATCTCCCATGTGTAATCCCCTTCTAAGGTATTCCAAGTCCTTGGTTCCTAGTGAGAGCGAGTGCCTCTGCCTGTTTTTATTAGTCATGAATATTTTCTCCAGAGCCAGTTTGATTGATATCTCTTCCTAAACTCCCTGAAATTGGGATAGAGTCAGCTCATTAAGGAAAATAGGAAGAGGGTGTGCTGGAGATTAGGGAAGGGGAATGGAGGAGGGAGGTCCCCAGGCCCAAATCCTGTCCTTTCCCTGGAGCCTGACCTCCCTTCCCCCAGGGATACAATCCCTCAACTCACTTCTCCAGGGAATGAGTCTCTTAGAGCCCACTCCTCTCCATCCCTAGGGTAAATTATTTTAACATACCTGTCCCAGTCATCTCACCCACAAACACTGAGATGCCCAGGCCTGGACCCAAGCCTGCCTACAAGAATAAGAACAGGTGATGGGGTGGTGAGCAGGTCCCCATTTTTCATAAGACATATTAGACAGATCACTTGAAATAAGTGACAAACACCAGTATGGTGCCATTTTGCTCCCATGTCACAATCACTAAATTCAACTTCTCTCTTTAAGGCCAGATAGAAATTTAGCATCCCAGTTCACAAAGGGCACCATTAACTGGTTATTTCCCGGGTAGATTGCAAAACTCTCTGGCCAAAATGGAGACCCAGCAAATGCTTCCTTTCTGTAAAAACTCAGCCTCACAGTCTTTGTCCTTCATATTCTCACCCAGCCTCCCTTGCACTCCTGTTGTCTGCCTTTCTGTGAAGTTCTCCCCTTTTGACTCTAGCCAGACCACTTACCAGCCACTCCCTCCCCAATCTCAGATTCCATCTCCATGACTTTGATAGTTCCTTGTCTGGCAGGTGCTCACCCATCCTCTCTGCTTACCTGAACTCAACCAGTTAGGATCTTGCCTCTTCTAAAACCGCTGTTATCCGAACCACTCTTGTGATCATGGGTGGTCTTCTGATGTGGTTGTATTTTTTTAAGTAATGTATATGTCCTGGCTTATCAACTAGATCAGGAGTTGGCCAATCCGGCCTGCTGCCTGATTTTGTAAATAAAGTTTTATTGGAACTCAGCCATGCCCATTTATTCACATATTGTTTATGACAATGAGACAGAGACTGTAGGGCCCACAAAGCCTAAAATAGTGATTCTGTTGCTCTTTTGGAGAAAGTTTGCTGATCCCTGGTCTAGACATAGCAGCTATGTTATATGTCACCATTAAATATAAAATGTCCAATTTCGAATCAAAAGCTTAGTTTATTATATCTCAAACAAGAAGCAGTACAATTAATCAAAGTACATGCTTAAACTAGCAACACAGTTTTGCCATCTTGATGGTAACTTGCTTATGTCAGCAGCAAAGAAGCCTGGAGATTGAGTGGTGATGAAATCATGAAAGGCCTTTTCCACAGCTTGTTGAGAATCAAATACTTTTCCTTGCAAGAAGTTGTCCAAAGCCTGGAAGAAGTGGTGAATATGGTGATGACAGAGAGTTTCCAAGTCCAGCTTCTGTCGTTTGAGCTGTGTTGTTTGTGTGACATGTGGTCTTACAAGAGGATCGGTCTGTCTCTATCGACCAATCTCGGCTGCATAATTTCAAGCATCTTCATCATTTTGTCCTATTGGTTGCAGTTGACATCCCCTGTAATTGACTGAGCAGGTTTCATGAAGCTGTAGTGGATAATACCAGCACTGGACCACCAAACAGAAACCAATAGCTTTTTTTGATGAATATTTAGTTTTGGACTGTGTTTCAGCACTTCATCTTTATCCAACCATTGTGCCGAACACTTTCAATTGTCAAAAAGAATCCATTTTTCATCACATGTAACAATACAGTGTAGAAATGGTTTGCCTTTGTGTCATGACAGCAAAGAAAGGCAAGCTTTGAGATGATTTCTCTTCTGATGCTCATTTAATCTATGCAATACCCATCTATCCAGCTTCTTTACCTTGCCCATTTGTTTGAAATGGTCCAATTTTGTTGGAATAGTAAAGTCAAACCTTGCTGCTAATTCATGCATAGATTGAGATGGATTCGCTTCCACTAAAGCTTTCAGCTCATCATTATCCACTTTGGTCTCAGGTCACCCACGTGGCTCATTTTCAAGATTAAAATCACCAGAATGAAACTTCTCAAACCATTAATGTACTGTGCAATCATTAGCCACATCCTTCCCAAACACTTTGTTGATATTTTGAGCTATCTGTGCTGCATTGGTTCCACAACGGAACTCATACTAAAAAATAACATGAATTTTTGACTTATCCATGGTTTCACAAAAAGTGCTCTAAAAAAAAAAAAAATTGAAAGATAATCACAAGCCAAAACATGAGTTTGAAAGAATGAAGATGTACCCTCACAATAAAAAAAAACAACAAACAAGAAGTGTCAAAGTGAAATGTCAGAGATATCAACTGTCAAACTTAGTGCTTAAGGAAATTGGACATTCCATACTTAATAACCTAATATATTCTTTAATAACCTAATATATTCTAAATGTCTGGCATGATGGTTTGCATACAGTAGCTACAATTAAGTTTTGATAATCCAGGCATGAACGTTCCTGTGAAATCATTAGAAAAGTAGTAGTAATAAAATAAAAACTTATTTTTGCTATTATTATTATAGCTACCATATACAGTCATGTGCTACCTAATGACATTTCAGTCAACAACAGATGGCATATACTATGGTGATTCCACGAGATTATAATACCATATTTCTACTGTATCTTTTTATGTTTAGATATGTTTATATACGCAAATACGTACTGTGGTGTTACAGTTGTGTGCAGTATTCAGAACAGTAACATGCTGGCACAGGTTGCTAACCTAGGAGCAATAGGCTAAACCATACAGCCTCGGTGTGTAGCAGGCTACGCCATCTGGGCTTGTGTGTGAGTGCACTCTATGATGTTTGCACAATGATGGAATCGCCTAAGGGACAGATTTCTCAGAAAGCATTTCTGTCATTAATCGTCGCATGTCTGCATTTCGTGGCAGATATTAAACTAAGCTCCTTCACACTTATCTCATTTAATTTTCCTAACAGCCCTAAACCATAGGTAGAAGAATCTGGAAGTTGGAGAGGTGAGCTTTCTTACTAGGTATATGACTTCAGCAAGTGATACAGCAAGAATTTCAACTCAGGTGTTTGTAATCTCAGAGCCCGAGCTTCTAGTTACTATGTACTCACTGTTTAGGACTAGGCCTTACCTACAATGAGAGATGGAAATCTTCAAAAATGCTATCAATGAGGGGAGGCATGTAAACAAAACTGGCCCATGTTTTAAACAGTCTGGGACCAGAATGAAGCAAGTGACCCTGCAAGTGATCCTGCAAGTGAGGGCCTCCTTAAATGTTCCCTGGATCCCTCACTGTGCTACCCTAGTCTCAGCCCTGGTTAAGAAACTCCATAAATCTTGCCATTTTTATTATCATCATCATCTTCATTAGTATCATTATTTGCTCAATAAACCGTAAAACAGTGTAATGTGTTAGTTGCTGTGCTGGGCTTGGAGTTTAAACTAGATAAGATATTTTTGCCTGGCTGTGGGAAAGATGAGTCTGTAACCCCTGGTCGCAATCCCAAATATTTGCAGCAACAGGAGGACATTCCGTGGGTGACGCGGGCCAGGTGGAGGCTGCCTCTAGCGGGAAAGGGAATGCCTCTCTTAAAAAGGAGGCTGTTCCGTTAAAAAGAATGAAATCCTATCATTTGCAGGAACATGGCTAGAACTGGAGGTCATTATGTTAAATAAATAAGCCAAGCACAGAAAGGAAAATATTGCATGTTTTCCCTCATAGGTGAGAGCTAAAAAAGTAGACCTCATGAAGCTAGAAAGTAGATTGGTGGTTACCAGAGGCCAGGAAGGGTATCGGGAAGCAGGAGATTGATTAATGGGTACGAATATACACTTAGATAGATGAAATAGGGCTTGGTGTTTGATAGATCAGTAGGGTGACTGTCGTAACATTAATCGATTGAACATTTCAAAATAGTGAGAAGAGAATAATTTGAATGTTCCTAGTGTAAAGAAAAGATAAATATTTAAGGTGATGGATATCCCAAATATCCTGATTTGATTATATGAATGTATCAGATTATCACCTGGGCCTGGAAAATACGTATACCCAATATGTATCAATAATTTTAAAAAAATGAAGGCTATTGATCAACCTTTGGCTGAGTCTTGTTGCATTGATGCCTTCTGAATATTCAGTAGCTGTACTTCCTCCTTCTTCTCCCACTCCTCTCCCTCTTCCTCTTCCTCCAAGTCTATTATTTTTGGCCACAGTGACCTGCCCTTTGCAAGCTGGTATATGTTGCAGCATCACTATATTTCTCTGCTTGAGACAGGAAATGACGGTGTCTTCTCAACAGGAAATGGTCGTCTTAGACTGTTTCCCTTCTCACCACATCTTCTCCAGCATCCATCACAAAGCCTGTAATCTGGCATCTACTGACAACACCAAACAGGTTCCATCAGAGAAAAAACACACAAACAAAAATTCTTACCATGGTAGGTGAATATTTTAGCAAATTTAAAAAACTATCAGTTGAGTTTGCAAACTGGGTCTGAAATCCTTTCTCCAACGTTATGGTGTCTGGAACAAAGTGCACATCGTCTGAGGACTTCTTATTTTCTTGTTTATTTTTGTTCATCTTACGCCATGAACTTCCACTAGTGCAAGTGCTTCTGGTCTGGTAGGGAGGAAGGACCCTGGCTCCATTGGGAACACAAGGACTTATAGGAAACACACGGGTCCCCAGCTTTCCCACGCACTGACTTGCCCCAAATGTGTGTTCTGTCCCCACAGCCGGGAGAGGCTCTCCCCAATCCCACTTGAGCACAACTGCCTTGGCCAGACCACGCTTCTGAGAAAGATTTGTTGTGCAGTGCTGCCACCTAGTGAGAGAAGGCTGGAATGGACAACATAGTGGCTGTTGTCCTCGGAATTCTGTCTCCTTGAAGGCCGGCCGGTTGGTTAATTAACCTCTGCTGAAATAAGGCCCTAAGTCTTTTTAACTCCTATATGATAAAAAACGCTCTTAAAAGACCTCCAAACGGTCCAAAGACTATACATAAAAGCCTGAAAAAGACCAACGTGAAGCGAATAGCTAGGATTTTGAGAAGTAGGCATTTGTGTTCAGGCTAAGCACAAACTGAAACCAACTCCCTGAATAAACAATCTAAATGCTACTTGCAGGGCAGGTCAAGGAGAGGAATCCCCTGTTTTCAACTCTGTCTTCTGACTGAATTGGTTTTGAATTTGAAAGAAATATTGACGTGATCTGTCACTTTACTTTTTTTGCATGTCAAGCTTTCAGCTTCGAAAAATGCAAGAATGCTTAAGATTCCAAATAGATATGCTGATCAAACCTCAACAGAAATAGGAACTTTATTAATAACCTTGAGTCTAGTCCTAATGTGTGTTTCCCAATAAATCAGAACTGATTTATGAACCAGCAGTACAGTGTTTGAGGGCAGACTGCCCAGTGTTGGTATTATCAATGTTATCATTTCATTCTTTCCTCTTGGGAGGAGAGTTAGTATAATATCACCATTGACTACCATTGGGTAGGTCCCAGAGGTCATTTCTGTGGAAGATAATAGAGCTTCTCATATGATATTCTTTCAGCTGTCCGGCAGATGCAGCATAATATGACAAGAGGCCAAAAAAAGTAGTGAATATTTTTATCCTGAGTTGTCATGGCTTGTATCGACTCATCTTTCAGAAAGTCTGTTTCTTTTTTTTCTATTATGGCATTTTTGTCATTTCCTTTGACTCTCTGGCTGGTCTTCATCTCAGCAAAGTGGAAAAAATATATTTTCAATGGAGAGGAAAAAAAAGGAAGAAATTGAATGAGGGGAAGGAGCCACGACACAGGAGAAACAGAACTCTGGATTCCTTATGCTAGACAAAAAGAAAAGTTTAGGATTTTCAAGAGGAAGCACGTTCAGGTGGTTGGTTTTGTTATGCCAGGACTAACAGGAATCCTGGAAGCAGTTGCGGTTGGCCCAGCAGCACTTTGATTATCTGGCTGTGGCTGCTGTAGAACCAGGCAGTTATCAAGGCAAGAAAACCAAGTGACCCATGCACGTCAACGTGCCGTGCAAATGTACTGGTGTCTAAACCACTTCCACGGGGTCTAGATAGTGAAAGAAAACAACTGCTTCCAGAGGAGGCAAGAGCTAGGAAGTCATCCTGGAATCAGGTTTTAGGGGCTCCTTATGTTCCAGGATCTTTAAAAAATGATCAGTAGTGTGTGGGAGGGTGGGGGACAACGAGGGTGTTATATGTGTATGTGCGTGCATTTAAAAATAGCTACCTGAATAGCCATTTAGAGATGTATGTGGAAAGAAAATCTTCATGATTCTTAGCCCTCATGGTCTGATTCGTGAAGCCAATGTCATCTCTCTTCCCTGCTGGTGTGTGCTCAGTCTGGCCACCCTTTATGCCAAAGACCTTGAGCAGACCTTGGCCGAAACCCCAAGGTACACTCCCGTTCCCTGTCAGCAGTGATCTGTGTAATGGATTGGTGCGGGCTGCCTTGCCTTGGGCAGGGTTCGTGTGTCACTCAGGAGACGATGCATCAGACTGCCGAGTCAGAGGGAGGCTGCCTTATGTCCACAGAGACGAGTGAATCAGAAAGCCAGATGGGGACCAGCTCTCAGGACATGAAGAATGACTGCCACGCTGGAAGGGCTTGAGTACATCATGTCTCCTTATTTTACTTATGAGAAAACTTGGGCCCAGGGATGCCAAGAAATTTGCCCACATATCTTCTCCTCATGAATTAATTCTTTCCTTCATTCAACAATGATGCCCCAAGTGTCTTTCACGTGTCAGGCTTTGTTCTAGGTGCTGGGATTATACAGAGGGAAGAGTGTCATGTAAGGAGCAGAAGTGTGTCAGGCACGAGTCAATCTAAAAGAAGAATCTGACCGAGAATGAAAAGAGACTCAGGGAAGAAAAAGAAAGGAGCCAAGAAATCCACCTTAGCACTACAGTTTGGGTACCGATTTGACAATCTTTGATAATTAGAATAACTACCAGTGTGTGATGGAATGTTACCCCTGTACCATTTCTTTGCATTCATCACAGTTGTAATTACGAAGATACTTATAAGATTATTGATGAGTCTCTTTCTGCTGCTCCAGACCCAGACTGTGTGTTACATCACGGCAGGGACCTTTCTCAGCTTGATGTTTTATCCCCAGACCAGGGCAGAGCACTGGACACATGGGAGGGACTCAGTAAATAGCCACTGAGTGAAAGAGGGAATGAATGACAACATGATGAGGGTACCCGAGTTCCATTCTATAGGACAGGGGACAGCAACTTCTTCCGTAAATGTTTTCAGCTTTGGGGGCCACACCATCTCCATCGCCGTTATTCACCTCTGCCGTTGCAACATGAACGCAGCCATAGACAGGACGTAACAGAACGAACATGGCTGTATCCCAATAAAATTCTATTCATGGACACTGAAATTTGAAGTTCTTACAGTTTTCATGTTCTATAAAATATTCTAATATTTTTTAACTATTTAAAAATGTGGGAAAAGAAAACATTCTTAGCTTATGTGCTCTACAAAAACTGGTGACGGGCCAGATCCCACTCACAGGCTGTAGTTTACCAGCCCCTGTTACAGGAAGTAGATGAATTGTTAGGGTAAAGATCTTACGAGATTTTTAGTTGAGCATTCATGTGCTCAAGCATTGGTTGAGTACTTGCTCTGTGCCGGTCTCTGTAGCAGGCACAGGACGTACAAACAGAAATATGATTAGTCACCAATATCCTTGGCAGGTCAGATCTTCAAAGGATGAGTCACAACGGTGTAGTAAACATGGGCCCCGCAGTCTGTTTTATTAAGCCATGCGAAGCTCTCTACAATGAATCTGGGATTTCTAGATAACACCCTCCAAACATCACAAGTGTCTTTCCAACGTTCCTTATTCACACACTTGGAAAATTAATGTGACCGAGTGATTCTCCCACTATCTCTAAGTGAATTTGCCTGTCTAGTGCTTAAAAACTTTCTGCTGGTTCTGTCTTATTCTTTCCCCACTGGGGAGTGACAGTGGGTTTTCAGATAACTTCCTTAGAGATCAGAGAGAAAGATTTAGGAAAAAAAAAAAAAAACAAAAAAACAATTCCATCTCCTCTCACTTGGCTTGGGTCTTTCCCAGTCTTCATCTTGATTGAAACTAGAGGCAAAGATGTTATCTCTGCATTGTAGTCATAGAACAATAGAATCCCCTGTCTTTTTTATTTCCTGAGGCTAGAAAGTGGTCCAGGAAAATATTAATAAAAATAGAAGATGAGGTTAGAACCCTAAAAGGTTTTGCATAATACTTTTCCTGTTTTTCTGTTTCTAGCCTGTCTTAATCCAATAATCTATTATACCACAGCTAGTAGTGTCTTTCTCTATCACCAACAATTTTGCAATCCTCCAGAATCCTTTTGGGAATTCCAGGGCAAAGGGCCTTAAACAAGAACTTAATTGTCTGAGAGATTTTGTTTGCTTATTAGAATGGTTTGGCCCACAGCATTAGCTGCGTGGGGGAATAATTCCCTTAGCTGCCATCAGTTTTACAGCTCCTTGCCCAGAGGACGACAGTTGTTTTTACCTTAAGGGATGCTTGGAATGGGGCCACGCAGGGTGCCAATTTTGGGTACCTTTAACTGGTCTTAAAGTAATAACTGTTTAAGCAGAATCAGTGTGCTTCTTGTCTGGGGGGGGTAAAGGCAGAAGGAGGAAAGAACAGGATTTGGGGATGTAATTTTGAGATTAATAAATGATTCATTCAGCAGATATGCATTGATCATAGCACTGTGCTTGTCATGCATCATATGCTGTGAAATGTAATTTCAGCCTAGAGTAGCTCAATCTAGTTATGGATATGGGAATTCAAAATACTTTGTCTATCAAAGAGTTTAAAGTCTTTGATGAGTAAATGTAACAGAGGAATAAATAAATAGTTAAATAATAACACTGAAGAGTAAACATGAGAAGCTATGCATTTACATGCATGCAGATGCACTTACTGCTTTGGATATAATTCACACATTATCCGTGTGTTGATTACAAGATACATGCACACACCTATACACACGTATAATTGAGTTCAGCTGCGGGAGATAGTAATTAAATGATGGAATCTAGGGTGCCTGTGCCTGACTTTTCGCAGATGAGGTATCTGGTTGGTACAATGCAATAACTAATATTAAAACCGGTGGGCTACATCAGTGAGTCCAAATGGAAAATCCTACCTGTCCTGCTCACCTTGCTCTGAATAAATAAGCACAGGCATCGGTAAAACAGCTGTTATTTATTTGCTTATCCCACATCTGTCCTTGAAGGCTCTCACATGGGCAAGGACCATGGCGCAGGCAGACGACGTTTCCATCAGCAGCAGGTCGGGCCAAGCCTGTGGCTGGCCATACTGAGGGAATGAGAGACCTTGGAGCGACTGGGCCTCCTAGAAAAACAGGCTCGTAAGTCAAGAGCAGGGTGTCAGCTCCCTGTGTGTATTTCATGGTGAGAGTGAAAGCAGACCTAAATTATGAGTTGTTGAGCCTCCTGCTTGAATCTGTTCAATTCTTAATTTGAAAGGAAGCTCTGTGCCAAGGGAGTATAACATAGGAAAGGAGTGGCCTGAATGACTAAGGAAATCGGGGCCCATCAGGACTGCTTGAGTGTACGTAGGTGTGTTTAGAAGACACAACAACATTTCTACAGCTGTTTAACTATGTGAAAACATTTTGTATTTGATCAGCTCGATGAGATGGATGTGATTCTCATCCTCAATTTGGCAGACACCGATAAGGATGCTGTAAGAGGTCTATGATGTCACGTATCTAGTAAATAGCACAGCCAGGGCTAGCGTTAGCGGTCTCCTAACCAGTCGCACCCTCACTGCTGTGAGAGCCCTGGCATGCACCTGCCCTCTCCGTGCGGGCCGGTTAGTTAAGGTCTCTATGCAGTCCGGGTGAGCTGTGATCTGGTTAGGGCACATGTATTGCACACTGTAAGTTGAAAGCAGGTAGAGGTACCTGTGGCCGTGGGGACTTGCTAGGGGAGTTGGACTTGAGTTGAGCCTTAAAGCATGGCAGAGGTTTGCCTAAATGGAGCCGAGGGCCAAGGGCATCCCAGACAAGATAAAAAGGTGAGCAGGGGGAGGAATGTGCGTGCTGCTTTGGGGAGCCAGGAAGTAGACTAGTCTGGATATTGCAGTGTTTGTGTTGGGGGGAAGCTGAGGGATCTGCAGTGGGTGGTTATAGTGACTGGAGTGGGTTTACTCTGGGGCAGGCAGACCCGCTGAAGCCCTTGGGGAAGATGGGGGACACTGGAGGGGGGGTCTCTTACCTGTCGCCCACCCTGTCATGGACCTTCTCTTTCAGGCTGCCCTGCAGAGGCCCAGCAGATGGAATTCACCCACCCATCCATCCACCCATTCCTTCATTTCAGGTCACCTTATTTCATTCAACAGACCTTTATTATGTGCCTCCCATGTTCTAGGCACTGTGTCAAGTCTTAGAGAAGTTACTAAAAGGAACCCTCAGTGAATGTTGGGTGAATTCAGAAATGAATGAAGGAACAAAAGGAAAGGAGCAGGGGTTGGTGAGTGCATTTGTAGGGGAGGAGGAAGTAAGTACAGAACTGTGTGCTGGGCTCAGTATAGCAGTGTGCTGCTGGGGAAACGGGCAGAGAGGTGACAACCCGAGGTCCCCAGGAAGACTGTCCAAAAAGAGGTGGTGTTCTGGGTGGTTCTTGGAGTCTGGAGTAGAACTTTGCTACCTAGAGAAGGGGGGAATAGGCAGGCCGAACTGAGGGCCAGGGTTTGCAAATGAACAAAGACCTAAAAATTGGGGGGGAAAGCAGGAATATAGGTGTAACTTAAGTTGAAGGGGAGAGGAAGGTAAGGGCAGAAGATGCAGGGAAAATGTTTCCATGTCGGATTAAATCAGACCACCCAGTCCAAGGTCATTTCTCCATCTTGCGCAAACCTTGGGCAACAAGAGTGTGGCTCGGGGAAGTTTTCTCATTCGAAGTCCAACATTAAGCCCATCCTTCTCCTCTTTCTCAAGAAGGCTGAGGGAACATCTATCTAAGATGTGATGCCCAGTAATTTAAGAAGAAAGGGAAAAGGCAGTGATACAGTATAGACGAAAAGAAAGAAAAGAGCAGATGGTGTTACTGGAGGACTATTATTTTCCAAAACAAAAGCAAGAAATGAAGTATCTTTTAATAGCTGGCCTAGAATGCCATTCTGGGAGCTTAGGGAAAAAAATCAAAATGTATTAAAGCTTTCTCAGACCTTGGATGGTTTATGGCAGCATCTAAAATTGCTGGTAAAATTATGACCTTGTAATTCACAGCTGTGTCATACATTCCCTAGCACCCTGTGTAATTTATGTACCAAGCTAGTTGCTTTGGAAAAGAATGGGGGGGAAAGTCACACAACACAAAGTTTATAAAGTGCTGTTATGTTTAATGTATAATGTCTTTAGTCTAAACCCGTGTTGTTAGGAGGAGGGGCGTGCTGTTGGTCAAGGTTATTACCGCAGTCCTTGCAGTGTGGGTGAGAACGTGGGGATGACTTACTGCACTTTCACATTTGCTGGACATACTGCACTTTCACATTTGCTGGACAGGCCACCATATCCAGAACACACAGTCCTCCCTCCCTGCCTTCCCCAAAGAGCGCTGTAACCTTGAACCCCCTTTCTCCCTTGAAATAAAACCTGGGCAACTACCAAACTTGACCTTGACTCATGCCTTAACCTCCACTGGGAAACCTTCCTCCCTAGGAAGCCAAGGGGCTCTGAGGACAACTTGCTAGGGAGCCACCAATGGCATTTGCACCAAGCTTCTCGAGTTGGTCTGGCTTTGACCCCAGCTGCGGAGCTAGAGAGGACGGGAGCTGGCAGCCAGCTAGGATTCATGAAGGAAGTACCGTGGGGAATCTCAGATTTGTACACCTCTCACTTTTGTGAGAAGGTGGAGGGGGAGAGAGAGGAGACCCTCGGCCCAGAGATCTGGCGAGAATGGCCTTGGGCCTGAGTCCAGAGACCTCGCTGTGGTCCAGACTGCACTCCTGGCAGTCCGGTTGACCTTGAGCAAGAAGCTACAGTCTCTGGACCTTGTCACCCTCACCTTAGAATAAGGAGATGAGCTCTTGCCTTCACTGCCTAAGGGAGTTATTGTGAAGATCAAAGGAAATACTACATCTTTTAATCCTGAGCCAATGACTAGGGTCATTATTTTCTTCTTACTCTGCTTGTTTCATTTTTTTCCCCCTCATTTCATGCAGCCCTTTTACCTTAAAGAAGATTCTCGACTCAAACTTCCTTCTCCCTAGAAGTGTTCTGTTGTTGTTGTTCAGTCTCATTTCTGTCTTTCCACTTATTCCTGCTGGTTTTCTCTGAGCCTCTGCGATATCTGATCAGGTCCCTGTGTAGGACCTGTCTACACTCCTGCTTTGATGAGACCACATGCGTCTCTGGGTGGGATTCTTAACTCTTTTGTCTCATTCCCTGTCTGCCCCCAACCCATGGGGCACCAGAGGCCATGAGAAGGGAGACAGCTCATCACTGAGCAGGAGGAGGACCTTGCTGGGGCGTTTGTGATGCAGGTGACCAGAGGACAGAGCTCACTGCTGTTATCCCGGAGAAGGTGCCAGGACGCTGTTCCCATTAAAGGCAGTGGAGCTTGGAGAAACTGCAGCCTCCTGCTCGGGACCTCCCAGACTTGGCCTGTGCTGTGGAACTTGCCTAGCTCAAGTCAGGACGAGGGGCTTGTTTTTCTGGTTGATACATTGCATCTCAGAAGCCATAAACATGCTTCCAAAATGCCCAAGATAAGGAAGCTCTTGTTTTGTTCCAACATGAGGACAGTTTTATTTTATAGGATTGAGTAAAGGAAGTCTGGACATCTTCATTATGTATTTTCAAAATAATTCTACTTTTAAAAATTGACATAGTCATTTAAGAGAAATGGAAGCAACATAGAAAATGCAAACAAGGGGCCAGGCAGGCTTAGGAGCCAGTCTGAGCAAAAGTGAGACCTCATCTCTACTAAAAGCGGAAAAAATTAGCCAGGTGTGGTGGTGTGCACCTGTAGTCCCAGTTACTCGGGAGGCTGAGGCAGGAGGATCGCTTGAGCCCAGGAGTTTGAGGTTGCTGTGAGCTATGATGACACCACTGCACTCTAGCCTGTGTGACACAGCAAGACTCTGTCACAACTAATGGAAACAGAGCATACCGTATGGGGGAAGGGCACACTTCTAGCCCTGGCTTGGGCGAGGCAAAGGCATTACATGTAACCAAAATGTTTGTACTCCCATAATATTCTGAAATAAAATAAAAAATAAGAAAATACAAAGAAGAATGTGTCAAACAAACTAAAAAGAACAACATGAAACATTTGCTCATATTAGGTAAAGAGCACTCTAGATTTCTTTCTATGCATTAGATAAATAAATAAGTTAGACAAACAGAAATTTATATAAAATGAGTTCATACTATGCATGCTTTTTGAAAAAACAAAAATGTTTATTTAAGTTTACTTGAACATAGGAAAAAATTGGAGAAAAATGAAGGAATTGCTAAACTTTGATAATGTTTAGTTCCTAAAGATGTGCTGGAATGATTATGAGAAAGCAACTAGGATAAATAATGAAGGTGGAGTCATGTTTTTATTTAACTCTATTTTTAATTTCATGTAATACAGACGAACTTTCTGCTGAGGAAGGAGAGAAAATAACCACAATTACATTTCCTTCCACATCCTTTCCCCTCGCTTATTAGTTATGTTATTATTTTCACTTTGTCAGGGTTTTATAACATTCTCTTCTGGAGCTATAGTTCAATTTTCATTTAGTCTTAGTTAAGTATTTTAAAGTGCTCAGTACTCACCCAGGTCTGTTTTTTGCATAGCATATTCTTGCTGTTTTAGTTAGATCACAGTGATAGAGAAACTGCCTCCACGAGGCTGGGAAGGAGGACGCCTGGGTGGGGTTCAGGGTAACCCTGGATGAACGCTTGGCACAGCGTGGCAGAGGCGGCCTGACTGGCAGCTCAGTGTGCTCCCAGCAGGGCCAGACGGCGTGGGGTGGGCGGATGGCCTCTGGAGCCCCTGTTCCATCAGCTGATTCCTAGGTGAACTTGGGCAAGCTGTTTAACCTCTCTGTGGCTCAACTGACACTTCTGTAAAATGGGGACAACCGCAGCCACCTCACTGAAGGGCGCATGGAAATTAAATGAACTATTTAAACATGATCAGAAAGGTATCTGACCCACTGTAATAAGTGTTTGCTCTTATTATAGAATCGCACTTTTTGGAGAGCGGTAGCAGGCAGGAAAGAATGCTATGAGGATCCTACGCTCATCTCCTTTCTCTGGTCATTTGCAGGGATCTTTCAAAATGTCAACTCCTTTTCAATCAGATCATGTCATTCGCCTCTTTCAACTTTTCCCTTCTTAGAATGAAACCTGGCCCTCCGATGGCCCACGAGGCCTGCCACGCCAGCTCCTGCCTCCTCCTGCTTGCTCTCCCTCTGTTGGGTGGCGCTTGTCCCTCCTGCCCCCGTGAGTGGCACATTCTCACCCTTCAGTTCTCAGCTGAGCTGTCACGTCCTTAGAAAGGCTGGGTCTGATCACACAGTCTAAAGTGCCCCCCACTGGAGTTTCTTTGCTTTGTGACTACTGGTAGCAATTTGTAATTATGCATTGGCTTGTTTAGTTGTGTGGTCTGTCTGGCCTACTAAATTGCATCCTCCTTGTGGGCTGGGATTGCGTTTGTCTTACGTAGTGCTGTCTTCCCGCATGGCACAAGGCTTTGACCAGTAGGTGCCCATAAACATCAACTGAATGAAATATCTCTCCCTCTCTCTGTATGTACGTTTATGTCTGTATCTCTGTATATGGATGGACATCGACTATACAAACCTATCTATCTGCCTGTACATAGGTAGCTAGCTACTTCTCTAGCTATAGAGCTAAGTATGCAGATATAGATACAGACATTCACCAAGCGGCCTGAATGATTCAGACAACATTCCTACTCTTTCATCGTTCCGTTTTCTTTTCACATGATAATTATCTAAGTCAGTAAGAATTTGAATCAGGGCTGGATGTTGATTAGAGGGAGAGACCTGAAAGGCAGGTGACATCACTGAGTGTCGGTTGCTGGCTGCACAGTGCTGGATGCTTTGTGCTATATTCCACTCAATCTTTGTAGTAACCTGTGAACTAGAGTCATTTTCTCATTTTACAAATGATGCTGAGAAAGTTGGTAAGCGACAGAGTGGGGACCGGAGACTCCCGCCTGGTAGGTAATGCTGCTTATTAAAGGAGTAGGACTTGGTCACGGCTAACCAACTTCAGGTAGACAGCAATACCTGCGAGCCCCTTTCTTTGGAGAGATGAGCTGCACAGGCAGGTCCCAGTGAGTCATTTCAAATCACAAGCCAAAACCAGATGAACCTGAGAAATGAAAAAGTAAAAGAAGCATGGGGGAGGGGGGGTTGGGTGCATCCAAAAAGGAGGTGAAATCAGAGGATCTGGGTGGAGACGAGGAAACATATTTGACAGCAGAATTTTTGGGTGAGCTGGAGATTATGGAATGCTTTTCTGGGTAAAATTCACCAGTCTCAGCCCTTCTTTTCCTGAAATGCGCTTCATGGAATGTTGGATTACCTGGAAGTTGGCAAGCATTGCTTGTAAAGAGACCTCTGTGGTGTCAAGTAAGTTTGGGAAAGCCTCATTTAATTAAAGACTTTCTTAACTGTAAGAATTCTCAGAGCCTATAACATGATGGTGCGCATTGCCAGTTTCCACGGACAGGATAAGGCATCTCTCTGGACCTGTAGTGTCCTCAGAAACCCTTGAGGCTGTGTTCTACCTGACACACGGCCACTAGGGCATTAAGGAGGGTCTTCCCCTCCCCATGTTCTCTGCTAACGGCAGGAAGCCCTGAGCAGAGGGAGGCACAGTGTGGAGGGTAGTAAGTCCTTCCCATACACGGTTTCATTTAAGCTTCAGGACAGCCTAAGAGGCAGGTTCTGTTATTCCCAGGAGACGGGCCTTGTAGGTGCCCCCGATGCCCTTGCCTTTTCCTGTAGTGCTGGTGGCTGGGTTTAGCATTGCTGGCATCAGCACATCTGTGCCTGAGGGCTTTCTCCAGGCACTGCAGCTTGCTTGTGGGCCTGCCCACAGGTCATAAGTGCTAGGGAGTGAAAGCTCCCAGAACCAAGGGCCAACTGGAGGTGATGGATCAATACTCCAGCTCCCTCCCCTTTATGGGACAGCTCTGCCTGTACGCATGGGGCCATGTGTAGACACTGTCCGCCCGACCTCCCCAGCGGGATTTTCCTTTAGTGGCCCACAGCGATAGTTGCTTGATAACAAACTCTTCATGGATACTTTCCCACCCCTTTCCCATCAGCCCCTTCCCTTACTGCTGTTTCTTGAAACCACCTCCCAAATAAGCTATTCGTAATCAAATCCATTTCTCAGGTTCTGCCACAGGGGAACCCAAACCAAGATATCCCATTTTATAAAACAATGTTACAACAATAAAACACACAGAGACACAGACACACACACACACTCTTAAGAGCGTTTCTAAGAGGTTACTAATGGAACATATTCCAGGTCACAGCTTTTACATGGTAGAACTAGGATTAAAATATAGTCAACACATCTATTGAGCACCTGCCATGTGCCTCTCACATCCTAAATACTGTGATGACAAGATGAAAAAGACAGTCTTGAAACCTCTGTCCTGAACATAGACAAAAATAAATTAGTCCAGGCCTGTCTTAAAGTCTCTGCCCTAAACCATGGTACTCCACTAATTCTCTGAGGATGGACATTTGACCCCCTTTTAAACTGGGAGTCCCTTTTCTGTACCAGACCCATGATGACTTCAGAGTGAGACGCTGTGGTATTCCATTCCTATAGTGCCCCCTCTAGTCCACAAAAAACAATGCAGCAGATCAAGGCTTTTGGTTCATGAAACGTGCTGGAGAAAATTGCAAGATTCGCTGACACAATGATTTTCATGCCCAGTATAACATCTCTCTTAATTAGTGAGTGGCAATTAGCATTTATGAGAAGAAATCATTCCACAAGGTGAGTCCGTTGAGACGTAACATCTTGCTCCAAATGCTGTCCTCCTGGTGTGAGTGGAATCATTCAGAAATTAAGCATCTTAATAAGCTGGTGCCCCAGCGTCCTGGTGCGTCTGGCCCGGCTGGGAGGCCGGAGTCTGCAACAGGCGTGAGGGCATTTACAGGAGTGACTCATACTTCATATACACCAGCATTTGATCAGAGTTGCAAAGTAGCTATAGAAACTGCAGGTTTATGAGAATGGTTTTTATTTTTCCTACTTTGGCTATTTTTAAAGTGATATTTCTTTGTTGATGAGTGACCTTCAGAAGCAGAGAGCCACATAATTATAGAAACTTGACCCAAAAGGGTCTACTACCAACACTGCCAGTCCCTCCCTGCCTTCCCTCCTTCTTTCCTTCCTTCTGATGAGAAATCTAATCACGGAGAGGGAAACTAACTTGTCTAAGGTAACACAGTGTGTGGAACACTCCTAAAACTGGAACCTACTTAGTTCTTCAAACCGTCGTACAGTTCTTTCCATGGCTTCCAGAAACCTTAGGTTCTTTTTTTTTTTTTTTATTGTCTTCTTTATCTCTCTCAGCAGTTCTGATATAAGAAGTGTCATGAAAGGAAGTTTAAATTGTCAACTAGTGTAAGGTTTTGCATTATCCACGAACTTCTGCCTGGTGGACTATGCTCTCAGCACTCTTAAAATAGCCATTGTTGGGTCCACTAAATGATGATGATTACTGATTTGCCGTTTTTCATTTTTGCCTTGATTTTTTTGTCATTGTTTGTGCTTCTTTAAAGTGGGGACCATGTCTTACAGTGTTTCTGGCTCTAACAGCTCCCAGAATAGAACTTAACATGTAATAGGGAGGCGGTGACTTATTGCTGATCAATTCATTTCATTTAGCAGTATTCTTCCCCTTTGCTTACTGGGGTTGAAATCTATGCCCATTTACTTCCTCCGTTGGCTCCCTGTGTCGTCGGTGAAATGGCTACAAGGAAGGCATTTGATGGAACAAGACAAGGCTGGCCTATTTCATGCTCTTATTAGATAATCAGTCCAGAATAATTGTGGTTTGATTTTATTTGCTAACCGACACCCTGGGCAGTCGGTGAAGAAAAACAGCATAAGCGACAACACGAGTGTGGCGTTTCCTTACATCCTCAGCTCGTCGGTTGCA
Source organism: Lemur catta (assembly GCF_020740605.2). Lineage (NCBI taxonomy): Eukaryota > Metazoa > Chordata > Mammalia > Primates > Lemuridae > Lemur > Lemur catta. Next base: position 53,384,975 of record NC_059141.1, read on the forward strand.
GGAAGAATCCACTCACTGCTCATGATAAAGTGGTAGACCTGCTTTATTTATTTTCCCATAAATCATATCTTGGCAGGCATTTTCATAGTCTGAGACCAACTTGCTGGGGTTGCTCTTATCTGTGAGATTGTTCCTGTTGTGAATAAGCTGTTTCGTAGAGATCAAGCGTCGCTGCCTAAGTGTGATCCATCTTCATCAGTGAAGTAATGTGCTGTGAGGTCTTCCCTGACATTGTCTGTGGCCACGTGGCCATTAGGCAGATGGTTCTGGGCCTCCTGGGCTGCTTCTATGAAAGGGTGGAGATTCCAGGCCCCCGTCCCCTGTCATTCACAAGTCCCATGCAGAAGAGGGTGAGGGAAACAGAATTGGTAGGTCAGCCTGCCATTCTTATTCAGATTGGTGACTTCCTTGCCCTCAGGGACAGGTTGGGGTTACAGATGCAGGCTGAGATTGGAGATGGATTATTTCACTAGGCAGTGCTAAATGTGGGTTTGACAGGGCAGCCCAATAGTACAAGGTCTTACCCAACAGAATATTGTAACTGCCTGAACCGGTTGGCAAAGGCCTTTAACACAACAGAGTTTATGAATTAAGTCCAACTTGTATTCATTTCCTCGTTCCTTCAACGTATATTTATTGAATGCTACCATACCCTGGACGTTGGAAATTTGAACACGAGTAAGGGGACAGACGTCATCACTCCTTTATTCATAGGAGAAAATGCTGAAATAAGCACAGGAGCCAAGGACTTTGGAATTACAAAATGGGACTTGCAAACGTGTTTGTGGTTGGAACAAATCAGTTTATGCCTTTAGCGTAGCTTTATTCAAGACTAGTTAGAAACATGGTGCATGTAAGAAGGTGGGTGACAAGCCATCCTTTGAGGGAGACTCTCTCTCCTCTCAATTTAAATAGCTCTCCAGTCCTTGAATGTCAGAATCAGAGATGTGAATCACCCTTGTTCAGGAAGGGCAAAAAGCATTTTAAAAGCAATTGCAAAGTTGCTGGCTTTGCTTCTAGGCACTAGGGATTATAGACAAAGAAGAGGGACAGAGACCTTGACCTCAAGAAGTTCATAGTCTATTTGAATAGAAATAATTTATAGATACCTGAATTAAGCTAGAACAATAAAAACAGCATGGTATTAGGTACTAAAGTGAGTGTTACAGGGAACAGAAGGAAAACAATTGTTGCTAATTACAGACATCTACCTTGTGAAAGGTAGAAGTACCTGTTTTTAAGTAAAACATTCCTTCCTCCCTCCAAAATATCAGCTAGATCAGATGTTGAAAAGCTCATGGCCTACAGGCTATATCTGGCCTATCACCTATTTTTGGAAATAAAGTTTTATTGGAGTGTAGCCAAACTTTTTTGTTTATGTATTGTCTCCTGCTAGCTTTCCCACTGCAATGGCCAACTTGAGCATTTGCGACAGAGGTCGTGTGGCTCGCAAAGCCTGAGATATTTATGATTTGGCCCTTTACAGAAAAAAATTTGCCAACCCCTGATTTAGATTATCCAGGTTGATCTTTGTGTTAATTTAGAGCCTCAGAACAAAACCTAGCTGAGGTGTGCCTGGCAGCAAATTAATCCCCTCAAAACAAACACTTCATTTTCCTTTTCCAAGTTGACCTTAAATTAACGCTGAGCATCAAAATTAAGCACAGCTAACTCCTGTGATATCTGAGGCCCTTGTGAAAATGTTTTTACTGACCTAAGAGTCCGTGTTATGCTTTCTGCCTTTATAGAGAGCTAAATCAAGAGTGCCCTTTTGGAAGGAGTACCTCTGTTCTTTGTAAACTATAATTGAAGATATAATTCACTGTGTTCTCCAGTCTTTATTCAAAGCCGCTGGCAGAAAAATTCTGCTTGAATTTAATTTTAGGATAAAGTTGATCTCTGAATTGGCTTTATAGGTTTTCCTGGTTCACAATACTCATAACCCAGTGTGTTTCTCTCTTGCCACGGGCCACAGGAAATGCAGAGCCAATTTCAGAGCTGAACTTAGTGGTAGACTCATTGTAGGTGCCAGGGCTGAGACGAGGGTGAGGCAAGAGAGAGGCCCTGGGGGTGCAAAATTTAAGGAGACCCTTATTCTCAGGGTTATGCAAGGCAGGGTCAGCCATAAAGAGAGTGCCTCCTTAAATTTTGTGCCTGTAGTTCTTCTCTTTCACTCTTGTCCTGGTGCTGGCAGGTGCCTGGTAACATCCATCCCTTCAAATTTTGGATGGTGGGGGCCGTATCCTGATTTTCCCTGTATATGGGATTTTCCCTGCATATGGGTTTTGCTTTTTTTTTTTTTTGGTTAACCATGTAATCTGATTCAGGTCCTCCCTGCAGTGGATGGGGGTACAAATCTCAAAAACCAAACCTGTGGGTATTTCAGTGACCAAGGCCTGCCATCTGTCCCCTGTGGGCCCAAGTGTCAGGCAGGAGGGGAGCTTGGAGCCATGTGTCCGCTTCCCAGCTGGTGTTTACCGCGGGAAGTGGGATTAGGGAGGATTATTCCAGTTCTGTTCTTTGAGCTCAGGTTTTCATCTTGGGGAAGAGGAGGGAGATTGGACCATGCTGGATTCATTTGTCTCCCACATTCCACATGGTGCACCAGGACAGACAGTGCCCCAGAGGCCGTGGCCTCGGAAATGAGAGGAAACTGCAGGGACCCAGAGGTTGGTCACGTTCAATGCCAGCTGACGGTGAGGGGGAGAAGAGGAAGGAAGGACCGGATGAATAGAGACTGCTTTACCTTACAGATGGTTAGTTCTCAGGAGGAAGGAAGGAAGGAGGTCAAGGAGGGAGGGAGGCGGGAGGGGCAGGACATTAACTGGACATTAGGAAAGATTCTCTTGAATAGTCAAACCAAAGCATAGTGTCTTTTTCCCTTGTCGCTTGAGGCCTGTGCAAATGCCACACACAGGCTTCTAGTTCCTAATTTTAATAAGAGTTGCCATGTGGGGAGGTGACCTGGAGGCACTTAATTCAAATGGTCTGGAATTCTGGGAGTAAATTATAGTACAAGTTATATGTGCCTGGTCATAGATTCAGCTTTGACACCTGTGTTGCCTATATCAAATCACAGATATCGGATGACTCGCTTGTCAGCTAAAAATAAGGCCATCGTTTGCCCAGGAGTGGAATTAGGTTTTATTTCCTTATGTGCTTCACAGGTGGGCTCTTTCTGTTCCTTCCTTTGTGCCTGCCCCCTCCCCCATGCCCAGGTGCTTCAGAGTCTCTGCCCTCCCCCAGTAAACAACATTTCTTTCTAACTGAGGGACAAATGCCCCTCCCCCCCCCCCGGGAGATGTGCCTTGTAATGGAGACCAGTCCACTAGACCCAAGAAAATGGGGCCAAGTGCTGGGGCTTCAGAAGAGACTAGGAATGGGTGTTTATGTAGCATCTTCTGTATGAAAGGCATTTTACAACACATATGGACCAATTGATTGTCACAGCCACTTAGAGGCACAATTATTATTTTTTTACGTACAGTGACAGGCTTGCGGGTGTCATAGGACCAGCCCGGGTTCTCACAGTGCAGAGGAGCCGAGCCAGGATCCAAACTCACGTCTGTCTGACTCCAGAAGCACAGATCTTTCTCACTACAAATGCTGCCACGCTCACGGGGGATTTGGGGGCATCAATAAACAAGATAGGGAAGAAGAATAATTTGGGGGAGGGGTGTTCTTCCCCTAAAATAAAATTATGTAGGTAGTTGTCTTTCCTAGTTTAGCTAAATCCAATTGTATTATAGATTGTAAGCTGCTCCACAAGACCGTAACTTCCTTGAGGACAGATTTATGGCAAATCGCACATCTCCAGGATGCCCGGTCAGTATCCGGCTCATGGTATCAGTAATGACAAGCACTTATTGAACCCTCAATATGTGCCAAGAACAGTTTTAACTGTTATAGATACATTAATTTAGTTCTTACAAACAACCCTATAAGGCAGGTTCCTGTTACTATTCCCATTTTATAGTTGAGAAAACTGAGGACCTTTAAGTTGAAGGAACTTGCCAGTGGTCACTCCAAGCAATGGCAGAGCTGAGATTTGAATCCCACAACTCTGGGTGCAGTATCCTGCCTCTCTTCTAAATAGGTACTCACATTAAGATTTGTGACTGCAGAAGTGTAGTACCACTTTTTACAGGGCCAAGAGAATAAGATATGACTTCACTGATGAGGTCAATTGCATCTGAGTTCATTGCTTGGTCAATAGTTTTTAAGAAATGAATGAATATTCTAATGTTATTTTTTCTGACCGCTTTCCTCTCTGAGAAACAAGCCTAACACAGAGGAGAGGAGCAAGAGGGTTTTCGCAGTGACTGTAGATGAAGGTCAATGTCTTCAGAGATAAATAAAGCCTTCATGCCTGATGGAATCCCTTCGGGCAGACTGTATGGGGTAGCACTGTGGCACACACTGACGGGGAGGGATGCAAAATGTGGATGCAATTTAGGACAGTTTTTTTGGCAATAGACACCTGTCCAGAGAAATAGACCCAAATTCATTTGCATGTGTGCATATGTTTGCATAGAATTCCCTTTTAAATATTTTAAACATATAAGAAGCTCTTTCTTGTGATGAACAGATTTATCTTGAGAAATTTTCTCCATTTTAAGAGTCAGGGACTTGAGGCAGGGTTTGAATAACTTTCCCAAGAGCACGTGGCTTATACGTGGAGATGCCAGGACCCAAATCCCTGCAGCTGGCTCCAGAGGCCATGTGTATTGCCACACCAGTGGGGGCAGTGGGAGAAGCTGGCAGATGTGGCCCATGGAGGCAGGAAAGGTTTTTGTTATTTACAATAGGAAACCAGATTGCCCAGTGGGACATTTGGTGACAGAATATAGGCGAGTTTGGCTGGGCCCTAGAAGCTTGGTAGATTTCTGGAAGAGAATTTGCTGAGTTTCAATCTCTGTTCAGAGCTTTGCAAACATCATTTAGTTTACTCTGGATAGATCAGCTGTGAAGTAGCATCTCTACTTTAGAGATGAGGAAACCAAGGCTAGGGCTTGCATAACTCGTTCAGCTATGCAGCTGCTGGTGGCGGAGCCTGGGTACAAATCCTTCACCCCTTTGATTAAACCAGCCAACTCTCTGAGCCGCTGAGGGTTCATGCCCCTACTGCCCATTCAAACTTGGGAGGGAATTCATAGGGTTACAGCAGATGAGCTCTGTTTGAGGCATCAAAGCGGAACTTCCTCAAGTTGGTACAAGCAGCCTGTGTTCAGTTACCTCTGGTGACTGGAAGATCACTGTCTAATGTGGCAGCCTATCTCAATGTTATTAATGGGGTATATTATATATAGTAAAACACATAGATATTAAGGATGCAGTTCAGTGAGTTTGACAGGTGTATGCAACACTGTAAAATGGTCTTTCACCACATTAACATAGAAAACACTTCATTGTCCTGCAACGTTTCCTTATGTCCCTTTCTTGTCAGTATCTGCCCTCTTTCTTTCCACATATGGCATCATTCTCTTGGTGGCTGTCCCCATAGATTAGTTTTGTCTGCTCTTGAACTTCATATAAAAGGAATAATACAAGATATTTTCTTTTCTATCTAGTTCCTTTCACTCAGAATAAGGTTTTTAAGATCAGTATATATTAATAGTAGTTTGTTCCTTTTTATTGAAAATAGTGTTCCATTATACAGATATACCATAATTTGTTTATCAAATCACCTGTTTTTCATTTTGTTTCTTTCTGACTTTGGATTATTTTGAATAAAGTTATTATGAACATCCTTGTACAAATGAGATTTTGTGGACCTATATATTTTATTTTTCTTGGGTAAATATTTAGAAATGAAATCTCTGGGTCATAGGATAGATGAACGTTTAACTTTATAAGAAACTACCAGTTTTCCAAGGGAGATATACTATTTTACACTCCTATCTGTGATGTGTGAGGGTGCCAGCTACTTTGTTTCTTTGTCAACACTTGGTATTGTCAATTTTTTAATTGTAGCCAATCTAACAGATTTGTAGTGGTATCTTACTGTAGTTTTAACTTGCATTTCTGTAAGTTCTTTGTCATATAAATGTATTACAAATATTTTCTTCCAGTACATGGCTTATATTTTAATTTTATGGTCTTTTGATAAGAAGTTTTTGATTTTAAATATATGTAATTTATCAGTCTCTTTTAAAATAGTGAGTGACTTTTGTGTCCTAAGAAAGCTTTGCCTACCCCAGTGTCCTCACTCTCCTGTTTTTTTTAAAGAGTCTTTAGATTTAGTTTATACATTTAAGTCTGTGATCCATCTCAAACTAATATTGTATATAATGTCAGGTGAGAGTTGAGATTCATTTCTTTCCCTTTACAGATATCTAGTTTTTGCAGCACCGTTTGTGGAGACAACTTTCTTTTTCCCCTGGAATAGTATTGGTGCTTTGGTTGTAAATCAATTGGCTATGTAGATGTGGGTCTATTTCTGAACTCTCTATTTCATTAATCAGTTTATCTTTTTAGGGGCCATAACACGTTGCCTTAGCACACTGTAGCTTTATTATTTTTATTATAGAATTGATGTTGTAGTTTGTGAACTTTTTGATGCCTATTAAAATGTTCATATGATTTTTAAAAAAGGTTTGTCAATGTGGTGAATTACATTAATTGATTTTCATTTGTTAAATCAAACTTCTATTTCTGGGAAATCCTCCACTTAATTAATCATGATGTATCATTCTTTTTATATACTGCTGGATTCCTTTTACTTGTACGTATTTAAGGATTATTGTCTATGTTGATGAGATATATTGGTATGTAATTATTTTTTGTAATGCCTGTATCTATTTTTTCTTGTGTCAGTTTGAGAGAGTTATATTTTTAAAGGAATTTGTCCATTTCACTTAGGTGTCAAATGTGTAGACATAATATTTTCTTACTAGCCTCTTAGCGTCTATAGTTATGTTCATTTCCAGACAACTTTAGGTGTTAAAAAATTTGTTTCCCATCAATTATTTTATTTTAAGTACACTGAGTTTCTTTCAAGTCAGCAACAGGCCATTTCCTTCCCTCTTCAGGATATTTGTCATTCTGTTCCCTCAGCCTGAAAAACCTGCCGTCACCATACGCTTTTCTCTTGTCACCTGGCTGTCTGCTGCTCAGCCATCAGGATTCAGAATTACTGTGAAGCCCTTTCTGACATGCACATCTCAGCATTTTCCACAGACATGCACATCCAGGTGCACATTTATGTAACATACACATACATGCACACTCAGCTACTTGTTCTTTTTCATTGTAGTACTTTACTCAAATTACTAATTAATTAAAGTTATGATAGAACCTTTACATTGCTTCTCTCCTATTAGACTATAAATGCCATTAAGGCTGGACTTGTGTAGTTCCTATTAATCACTGAATACCTAATACCCAGCACAATGCTTGGCACATAACAGATGCTCAATACATTATGGTTGGATGAATGAACTAATCTATGTTGAGAAGAAATGTTATTCTCTGAAAATTACACTTAATAATTTTAGCTTTTCTAGAGGGCTGAAAAAATAGATAAGGACCAAATTATGGGGAGCTATGACTAACAATTTATAGAATCTATATATTTCTCTGTCTGTATTTTTAATGTTTGCCATCTCTCTGTCCCTGCTATATTTTTGTTTATACTAGTGCCCTGGGCATGGAGACTGTCTTAGTCAGCTTGGGATTCCATAACAAAACACCACAAACTGGATGGCTTAAACAACAGAGATTTATTTTCTCACAGTTCTTCAGGCCGGAGGTCCAAGATCAGGGTGCCAGCATGGTCAGGTTCGGGTGAGGGCTCTCTTTCTAGCTTGCAGACAGCCACCTTCTTACTGTGTCCTCACATGGCAGAGAGAGAAAAAGAGCAAACTCTCTGGTGTCTCTTCTCCTGAGGGCACTAATCTCATCATGAGGGCCCTTCCCTCATGACCTCGTCTTAACCTAATTACTTCCCAAAGGCCCCATCTCCAAACACCATCACATTGGAGGTAGGGCTTCAGCATAGGAATTTGGCAGGGAGTGGGGGGTCCACATAGTCTCCAGCAGAGACCTAAGAGGGGGCTACAGTCGGTAATGAGAGAAGATGCTGAGAACTACTGGACAAAGGAGTATGGGGGACAAGGAGCTCTAACAAGCATCTCCTCCCATCTACTCTGGAAAGCCCAGAATCCCTCCTCTGCCTCAGTCCTACATATAGGATAGGATTAGCAACAGATTTGTGTATTTGGATTATGCTGGTAGTGGGGGGTGGGACCGGAGGAGTGGGACCATTCAGTTTTCCTCTCTAGGTGGGCATCGCATCCTATAAGGGAGTCCTCCCCGTGGATCCTCAATTGTCAATCAAGATTACTAAAATAAAACGAATGACTCAGTGGGCCCCAAACTGCAGCCTCTCCCACACCCTATTCTCTACCACCTGATTTGAGGAATTATAGCCTTTTTTCTTTCTATCCCGCTAAACCATGTCCAAAGGAGCTTAGGTGGTTATTTCCAGAATGAAGCTGACTGATCAGCTTGTAGGACACAGCGGATCAGAGTGCTCCCCCCTCCCTCTGAACCGCCTTTCTGACGAGGCTGTCGCATCTGATGCTCAGAACGTGCTGGGGTTCTTGCAGGTGGGGCTAGTGGGTGAGGGAGGAGAGTGTCTATTGGCTCCATGAGGCCGTAGATGCTGGTGACCTACACTGTGCTGGGCAGGGGACCTGTTTGCAGCACGGGTCAGAGGAGCACAGGCTCCCTTAGGTCCTTCCAGAGCATAGGCTTGTGCAAGAAGTGAGCTGCAGAGAGCCGAAAGCCTAGCCTGTGTCTGCTTCTGCCATGATCCCCAGTAAGATGCTGGTGTACCATCCAGCCAGTGGCACCGGCACAGAGGGTTATAAGCCCACCAGGCGCCGCAAAAAATCCCTGGGGGATTTGTTCCATAATGGCTACCGGGTGAAGTCTGGGCCTGCTGCTCTTGAGAAGGAGGAACCACAGAGCTTCTGGCAGTCGCTGGTGTCTTGCAGCAGGGTTTGCGCCTCTTGGGGTAAGGTCCCTCCCAGCCATGGTTCTTCTCCTCCCAGAAGTATCCCATATTCCTGGGGCCTGCCCAGGAAAGAAGTGCTTTCCCCATGGGCTGGATTTGGGTTAACGCCCAGTGGAGAGGTGATAGCCACCTGCTCCATTCCTGTTTTCTGGGCATACCCACTGAACTCAGATGTGCTGGGGTGAAGCAGAAATATTATCCTTCCTTTTTAGATGAATTTAACTGGCCTCTTGCGCTCCTGGATGGTATTGAGCTATTAAAGAATATATTTCAGAGATGTTGGGGAAAGTTTGGCAAACGATGGGAATAGCCTGTTTTCTATTTATTAAGTGGCAATAATTTCCAGTGAGTCAGCGTTTTCAGAAGCATTGGGAGTTATCAATAATATTTTTTTTTCAGGGGCAACAATGAAAGGTGTGATTTATTTTTTTCTGTCCTTACATTGAGCCACGGGAGTGTGATCTTGCCAGTCTTGGGTAGTACTTCATTATTCTTACCCAGCAGAGATCATAAGAACAGTTCTCTGGGCAGATTTTCTTTTCTCAACTGCTTTCCGACAGGGATATGCTTTTATTTGGGCATCCATAATGTATAGGAGTTTTAAATAAATGGCTTAAATTTACATTTCTGGACCTTAAAAGTCCAGTCTTGAGGAAGGATAGCTTTTATTTCCAGAAAGGTTAGCAGTACAAGGAGCTTCTTTAAAATGAAGTATAGTCCCTTTGAAACCCAGCTAAGGATTCCGATGTGGATAGGCACAGCTCAAATACCTCTGCATTATGTCATTACGCGCAAGAAAATTCCAATTAGCAAGAAAGTGATAGGTGAGTCCTAGTCAATCTTTTTTTATTAGAACTGACATAAAAGGTTTCCTTTGGCTAAATATTCATGCCTCTGTGTCTGTAACCCTGAAATTGGCTGGCCAGATTGCTATATTCCCTCTCCTTTCATTGCAAAGAAGAGATGCTCTGTGTTTTTAAACATCCAGCATTGGTGGGGACCTGTATTAAAGCAGCTAGAGATAGGAGCATAAATGGTGGCATTTTTAAGCTAAGAGCAAATAGACTATTTCCTGAGAAAAACTTGAGTAATTAAGTAAAACCATGGGTTTAACTTCACATCCAATATGCTTCTTCTTTTCCTTGGAAAAGGTTTCTCACAAATGCATTCATTCATCTTCAGTAGTGAGTGCTCACTGTGCGCCAGCCGTCACTGTTCTAGAAGAGGGTGCACGCCGTGGTGAGCAGGTGAGTGAGGCGTCTGCTCCCATGGGGCAGGTGTTCTGCTGAGGATCAGGCAGGAAACACCTGAACAAGCGACCGAGATCATTTTAGACAGCACTGCACACTACCAAGAACAGGCTAATGGTGGTGGAGGGCTGGTACTCCAGATTGGGTGGCCAGAGAGCACCTCTAGCCTATGAGCTAGGCTTGTGATGATCTGGGGGAAGAACATTCCAGACAGAAGACACAGAAGAAAAGCTCTGAGCCGAGGATGAACTGGGGGGTGTTTGCAGAGCAGAGACACAGTGTGGATGGCACGAGAACAGGAAGAGGGGTAATGAAATGAACAGAGATCCGATCATGCAAAGCCTCCCAGAGCGAGATGAGGAATCTGACACGTATTTTTAGTAAAATGGAAGCCATGGGACGGCTTTTATTGATCTGATGGATGTTTGCATAGACCGTGCTGGCTGCTTTCTGGAGAACAGTGGTGGTACCCAGTGGGCTGGGGGTGGGAAGTGAAGCAGGAAGACCAGTGTGTGGGCTCTGGGTCCAGCTGCAGGTAACAGCAGTGTGGATCATGGTTCTGGTAGTGGAGAGGGAAAAGATAAGTTGTTTCATATATATTTAAGAGGTAAAGTCACTAAGACTTGTTTGTTTACTTTTTAAATATTTGTTTCTCTACCTTCTGGCTCCTCTTTTCAAATAGAAGACCCTGGAAGCAGAAGCTTCACCCCTGTGGCTTCAGTGTCCAGAACCAGCACTCAGTACACAGGCCTGGGATGAGTGAATGAATGAATGCATAGGTGACAATCCCAGCCTGATTATCAGCTGTTGTGTAGCATTTGTCAGAACAGGAATCAAGACTGGGACAAAGCAGGGAGCAGAACAGCTCGAACAATTAGCAGGGGAGAAGACTGTGAAAGGTCAGACGAGCAAGCACGTTCTGGCTGGAGGAACTAAAGCCCGGGGGCATTTGAGAGCGAGAAAGACACATTTGAGAGCGAGAAAGACAGTCCGCTCCCTCCATCTGGGAAGGAGAGGCTCAGGTTCATTCTGTGCTGGGGCTGGGAAGCAGGTGGGCCCAGCAGTGACCGTGCTGGGATGGGAGGTGGGACCCGGTGATGGCGGCAGGGTGCAGGGTCCACCCTGAAGAAGCCTCCCCTTGCTTGTGTGTATCCCCTTTAATCTCATACCCCTGCCCTCAGTTTGAGCCCTGTGTGCTGCAAGGACAGATGACAATGGCTTTGTCAGACACCACAAAAATAATTGCTCTTCAGGATTTGCGTGGGGGTGCAGGGATTGGAAACGACAGAGGTTTATTGGAACCTTTCAGCGTTTTGGATTTAAAGATTAGGGAGTGAAAGGGAATGGAAAATAGCAAATTGCAAAACCCTGGCAGGCTTTCCGCCATGGGCTGGGATGTGTTTGCTGTTGTGTTTTGTCTTGCCCTCTCCTGGGACCTCGCATGCACCAATCTCCCGAGTCTTTTCTGTCTGGGAGTAACAGGAACCCTCAACAGTGAACGATTTATCATCCACCTGTTTATCCTTCAGTCCCTCAGGGTAGCAATTCTGCTTCCATCTGAGAAGGGAGTCCTAAATCCCTGATCTGTCTGGTTGGTCGTTGCTGAAATTCCATGGCACTAGTTATCAGCACAACTCAAACCTGGCCCTGGCTGTGGGGTCCTCCTCGCCTGGACCCAGTGACAAGTAACTGAATCTGGGACAGGGGCCCAGGGCTCAGAGCTAGAAAACCTGTGCTCCAGTCTTGACTTGCCACTGACTTTGTAATAACAGCAACAAGTAGCCATGAATAAAAATAGAAATTTTAATATAAATGTTACAAAAAACTTTAAAACTTTAGAAAATTAAATAAATCCAAAATTCCTGCCTCTGTAACACAACTATTGTCATCATTTTATACTTTTCTTCTACTTTTTATTTTTCATATATCTATTGTTTTCATGGTTTTATCCTAGGGGACATGCAGTTTACATTTTACTTCTTTGTTTTGTTTCAGTGTTTCCCGTTTGATTTAAAAAAAAAAAATGTGTGTTTGTTTGTTTGGTTTTGAGATAGAGTCTCACTCTGTTGCCCGGGCTAGAGTGCAGTGGTGTCATCATAGCTCACTGCAACCTCAAACTCCTGGGCTCAAGTGATCCTCCTGCCTCAGTTGGGACTATAGGCCTGTGCCACCATGCCTGGCTAATTTTTCTATTTTTTGTAGAGACAGGGTCTCGCTGCTGCTCAGGCTGGTAAAAAAATGTTTTTGTGGTAAGGGACATATAACATAAAATTTGCTATCTTAGCTATTTTTAAGTGTACAGTTCAGCAATGTTAAGCATATTTGTATTGTTGCAAAACAGATCTCCAGAAATTTTTCATCTTACAAACCTGAAACTCTAGAGTCTATACCCATTAAACAAACAAAAACTCCCCTTTTCCTCTCCCCCATAGCCCCTGGTAATCCCCATTCTAATTTCTGTATTCTCCTTCTTTAATTTAACATTTTATCATAAGCATTTTCTTTGTTATATTTTTTGAACATGTGTAATATCCCATAAAGAAGATGGACTATAGTTAAGAAGACCTATTATAAGATATTAAACTGTTTTCTATTTTTCTTGCTTAATGAATAATTTTTGCAATGAACATCTTTGTTTCTGTAGCAGTTTTCCATATTTTGTTATATTTTCTTAGGCTGTATTCCCAGAAATGGAATTAGTTTGATTCATAATGCCTAATTACTTTTTGAGAAGGTTTTATCAATTTATACTTCCACAATCAAATTATAAGACTATTTCATTGCAGAGTCACCTCCACTAGGCAACACTCAAATATATTGCTAGTTAAGTAGAATAAATGCCATGCTTACTGTATTTTTATTTAATTTGCATTTTTAAGCATTTCCAAGAATACAATATATTGTTATTAACTATAGTCACCATGGTGTACAATAGATATCTTGAACTTATTTCTCCTATATAACTGAAACTTTGTATCCATTTACCAACACCACCCCAACCACCCCTCTTCACCAACCACCCAAGCCCCTGGTAACCATCTTTCTACTTTCTAGTTCTAATAGATCAACCTTTTTAGCTCCCACATGGGTGTGATCATGTGATATTTGTCGTCCTGTGCCTGGTTTATTTCACTTAACACAGTGTCCTCCAGGTTCATCCAAATGGCAGAATTTCCTTCCTTTTTATGGCTAAATAGTATTCCATTGTGTATATACATCACAATTTCTGTATCCATTCATCTGTTTTTGTACATGTAGGTTGATTCCATATCTCGGCTATTGTGAATAATGCTGAAATAAACATGGGAGTGCAGATATCTCTTTGACATATTAATTTCATTTCCTTTGGCTATATTACCCAGTAGTGGGATTGCCAGATTGTAAGGTAGTTCTATTTTTAATTTTTTGAGGAACCTCCATATTGTTTTCCATAATGGCCGTACTAATTTACATTCCCACAGTCTACAAGGGTTCTCTTTTCTCCACATCCTCCCCAACACTTACCTTTTGTCTTTTTTGATAATAGTGATTCTAACAGGTATGAAATGATATCTCACTGTAGTTTTAATTTGTTCTTCCCTGATGATTAGTGATGTTAAGCATTCTTTATATACCTGTTGGCCATTTGTATGTCTTCTTTTGAAGGTCCTTTGCTCATTTTTTAATTGGGTTATTTTCTTGCTATTGAGTTGTTTGAGTTCCTCATATATTTTGGATATTAACACTTTAACACATGAATCATTTTTAAATCTCCTATTCTGTAGGTTGTCTCTTCACTCTCTTGATTGCTTCCTTTGCTGTGCATAAGCTTTTTAGTTTGATGTAATTCCATTGATCTATTTTTGCTTTTGTTCCTGTGTTTTAGGGGTCACACCCAAAACATCATTGTCCAGACCAGTGTCATGGAGCTTTTTCTTTGTTTTCTTCTAGTAGTTTCATAGTTTCAGGTCTTACATTTAAGTCTTTAATCCATTCTGAGTTGGTTTTTGTATATGGTATGTGTTTCTTTTGTCTTAACTATGATAATTTCTTTTTTTTTTAATTTTTTTTTTTTTTTGAGACGGAGTCTCACTCTGTCACCCAGGCTAGAGTGCCATGGCATCAGCCTCATCACAGCAACCTCAAACTCCTAGGCTCAAGCAATCCTCCTGCCTCAGCCTCCCAAGTAGCTGGGACTACAGGCATGCGCCACCAAGCCTGGCTAATTTTTTCTATATATATTTTTAGTTGTCCATATAATTTCTTTCTATTTTTAGTAGAGACAGGGTCTCACTCTTGCTCAGGAAGTTCTCAAACTCCTGAGCTCAAATGATCCGCCCACCTCGGCCTCCTAGAGTGCTAGGATTACAGGTGTGAGCCACCACACCCGGCTGATAATTTCTAATGGTTGTTTACAAGTACATCTATTTCATGATGTACCTATTTACGATTTTTGCCTACATATAAACTAATGATATAGTGTTTTACATACATGCTTTTGACATTACAAAGAATTGCATCATATTTGATTACTTTTCTATTGGATATTGTCTTTACTATTATTTTTAAACATGTAGAATTTTGATGTTTTTATGGTGGTCAATCTGATATTTCAATAATTTTATGCTTTCTTTTACATCTGAGTTTAGAAATTCTTCTCTTCAGAGGTAAGGCTGATCAATACACACCTACATTTTTTTTCAGTTTTTCTATACCTTATTATTTATATTTCATCTCAAATTTATTTCAATTATGGTACAAGTTGACTGTTTAAATTGATCCCCATTGTTAACTAATTATTCCATAATTATTGTGTAATGATGTCTCCCCTCTGATTTGTGATGACTTCTTTATTGTATATTACATTTTTCTTTATGTAATGGAGTCTGTTTCTCTACTATTTATTCATTTTTGTTATCCTTTTGTTATTTTCTTATTCTATTGTTTTGTGGTAAACGTGGCTTAGATAATTTCTGCATTTCAGAATTTTGTGAGATTTCTTTGTGGCCTTATTTGTGGTCAATTTTTGAGATTGTTCAATGGTATTATTAATGACTGTGTGTTCCTAGTATCCTGAATAATATGTGTATTTATCTGTCCATCCTTCAAATAGATGTAGATATGAATATATCCCAAGGAATTAAATCATACACAAATATCCTATATTTGTGCTTATTTTTGGCTAATTAATATCATAGTTTATGAAAAATGAACATTAGAATTTTCCACAATAATGTGGCATTGTCAGTTTTTTGTTTGATACGTTCTTGTAAGACTTGCTTTATTTATCTCAAAAGTATAGTCTTAGGTGTGTAAAGTTTTTTCAGTTACATATTCTTGGTGGATTGTAATACAAAGTATTACTTTTTATTTCTTTTATAATTTTTCACAGTAGCTGCCACTTTATTTGACATCCTCATTGCTCTGTTTGTTCCTTTTTTTGTCAGCATTTGCCAGATACATCATTTCCATCCTTTTATTTCTAACTTTCCTGTGTGTTTGGTTTTCCTTGTATGTCTTATAAACAGTATGCATCTGGAATTTGTTATTATTGTTTGTATAAACTTGAGTCTCTGTCTTTTAGTAGAACAATTTAACCCATTCAGTTTAATAGTGATTATAAATATATTTGAGTTCCTTTGCTGTTACAATTGTGTTTTCTAGTTAATATGCTTTTTTATTGTCTCTTTTTTTCCCTTTAGTTGAATTGATTACATTTTTTGGGTTCTTTTCCCCCTTTTTGATTAAATTCCTTTTTTTCCTCTAAGATTTGGAATTTATAATTCCAAATATATTCTTAATTTTTGATATATTTATTTAAACTTAGTTTTTTTCTGTTAATATGTCTATGATTACTAGTATCCTCCCTTGAAGCAAGACAAGAATTTTAGCACCCTTTTCTTTTCTCCCTTGCCCTCTCTCCTTCATGTTCTATGTAGTTCTAGAGATTTTAATTTTAGATCATTGTTATTATTTATTAGTTTAAAAATGCTCAGTCAACACATACATTGATCAGTTACTTTTATCTCTTTCCACATTGCTTCTTGTATCTCACTTCTTTTGGATTCTTTTTTCCACCCAGCTAAATATATATTACTTGGTTCAAATTAAATTCTCCTGAGAATTGTGAAGATATCCTTCCTTTGTGTTCTTGCATTCCGTGCAACCAGGAGGATTGTGACAATAATTTGATTCTCATTGCTTTGAAGGGATTTACTTCTTCACATTGATGTTATGAAATTTCACTATGATATGCCTGGATTTAGGTCTTTTTAAATTTAACCTACTGGACGCTTAACAGAGCTTTCCAATCTGAGAATGCATTTCATTCTTAATATTATTTTAGATGTTTCCTGCTCTATTTCCTTCATTTTCTCCTTTCGGAAACTCAATTACATGGCTTGAAAATTTGATACCTGTCTTCCATGTCTCTTAACTTTTCTTTTGTACTTTTTTATTCCTTCATGCCTTTGTATGAAAGGAACGTAATTTGATAGTCCAGCCCTCTAGTTTGCTGTGTATCTATGTCCATTGTTCTAATAAGTTGGCCTTTTAAAGTTTTGATGTTCAAAATTTTAATTTCAGTGATTTCTAATTGACTTTTATTAACTTGACATATTTTCTCACAGCTCTTTATGTTTTTAATTAAATGTTTTCTAAAGCAGTTTCTCTCAATTGCTTTGTTAATGTTGTAGCCTTAAATGTAAGTTTTCCTTCAGTGTAATATATGCCTTTCTTCAAGGAAAGCTTGCCTTTCCTCAAATGTTTGTGCACAATGATTATTTTGTGCTCATGTTTGGATGTGAGATTTTCTGTTAGCCTGTAACCAAATGCTGTCTTTTGCAGCTTCTCTGGGGAATATTGAGGTGTGCTGCAGCATGTTTCTATCTAAGAGGTGGGTCTTAACAGCTGTGGAGACAATGTGTTTTTTCTAGGAGTTACTAGTTCACTCAGAATATTGCTCTGTTTTAACAACCCAAAAGCTCCCACTTACTACTATGTACTGGCTGCTTCTGTTTGGTACCCTGCTCAATCAGTGTCATTGTCACAGCCTCCCTTTTCCCAGTATTAGTCACTTCCTTTCACATTTTGGACTGTTATTTTTTTGTCTTCACACTCCACCACCCCTGACAACCTCAGTCTTTATGGAATTCCTCTTCAAAATTTATTGACCAAAGACATTTATATTCTGTTATCATTGAGTGTGTGCATTTTTCCTCACTATGGAGATATGTATTTTTTTCTTTTTATATATATTATACACATATGAAGCTAGATTTCTCAGCTCTGCCAAGTTAATTTCCAAAAGAATATCCACTGTCATCTACCAACATTTTTGTCATTTTCTCTTATGTGTTGTAGTTTTCTGTTCCATTCTTTTTATTCTTGTGGGATTTTACTTCCCCCAACCCCTTCAGTATTACTTTGGTGAGGTTTTGAGGGGTGGGGGGGGGCAGAGATAAACCATTGTGTTCAACCTGCCATGTCCAACCAGAATGCTCAGGATTATTATTTTAATTCATTGATGAATTATATATATATTCACATTTTATATAGAATTTTAGCATCTATCATCTTAACGGTAATTAGAATAGAGAAGCTTCTTAACTTACAGTGGGGTCATGCCCTGATAAACCCACTATAAGCTGAAAATATTGCAAGTTGAAATGCATGTAATACACCTAACCTACTGAACATCCTACCTTAGACTAGCCTACCTCAAACATGCTTAGAACACCTACATTGGCCTTCAGTTGGGCAAAATCATCTAACACAAAGCCTATTTTATAATAAAGTGTTGAATATATCATGTAATTTATTGAAAGTATTACTATTCAGTATAGTAATACTGAAAGTGAAAAACAGTATGGTTATATAGATACTCAAAGTATGGTTTCTAGTGAATGCATATCACTTTAGTACAATTGTAAAGTAGAGAAATTGTAAGTTGGACCATCATAGCTTGAGAACCATCTGTATTTTGTTTTTGTTCTTTGCGAGTCAATTTTTGGTACTAGGTTTATGCATATTTTATAATATATGTTTAGTAGCTTTTCATCTCTTTTTGTGTTATGGAACAATTTAGAATTTTAATAAAATGTGTTTTAAAGAATTTAATAATAAATCATATGGATGCAGAGTCTTTGAGGGCAAACTATTAATATATGTTTTAATTTATATCTCAGTTATTATCAAGTTTCAAAGTTATTATCATATTTTTCAGAAAATCATTTTTCTCACTGAGGTTTTCACAGTTTTATTAGTATATAATTGTGCATAACTTTTTTCTATTTATTTTATTAGATCAGCCAGGATTTTATTTTGTTTGTTTTCTTGTTGCTACTGTTTGCCCTCATGAAATGTTTTAGAATTTTTTATTACTTTTAGTCATTATTGGTTTTCTGGTTATTTAATTATAAACACTAAACTAGAAATCATCTTTCTCCCATCGTTGTCAAGATTACTTTTCCCCCAAAATCTTAAGCTGAATGCATTATTTTAGAAATAATCGCTTCTTGTATTATTGTTTTTTTGAATTTATAGTTAGCTAGTATGTTCTTTAAAATTAATTTAAGTAGACAGGCAGTGTGCTTGGTGGGTAGATTACTGGTTTTAAAATACTTGAGTGATTACTCAGAAAAAGGGGAATTTTCTATCTAGGGGAAAAAATTAAGATTTTATTTTTTGGCACACTGTTAGGCATAATAAATAATATATCAAGATGGATTAACAAATTAAAGGTCAAAAAAAGGAAAGAAAAGATGTCCTAAACCAGTGGTTCTCAAACTTGGCTGCATATTATAATGTGAATTTTTAAAAATCTGATCCCCAGATCAATTAAATAATACCTGGGGGTGGGAGGCAGGCATCTATAGTGTTTTAAAATCCATAGGTGACTGCATTGGCAGCAGTCTGGGAGTCACTGCCCTGTAGCCTTGTCTTCTCAAAGGGTGGACTTCTGACCCACAGCACTGGCACCAGCACAGAGTCACAGCCCATCTCAGGCCACTGAGTCAGACTCTGCGTGTTTACAAATCCCAGGTGATTTCTGTGGACAATGGCTTTGGATAGCACGTCTCCAAAGCAGGTGTAGGAAACTAGTCCTCATGAATCCAATTTTACTAGACCATGAACCACACCCACTTGTTTACCTATTGTTTACAGCAAAGTTGAGTAGTTGTGACAGAATCGGAAATATTAACTCTCTATTTACAGAAAAAGTTTGCAATACTTCTCAACCTTGGTGTCTCACTGGAATCACCTCAGAATTTTAAAACTCCGGCTGCCTGGCTGGACCCCAGACCCATTAAGTCAGAATGGAGGAGGGGATGCTGAGGCCCCAGTGTCAGTAATTCTCAAAGCTTCCCAGGTGATTTAAATGTTCAACCAAGGTTTAGAACCAGTGTCTTAAAAGTACAAAGAAAAAACGTAGATGCAGGAAAAAAAAAATCTGTCTGTATTATGGGGATGGTCTTTGTTCGATAGTTAAAAAAAAAAAAAAAAGAAAAGAAAAGAAAAAGAAATGGTGATAGAAAGACTGATATATTTGACTGTATAACAAATTTTAGAATTCAGGGGGAAAAAAGGCACCTTAAGCAAAATTTTAGACTTAGAAAAACACTTTGAGCAAAATTAAAAGAAGAATGAGGAACTATGGGAGATAATATATAATGTATAATATCCTCATTTTAAAAGAACTCAAATATATTACTACGAATAAGATAAATGCACAGATAAACTGGCAAAGGCCACTATAAAGCACTTTAAAGAAGAAAATAAAATAACTAATAATTATATGAAAAAATAATTAACTTCATTTGTTAAGATAGAAAAGCAAAATGAAACAGCAATGAGCTCTTATGTGAGGCCCATCAAATTGGAACTCTTTCGCTCCATTCCTCCCTTCTCCCTCCCTGCCTCCCTCCTCTCCCTCCCTCCTTCCTTTCTCTATTGCAGTCCTCAGTCCAGCGGGGTTGTGGGCAAAAGAGCATTTACGTACTGATAGGAATGCCAATTGTTAGGACATTTTGGCAAGATGTATGGCAAGTATTGAAAGCTTGCCTGAGTTGTAATGTTCAGAATCAGAACTCACTGGCCAAAGTTTGTACAGGGCAGTAGCTACAAGTTTGGGCTTTGTGGAGTTCAGCATAATTGGGGTGAAACTTGACTCTATTGCTTACAAACTGTGTGCTGGACACACTGTCTAGTGTGTTTGTCCTTAGCTATTTTCTTCTGTTATATGGGTTAAAAAGATATAGTTTAAGGTTTTGGCATGTAGTAAGTAATTACAAATAGAAGATGATCAATTATAATAGATTTACATCATTGTCAACATCGTCATTTCACCAGTAATTTAAAATAGCAGTAATAGTGTATACCATGTGTGTGTGTAGGGGCGAGTGTGAGCGTGGGCACTTGTGTGTGTCTCTCTGGGTTTTCTGTTGTATCTTGATGACTTTTCTGTGAAGTTGTGTGCAATCCTATGCTGTTTTAATGCTAAAGCGTCATATGATAAAATTGCCATTTATTGAGCACCTCCAGTATGCCCATGTGTGTTAACAGAATGCTTAGTCTTCTGGTATACACATCTCCAGGTTTAATGCCCATGCCTGCGAGGCAGTAAGAGTGGAGAACTCAGGCTCAGGTACAGCTGGACTAGAAGCCTCAGCCCATCCCACAGGGAGCACTGCAGCTGGATGGCTCTTCAGAATCACCCCAAACTGAGGCAAGGCAGCTGGCCTTCATCCCCATATCAGCAGGTCCTGGTGGGGGCCACCCCTGGCAGAGGGTGTAACCTTGGGTGAGGCAGCTCCCTGGAGCAGAGGGCAAGTTCTATAGAGGGCACAGCTGTGAGCCCTTAGCAGGCCACACTTCAGGAGCCTGGGACAAGTGAGATCCCCAAAGAAGGGACCTGTGATGTACCCCACAGCATCCACTGTAGCTCATGTGTATTATTCACTTTATTCAGGCCCAGATTTGATATGCTACTATTTTACTTAGGATTACCGTTATTAGACATTAATGTGATGAGCCTGCCTTTTTTTTTTTTTTAATGTGTGGGGTACCTGCATCCAGGCAATGCCAATTTTCTAAACCAATACAAAGCACAGAAAATGAGAGATAAGTCCATTTTTATGACTTGATCATATAATGAAGAATATTTAGAGAATTCTACTGTTTCTTGAAAGTGTAAAGAAATTCACTTGTAAAGCTATCTGGACCTGGTACCTATTGGGGCTTCTGGGACATACACATTTTCTTCTTCACAACTCTGTTATAGCCATTTTATATTTTATATTGCCCTAGAAAATCATTTTATTTCAGAGATTTTTATGGAATAAATAGTAAGAAAATAGTATAAAGTAGAGAAGATGAATAATTTGTCATTGAGGGGTTTCCCTTCCTACCTCTCTTCTCTTGGCCTCTTTTATTAACCTGAAGTTGTGGGGTGTTCTCCTCTGGCCCTTTCTGGGTACAGCAGGAGAGGACATTGGTTAGGGCTTTCCCCCAATAGGCTGCTTTATACTTCCTAGGAGGGCCAGCCCTGACCTCTGGCAGGGGATCCCTCAGAACTCATGGCTTTTCCCTTTAGTAAGCAACATATAGTCTCAGAATTCTGAATGCAAATTATCTAACCTTTAACTCTCTACCTAATTCTTTCTCAAAACTCTAATTCACTCATTCAGTTCCAAGAAGGATTCATTGAGCATGCATCTTATGATAGACTCCATTTTAGGTACTGGAAATATAGCCATGAACAAAACAGACATCAGTCCCTCCCCTCCTGGAGCTGATGCTACAGATGAGGAGGTGGAAAGTAAACAACATAGATAAGATGCTAGTGCTCCAGGATGAGGAGAAAAGTTAAGTAGGCAAGAGGAATAAAGGGTTTTAGGGGCAGTGTGGGAGGAGGTGCAGGTTTAGGTAGGGTAGCCAGGGAGGGCCCACTGCCCAAGTGACATGAATAAAAGAACCTGAAGGAGGTGAGGGAGTGTGCCATGCAGACATCTGGGGGACAGAGGCCCAGGCAGGGAGCCCAGCATGTGCAAACGGCCTGGGGCAGACCATGCCTGTGTATTCCGGGATCTCTCTGTATTAAGACAGCCGGATCACGGAGGCAGTAGTAGGAGTAATAGGAGGAGGCCATCTGATCCTAAAGGGAATGGTTTTGGTCAGGGGGTGGCATCACTTTAGGTCTTTGAAGGACTTTGACTTTGACTCAGTGTGAAATGGGGGGCACTGGAGGATTTTGAGTAGAGACCACAAGGGGTCCAGGGCAGAAAGCAGTTGGGAAGCTGTTCTGAATGGTTGCCTAAAGATACATGCTTCAGACCAACCATGTATCCAGATAGTCTGGCTCAATCTGAGAATAAAATGCAGGCTGACTTGTTTAACCCATGGAGAACTTTGTTTACTCATTTGTGTTAAGGAAACCCAAATGCCGTGCAAATGACCAGTGCAAGGCAGTCAAATAAGCAAAGCCCACCGTCATTCAGCTCACAAGAGTCTTGCTCCTGTGTCACCCTGGGTCCCTTTTGTAGAGAGACACCTTCTTCAGTCTTGATACTAGAAAAATCTGCACTTCTGGGACCTGGTTTGGTTTTTCTTTTTTATATGTACACTTTAATGTTATGCTGACTCCCTGCTCGCTTTTGTTAAGAAGGTGCTCAGAGGTAGATCTGCAGTTTATCTCTTGCAAGAGTATGGGGCTCTGCATTCATTTTATTCCCAGCCTTATTTTCATACACCTCAATTAAAAGAAAAGCTTTTACTCTGTTACCTTTTTGTGAGTCACTAAAATGTAGCAAGCTACAGACAAGCAACAGATATACGATGCAAATGCCATCACTTAACAATAAAAGGAAAAATCCAGTTTGAAGTTTGGGTCATTTGCATCCTATGTTTAGTTCCATAAATTAAAAAAGTAAAAAATAATTTAAAAAATGTATATGCCACACAGCATTTTCAGGATTAAACTATGAGTGGCCAATACATTAGTAGTATGTTATGTCTTGTAGGGGAATAATGATTTCCCCCCTTATCTGTAGTTTAGCTTTCTATAGGTTCAGTTACCCCTAGTCAACTGCAGTTTGGAAATATTAAATGGAAAATTCCAGAAGTAATTTGTAAGTTTTAAATTGCGCACCGTTCTGAGTAGTGAGATGAAATCTCACGCTATCCTGCTCCATCCTGCTTGGGACACGAATCCTCTGTTTGACCAGGTGTCCAGGCTGTCTAGGCTGCCCCCTGGCTCGTTCTTTAGTGGCTTAGTAGCCCACTCTGTTACCAGATGCGCTGCCGGGGTATCACAGTGCTTGTGTTCAAGTGACCCTTACATAACTTAACAGTGGCCCAAAGTGCAAGAATAGTGATGCTGGCATATCGTTGTAATTGTTCTATTTTATGATTAGTTATTGCTGTTAATCTAGGACTATGCCTAGTTTATAAATTAAACGTTATCACAGATAGGTATGAGTAAGAAAACCCATAGTATATCTAGGGCTCAGTACCATCCGCAGTCACAGGCATCCACTGGAGGTGGATAAGGGGGCACTATTGTATCTTTGCCTGGTTTCTGTGCTGCCGGTCTTTTTCTAAATCTGTTATTTTATCTCATAGCAACATGTGCTGGTGGTGCCCGTATGACATCGACAGTATAGGTTGGGCTGGACAAACAGTGGAATCTGTTAAAAGTTTACTATCCAGACTTGCCTCATGCTGATATACTAAGTCTTGAGAGCCTCCTTGAAAATTTTTTGCACAAACTGAGCAAACTATATTTTTTGAGACCTTAGATATTTTCATTTCTTTTTTTTTAATCAAGTTGACAGATGAAGAGACCTTAGAAATTAAAAAAAAATTTTTATTACCTTTACTCTTGAACAACCACTTGACTGGGCATAAAAATAAAATCTTGGTTCAGACTCTGTTTGTCTGAAAATTCTGAGTGTTGCCCAATTTTTGTTTAACACTTAGTGTTATATGAATGACATTAGTTACCTTAATGGTAAATACCCCCCACCCCAACACTGATGCTTTATTTTTATTGCTTACTTGATTTTAATACTTACAATTTGGAAAAAAAAAAAAAGAGCCAGACACTTCTTGGCATTGGTCTGCAAGCTGGTCATTCATTTTAGCTTTTAGTCTCAAGTCGTTTTTTTCATATCTAGAAAGTTCTTTTCTCTTATGTCCTGGCCACTGCTTATGGTCTGCGTGTTGTTTGTACTTCCCTTTGGAACACATTTTATTCATAGGTTGGATCTCTGTGATCTCCACTCCGTTTCTACTTTCTTGAGTTTCATCTTTTTTTTTCCCCTCCTTCTCCCTTATTTTCTCTGCTCTCTGAGGTTACGTCTGGATTGCTGCTGTGCATCAAGTTCAGTTTCACAGTGTTCAGCCTTTCATCCGGTGGTGGTGACTGTGTTTCAGGCTCCTGGGCCTTCTCATTGCACCAGCATCCCTTCTCATCTCTGCAACCTTGTGTCTAATAAAAGTTATATAAGTATTATTTAGCATAAAAGGAGAATGTTTCTGAAAAAAAAAAATATTCCGTTCATGAAGGCAAATCCTTTTCAGATGAGAAATATTCCTTTTGACCCATTATTCTTTTCTCCCACTTTTCTTGTGCAGATTTCTGAGCCCCCACTGTGAGTTGACGTGAATTTTCCCTTATTACCTAAACAGATCCACCCCTGCGTCTTCCCACCCCTGTGCGTTAGACCCCCCTTGCCAACTCACTCGTGGAGGCAGAACAAGGTCTCACCCCCTGGCTCAGAGATGTCAGCTAAGTCTGCTATGGGCTTAGCGCAGCGGTAAGCACATGGCGTGGCTGTGCTTAATAAAATGCTCCCGGAAAATATGCAAAAGAAAATGCCCCGGAAGTGGGTGTGATATTCAGTGTGTCTCAAAACTACGATAATCAGCATTTTGTAAGTCATTCTGCTGTGCCATAGCCGAGATGTTACAGCCCATGACCTACTCAGAATGTCTTCTACTCATGAGTTTAACCTCAACAGAAATAGAGTTTACTCTCCTGGCTGTTAAAGCACCATAATAACTTACATTTTAAAAAAATCCTTCATTGTGTTTTCCTTCTCTGTCTCTCTGTCTTCTACCACCTAGAAACACTGACTCTTCTTTTCCATTCAAGAGAGGTTGCTGATCCAAAAAGGACGAACATTTATCTTAACACTTAGTAAAAGTGGAATTATATAAGTTTTGAATCCTGAATTTGTAGAGCATGATATCTTACTGATCTGGGGTTTGTTTTTTTTTTTCGATTGTGAGAAAAATATAGAACTTTGTAGAAAACAGATAACACTGTGGGCTATATTCTTCATTTTATCGGGGCCAAAGATAAAGATAAAAAATATCCATCAAAGACATAAGGTTATCCGATTTATTCTTAATCTGTTTTTAGCGCAAGAGTTACCCTGAGCTATCGCAATTCCCAGCATTTTCCAGAGACTAAATCCTGCCACACAACTAGGTACTAAGAAACAGTGCTTTAACTCAGAGATCACCTGACGGCAAGCTCGGTAACCCGGGCTCCCCCCACCAGCCCTGTCCCTAACGTGGCTCCACGCAGGACACCCTTATAATGGGAACATCAGTTTACGAGCTGAGATTAAACCAGCCAAGAATCAGAATGAAGGAATATATCCGAGGTACCGGCTGGTTTATCTTCTGCAAGAACTTTATATCCCTTCAGCCCTGGGCAGCTGTAAATCAGATGTCAGACTGTGAAACATTAAAACCACGCATTGAAAATAATGTGTCTCTATTTCATTTCTCTTTCCAGGTTTGAGATTTTTAAGAGCTCTCAGACTGATACAGTTCTCAGAAATTTTGCAGTTTCTGAATATTCTTAAAACAAGGTAAGATTTTTTTTTTCTCATATATTTTTTTTTTCCTCATTTCGGTTCCCAATGCCAAGCTGTAGATATCCGGTGTGTTTGTTTTCATCATCGTAAAATTAGAGTTATATTATTCACAGAAAGAGTGATTTAACACAGAGATGGAGAGGAAACCCCAGAGTAGGGTTTGGGTTGTTCTCTTCTTGCAGGGCCAGGGGGAAAACAGCCGTGCACGTGGGGAAGTCGGGCTGGGTTTGGGGGACACGTGGCTGATATCTGGGTGCCCAGTGTGGTTGCTCAGAGATGAGCCCCGGCGCCAGGGGCAGAGGTGCCAGTGGATGAGGGAGAGATTTGCTCATTCATTGGGAGGTCCTTGCTGCCAGGTTCTGAATCGCCCCTTTATTACATCGCTAAATAAGAAATTGAACCCAGTCGTAAAGGCAATAGAAGCAATGCTGTGAGAGGCAATCACAGACCTCATACGGCAAACAGGAAATCATTTCATTTCAAAGCACATTTTTAGAGGTTCACTTTATATCCATACAGCCCTGGGGGCTTGATCTGTGAATTGCCTTTTGGGGAGGACCTAAAAACCTCCTGCTGAATGCACCGTGACTACTCCTGCTAACTGTGTTATGATCTGGAAAACACAACTGGACCAGGAGGAAAATCCCCCGGAGGGTCTCGTTCCTGATGACCTGCCGGTTTGCAGAGCTGGCCCGAAACCAGGGCTGTCTTGATGAATAAACTAATAAAAGAGGTTAGACGGACTCTAATGGAGAATAAATACAGGCCATAAATTTCTCTTCTAGGAAATTACACTTTAAGAAGCTCACTTCTAATGTTCCGTTTCCTCTTTGGTTGCCCTTAATGTGCTTGATAAATGATTAAAAACAGGACACCTGTGCACTTTGTGGTTTGTAATTAATATACCTGCATTTCTGGGAGCCTGGATTCAGCATCATGTTCCCAGGAACGCACACCAGGACCCAGCTTCCTGAACCCAACACATCCAGCAAATTTAACCAATTTTGTCTTTCCCCTTTGGGTGGTAGTGTTTTTTGTTTGCTTATTTTGTTTTGCTTTAATTCCAAATGGTTTCTTGTCTCTAACTATTCATCTATGTGAATGTGAGGTCAAATTCACTTCCTATTAGCCAAGTTAAAAAGGAAAAGGGCATCTAATGCCCCTGATGTCTTTTAAAATATGTTCATGACCCTGAGGTAAGAATGTATCAGTTCTCTATCTCTAAGTGATAATGTAATATTGTTCATATATAGAGAATATCGTTATTCTTTATATTTTCCTTTGAGTAACAATAACCTTGATTTCTACCTTTTTATGGCTCTTCTATGCAATAGAATCATAGTACTCTTGAAATTTAAATGCTCAGCAAAGCTAGCATCACCAGTATCTACCTATGTCAGATTTGCTCCACTAGACTGTATTTTTTCAGGTAGAATTGGTGAGCACTCAGTGCCAAGCATGGGATCTTGTCCTTAAGAGACACTTTTTTTTTCTAGTGGGGATGGTGTTATGAGGAGCCCTTCATACTCCAACATCGTGCAGTATCTCTCTCCCCACTTCACGTCTGCCCCATAAATTCAGGAGATTTTTATTCTCCGACATCAACATTTTATTTAAGAATGTTCCATTGCTCTGAAGAATAATGACGAGATAACTGTGCTCTTGCCTCCTCGTGTACTCTATGGATCCCCTCTAGACTTCAGAGAATGATGGGCCATCTGAGTATCTTTTTCTGATCTTTTTCTGGTATAACTGCCCATTTCCTATTCCTTGGAAAAGATTCTTTTCTTTCCTTTGGATGCAGGAAAGAGCTCTGGCATCCCTGGCAACTGTGCAGTTGTGGATGGTTCAAGTTCCCAGTGCAGAGGGACAAAGCTGAAGCAGCCAGCCAGCGGAGAAGGGGGAAAGTGACCATAGGGCAGAGTCATGGGGTGGCAGCTGGTCAGGCATCTGCCATCCTGGCCCCAAAACAGCATCTTCCCAGCATCCCACTTCCCGCTCAATTAGAATCCTGTTGTCAGAGGGAGCTTTACATAATGACCCCACAACTTGGGTTTTCCAAGTTCCCATCGCTCTGGTCATGACCAGGTAATTGAGTTAATTTAACAAGCCCGATGTGAGCACCTGTTTGTGCCAGCAGCAAGGAGGGTACGAGGATAGAGTCCTGCCTTCAAGGAGCCCACTGGGATGTGGTTGGTGCTGATGTGCCCAGGGGTTGGGAGGCACAGAGGAGAGTACTTAAGCTGGGTTTGATGTGAGTTTGGGGGCAGTCAAGGATATTTTCAAGGAGAAGGGGGTGTTTTAGGTAAGCCTTGAAAAAAACTAGGTGTCATCCCAGTGGGCTGGGCATGGGAGGGCTAGGGAGGGTGGGGCCAACTTCTAATTAAGGACACTACAAAAAGTACACAGGTGAGAAAACATGGCACTTGGGGGACCCTTGAGTAATTCTGTGCTCCCAGACATTGGGGGTTCTGAGGTGGAAGAGGAGGCCTGGCCAGTTCACCCGCCATGGATTAAAACTTCATGTAATTCTAAGAACTCTAGAAGCCCCAGGACAGCTCGCTGAGCCCATTCGCCCTCCTGGTGCCTGGCTAATCTCTGCTCCTTCTTCTGGGCACCCCTAAGCATCAACCCTGAAGCTGTGCCACAGAGAAGTGGAAGCCTTGGTTTCTGTAGGGCTTTGGACTTTGCGTGATTCTTTATGACTTGTCTGTACTTTGCAGCTTTCATGGTGACCCTTCCAGGTGGACGGGTGGAAACCCTGTGGTCATCTTTAGGGAGATGTTGTCTGGCTTTCTCTGGCAGCACATCCCTGCCAATCTGTGGCATTAGGTAGGGATGGAGGCTTTGCAATGTGATTTGAAATAATGATTTGGAATTGCTCTTTCATTTTTTGTTCTTTGGCTGCCTTGCTCAGCCAGGAGCTGGAGGAAATGGTGCAGAAAAGCACATGGGTGTGGGAGGGAGAGGTAAGAATTGAGAGAGCAGCAGAAGGGAAGCTGGGGTGCACAGGATGAAGTGGGCAAGTCAATTCCTTGAATCTCCAGACTGAAGGCCAACAGAGGGTCCAGAATATTCTGTAGCCTGAAACTGGCCTGGTAAAAAAGGGAGGTGAGGAGACTTCCTCACTGTCTAAGCTGCTGGCAGGTCCTCAGTCGCCCTGCAGACTGGCAAGCTGATGTACAGATGCTACAACACGTATTGTACGGTCAGAGCAAAGTAAGCCGCTCTGTTTAAAGGCTGTAATTCCACATCTCATTGATTGTGGAGCTGTTGATGATTAAAGCATGGATCATTTAGCTATTTTTTTTCAAAATGGGTATTGCTTTGTTTCCTCTAATTATTAAAATAAAATATGCTCATTGTAAACATTGCAACAATGTATTAATACAAAAACTGTAAAGGATAAAGTAAAATTGCCCCCACCCCACCCCACTTAGAGGTGACCATTGCTACCCACCACGCCACTTTACTTCCCACCTAGCATTCCATTATACGTCTGGGCTCTCACTGACCTAGCCAACACGTTTACAGGAGGCATTTTGGAGACTAAAACTCCACAGCATATATGACCTTAGAAATGGCTCCAAGGTAAAGTTTGTAAAGAAGAGTGGTCTATCTGGAGATGGGGGTGTGCAGGGAGAGGCCCGATCCTGAAGGCTCTTAGATTTGTGGATTTTACTGAAAGTGAGAGAGAACCGTTGAAGGATTTTAATCAGTAGAGCAAAAATGGTCAGATTTACATTTTAGAAAGATCTCTTATTCCACCAATGGTGTAGAGTGGGTTTGAAGCATGTAGGACCTTGAAGACCATAAAACCAGTCGGGGCAGTAGTCCAGGGAAGAGGTATTAGGGAATGGCCTGGGCAGTGCAAGTCCGAGTGGAGAAGAGGGGTCCAGGGATAATTAAGGGGTGAGCTGGCAGAACTTGATTCTGCCTTACTCCTTGCCTCACTCATAGTTCAGACCATTCATTGCAGAGTGGTGCAGTCCAGTAGACTTTTTGAGGGGTGAGCATTTTACCTCTGTCCATCAAAGACAGCAATAAAACAAAAGATAAGGCCATTGGCACCTGGCTGTCCTCTCCACCAGAAACAAAGAAGAAAATTGGAGACGAGCAGAACAGGGACACATTTGCACTTCTTTGTGCAGAGTAGATGGCGTTTTCAACCTTAACCAAAACATGGCTTGTCAATTACACAGAGGACAAAGAAGGCCTCAAGCAGCTCTGTGTTTGCAGGTGCAATCTCAGGAGTCAGACTGTCACTTACAGCACCCACAGAGTCCTGGAAAAGGTCTCTGATCTACAAGAATCCTGTGCCTGCCCTTCGGTGACTTGCTGTGTCCTCCCAGTGAGAACTCCTGGGATGGGGACTCAGAAACTATAATGGAAACATAAGAATAATTTTCTCTGGGTGAGCCAGGTTTTCATGATAAGATCACAGTCCATCCCTCTCTCAAGGAATAGGAAAGGGGCTAGAATCTGAATGATTCTAATCATTCTAACCACTGGTAGCTTCATATTTGGCCCAAACATGACAATCCCCGGTGGGCTCTTTTGCCATGAAGAGCACACAGCCCTGCTCCTGGCACTTCCCGACTCCCTCCTTCCAAGGAGCCCTACTCAACCTGGCAGGTTTGCATTTCAGAGTATGGAGGACATCCACCAAGGGTTAACCTTGCATCTTTAGTGCATAGCTTTCAGATGATTGCTTGCTCGGAGAGTTTAATTTGGAAAGTAAATTCCTAAACCTAAGGATCTGTGATAATGCCAATGTCATAAAAATAATCAGATTTCAGAGCTGAATATGCACCATTTCAGCAACCGTGATGAAATGTTCTATACACAGCAAGAGCTCCCTTAAGCACTGTTAATATAACTGTGACAATCATTTAGAGTTTAATAATCACTATATTTAGGCCATTCCCCCAAAGCGCCATGAGGCTCACAGACTCCAATAGGTTTAATATCTAGAGAAGACTCCACATGGTTCTTGGTAGCACACTGCTGTGTTCAGGTCCCAAGGATCCAGGAGTATGTAAGTGAATCCACTTGGTATTTAATTATGCCCTGAGAAAATGCACAATGCATGCCCTCCTAAGTTCTCTCCCTTTGCCACCGGCTACCTGTTCATCATCTATTTCTTGCTCTCCAATGGTAGAGCACACCTTAGAGGGCTTACAAGGTAGAGGCACAGGAGGGTTCTGCTCTATGCTGGTTTTCCACTGAGCAGCCTGTTGAGGACAGGATGTGGTCCTGGCCTAGCTGAACCCGTGTGGAGTTCCTTGTCTGCCAGGGCTCCTTCACTTGCAGGGCTCACTGGGTGGATGCCTTATATCTGTTTTCCTTGTTTATACTCTGCCAATCTCTGGTTGAGGGGGTTGCCCTTCCAGGGAGGGAAGACTCTGGAAGACCAGTGATTAGGCCTCTGGGGCTGTCCGGCTACTCCAGAGAGCAGAGAAGCAAGAGTTATGTTTTCTCTCAGCTCCAAGGAGAGGCTTAGATGGAAGATTTTAAACATTTTTTTTTTTTGGTCAGTTGGCGATCTCCCTTCACAGCTGCAGAAACTACTTAGAGGTGAGGTGGGGGCAGCATGACCCATGGTGGTGTCTTGGAAAAGGGTTAAAGGTCAGGACTTAGAAGATCTGTGCTTGCCAGCTTGGTGCCTTCGAACTTCTAGAGCCGTGGAGCCAATTGCACCATTAGGCACAAAAGTGGGTGCTATAGGAGGCCGCCCTCTTCTCTCAAAGGGGGGACAGCCCCAGACGGTCTCAAGTACCCAGCACATAGGACTTTTAAGACATATTGGCAACTATTGCAATCTAGCAAGTCTAAAAAGTGACCAAGAAAAACAGAACAGACAGTTTTGATGTTTTTCTAGCCTAAGTTTTTAAACCAGAAGGAAGTCATTCCCCACATCTCCAAAGATCAGTCTTACCCACAAAATTTAGAGTATCTGCTTATTCTTTTCACGAACTGTCAGAATCAACTCTGGAGAAAGTTAAGACCTCTGTGCAGTTATATACAGGAATATAGATTGTTGTTGTGAGAATTAAATGAGTTAGTATTTATAAAGCACTCGGAATGGTAGTGCATGTGGTGAGCACTGGAAAACAACTGTAAAAATGTTAGTGATGCTATTACTGTGATCTTAAACTCTTAGAATTTAAGTCATCCGTTCCCCAAAAGAAAGAGGGGGGAGAAGGCAGCTGTAGCAGCTATGAATTGACCAAGACCGATGGGCCGAGCAAGCCCGCAGGCTGTAGGAGGCCCCACTCCTGGGAAAATACGAGAGGCGGAAAATGAGAGTTCTTTTCCGCAAGATGCAGCAAGGAACACGAGAGTTAAATAGCAATCTAAAATTTTACGAAAAATGTCTTAAGACAGTAGGATTAGTTGCCAGTGAATGGCTGGAGGTAAGAGCCAGGAGGAGAAATCACTTTGTATTGCAGGAGGGTGGGAACCCTTGAAGGAAGAGGTGGGGGTTGAACTAGACTTTGAAGAATGAGAACGATTTGGGTGGATGGGAAGGGCTTTCTGGCTGAGTGATAGCACAAACAGAGCTATTGTAAATAGGTTTAGCTGTGATGACTGTTCCAAGAGTTTATGTGGAAGAGTAGTGATTAGGAGAGCCCGGGACTTCACAAGGTTTTGAAGATGGAAGAGGAGAGTTTGGACATCATGTTTTAGTTAAGGAGACGCCTTTGGACAGCAAAGTGACCTGCTGACAGCAACGTTCAAAAAGCTCTACCCCGGGGAGAGTGAGCAGGGTGAAGTTTAGCGGGAAGGGTGTAGAGGAAGAGACCAGAGCATTCAGTACATATTCATGGAGGCTCCTGGGATCCAGACAGACAAGGTCCCGGCTCTCACGGAGCTTACAATTTAGTGAGATCCAATCGATCCACTCAAGGAACACCAGTGGATGCTAAAATTATCAGGTGTAAGGTTGCTGGGAAACAGGGTATTCATGCTGCCTCAGAGTCTCGCCTCAAGGTGGCGTAGTCATCACAGACGGAGACGGGCACCTTTCAGCAGCGAGCTCTGGCACTCAGTCTTCACCAAGCACCAAGGGAAGGGACCCGGTCTCGGAGTCATTGAGTTTGGGTATTCTCGTGTGATGCCACCCCAGCAGAGATTCTTCACAGAGTATTGAAATAGGATCTGATCTACAAAGTAGCAGATACGTAGGATGAGTCAGTCTAGAGATCTAATGCACAACATAGGACTATAGTTGATGAAACTGTACGGTACTTGGGATTTTTGTCAAATAAGTAGATTTTAGCTGCTCTTGTCACAAAAATAACTATGTGAGATGATAAGTATGTTAATTTGCTTTACTTCAGTAACCATTTTACTATTTGTGTGTATCCCGTAACATCATATTGTAAACTTCAAATATACACAACAAAATTTATTAAAATGATAAAAAAACAGGATCTAATCATGAGGAAGCTATCAGAAAAATGCAGAATATGGGACATTCTGTAAGACAGCCTGGATTCATACAAAATTTTATGTCATTAAAAACAAATAAGGGCCGGGCGAGGTGGCTCACGCCTGTAATCCTAACACTCTGGGAGGCCGAGGCGGGCGGATCGTTTGAGCTCAGGAGTTCGAGACCAGTCTGAGCAAGAGTGAGACCCCATCTCTACTAAAAATAGAAAGAAATTAGCTGGACAACTAAAAATATATAGAAAAAATTAGCCGGGCATGGTGGCACATGCCTGTAGTCCCAGCTACTCGGGAGGCTGAGGCAGGAGGATCGCTTGAGCCCAGGAGTTTGAGGTTGCTGTGAGCTAGGCTGATGCCACGGCACTCACTCTAGCCCAGGCAACAGAGTGAGACTCTGTCTCAAAAATAAATAAATAAATAAATAAATAAATAAATAAATAAATAAATAAATAAATTAAATAAAAACAATGGGCAGGGGAAAAGCATTATTAATACTTACAGATTAAAAGATACCGAAGCAGGGGTAGGCAAACGACAGCCCATGGGCTAATCCGGGCTGCTGCCTGTGTTTGTAAATAAAAGTTTCATTGGAACACAACCACTCATTCCTTCACATGTTGTCTAAGGCTACTTTTATGCCACAGCAGCAGAGTTGAATATTTGTGATAGTGACTGTATAGCCTGCAAAGCCTAAAATATTTATTCTCTGTCCTTATACAGAAAAAGTTTCCTGACCACTGGATTAAAGCCACATAATAGCCAAATGCAATGTATGAAACTTGGGGTGGGGGGAAAAGGGAAAACATCGATACACATAATTTTGGGGCAACTAGAGATATTTAAGTAAGGACTGCATATTAGATAATGTTACTGATTTCATGTTGTCTTAGGTGTGACAGTGGTATTGTGATTAGGTTGCATAATGTCCTTCTTCTTAGGAGTTGAGTGCTGAAGTATTTAGGGATTGTCATGATGTCTACAACTTATGTTTAAATGGTTTGGCCAAAAAAAAAAAAAATACAAAAGGAAAGAATAAGAACAGGAGAAGAAAAAGAGAAAGTGAAAGAAAAAATCATACAAAGAGATAATGCAGATGTGATTGATCATAATTGATCAGTCTAGGTAAAGGGCACACAAGTATGCTATATGCTGGTTTTTATATTTTTCTGCAAATTTGAAAAATTTTCAAAATAAGTTATTATTTTTTTTAAGTTTTAACAAAATTAGAGGGGCTTAATTCAGGGACCGGGTATAATTTTCGTGTCCGCTCTGTTGTGACCTTCCTGTTTGACCAACTCACACACCCTCCAGAAATTCCCTTACAATGGAGACGTGGCTGGGAGGCAGAGTGGCCGCCCCACCCCCCAAAGGGGCGCCGTTACCCTGTAAGGCAGCCCCAGCAGGCTCTTCCCTTTGTAACTTGGAGGTTTTGCTTGTCTCTTTTGCACAGTAATTCCATCAAGCTGGTGAATCTGCTCTCCATATTTATCAGCACGTGGCTAACTGCAGCTGGGTTCATCCATTTGGTAAGTGCCCTTGAAGAGCCTTCCGCCCTGGCCTGCCTAGAACAAGCCCCTCTCTGAGTCATTTTATTACCTGAAATTTGTCTCACTGGAGAGAAACTTCACCTCCGTTGTAGACAGGAAATGGGGAAGCAACCGCACAATTGTTTGAGTTTTCAACCGTTTTACCCCAAACGAGTTCCAAATGGTGAGTAAATTTGCACTATTAACCTGCATTTCCAGCTCATCCCTGTTGCAACAGGACTTCTAGCAGATTTTTCATTCTGTCTGCAATAACCCCAGTGAGCCACAAGATGGCAGTGCTTCCTCAGCAAACGCCTGGAAAAGGTCTCGGCTGGGGACGAGGTTGGAAGTTTGACCCACATCTCTACGTAAAGGACAAATTCAGATTCTTCAATTTCTCTCACTTCCCCCTTACAAAAAGCCACCTTTGATTCTTTTGCCTGATTACTTGTCAGGTTATTTTGTACCTCAAAAAATGCTAATTCTTTTATATGAATGACTCATGGAAACCATCGTATTATGCAGTCAACCCCTTCTCCTCTCCCCAGGGGGATTTTTTCCCCTGCTTTTAGAGAGCATTGCTTGTGCTGGAAGCACACAGACTGTTGCAACTGGAAGGAACCTCATCTAACGATGAGACTTTGAATAAAGATGACTTTCCCTTGCTGAGCCTCTATTTGCATAAGGGGCAGAAGGACGCATTTAACTACCCAGCACTTGGGATTTTGTAAGCATCAGCCGAAGGAAGAAAAGCCTGGGATGGCAGCCAGGGACTCACAGTCAGTCACCAGATCTGGGGTTCCCAACCCAGCCCTTAATACTGAAGGGATTCTTGGCTGAAATCACCCTTAATCACCCCAATTCTTGTTCTAACCAAGTGCCAAAGTCACATATGTGGAGAAGATAGTTGTCTTTAATAAGCTGGTGACCTTACCTTACTATTTTGGGAAGACCTTCTGGTTCGCCAGAAAACCCCCTGTGAAAATGGCACGTTGAGGACAAACTGGTGTGTGAATCCTGCAGAGGCATAGCTGAAGGCCGAGGGCCGGCTGTCCCTGGGCCGTGCTGGTACACCCCAGACATTGGCTGTCAGTGCTGTGGGGCCAGTATCTGGGGACAACGGGCCTCAGCACGCCCTCTCTCCTGAGAGTATCTCAAGTATCTCTCTTGCCCACCTCACACTCTTGTGGGCAGATCAGATGTGACGGGAAGACTGGAACGTGTTTGGTGAAGTCTAAAGCAAGGCTGGGCAAACTACAGTCCTAGGTCGAAGTTCTCCAGATCTGGCCGTGCCTATTCATGGAAGCTTTGCCTTTGCAGGGTTGGGTAGTTAAGACCAGGACTTGTGTGGCCCACAAAGCGGAAAATACTTACTATCTGGCCATTTACAGAAAAAGTTTGCCGGCCTTTGGTCTAAAGCACTGTGCAAATGCAAACTGCTCTCACGAGCTCACGTTTTGTGCTCCTGGGGAAAGCCCTGCGGTCTCGAGGGTAGGACCGCTCTTGGCGCTCTACAAAGGAAGCAGAGCAGGTCAGACTCCCAGACATGCTGTTTGGGGTAGGACAGAAGATCTGAAGGGGCAGGGCCCACCTGGCATCTCCTCGGTCAAAATGCTTCAGACCTGTAATTGTGAGAAGAAAAATGACCTAGAGATATTGCCCTCCTTTCTTCCCCTGTCTGCCCCGATCAGTCAGGAGGGCAGTTCCTCCCGCTGCTTCTCCACTCTCTCTGGTACCTGCTCAGGGCTTCTGAGCCCTTACTCACAGCACTCAGCCCGGGGATGCAGACATCTTGCGTGGAGAACAATATGCATCAGCAGGCAGCTTGCGGGAGCTCTGTGCTTCCTGGGTTATTGTATATAGAGATACACACTCTCATCCATACACACACACACACACACACACACACTTAAATATATGATGTTTTTCTTTTTTTCTCCCCGTTCCCCCTTGCTTTAGGTGGAGAATTCAGGGGACCCATGGGAAAACTTCCAAAACAACCAGGCTCTCACATACTGGGAATGTGTCTATTTACTCATGGTCACCATGTCCACTGTTGGTTATGGGGACGTTTATGCAAAAACCACGCTTGGGCGTCTCTTCATGGTCTTCTTCATCCTCGGGGGACTGGTAAAAACTCTTTATTATCATGTTGATTTTTTATGATCATTAATATTTTCTATGATACATTTCCTTAAAGCTTTGTATTTTTGTACTGTGTTTCTGCACAAGAAGCAAATGGTTGCCTTAATGTTGCAATCAGGCTAAGTAAATCCAAAGATGACAGTGACTTTTCTGCTTATTTCTTTGGTGTATTACTCTTACCCCATAGATCCAGGTGCCCTGCCCTGGTCAGAGACAGCCACGTAGCCAGGAGCAAACCTAATTCTCTTAAGAAAGTGCTGTTAATAAGTGAGAGTGTCTATCCTTTAGTAATGTAATTCAACATCTGATGTGCTACAAGGACAGTTGCTGTCATTGACCCTGGTAGATGTTGTCGGTACTTTGTAGACAGTTTGCGGTTTCAAGAGCTCCCCCTTCCCCTGTTTGTTCCTCCCCAAACTTCCAACAAACATTGTGGCTGGGGCCTGCCCTAAAGAGAAGGGTTTCCACGTCGGAGGATGGAGAGCACCTTGGTCTGGTCCAGGTGGACATCACCACGTGATCAGAGTGCAGCTTTGTAAACAGCCCACTCCATTCTGCAGCAATAAATGGAATATTTTTCCTCCTTTTGTTTTGTAAGAAAGTTTCACTATTTGTTTTTCTGGTCCAAGCAGCTCTTGAGGTGGCACTAAACCATCCCTATGATATCATTCCAGGGGGATTTCTGGCCACACATTGGCAGTGGCTGCATTTTATCTTTCCAAGTAGCTCATTTTAAGTTTAGATTTTTGCTGCACACAGCAAAGCAAGTGATTGAAATCCTAATTCGAACACGGCGTTCATGTATGTACACTGCACACACATTTATATTTAGTGATGCATACATATCTCTCTGTTTTGTATGCATAGGACATGTACATTTAAAAACGTATATAAATGTGCATGTGTGTGTACGTTAACACAGGCATTTCTACAGCGTTGTCGAGGTGCCCGTAGGTAACAAGACTTACTTATCCAGCCACAAGAAGATGTTTGTTGGACAAAACATGGCAGATTCGTGTTTCTCCGTGCTGTCTTTTCCTCCCATGTGATTTCCTAAATTTACCTTTTGTGTTTTCTAGTGATTTTTTTTAATAGAAAAGTTTATTTTTAATCCTCTTTTGGTGTTTATTGTCTTTAATCACTCATAAAGGCATTGACTCTCCTCTGAATTTTAATGAGAAAGAAAGATCTTCTCTTGCAAAAATGTGTGTGTGAATGTGTGTGTGTGTGTGTGTGTTTAGTTTCACCATTATGCACCCTTTTACTTATTACTTATTTTTCATCAAGAAGAAGAGCTAGATGTCACCCTTATTTGCCTGTGCCTGTCTCCTTTGCATTTTTCTCGGTTGTGTTTTTTTTTGTTGTTCTTTTTCATTTTTTTTTTTTAGTCGTCAAGGTTGGCTGATGTTTGTTTTGTCCCATGTATTTTCAGGAACTTGCCCTTTTTGTGCTTTTATTTTTTATGATCCGACATATCGATATACACCTTCACAGGTCTAATCCTTTTGTGTTTTCAGATCTTAGTGTCCCCCCTTCTGAAAAGATCCCCTCCCTTTCTTTGGCCTGTCTTTTTAGTCTCTCTTCTGTCTCCTATCTTCTCAGGCCATGTTTGCCAGCTACGTCCCTGAAATCATAGAGTTAATAGGAAACCGCAAGAAATACGGGGGCTCCTATAGTGCGGTTAGTGGAAGAAAGTAAGTATGACAAGAGGTTTTGCTGCCTCCACTGCGGTAGAATCCTCTCTGCATGCCATTTTTTTTTTGGCTCTTGTTTCTTTGTTTCATGCATGCAGGCAATGTTTGCCCGCTACGTGCCCGAAATTGCTGCTCTCATCCTGAATCGGAATAAATTCGGCGGGACTTTTAACAAACATGGAGGCAGAAAGTAAGTCAGTTGCATCAGAAAAGATGTGGTTAAGTGACTTTCCAGAGTCCCCGTGGAGGTGACATCTGAATCCTGCCCCTCCCCCACCCCACCGGGTGCATCTATGAGGGAAGGCCCATGTTCTGCATGGGGTGTGATGTCAGAGGTTACCCCAGGAAGTTGTCACGCTTGGACCAACCAATGCCCTGTGCCTTAATCCCACTCACGATTTCCGAGAGATGTCATGGATTTGTCCTGGAAGGGGTCCATATAGATAACTGGGCCCGTATAACACGTATTTGTTAGGGATCTGTTCTGATCCAAGCTCATTCATTCTTCACATCATATGGCTAAGTGATAAAATTCTGCTCACTCAAACTAATGCGATGTCATCCTGCGGTAGTTTTTAGGAAACAATAACATAGGATAAAACTCTAGCAGGGATCCTTGGGCTGCATGACTCAGGTCATCTTGCCTACGGCAAAGACATGGTGGTGACAGAGACCTAGTTCTCCTCTTCAGCCAAGAGGCACCAGTCTTGTCCTCAAAGGGACTCATTACCCAGCTGAAATTCCTTCTGGGCAAGAAATATTGTATTTATAGTAGGTCAGGGCACTACATGCTATTCCTGATGAGTCTTTTGTTTGGCTTCCCAAACATGAATGCTTTCTTCCTGGGAACTATTTCAATTTGTGCTCAGATCACTTTATCACCAATGATATCGATATATGAGTTCAGTAGGGACTGAAGTTTTGTTCTAAGTAAGAGGCAGGGCCTTGCCATTGCCATCCTCTGCCAGAACACCATCTCAGGAGAGGCATGCTGGGGGTGGGGTGGGGATGGCAGCAACCATCCTACATTTATTTTATTTAGTTAATTAATTAATTTATTTTTTGAGACAGAGTCTTACTCTGTCACCCTGGCTAGAGCGCAGTGGCATCATCATAGCTCACTGCAACCTCCAACTCCTGGGCTCAGGCGATCCTCCTGCCTCAGCCTCCTAAGTAGCTGGGACCACAGGTGCTCACCACCACGCTTGGCTAATGGCTAGTTTTTTTCTATTTTTAGTAGAGAGGGGGTCTGGCTCTTGCTCAGGCTGGTCTGTAACTCCTGAGCTCAAGCTATCCTCCCACCTCGGCCCCCCAGAGTGCTGGGATTATAGGCATGAGCCACCTCGCCTGGCCTATTTTTAAAAGCTTTTTCTTGGGCACTCAGCTTTTATTTTTGGTTGTTGGTTTTTTTTTTTTTTTTGAATTATAACTTACATAGAGTAAAATGTACAGTTCGAGGAATTCGTACCTGTGTACGTACCCAGTAACTACCGGCCTTCCTTCCATATCAAGACACAGAAAAGTTTCATCACTCACGCCTCTTCCTAGTCATGGAAGTTTCTATCATATAACTGTTTTTTTATTTTTTATTTTTTTGGTGTTTGTTCTCATTCATTTTCAAATGAACTCTTGAATAGGTTGTCTGCTTTTTTAAGAGAACATAAAGTCAGACTGGTATCCTCGCGTTTCCCTCTGTCGCTGCCTCCCGGTTTGGGCAGCTGGCTGCGTTGGCTGGAGCGGACCCCTCCTCTCCGGTCAGTGGTTCCAATGCATCCCGAGCTCAGGTGTCCCGTCCTCTGTTCAGAAAATGAGGAGGTGGGGAAAAGGGCTCATTTTCTTGAACTACCCACAGGGCACTCGTTTCTGTTCAAAGGCACAAAAGACAGTGGGTGAGAGGAGGCCAGTTGGCATCTTGTCACGGAGGCAGCACGTCCCTCCATCTTCCCCCTAATGGGCCCCTCTCCTCCCTATTATCCTAACAGCCCTGGATGAGGTTAGAACCAAGCTGTTCTGATGTCTGGGCCATTGGTTGGATCCAAAAGGCCGCATAAGTCCAGAGATTCCCATTGGCCATTGATCCCGTGCCAAGAGGAAAACAGCATCTTGATTCATTTTGCCTCCAAGGTGTGGACAGGTCGCCATAAAGCAGAAGGCATTCTGAGGGCCCAGGGCTCTCTTTACGGCCTCCCTGGTATCCCATTGTCCGTGCCAGCATTTCCTAACCACTGCCCCCAAAGAAGCCTATAAAGTCAATTGCCCTGAAGTCTAGGTTGGAAATATTTATTGACTCTCATTCCAGGTAATTTTTTTTTTTTTTTTTACTAAGTAGTTTTCCTAGTCAAATGTGGGTGGGCTGGTGGCTGGCAGGTTTTGGTGATGGGTGACCCAGATGAAACCCTCACTCACCACCCCACTGAATCTGACGTGGTCATCTTTCACCTGGGTGCTTCGACTCAAGCCTTCAGGTGCTGATGACTGCAGATCACAGACTTCCTGCAGTTCTGTTCTGCCTCTGAAATCTTTTATCACCGTGGTTAGCCTGGTTTTCCCTCTCTCCTTGTTGCTCTCTTGTTTTCTCCCTTTCTGAAAATGCACTTTGCTTTTAATGTTCTCCTCGGGTCCCCAGTGTCCCCGACCCGCAGACACAGAGTCCGTCTTGTCGTCAGCACCGGGCCTGTTCACTTTACTTTATGCATTGTTTCCTGGTTCAAAAGCTAATTACTAAGTAGTTTAAAGAAGCCCTTTGGTCACTTAGATCTTTCATCAGAAAATATAAGCTTGGGAAACGAAGGGTAATGAGGGGGCCATTAGCACCCTTTGTTTGATGTTGTTTTTCCAGTCAGTAGAACAAGATTGATGAAATGTTATGTTTGGCCAAAATTTGAGTTTTCATTTGGAATTCAGTGTTGAGAGAATGGGCTGTCAGAATCAATAAGTTTTCTTTCGCTTGGGATATGGGCATGTGGTAGTAATTAGCAATATAAGGTCTTTAGTTGAGCAACCAAGCATGGATTCTGGCAGCAAACATAATGAGAAACTACAGTTGTTCTATTTCTAACGTCAAAAAGTTTCCAGATAAAATTAAATGCATTTGCAAAAGGAAAGCAGCTAAACTTTGTTGAAAGACAGAGTTCAGACTCTTAAAATAGCTCGCTGCGCACTGGGTTTTTGTGTATGCATAAATATATGTGCCCTACCCACGGACACACACACATGCACTCTTCTCCCTAGGATTGAATCACAGGAATGCTCAGAAAGTAATTAAAGCATATACATTGTTAAGGGATTTGTTTATGTGTGCATATTTTATTCAGAAATAACTTCTTTAACAATATATTAACTTGTCAGAGAACTCAAGGTAACTCATGATCCAAAACTACAGAGACACACAACTTTGAAATGCAAAGATTATTTAAAGTAAAAAAGAAAATGTAGGCAGAGAAACTCAGGGTTTT
The DNA here is from genome assembly GCF_020740605.2 of Lemur catta. Classification (NCBI taxonomy): domain Eukaryota; kingdom Metazoa; phylum Chordata; class Mammalia; order Primates; family Lemuridae; genus Lemur; species Lemur catta. The sequence goes on from NC_059141.1 coordinate 53,427,382, forward strand.
GTTTACGCAACACCCAAATTTGGGATGTGGGAGAATAGGAAGATTTCGTTGGCACTTCATTTTCAGTCTTAATCAATGTGTTTGGCATGATGTAAACATTTCATGTAGAATTCCCAAAACATCTTCACTGCCAACATGGTATCAAGGGCCTAGAGTGCTTATCCAACGTTTTCGTCACCTCCCACAGGACACCCAGACTCCATGATGGGCGTGGGTACGCTTTGCACACGTGTGCATATGTTGGCTGTCGCGTTTATCTCTGCGATGTATTGCAACTCCTAAGAATAGGGATTTGAGTGTCGATAACCAAGGGCTCAGGGAGTGGCTGAGGCAGGCAATCTCTCCGAGGTGGAGATATTGGGGACAATTAGCCTCTTGGGCTAAGACCTCTACTCTTACCCCAAAAAATAGCCATCCTGCAGCCCTGCCTGCCTCCCAAAGCTGCTGCCTCCTCCTGTTTCCCTTCATGGAAGGTCAAAGCTGCTTGGAAGTTGGGGAGGGTGGTGGGTGGTGGGGCCCCCATGGCCTTCGGGATGCCCAGCTCTCTCTCCTCACCCAGCCCCTCACAGTTTCCCCCAGAGGGTTCCTCTCTGAGTGTGACTCATTCCACTTCTGGTTAGTTTATGAGAACTGACAAGATCATGGTCCGAGGTCACATGGCCAAGGGCCATGGAAAATAATCGGCCACAGAGAGGAATCCATCCGCTGTAACCCTCTTGTCAGAGGCAGCCCAGCTGCGGAGCCATCGGACCTTGTGTTTCCCATCATGGGGCTTCGGTGACCCAAGGCTGAGGCAGCCGTGGGCCAGGTGTTTGGGACAGAGTGAGTGGGATGAGTTTGGCTGATTCTGCGGATTCCTGGTAGCCAGACGCCGAGAGGACGCCCGGAGAGAGGGATGAATAATAGAAGACAAGGGTGGGCAGAGGGGGGGAGAAAAGTGAGTGTAATTATTGACAACTTGGGGGAAAGGTCCCCAGGACGAGGAAGTCAAGCTCCCATTCTGGTTTGGGGAATCGGTATGGCAGACTCACCCATCTCTTGCTCTAATTCAAGAAAGCTGTCTGCGAAACTTACATGCTGTGGCTTCTCTCAGAACGCTTCCTTATATAGGCAGGAGTAGAGCCACATAATTCCAGAAATGAGAACGTGAATCAATGCAGTCCAAAGCCTCAGGCCTGCTTTCTGTGACTGCAATGACACCTGCAAGTACTTGTGTCTTTCTTAATCCTCTTAGCGACCCTGTGAGGAAGGTCTTATCATCTCCATTTGGAATGGGTAAGGAAACAGAGAAACAGAGGGGTTTAGTAACTTGTCTGACACCACCCAGCTAGGGAAAGGTAGGGCTGGGGTTTGAACCCAGGCCATCTTCTCGCCTATGCCCTGCTGCCTCTCCAGGGCATCTCTTGAGGCCAGAACATCATGCCCATGATGGAGAGGAGGAGAAAGATGTGAGCTTCACTTAGGGGCTGTCTCATCCTACTGCTCACCCACTACTGCTAAGGGTCCTTGCCCCAGGGTCAAGGGAAAAGAAGGTGGAGAGGGGACAGAACTATTCCTGCTTTTGTTTTTCTCACTTGGTTAGACTAGAAATCTAATTACCTCTTATACACTTACAGCAATGAGGGGCTCTCAAGGATGGGGCCGATGGATCATGCCCGGAGTGAAATTTTTGCCTTTTTTATAGATTTCAACACTTTCATCCTCTTTCCAGCTCCATCTTTTCAGGTAGTTTATGTCTCGGGTTACCAGCCATGGCGAATCTTAGTGATCTGCTAAGCCTGGACTCCCTCCTGGGCAGATTCTACCTGCAGAACCTTTTAAGGACAGCATTCCAGGCCCTTGTAGATGTAGCCACCTGTTCCCTTTCTCTCCTTGGTTGGTCTGCCACACAGCACAGAGCTGTTCTGTGGTGGTGAGAGGTGCAGCAAAGTAGGAGGAAGCCCCCAGGTGAAAGGTCTCCTGCAAGGCACACTCTGTGTGTTTATTTCATATCTTTACCTTGGAATAGTAACCCTCAGAAGGCAGTATTCCACTGGAGGGAGTCAGGGTGATCTGCCTTCAACCTCAGATGTGTCCTCTGTTGCAGGGAGTTTTAAAATCATGAAGGTGGGGAGAATTTATTATGCGTTTCCTTTTAGAAATGAAAACAGGGTGCTTTACTGTGCTCTTTAATAATGGACATGTTCATATTGTAAAGAGTACTCAATACTTTAGAATGAATGATTGAGTATTCAGTAATTTAGAACAAAATTTCAAGACCTGGAAACAGCCAGGCACAGTGTTACCTGCCGCAGTATTCACGCCTGTGGTGCCTCTCCGTAGGCCCGTTCATTCATTCATCAGGTGTTCTCTGAGTTACCTGTCAGGCACAACACCAGGTTGTGTTGGGTGCCCAGGATTCAGGGAACAAGCTCCCCTGGAACCTGTCTCCAAGGAGTCTACAGTCTCAAGGAGGTTGCAAGCCCTGAGCAAGGATATGACTAAAGAAAACACCGATTACACATTTTTAACATGTGCACAAAAGGCTAAGATTCTGTGATAGAGAAAAACAGGGATTATTTACCCTAGATAAAGTGGTCCAAGGAGGTGACACCCTGGAGGATGAGATGCTAAAGCTTGTTCAATGACCACTTAACCCAGCTTACATTAGCCTCTAAGCCAGAGGGAGCTAACACCCTCGGTTTTAAAATTCAGGTAATGTGACCCCCTCTTGCCACCATTGGTCTTTAGTTCTGTCTCCGCTAGAGTCAGTCTTGCCACCATCGGTCTTTAGTTCTGTCTCCGCTAGAGTCAGTCTTAAAAACTTATTTCTCTCTGAGGCTCTAATCTGCCTGAGCAGTGCTCTCTCTGACCCAGCAGGAGAGGGCCGCCTGCGTATCTTCTCTAGTTCTTTTTTGTTGGGTTGTAACTAACTCGATGTCCTTCCTCTGATCAGAAATAGGCTCTCTGTCTCTCTTGGATCCCTTGTTCCTTTTTGAGACCACATTCTACTCCCTCCTGCGTGGCTGTCTTGTATCAACATGAAATTCTACTGCATTTTCTCTACCACACTCAGGTTTTGCCCACCATGGTTCTAGACTAATTTTAAAAGGATTTGGAATTCTAAACCATCTCCTGTGCCAGAACATGAATGATTTCTTTACGAAGACTCATTTAATGTACCGTCCCACCGTCCACCCCCACCTTGAAGAGAATTAACGTGAATCATGCCTTCACGTTCATCTATTCGACATGTGTTTATTGAGTGTTTGCTACATGCCAGGCCCTGGGGACAGATGGATTTCTACACATCCGTAAAAATTTCCAAATAGGCCACAGCTCTCCTGAGCTCCCCGTCACATTATTTGGCCACCTAAGTGGTTGGGAAGTTGAAACTCAGAGCTTATTGAAACCTCTCCTCCTAGTTGTAGAGGTGAGAGGCTTCCTACAACACGGTTTCCATCTCTGCTCTTTCTGGGAAGGCCGGGCCTCTAGCACTTGGGAATAGGATTCAGGTCAATTCGTGTGCTGCTGACGTGGCCTGATCCGCAGGCCTTTTCTTTCCTGTTTATGCATTTCTTGGGCAACACTCACTCTCACTTCTCTCGCTTGCAAGGGGGAGACTGCTCTCCTGAGGGATGTTTCCTATAAAATGTCACTTACAATTTCTCTATCACATGCATTGCTCTGGTTGAAATGGGACCTGCGTTTTACGCAGACTTGGATCCCTCGTCAAGCAGCCACTCAGCCCTCTCCCTGCGTGGCCCACGTGACTCCCCAGCCTGAACTCCCAGCAATGTCTTCGGATTCCTAGGTTTTAAAAGCCATAAATTAGCAAATCATCAACATATCACCAGGCAGGATCATCTGGTAGCGATTCTAGTCAAAAGGAAACACAGGCCCCAATAACTGATCTTCACAAAGATATGAAGAACTGTAGACAGACAGATACAGTAACTAGGAAGACAAGGAGATAATTCAAGTTGACAGACCATCTTGGATGGATTAGGCATTCTGCTTTGATTAGCATTAAACTTTTTGGGAACAGGGAAAAAGAACCCTGAGATTGCCCTAATACTTTGGAAAAATGACCCCTTGACTACTTCTGAAATTCGGTACGGAGGGGCAGATACGAAAAGCACGTGTCATTAGATGCTGTATGGTATAATGGAATGTGCCAGGTGTTCCGTTCCGATGAGAGGGGTCTTGGTGGAAGTGGGATGTGGGCATTTCTTTCTTGGCATCTGCTTTGGATTCTTCTCAGCCATATCGTCAGTCCTTTTCAAACTTGAAGCTCTATTTAAAGAGACTGGGATGCATATTAAATCAATTTCCTGATGATACTGATAGAATGAAGGCTTGCTCCCCCTACCCCACCCCCACTTTCCCACTGTCTCTCTTCCCTTCCACACATTTATCAAAATGTTCCAGCTATTGTTCTGAAAACAAGAATAGAAATGTAGGTGGGAGATGAACTGTGTACCCCCCTAAAAGTCATATTCAAGCCTAGAATTTTTATCTCCAACATTCTTTCTTCCATTAAAAAGAAAAGAATTCTGAATATGACTTTGTAGTTATAATCTCTGAAGATTCTTTCTGCTTAGTGTCAACTCTGATTGGGTGAAGTCTTGCTGGGTAGATGCAGAGTCTAAGGAACAAATGCCACCATGTGAGACTAAATTGCCCCATGTTTTCCTGGCATGTCATTCACTCTGATAGAAGTCTTTCCAGAGCTGTGAAAAGTGGCTCCTAGTAGATTTGGGGCTCATCCCAAATCTGTCATCATCGTGAAAATAAACCAGGAAACTTTCTAACTGGCCAAGTCTGGTGCCTCTTTTTATTAAAATATGATAGAGGCCAATGCAGAGTGAAAGTCATGGAAATCCAACTCTGTTGCTCTCAGAGTTCAAGCCCTGCTCTAGTACTGGTATAGCATGACCATGGCCACTCCCACCCCTAGAACCACAGGCACTGATCCAAATGTGGGTACCAATCATCAGTCAAAGTGATCTTTATCCCTCCTCCCTGTACCTTTCAACAAGGGAAATGGGGGCAGTGCAGAGACAGACACATGCCCATCACGGTAAGAGCTTGTGCGACCTTAGCCACCCACCCCAGAGGCAAATTCCAGCTAGTATATGGAACAGCTTTAGGGATGCTCCCATTTCAATATCTTGGCTCAAAAAACAATTATTTGAACCTGTACCATGTGCTGGCACAGTGGTTAAAAGGATAAAGCAAGAAAATATGATTCTTGCTCTCCTGGAGCTTACCTGAGACTGACCCATCAGAGCCATCCAAGGAGCCAGTGGCAGCTAAAAAGAAGCTTGATTGTGTAGGAGCATCATCCCAGGGAAATGCTCTTTTGGCAGGCATTTTGCTCAATAAAATCATGAAGGTGAAAAATAATCATGAAGGCAAGAAATATATTAGAGGGAATGCTCCTAAAAGCGTGTGATAATTCATATTGCTGAATGTACCCATTGGAGTAGTGTAGGCATGGGTAACAGCAGAGTGCCTGTGCACCTGAAAACCTAAGGATCTAGTGAGGGACCTAGTAAAAGAGGGGTGTGGAGAGATTTGGGAGGGTAGGGGAACTGCTAATGCAACCCTGAGGTCCGCTCCTCCCAGACCCCACAGGTGTCCCTCATGGCATATCATGCCTCATCTCATACCTTCCGACCTGTGGCTTCTCATTCCTGTGTGGATAACAGGTTCTGGAGGTGCCTCCTTAGAGTGAATGGCTACCACCTTAGGCTGGCTGGGACAACACCCTTGGTTCTGGCTGGAGAAGTTGTGTCAACTTGATTGTCATGATGGGAGGGTTGCTCCCAACAGCGTGTGCTCCAGGACCATGATGAATGAGTCCCCAGGGCTGTTAGGGAGGGAGGTGGGGCTCACTGCGCAGATGAAAACCCTCTCCAGGACTAAATTAAGAACCATTTCTTTGCTTGGACTCATTCTCCCTCTGTTTCACCTTCCTCCCCAAAGGGTGAGGCTGACCTTTGTCTGCCTTAGTTCTTCTCAGTCCCCGCTTGTTCGGAAATGGCACTATCAAGTGAAGGCGGGAAAATCTGCTTTGATCTAAAGAAAAGAAAGTGCCATCCAGTGCCCCGATTTCTCTGTAAGAGCAGAAAACCATCTAGGATTGGAAGAGTCAGGTCAAGGGAAGACTGGCTTATTTAAAAATGGCCAAAGGCCACCAAGCCCAATGTAATGGGATGAATAAAATGCAGAAGGGCCAGGTATTGAAGAGAGACAGAAGGAAGAATGAGTGCAATTTGTGAGGGTTCAACAATTATAGAATTGCTTACTAAAGTAGGCTGTAGAATTCATCTTCCAGGGAGCAAGGAAAGAAAGAAGGGAGGGGAGAGAAAGAAAGGTGGTGCTAACACTTGCATATTGGGTAACTGTGAGACTTAGATGAGATACTAAAGTGAAGATAAATAAATCTGCCAGTTAGGGTTCCTTGGTTGCAGGCAACAGAGCCTGATTTTTGCTGACTTAAGCAGAAAAGTAATTTTTTTTAATGTTAGAGTACCTTAAGAAGCCAGGAGAAAGCTGAAGAGCAAGATCCCAAAAGAAAGCCAGAGACATAGCTCTGAGATTCAGGAATTGGAAACTGAGGGGCACTTATCATGGGGTTTTGTCATCAGGATGAATCAACTCCCACTATGAACTTAATGTCACGCCATTCAAGATTTAAAAGCACTGATTGGCTTCGCTTGTGCAAGGAACCTTGATTAAAGTGCCAAGACTGTATGTAATTGGGGGAGAGGTGGCTCCCCAAAGCAAAATTGAGGTGCTGTTGACTCAAGGGAGGGTATATGCTGGACAAGCAAGAACAGTGTCCGCTACACTGAGGTTCTCAGAATTCTTTTTATTAATAAGACTTGGACCAAGGCTCCATACAGTCAACAAGCTTACAAAAGATGTGTGGTCATTCCTGACCCATGGCCTAATTATGACCATGTATATGGTCTGAGTATGATTTGGGGTGGTGGGGGTACAGGCACAGATCCCTCTAGGGTAGTTGAGGTCCTGACTGTTAGAACTTCTGATCTGGGTAGGACAGCCCAGTATTGTCTGTTAGAGCTACCAGTAGTCTGTCCTTTGACCTTGGGGCTCTGCTCTGCAGAGGTGCCCTTGCTGCACTGTTGGGATCTATTTGCTCAGCCTTCTGGCCCCATTTAGGGAACAGCGGCAAAGCAGCCCTCCTCCTCCAGAATAGCTCTGTTGACAGCTGGATAAGTTGATTACTTTATTCACATCCTCACTAGGAGGGAGAATGCATTTCCTTCCTTTGTGATTAGCAAAGTTCTAGATGTGGCCATGGCTAGGAAATATCTTATCACTGAACCTCCTTGGTTTTTTATTTTTTAAATTTCTTTTAACAGGAAATGGTTATTGTCAGAGTTTGGAATTGTGGGCATGATATACACTCTCTATTGTTGTGTTTTCATTTTTCTCTCCACACATACAGCTCCCTCGCAAACTTGAGATATGGTGGTAAATTCAGGGTGGCAGAATCAGCCCATGGTCTAACAGGTCTGTAGTTACCTGCTACACTTCTGTGGCACAGAGTCCCAAGCAAAGCATAGTTTGGCAACCAGTCCACCAGTCAGCAAATAGTTGTGCAAAGCGCTGCAAGTGTCAGGGGCCCCAAGCTAGGTTCTGGGGTAGAGTGGATGGATAAGACCAACACAGCCTGGAGTCAGTCTTTGTTTGCTGGCAATTCTCTCCCCCGGGTGGAAGTCAGTCCCTTCAAGACAGGCTTTCAGTAACGGAGGAAGTGGGGTGGTAGGAGTGGGATCAGCCTTTTTCCTTTTTGGCAGTGAGGTGATGAGCCTCACGGGAGAAGCCAAGGAACAGTGACCCTGAAGAACATGACCCAAGTCAGGGAAAGCTGCCTTAAGACGAAAGCAGCCCCCCAAAAAGCACGACCAGGTGAGATGGAAAGTCAAGCCCAGCTTGCGTGAGGGTCATGGGGAGGTGGTGATGCAGACACTAGTTCAAGTTCAACCTGTGTGGGAAAACATGAACTTCACTGCCCGCCGTGTGGTTTGGGTTGCTGGGTCTCTAAGCACTCCCACTCTGTCTCTTTTATGATAAAACGTGGCTGGTTCCCCTTGACAAGTACTTCTTAAAATTCATTCCCATCTTGTCAGGGGCTACCGACGGCGGGATGCATCTGGGGGGAGGGGGGATGAGGAAAGCATGATTAGGAGGCTCAGCACAAAGACAGAAGAGAGTCTAGCATATGTATTTGATATAAATATTATAGTTTTACAGAGACATCTCGATCAATATATGCCACATTTCATCTACCTCTTTGACAAAGTGAGCACGATGTATTCAGGGAAAGCTGTATAGGATTTTCAATTTACTCTGTATGATTTATTGTGACAGGATTGCTATGAGTTTTTTAAGTTCTTTATACTTGTTCCAGTAAAAATGGATATAGTATCTTTAAAAATAAACAGCCCAGAGCTGTGCATTTTACATTGTCTTCCTAGAGCGAGGCTCTGCTAAACAGAGATCTAAGACCCCCCCACCCTCGGGGAGTCTGATTGCAGTCAGATTGGCTTCGGTGCTTGCTTTTAGCTTTTTTCGGGGGAGAGGGGTGTTGGGGCAGTGGGAGAGTAAATGGAGAAATCAATTAGGAAGCTATCGCAGACGTCTAGACAAGATATGATGATGGCGTGAACTAGGGAGGGGGCAGAGAACAGCGTCCCGGCTCGAAGGTTCAGTGTCTGGTGGGTGCGCCCCAATCCGTCTGGGCCTCTTCATTTTAGAGTAGACTGGACCCAGGTCCCCCAGAACTGGCCCCCCATCTCCTAATTCCCAGCCCAGGATGCTCCCCCTGGCACCAGCTGCTTCCTATCTTTAGAAGGCATCAAACAGAGGGAGCCGTTCTGCCCTTGGTCTGGCACTCACCTTGCACTGAATCTCTGGGCCTCAGTTCCACATCAAACGGAGACAGGTGCTAGAGGAAACATTTGCCAAGGGCCCTGGGGATGCTAACATAGATGTGAGAACGTTAGAGGGGCCCATCACTACTGTGCTGCCACAGTTCCTGTTTTCAAAGGCTACAAGGTCTAAGAACTGCTATCTGAGTCTTTGAGAAAGTATGTGGTTTTCATTCTAATCTAACTAAACTCATTCTCAGTGGCTCTCCGTGATGCCCCATTTGCTGCAACAGCTCTGTCCGGTGGCTTCCCCTCCTGCCCTTCTCTTCTGTTTCCTACCATAAGTCACTTCCCCTGAGTTGTCCGTTCCAAGAGGCACCTGTGCAATTGAGCTCTGAAATGGAAATTCTGGCTCAACTTGGGCATTCAGGCTTTCCTGGCCCGTTACGAAGAAGGGAGTATAGTCGTTAAGGAGAATGTGTGGGATTTCATTCTGGAGATGGTTAATGATGGGAGAAGCACACCCACATAAATTTAGTGAAGATGTGCCCATGAAATAAGCAATTGGCAATTTTCTGGTGACCCTCAATAGAGTTCGTAATAGTCAAGCATTATTATTATTCTTACAAAGTCATACTCAACCACCTGATGCCATGACTCACCAGCATTGCCCACCCCTAATTCTCCCAGCACCAGGCACTGTGTGCTTAGATGGGATGAGTAACTCCTTTCCAAAAAATGCCATCTGCTACTATTTTGGCATTTAAGATGCTTCCTTGTGCATCTGAAGTGGATCTTTTAATCTAAGTCATTACCATTTGTTTATGTTTGGTGTATGTTACCTTTGCTCAAGAAATATTTGTTTACAGAACTAACCAAAGCTTTGATTTTTTTTTTTTTTTTGAGACAAAGTCTCATTCTGTCACCTAGGGTAGAGTATAGTGGTATCATCGTATCTCATAGCAACCTCATATCACTGGGCTCAAGTCATCCTCTTGCCTCAGCCTCCCAAGTAGCTGTGACTACAAGCGTGGGCCACCATGCCTGGCTCATTTTTCCATTTTTAGTAGAGACAGGGTCTTTCTCTTGCTCAGGCTGGTCTCGAACTCCTGATCTCAAGCGATTCTCCCACCTTATCCTCCCAGAGTGCTAGGATTACAGTCGTGAGCCACTGTACCCAGCCCAGAACTAAACAAAACTTTAAAGACCAAAAAGTCCATCAGATCAGAAATGGTTATTGATTTAGGTTAGGTGGCCATCTTCACAAACCAAGTGGTCAGGCTCTATAGAAATCAGTCCTGAGTATTGTCACTATTCTAAAAATGCTCAGACCCAGAGCCATGGATGGGAACAGGTTTAGCTACTTCTATAGCTTAACTTTCCCACATATTCTCCATTTTTAAATGGATCATTTAGATTCTTCTCTTCCTCTGGATCCCTGGGCTGCTGAGGAAATCCTGAGCTAGACATGGCATATAGTGTCTAAAATGGACATTTGCATCACTTTGCGGCCCCTTGGCTTGCCAAATCATGTGCCTTAAGTTAAAAGTTTGGTTTAGAGTTCCTGACCAGTGGGACTTGTGATTTCTGCCTACCACTCAGGCACTGCTGGGAATGTAGCAATACTGCCTTTACAGCCAGAATCTAGTGATGTTGCAACACTGTGATAGTTAATCCACCCCAGTCCCCAGACTAAGTCTCTCCCCTGGCCCACTGTGGACCCCTCGAACACCCCCTCCACGATGTATCCAGGACATCTTTGTGGATCCAGCCCTGCTTGTCCTGAAGGAGCAGAAGCTGAACTCCCCAAGCCTGTGTGTGCCTCTTCCCCACCACCTTCATCTCAGTAAGAAGGAGAGTGGACCTGAGTCACATCCTTTACTTGCTGTGGGATGCCAGGCATGTGACGTAATGAAATCAAGATTTAGGGAGGTTATCTGAAAAGATGCAAATAGTAAGAAGAGAAGGTTGTTTGAGGATTAGGTGAGATTATATAGGCCACAGAACATTTTACATCTGTTACATACTGATTTGCCTATGTCACATGAATTCCACTATTAATAATTTATAATGCTTGCAGCGTGCCAGATTACTAGGTCCTTATATGTATTATCTCTTTAAATACATCCTCAGGATAACCTCATAAATCAGGTACCAGCTCTGGCCCCTCAAAGGCTCTGGCTTCTTAGTTGTAGAATGCAAAATTGGTACCTTGTCTGAGACTCTTTAGTTACTTAGTGTCTGAGCTGAGTTAACGCAGGGATATCAGTGTGACTCTCACATGGTAGATGTGTAGATGTGTAGGCGTCATGGAACCCAACAGAGATAATTTTGGGTGGGGATCTTTTTGGCTTTCTTCAAATCACGCTGTGTGAATGACCATCACTCTACTTCCAAGAAGGGCACACCCTGCTCTCAATCTTGGAAATTTTCAATTATTTTTCGATAATTGAGGGTGCAATACATTCTGCTTCTCTTCTCCCTGCAATCATATTCTTCCACAATCTGCTGCTCCTGGAATTTTCAAAAGTCTGGAAAATATTTCTGGAAAAAAGATTTTCTGCCTTCACTGTTCATCCCTCACGCCCCTGCAGGGCCTTCCTTAGACACGGGCTGGCAGAAGCATATCCTCTACTGCCAATGCTGAGTTAGAGAGGCAGGTTCTCCCCATCCATCAATTCTAACTGCATTCAAACATTTTCAATATGTGGGCTCCTTGAAAACTTTCACTGTATGGAAAACAAAATGGAGGAAAATGATTATTGGCACAAAAGGGGGAGGCCATAAATCTTCAAATCAGATACAGGACATATTGGAACAATATGGGTTCTCCAAGGTTGCCACGATAATGTACCTAATAATTCTCCTTGGGCAAAAAGGCAATCTGCTTTCAATCAATCTTGCTTTTTCTGAGCAAAAATACCAATTATGTTTAAGGAAGATTTTTTTTTTTCTTCCTTTTTGATAAAGACTGCTCTCCACCCCAGAAATCATCCTGTAGCTAAAAGATATATATTTTCAATTGTCTAGAATGGTATTGGACAGCTAGCACCAAATGGAAAAAGTCAATCCTTTTTTTTCTCCCCTCTCTTGTCAGCATTTGTCTACTTCTTAGGAGAAGTGAAAGTTAATTAAGGCTTAAGGGATAATATTGATTGCATTGGAATATATTTCATATGTACCCAGCATGTTTTCAAGTAAGAGAACCCTGACTTTTTCTAAGGCTGAATAAATCAGCTGGATGAGCCTTTGATTCAAGGGTGAGAGGGGGACTCATCTCCTCCCCTTCCACTTCTCACACATCTTTCCTAGGGATGAATGATTTCAGAAGAGGAAGAAAGGCTGCTGGTAGATGCTTGTTCAGTTCTTTGCGTACAAGATGGGAAAGGATGGATGTTCAGGCATTTCCCTATACCTATCATTGATTTAAGTCCAGCTTTGAATAACTAGGCTTATGCTGGTGCAGAACTTTGAACTTTACAATGCCTGGTGCAAGAGGCTGGCTGGGTGATGTTAACCTCTCAGCTTCCCCGTGGGAAGGCATATTGAATGGGAATGAGTAGCTTGCCCAGGGTGACACACGTCCTTGGTAGCAGAGCAGGGAATCCTATCTGTCTTATTTTCATATCCAAGTGAAAGAAACGGCCCCACCCATATATCTGTCCTGTGGGAATACCCACACATTGGATTCATGTTGGCCTTGCTCTTAATCTTGTAAGTCCACAGGCAGATGGGGCAGAAAACATTAGGATGGCACCAAGCAGCCCCATTGTCATTTGTAGGGAGGTCAGGTCAGGAGGGGAATCCATTTCTCTGTCACTTTGTACACACTGAACAAATTCAAAATCAGAAATCTTATTCAGAACATGCAAATTCATCTGCAGGGTTTGGTCCATATAAAAGCACATGTACCACAAGAAACATTTTAAGATATGATGTGATAAAAATGTGTATAATCCAAGTGTTCAACTTGTATATTATGATATACTGTGTATTTCACAGCCTTATAGGAAAGAGGGGGTTAGTTTTGCAGGCTTTGGACATAAAATTTGGACGGGTGGCCAAGGGACCTCCCTCCACCTAGCAGGTCCTGGCGAGAGAGGAGAGCCGTCATGTTAAGACTGCTCTTCTGCAGTAGCCATTGGCACTCTTCCCTCCCCTCGATGGCCTCTGCCTGCCTGATTGCTAAGTGTACCACCGTAACAATAACAGTTCATAATGGTGATATTATTAACTGCATCGTGCATATTATTGATTTACTCTTTGTTCTGCATCATTATCCTTTTGCCAATGAGTTTACTGTATTATTCTCACATACTTAGTCAAGCACCAAATTACAATGAAAGGGCAGGCTCTTGTAATGGCATCTAATGGAACATTGCATAAGCCATCATCATTGCCTCCTATTATGGGCTGCCTCCAGCCAATGAGCTTTCTGCCTTATTGGAATGTGCACAGAGCAATTATGCAGTGCAAGGGGCCTGGCTATTCTAAATTTTACCCAGGAAATAACCATGCTGCATGTTCACCACCTGCCCGGGTCTCAAAGCACAGCTAGCGATTCAGGCTCCGTCACTCTCAGCCTGAGGGAAACAGGGACAGGAGCCGAGCCCCTTAATAGGTGCACTGGAAGCCGGTGGCTTTATTTCTACAGTCAGTCCCCAGCATTTGTTCTTGCAGCTCACTCTTGCATTGAAGTGCTTACCCCTGATTGTGCATTCTGGAGCAAAATATACACAGGATAGCCTGGTGCTAAAGTCAGATTAATCCATAAGCCCGAAGCTGTTGGAGGGACTGTTAAGCTCAATAGTTCTGAAAGAGGGGATCGTCTCAGAGTGAGTCACTATTTCCAGAAACAGAAGTCTAAACCATCCTAGAACAAGGCAAGCAACTCCAGCCTCATCCTTTTCCTGGCTTCCCCTATCTTGAGGCCCTGGAAACCCCAGGCACCCCAAGCAAGGCACCCCCTGGGGCCGCACAGCCAGCCGGCATGATCTTCCATTCCACGGGCATCCCATCCCCATTTAGCCCTGAGTGATGCTCACTTACTGTAAAGTGTTACATGCCCCCATTGTCGGAGGAGTTATGGTGGAAAAATGCAAAATTTCCTTTTTACTGCTTATGGCCAGCAGAGCCTATAACGTGTCAGGCTGCACATTAGCCACCCTGATAAAAGTCCGCTTTCTTACACACAAAATCATCGTTTCAGCAAGATTTGTTATCTCATTACCTGATAAGCTCTATGTCATAAACCAAGACTCATATAGTAAATCTCCCGGGAGGACGCTTTGTGGGCAGAAAGGGAGAGATATGAATCTGCAAGGGACTTGATAATGCAGCATTTAAGCGCAAGCATAATGTCACTTATTGTTAAATGCATAAAACCACTTGGCCAAACGGTTGGGCTTTTAATAGGATTTTTGTGCAGCATCAGGTGAGAAGCCATATGCCTTTTCTGTCTAGGAGTCTCTGAGCACCTGCTAGCACCGCTGCTTTGCCTCACGGGCCTCCAGGGATGGTAGCTGGGCCTTCAGGGAGGCGGAGGGAGGAGAGGACTGCTTCCCTGCAGCTGCCGCGCTTGCTCTGTCTTGCCAGGGTGGGATGCAGGTCATCTTGCTGGGCCCGACCTGATCTAACCGGCCTTTCCTGTTCAGGCACATTGTGGTCTGTGGACACATCACTCTGGAGAGTGTTTCCAACTTCCTGAAGGACTTTCTGCACAAAGACCGGGATGATGTCAACGTGGAGATCGTTTTTCTTCACAAGTAAGAGGCTCTTGCTGTTACCAGACCCTCCAGCCAACCACGCACAGCCTGGGGGACTCTCTGAGGGTCTGTGAGAGAGGTACTGATGGGGGTGGCAGTGGGAATCAAGGTAGAGTTGAGCAAGTCACGATCCCTGCTGGCCTCATTGGAGAGGACGTTACTGAACCAATGAGAAGGGGAGTCACACACTGGTCCAGTTGTGAGAGCAGAGCCTGCCTCTGCAGAGGCAATTCTGGGACCACATCCGAGTTTCTCTCTGGAAGAAATAGCAGTGGAGTTCATTATGGGTCCAACTCGTCGTTACTGACCCTGCAGCAGTCTGGTGTGTTTGGTGGGCCGCAGTGTCTGGTGTGGGGTGATTAGCTGTGTGGTGTGGGTACGTTAGGAGTGCAGGAGTGAGACAGAGACCAAGCAAGACACCGGCATCAGAGGAAGCAGGTATAAGGTAGTAATCAGCACAACTGCTGTTCCTGGGAGCCTCCGGTGTGGCGCCCTAGGCGGGCCCCTGAGCATGCAGTCTCTCATTTAATCCACAGGCAGAATAAAAGCACATGCTCTGGACTCAGGCTCCTCAGTCTGAATCCTGACTCAACCAGTTACTGGCTGAGCCAATTACTTAACCTCCATGTGCCTCAGTTTCCACATCCATAAATCAGGGAGAGAACAATGATTTCCACCTTGTTGGGCTGTCATGAGAATGAAATGGAACAATCCATGTGAAGTGTGCAGAGCACAGTCAGGCATGCAGTAAGTGCTCAGTAAGTGTTAGTTATTAGCACGAAAGGTGAAATATATTAGGCAGCACAGTCAGTTTAGGAGGTAGGTCTTATCGTGCATGTGAGGTGAGGAAAGCAGCGATCTCCCTTCCACCTGATGTTGTTGGGGTTTTAAGCTTTGCCTGATCCCCCTTTTTAGGTAAAAAGTGGTCTGCCACAGGAGGGGAGAGAATTAGGGGGCCCTGCCATGTTGACATGGATGCTACCATGGTCATCATCTTTTATGGAGACGGGGCTATTCAGGGGCCAGTCCTGGCACCACGTTGCAAAAGGCCAGGGAAGAGCTGCCATGCTGGCGTTGAGTCTGCATGGTGTCGGCCACTCAGGGCTCAGTCCTGCTCTGAGGGCCCAGTGAGGCCAACCTCCCTGCAAACTGCCCGTTCTGTGCATGCCCTTCCTCTGGCATTTGTTCACAGAATGCCAAACTTCTGACTCGCCACTCCGGTGGAGCACTAGCCCTTTTCTGCTCCACACTGACTTCTCCAGACTCTTAGAAGACAGACCAGGCTGTGGTGGCACAGGAGCAGGTGCCTGCAGGTCCAACTCAGTGCTTGGCTGCTGATTGCCAGCTGTGGGGCCGGCTCTCTGCTGGGCGTTTTGGAAAGTTCAAGAGGGGTATAGTGTGCAGGTTATGCCCTCATATCAGTTGGGCATTTCAAGATGAGCATGTGTGCAACCATCGGAGGACAACATGAACCCTCTATTATCCAAGGAATGCCAAAGGCAGTTTAATTGAGAACTGCATGGGGCATCTCTCTCAGGGAGAGGCCAGGCTACTGGCACCACCAGGGCAGGCTTCCGACAGAGGCACGACTTGCAATGGGTGTGGGAGAGTGGGTGGATTCGCAGGCAACCACTCTTCTGTTACCCATGGCTTTAGTTTGACTAAACAAGCTGGCTGCTAATGGTTCAATTGCTAGGATTCACCTTTGTGTCCCCAGCATCTGTCAACATTAGACTCATAGTAGATGGCCCAGTTAATTAACCTCTCCAAGCTTTGGGTTAATGACATGTTTTGAAGTTTAAATAAGTTAATATTTGTCAGTCTCTTAGAACGCTGTCTGCCATATCGTAAACACCCCAAAATACTATTTTTATTATTACTAAGGACTTAATAAATGTGAGGCAAGTGTTGGCTATCATAGTCCCTGGCATATAGTAGGTTCTAACTAAACATTGTCTCTCAGTGCGTAGCACAGAACCTCTTAGAGTATATTTTTCATCTCTTCAGAATTAATAGTCAATCAATTTTTTCATCTTTGTCATCCCATGGGAAAGGCACAGTTCAGCACTGAGACGTGTGATGCATAGTACACCTGTATGTAAATCAAGAATAGTACTGAGACTAAATTGTGGCTGTTAAGAGTTGACATTTTTTGATCCAGGCCTTGGGAGATGAGAAGTCCATGAGGCAGAGAAACAGGGGAAGGCTCTTGGTGGAGCAGATAGCAGGATGGCTCTGCCACGTGGAACTTCAGCTCATCTCCGATTATATCAGGGTTCTCCAATGAAGCAGATCAGTAGGAGATAGAGCTACAGATGTAGACATATAATTTATATATCCATATATCTAATATAGTTGCAGATATAGATAAGTATATGTATCTATATATTGATATATCTACCACCATCTATGTCCACCTATCTGTCTATACATATGAGGAATTGGTTCACTTGGTTATGGAGGCTGAGAAGTCCTACAATCCTACAATCTGCCAGCTGCAAGATGGAGACCGAGGAAAGCTGCTGGTGTCATTTAGTCTGAATCCGAAGGCCCGAGAACCAGAGGAGCCAGTGGTGTGAACCCCAGTCCAAGGGCAGGAGAATGGAATGAGATGTCCCAGCTCAAGCAGGCAGGCAAGAGGCAAAGGGGACACATTCCCCCTTCCTCTGCTTTATTGTCCACTGAGGCCCTCAGAGAACTGCATGACACCCTCCTGCAGTGAGGAGGGTGATCCACTGGACTGAAGTCGCTGATTCAAATACTAATCACCCTGCAGACACCCAGGAATAATGTCTAATTTGGGCACCCCATGGTACAGGCAAGGTGACACATAAAATTACCTGTCACACTAGTGTCCCAGCCCAGCTTCTCTATTCATAAAATACGGATCCCATTCATGATGAAGGCTAAGACATACTGCCCCGTAGGCTTTGGCTTTTGTAAAGGCCCTGGGCCTCTTTATTCTACCTTGGTACTGGTTTGGTTTCACTTGGGCTGGGGTCTTACTTCTCTTGAGTGTGATAGGGGCTGCTTTGACAGCCACAGCCTTTCCCCAGGGCTCACTGCGGAAATCGGAGAAGGGAACCGAAATCCCTGAGTCTGAGTCTGCTATGTTAACGGCCATTTCTTCTCTCTCTGTGCAGCATTTCCCCTAACCTGGAGCTCGAAGCTCTGTTCAAAAGGCATTTTACTCAGGTGGAGTTTTATCAGGGTTCAGTTCTCAATCCGCATGATCTTGCGAGAGTCAAGGTAAGGAGGAGGTGATTTCTGCTTTTACTGTATCTTGCGGGGGGTGGGCGGTGCCTAACTCTGTGGTGAGGGGAGATGCCTCGTAGGATGTTAACAGTCATCCCCTAAACCCCTGGTAAGATAAGTCAGATATCACCAACCTTGACATCACCCTTCCACCGGCCTCCAGACCTCATTCTGCGGGCACATATTAGACTACCTATAAGCCCACCGCACTTGGACTATCATAACGTAAAACTTATTAATATTTTGCTGGTTCCCTCAGTATCAGCTGCTGCTAAGGGAAGTAGACCAGTTGTACAGACTCAGAAGTCTTATACACACAACATAAATAATCAAGTAATTCCCATCTTGAATACTTAAGTTAGACTCAACATAGCTCCAACATCTGTTATTTACACCTGAAAGAAACATTAGTGTAAAGTATAAAATAAAATTTTACTGAGCCATAAAATGTTTTGTGCCCACTTTTTTTCCCCCCACCAAAGACTCCGGGTGCAAAACTAAACATGGAGGTATCTGACATCTCTTAATAATGGGCTAATATTTCTTTCCAGAACCTGCTAAGTTAGAATCTTTCATAAAGCACACCTGAGGCTTAGAAGGGAAAGGTACACAGCAAAATGGCATCTGCCACTTTATTCGTTTGATATAGATTTTGTAAGCATGTTCAATATTTGCACGCCGATGGGTGTTCATTAATATTGTGAATTCACTGAAGTCTAAATGCTAACTGTGGTCACCACATAATTCTGTAAATAAGATAATTGGGCAACATGAATAATCCAAAAGGATTTGGGTAAATTCTTTGCATTATTAAAGAAATCGAGAGGCAGTTTGTGACATACTATGGAGGAGATCATGCCCTCCCTCCAAATGCAGGAATGGCCCCCTAAGTACAACACACCGAGTAGGACAGATTGCAGACCTGGGCTGGCACTGAGAATTCTTATGCTTATATAGCCCAGTTAATCTTAATATTATCCAGACATGACCCAAGTTATGGCTAATGCGAAATCTTATGAGAACATAGAGAAAATAGTTATTGTTCATGGACCTCATTTAAATGCAAGCAATTATTAGCACATCAAACTCATGGTCCCCTCTAAGGAATAAACCCCTTTAGGCTCGTGTTTAGGTAAGTCAGGAGGTTGTATTTTGAGGTCATTTGTGACATATCATTTCATACACATAGAGCTGTTATCCTTTGAGTATCGGAATACTAATGCAATGCTAAACAATATGGAGCTGTTATCTGATTTAGGGCGCTGATCTCAGTCCCCAGATAATAAAGACATAAAAAAGGTTGGATGCAGGACTTTGGGGGTCTGCATTTCTGAATCTCTAACTACTCAGTGAACTTGCTAACCTGGGAGAAGGGGTTTAGGCCACCTGCCTCTGTTTCCTGGCTGGAGGAATTAGGAGAATGGTGTAGACGGTTGAGAAAGGAAGTGGGGAAGGGACGGAAAGACTTCATTAATTGTTATTTAAAGAAATCTGGAAATCCTACATGCAAGCGCCTATGCCAAATGAAAAGTATAATTACCAAGGTACATGTTGTACCCTCCAACAGCAACAAGATGAAATGTTTATACCGTAACAAGGTCTTGCAACCTACACTTTTGACAAAAACTATAATCTCTCAAGCTTGTTTTTTTTTTTGCTTTCCTTGCAAAGCACCAGGTTCTCCAAGAGCTGTCAACAGAGAGAGACTGCAGTCGAGCGTGGCTATTTATATGTTTGTGTTCTGTGATTTTTCCTTTTGGTGTCTTAGATAGAGTCAGCAGATGCGTGCCTAATCCTTGCCAACAAGTACTGCGCTGACCCAGACGCTGAAGATGCCTCCAACATTATGAGGTAACTCGGGGGGCTGGGGAAGGCCCAGGGCTTGGCGCCCTGTGTCCCGCTTGTGGCTTTTTGGGGTCCTCTGCAGAGACTATCTCTGCGAGACCTTCTCTGCCTCCTATGCCACCCCATCAGTCATGGCCCACATGTGCCTGGGAGCCCAGGCTGCAGTGGGTGAAGAGGACAGTGGTGCAGAGGGAACTGCCAACAGGAAGCTCACTGTCCCCAGACTGCAGCTCTGGGACTCACAGGTGGCCATGGGTTTGAGATTCCTTGAGACAGAACTAGAAAAGGAAAGATAGATTCACATAGGTACAGGCCTGAATTAAGGTACTGTGTTTCCTAAGGGGAATTGGACCTGAGATATCTTAACTGGGGGTGATTTTGCCTCCCAGGGGACATTTTGCAATGTCTGGAGTTGGCTTTGGTTGTCACGACTAGGGGATGGTGCCGCTGGCGTCTGGTGCGTGGAGGTCAGAGATGCTGCTAAACATCCTGCAACGCACAGGACGGTCCCCACAGCAGAGAATTATCTGGCCCAAAATGTCAGTAGTGCCAAGTTTGAGAAACCCCTTGTTAGGGCTTTCCATGCACATCTGTAGCGTGCTGATTAGCGTCACCCAAAGAGGGGTTCATGGGCCAATTAGCTTGCTTCAGCCAGTTTCCCAAAATTAAATAGTGTTCTTCACTGAAAGCTTTTTCAGTGCTTTTAATACTAACATGAATCTTGGAGGTGATGTATTAGAGAGGATGTATCAAGCTTATTTTACTACAAACCACGCCCCCCCCACCCCCGCATTTGTTTTTTCACAGAACATCTGGTGGGAGGACACTCTGGGAAGCATTGCCCAGTGGCTTAGGCCCACATACTGCTAATCTCAACCCTGACTCCAATACCTTGTTCTTTTCTCATTTCAGAAGAAAAATTGTTCAGTTTTTGTGCTTTCCATAGATCCGTAGTTGCAGCGTGCAACTATGAAATGACTAAAAAGTCAAGACATTTCACTGCAGGTCGTTAAAGGCCTTTTGGAATTCATCTCCTCTCTCTTGTGTAAATTGCAGAATGGTTATGAGGGCTGAGGGGAAACAACAAAGAGAACCTTCTGGGGAGGAGCTGAACTGAGAGAAAACATTGCATCCCCACTGCGTTCCCAGGAACTCTGGCCTAATTGTGAACAGCCATCCCTGGGGCCAAAGATTTCCCCTTTGTTGCAGCTTGGTGTGCTGTGTCCCGGGGATTTACCTGAGGTTGAGGGTCAGGAAGTTGCCTCTGTGGCATGACAGTGCTTGCATCTCCTTTTCATCAGTGGCCCCAAGTGACATGAGCTTTCCCATCAGTGAGGGGGGGGGACATTCCTCCAGCGCACTTGGGAGGAGTGAGTCCTCCCCAAAGCCTCTGGTCCTTGTGTCTGGCAAGCAACATCTGGCACCATCTTCTCGTTCCACTCACTTTTCTTTGGCAACAGGCTCAGTGCAGTTGTTTTAAGGAGGTTGATGCATGAACTCTAGTGAGCACTGGGCTTGCCAGGCTGCGGAGACAGGGTGGAGACCGGCTTTACACCTGGCCTGGTCCCTAAGGAGTGACAGTTGAACAGTGACTACACTAGCCTCAGCTTAGGGTGTGTCACCTGTCCCTTTCTTTGAAGTAAGTAGGGTTTTTATCCTTTGTCATGTTTTTCTGTCATTTGAAATGATGAAAGTGTAGCCCTTAAGGAACCAGGCTTCATTTTTTTCAAAGTTCCAAATGGAAAATGGAAAGAAGATGAAGCTTAACATTTTTACCCCACAGAGGAAGTCTGGGGCTGACATGGCTTTTTTTTTTTTTTTTTTTTCCCCAAAGTGAATAATGGAAGTGAGTAATATCTTTGAAATGGGCATTTCTCTTAATTGCAATATTTTATTCAAACCCTGACTGTGATGGGGTTAATATGAAGACATGTAGGTACCAGGGTGATTGGCAGGATGCCAAGGCATAGAAATTACTGGTCAAAGGTAGTATCAGAGATGCAATTAAATAGAACCAGAACTGAGGCCCAGGCAGCAAAAGGAAATGGGAAGTTCAGGGTTAAAAATGGGCTCTGTCTTTCCCTTATTTGTATAATCTTCCTTCCTCTTTAATTTAATGAGCCCAATCTGCCCCTTTTGAAATTAAAATGTCAAAGACCCATTTGAAATGAGCTAATGCAGAAAACTGGCTGAGGCTGTGAAGTGCGAGGCGGGGGTGGGGGCTGACAGAGGCTCAAAGGCCCTGAGTTATAAGTTTGGGCCAACACCACACTTTTTCAAAAATAAAATGAAATCCTTCAAGTGCAAAAACCCAGGGTGGATTTGCGCTGGAGAGGCTTTAGCATGAGCCGTTTCCTAAATTCACAAGTTGCAGCTTTGCAGAAAAAGCTGCTCCCTGACTGTCTTCTCTTCATCTTTGCACAGAAAGGGGTGAAGTGGAGAGCTCTGCTTGGTGGGAAGTTTACGGGGGCGGCCGTCATACACGCATTTCTGATTAGGCTTAGAAGGTGGGCCTTTCTGTGGAATTCCATTCTTTAGCCTTCCTTGTCACAAAAGGAAATGTACAATGTCACCTGTGACAGAGTCGGTGATGACAAAAACCATAACTTACACGTGGAGAGAGCTTTTAATGATTTCAAAGCATTTTCACATCTGGTCTCCCATTTGCTGCTCATACCAAGCCTGTGAAGTAAATAAAGCAGGTACTGTTGCCCCCGTGTCCAGATGAGGAAACAGGAACAGAGAGCACAGGGATTTCCTGAAGGTCACCCAGTTCATGAGTACAATAGCTGCGACTGGAGCCCAGGTGTTTCCATTCATCCGCTCCCTGCCCCTCCAGCACAGCCATTGACTAGGGCGGCAGGGGAGGGTGGGGGTGGGCGCCAGCGGTGTTCAACACTGCATGGCCTGAGGGCAGGCGGGGGGCAGTTTCCCACCAGATCGTGACCCCCGCAAGGCCTTGGCACTCATTTTGAATCAGCATCCAAGTCATCCTTTAGACTCTGTTAGCTACGGAAAGGCTGAGACCTTGCCCCCATCCTAACAGCCCTGCTTAGAAATCATTTTTGTGAGAATGGCCAAGTGTGTGTCACAATTAGAACCATTTGTCATGCTGCTTGTTTGATTTTCATTGTTGTCTCAAGTCGTTAACTTGGAGAATTGGACTCAGAGCAGATTGTTTTGTGGCTGGTCCCTGGGGTGTTGGAGATGGCAAGCCTCTGGCGGGAGGCCACAGGATTGGAGCTTGCTTTCGCTGTCGAGATGTCTATAGGGTCAGTAAGCCCGTGAGCCCTGCACCAGGTTCCCCCCCTCCTCCAGCACACACGGGTACAAATCCCATCCCCAAGGCATCACAGGGACCCTCAGACTTCTTATGCCCAGGACGCCGATGTGCTGTTTTGTAACTTCTTTCTCACACTACCAAGAGATACGGTGGCGGAAACACAGTTTATCTTGGCCCAGTGTCTGCCACCCCTCTGGACGGCACTGGCTGCTGGCCCCACAAGTGTCCCATTGGGAGATAATCGTATGACTCTCTGCCTCAGACTCCATGGGTAAGGCAGACCCTGCCTCAGCTTCGGTTCTTTCTTTTTCAGAGTCATCTCCATAAAGAACTACCATCCAAAGATCAGAATCATCACGCAGATGCTGCAGTATCACAACAAGGTAGGACAGTGAGAGCCGGTTCCAGGCCAAAGACAATGCAGGGGTCCATTTCCTCCCCGTCACCATGCAGCCTCACACATGCTCATGTGCCCACGTGTGTGCACACACCATTGCGGTTCAAAGGGCTGGGTGAGAGGCGTGGTGGTCGAAGATCTCCCTGGCACATTTCTTTAATCCAGACTTGTTTGCAATTGCTCACTGGAAGGAAGCTCTTTCACACATAGCCTCATTCATTCAAGAAGCATCTATTGAACTCCTTGGTTCAGAAATATTGATGTATTCTTAGACCCCATTTGCACCTAAATTACAACTTCCATTCTGATGTGCTGTAGTCATTTCTTCAGTCAATATTTGTTGAACACCTACTATGTGGTTAGCACTCTACCCAACACCCAGAGGGATATAAGTGAAGAAGTAGCCCTATTTCATGCCCTCAGGGAATTTGCAGTTAAGGTGTAGGAAGTGTCCCAGGTAAGTGATAGAAGTTCTCACTCTGAGACCAGGTGAACTTGAAAGGGTGGAGAAGGTGGAACAGATTCTCAAATTTAGGGTAAGAAATTTGCACAGTTGAATTTGGGAAAATTGTTGGCTATCCAGAGACTAAGCATGAAGGAATTTTCCTAGTGTTACAGTTACAATGGGGCACTGATTGGAAAGAAAACAAACGTCTGGAGTCTATGTTGCTTCCCTGTGATTACGTCTCAGTAAACCAGAGTCCAGTCTCTCATTCAAAGGCAATGCTCCTTCACTAGTCAGTAAACTTCCACGAAAACAGCTTTGGGGGAGGGAAGGTGGCACCTTTCTCTGTTTGGTATGGTACCAGTTATCTCCTTAATGAAGCTGAGAAAACCGGGGGGTTGCTTAGTACCCGGAGCCAGGTGTCCTGTCTGAACAGAATAACTCCCTGCTGGGTTATGAGTGAGCGTGTGGCCCCTCTTATAGGCCATATTCCCTACGAAATAGGCAGTCAGGTGACTCAGAGAAGATCCCATTCTGCCAAATGCACCAGCGCTGTGCCATTATTTCTTAATTGCTGGCAAGTGCTAGCCCATTTTACCGTGTGGAGGTCCATCAGAGGCCATTGTTGAATGAAGCCTGCTGTCATGACTGGCCCACCGCTCGGACCTGCTGCCCACTGCCAAGGATTGCCCGACCCTCGGCAGGTGGCTCCACTGTGGAGCGTGCTGTGCTCCAGCCTGGGGGTTTGGTGGTGGGGACCCAAGGTCGCATTCTCCTGTTTGTCTCTGAAAAACCCAAGGATGCTGAAGAGATAAAGTGAGGATATTGGTAAGGCACAGGCGTCAAGCTGGAGAAGTTTTTGACAGCAGTCTCTGCAGGTGGTGGTGAGTTTTATTAGCAGGGCTATGACTGGTGACAGCTCCTGCAGCAATGAGCGCTCCCTCTTTCATTTGTCATTTGAAATTTCATTTAGTGTGGGAGTACTTTAAGCTGTTGTTTAGATTTTTGGCTGAGTTTAGATTGAATGAGAAAATTAATGTTGTATGTTTAGAAAGGGATGTCAGTTCCTTTTTTTCTCCTTCCAATGAGTGCCGATGCAGCATCTTCAAGAAATTAAGGAAGATTTCAGCTATGTGGTTCTTGTCAAACTCAAAGTAGCTCAACCGGCCTATGATCCAGACAGTCCCTGGTCAGGAATCACATGATCATAGCAACATGAATGTCTTTGGCAAACCTCTGCATGGTAATTATTCAGGAACAATGAGGAAGATATCAACCGATCCATGATGATTACTTAAAACACATTTTATTTAGAACCATTCCAATCTATTTGGGTTTCAGGTTTAGGCAAAATGACTTACAGATCCCTGTGAGATTAGTAAGGACACAAGAGACAGAGTGACTTTGACACGGGATATTTTTCTCTATCATTTCATTTCTGTCTTCTAGAGCAAGAATAGAACGCCCACTCATGGTTTATCATCTCATTCCTTGTAGAATTCCAAATGGGCATTCTTCACTCTGCTCTATAATTTTGCCCTGTTTCCTAAGATGCTTGCACCTTACCCTTTTAAATATATTTTTCTTCCTCTCTCCTTTCAGTATTTTTTTCTTCCTCTCTTGGCACTTTCTCTGCACCCATCTTAGATGCCCAGAGATCTCCATCCATTAAAACTTGCTTCCAGGAGAGAATCTGGTATGTGTGTAAAGTTATGACACTATGAACACATTCCCAGGGATAGCTGATTCCGTATTTGGATACCAGACTTGACATATAAAGAATTCCAGTCCCCTGTGATCTAATGATGATGGTGTTCTAAGGCCTGGAGGGAAATCAGGAAGCTGCCGACTTTCTCTCCATGTAAAACTGGCCCTGAGTTTGTCATCATAATAATCACAGACATTTGTGTCATATTTTATGGTTTTAAAATAGCTTTGACATCCATTATCTCCTTTAGTCCTCATTGGACCATCTGTGCATTTCAGCGTCCCAGTGTAACTTCAGACCAAGGGGTCTAAGCTCTGTCACAGACAGAACAACTCTGCGGGGCATGAATCGCCATCACTCAGCAGCCAGTGAGCCAGGAGACAGAACAGCTAACTGCCACTGTCACTTCAAATGGAGCCACAGCCCATTGAACCAAGCACTGGTTCCTGAGAGTAGGCTTTAGAGAAGGGCTGGTGCTCGCCAAAGTGTATCTTTTTGATACCACTAGAATTGGTGGAGAGAAACACTTTCAGTCTGGCCATCTCTAAACACAGAAGAAAGACGGTGCAGGGCATTTTCCGATGTGAGTGTAAATGGCTTGAAGCTCTTCAAGGGAAGAGTGGTTTATGATGTCTTGGAAAAGTGTCACTCCTGATGATTTACCTATTAATGGATTTTTTTATTTTCCAGCAGCCTCTAGTAAAAGAGGCCTTTGTCTCTGGAAGCCAAATCCCAGTGGCCCAATGCAGATGCAAGTTCTTTGAGCATTCTCGCTATAAAACTCGGCACTCCAGCCATAGTGTTGAAGTGTTTCTTCTCTCATGCCCTTCTCTGTAGCTCCTGGTGGCTTCCCCAAGTTGTAGACAGTGAGAGATGGAATCGGGACTGGAATTCATCTCTTTGGTTTCCCAGGACAGCCTGTTGTCACCTCCTTCTCTGTGGGATGAGGGGTAGTCCGGTAGCAGAAGTGGAGGGAGGTCCTGGTCCTGCTAGACCTGCTCATTAAACTCTCCAAATTAGAGAGGATTTGCCTCCAGATGTCTGTGCAGTAAAGCTGGCATTTCCCACCAAACCCAAACTCCCTCGAACGAAATAGGACAAAGTTGCCAGAAACAACAAATTTAAGTTCCTGGGTCAATCTCCTCTCTTTGCTTCATGCACACAGATTTCCCTCCCAGCCTCCAACATGTCCCCCACACTCCCTGCCCCGTGGCTGGGGAAAATGTGATGGTCACAGGGGAGGCCAGGGGAGCCCGAGACAGGGAACAAACTTGACTTCCCTGTGTAATAACATGTCAAATACGCCTGAGGAACTCAAGCCAGACGGGGACATGAGGGACCCCAGGACGAAACACCAGGGCCTTATATCCCGAGGGACTTTCTTGGAATGGTTTTGCTAGTTTGTTTGAAGGTGCCGTGAAGGTCATGAGACATCTCTCTACGGCTTGGATCTAACAAAAATCTCCTTGTAAATCACGATGATTTACTTGTGTATTACTTAGATTGAATTCTCCTCATTCTTCTCAGATAATGTTACAGCAAATGAGTATTTCTCCACTTAAACCGATGTGCTCTCTGTGATGTCAGGAAAGGGAAGGGGAAAGTGGCCGTGTGAGGCCAGGGAAGAGCCAGGAGAGAAAGGGGACACCGTGCAGAGCCCAGTCGTTGGAATTGAGTATAAGACGTGGGACATTCCCATCTGCTATGGCCCCTGCAGGGGACAACTTGAATCACACTCTCCTCAGGGAGAATACAGTCATCTCTCCCAGGAGAAACCACTGCTGTCTGAGGGTGCACAAGATCGTCACAGAAGTGGATTTCACAAGAAGGAATTTCACAAGAGTGGTGTTTCCGAAAGCAGAGCCTGGAGCCCTTGGATTTGTTCTTTGTTTCCACAACGAAGTCTTCCATCCTTCTGGTTCAACTATTGTACATTGTTCTGAAAATGAAGGAAGGCCTCCTTTGGTGCTCTTCGCGTTTGCTGATATGTGCAGAGAAATACTCATTTTAGGGCCATAGAATCTTGGCATTAGCAGGACCTTTGGAAGGGCTCTCTGATTCAACCTCCCATGCAAAACAAGAGTTCTTTCTCCAGTGACTTGGAGAAACACTTACTAAGTCTTAGGGACACAAAGACCTTATATTTTTCAAGGCAATCTTCTCCATTTAGTGGACAAATTACATTATTAGGAAGGTCCTTCATAAAACAAATGAAAAAACTGCTTTCTTATAACACAAACCAGTCAGTTCTGGTTCTGGCTCTAGAACAAAGCCAGACAAACCTAACCTTGGATGAGGCAGCCTCAGAGGTATTCAGATGGAACCATCCTGTCTCCATGGGGACGTGACCCTTTTTCAGGCCAATCATGGCTGGCTCTCTTAGCTGTTCCTCAAAAGATCTTTTCCAGACGCTCACCTCTTCTTGTCTTTGTCGCTTTTCTCTGGAAGGTATTCAATCAATCATTTCCCCTCTTTACATCTGACTTAAAACTAGAGCAAGGACTCTGGAACTAGTCTGACCAGTTCATGACAGAATGAAATGTTCATTTCCCTTCATCTGGAGGCCATTGCTAACAAGCAAATATTGGCTTTCTCTGTAATGTGTCACACGGCTGGCCTACAATTTGAGGTTTTACTTACCCACACTCTTAAATTTTGCTTTGTGTGCTTTCTTTCTTCCCCCCTCTCCTGACTGCTGCCAAGTTAGGTCTTCTCATTTTGAATTTATATAGTTGATTTTTTTAAAACCTAAATGCTATGCTTGACATTAAGGCCTTGTAAATCTTTTCAGTTTGGTCTTTTGCTGGTTTTTCCAACTCTGAAGAACTTTTTTAATTTCAAGTCTTTCATTCAATGTATTACCTATGACTCTTTGCTTCATGCCACTTAAAATAATGGGATGAGCATGGCTTGGGGTCCTAATTGTTGAATAGGAACAGTCTGTGTGCAAGAGATTGTAAGTGTCTGCACTGTGACTTACCTGATGATGTAGGGCAGTGGTTCTCAAAGCATGGCCCCCAGATGACATCATCAGCATCACCTCCAACATGTTAGAAATGCAAATTCTCCAGACCCACCCCAGATCTACCGAGTCAGAAACCTGAGGGGCCAGCAATCTGTGTTTTTGCAAACGCTACAGGTGATTCTGATGCCTTCTCAAGTCTGGGAGTCCCTGATCTGGAGTACTGGGAAGGCAGGTAAAAAAGAAATCCCCAACACACAGGCACATGGCAGTCTTATGGACTGTTGGAGGAGCCAGTTTATGAACAATCTAGCCAGATGTCCCGGTGACACAGGCTGATGTGTCTGCCACGAGAAGAAGTTCCTCTATTCTCTATTTGGTTAAATCACACACCCAAGGGGAGGACTTGGACTTGGTAGGTACAGAAGCAACATTCTAGAGAGACTGAAGTCTGATGAACACAAGAGTTGAATAAAACCCCAAACATCAGACCCAGGTGAGGAGAGAAAGAAAGGATGAGTCCGGAGGACCCCAAGTGGTTGGGCAATGCTGCATTTCCCGGAAGACATCTTAAACAACTGAACGTCTAACAAAGCAAGCTCTCATACCTGTTTTTGTTTCCACAGGCCCATCTGCTAAACATCCCGAGCTGGAATTGGAAGGAGGGCGATGATGCAATCTGCCTCGCGGAGCTCAAGTTGGGCTTCATCGCCCAGAGCTGCCTGGCTCAAGGCCTCTCCACCATGCTGGCCAACCTCTTCTCCATGAGGTCATTCATAAAGGTAACGTCTCGTCTTATTAGAGCACATTAGCCCGGGATTCTGTTTGTCGTGGGGTTGAGTAGAGAGCACAGCTTAAACTCAAAACAGATCGACAGGCTTTAACCACTTTGGTTAAGGAGAAATTCCTTGTTATGGATTTGGGCACGAGGCCAGCTTCTTTCAAAATTATGTTTTTATTTTTATTTGGCACATCCACGGCCATTAAATGATTGTTCAAAGCACAATCCTCTCTTTTTTTAGATAAACCACATGTTTATCTATCAACAAAGCCTCCGCTGTTAAAACAAAAATATGATTTATATACATTCCATATGGCACCAGAGCGCCTAAAGAAAAGAATTATCATTTTGCTCTTTTATATCAAGTGGCTGGTGGACCTCTCACTGTGTGGATAAATGCAGACCATGTGTTTGTGCTGAAGCCCAAACCCCAACAACATAATTCATTTATTTATTTCTGCACAATCAAGGAGGCCAGCAGGGCTGACATGCCGTGGTTATTTGAATGGGGTGGGGGGGAAACAAGGAACCGAGGCCTCGGCAGCAGTTTCCTTTGCACTGAGAGACAGGCCGTCTGGATGTGTTCATCTCCTCGTCAGCGGGCACCCCACAGAGCTGACTGGGCAGCCACTCTGAAGTCCCCAGAGTGGCCACTACCTGCTGGACCAACTCAGGCAGGGCCAGGTCAGGAGTTTGCTCCCAGGGCCTTGCATGGAGAGGCCACTACCCAAGACGGCTTCTGGAGCAGGGGAGGGCAGTAACTCTGGTCCTCAACCTCGGACGGTTCTTAGCTAGGCAGTCAGAGTGGCAAGCCAGCCCATAAAGCCTGTCTAGTTTGGGCCTTTCTGATTTGCTACGGGTGGCAGTTAGGCCCAGATCGGGGCTTGTATTCTCCTTCCTGTTATACAACAAGCAGAATTAGTCCGGTTGAGGTGAGAAATTAGTGAGTCACCCTGAGGTCCCACAGAGAGGGCAGAGCCCTGAGGTCAAAGGTGCGAGACCTCCTGCCTTTTGCTGCCATGGCTGCTGTATCCGCCAGCGGGTTCCTCGAGGGAGTTGAGGAAATAAGAGGGCTGGGTGGGGAGCGTGAGGACGCGGGTGTGGGGACCGTCACCCAGGGCAACTCTGAGTTGTGTTATTAGAGCAGGTGTTTTTCTAGGTCCTTACCCTTTGTACCCACATAACTGGCATTATTTAACCAATTGATAGTTAACATTGCTCTATGTAAAAGAACAAGTTGTTCTGGAGCTCCTTCTGTCACGTTAGCAATATCCATAACAAGGGATACCTTGATTTAAAAATCCTTCTGCTTTGTTCATCATGTGCCCAGAGGCCTCAGCTCAACAGAACTCGGAGCTCAGACCCAGCTTACGAATAAGGACATTGCATTCCTTTAAGTGTCTCCGTTAGTCCAGGCTGTTCTTGTCTGCGTGGATGGAACTAGGGGTGGTGGGAGGTGTGTGTGACTGTTTAGAGACGAGCCCCCGCAGTCAGATGTAGCCCAGTGTCTCCCAGGGCTTCTCTACTCAACTCGAGGAGCCCAGACCCAGATTAAAGGACTGTTACAAGAGAACTCCGGCTCTCTCAACCACGCTCCGGGGGTTTTCTTCTAGCAGGGGACGGCCTGCAGGACAGAACACGTGGTCTGCGGAGCTGGGTTCTGCTTCCTCGTGTTGGGGTGACAGGATCTTGGCAGGGCCCCACCACAGATGGGGCCACTGGACATGTGCATGTTCTGACTTTGTGGTGCCTGCATGGTAACTGGAGCTGTCTGTCACCGTTATTACCAGCAGGGAGAACTGCCCAGCTTCCCTCGGGGCCTTGTCTCTGAAGCCCAGGGCGTCCCCTCCAGCTCAGCCAATCCCATTGCCAAGCGCCTATTTAGGAAGAGCCTGTGGGAAAGGCTGGGCCTGGCCCTGGTGTAACTGAAAACACATTTCAGTTGTTGAGGGTTGTGTTACTGCATTAGTTCTGTCCAGGGCCACCTCCCTCATGTTTGGAAGTAACTCTGAATATGGCCTTTTGACACTGAGGTGGTCTCTGTGTTGGAATTCCCTAAGGTGCGTGGCCTGGAAATAACAAGGCTTCCCTTCATATATTTTTTTCATTTAAAACAGGAGCAGCCTTACTCCTGTACTCTCCATTCTATATTGTCATCTCTGTGTACTTACCTCCAAGTCCCAATCCTTGTCTCTTTTAGGTCCTGGCCAACCCCACAGTGATACTCTCCTTGGCATGTTTTATAAATTATCTCCCACTCCAGGGATCACAAAGCCCTCACTTATTTTTCTTGGTGGGGGGCAGGTGGAGAAGGAAAACTGTAAGTGGATTATTGTTTACAGAAGTCTCTTCCTTCCCCAGTGACCCCCATATCCTATGGCGGAGAATTCATCAGCATTTCCATGGGGACAGGCAGGACTATTAGGACAGAGGGAGAAGGGATAAGGCTTTGGTGACACTTGATCCTTTGGGAACACTTAGCATTTCTGGAAGCCAAAGGTAAGGTGTCAGCTCACCTTCTCCCTTATCCTGGGCAGGTAGTGTCTGTTTCTTGGATCTGGAGAACCCCTGCTCAAAGCAGAAGAAAGAGAAATAAGACTGAACAGTGAAGATATATCATAGGCAGAAGCCCAGTGACCATCCACTGGGCTTTTTATTATGCATGAGACCAAACAGCCAAATCTGAAAAGGAGGGTGATAGAGCTTGTTCAAAGAGAGAGAGACCCTTTGCATATAGGAATTACAAAGAGGCTCAGCCTAGAGGAACCAAGAAATATGGGGGAGCACTTATTTATCCCCACACTGGTGCTACTCTCAAAGATACTAACCCTAAGTAACTCCAAGTCACCACTCCTGAAAACCTCACTCCCATTAGGGTACGTTATCTCTCAAGTGATCTAAACTTTTTGGGAATATATTTGTATTTTTTTAGCTCACATCTTTGGGAGGAATGAATTCCTTAATTTTGCTAACTACTGTTAAAGATTCTTTTTTCTGGCTATTTGCGTTTAATTTAAACTTCCAGGCATGCCCTCTACAGCTTCTGGTGAGTTGGGATTTAACAAACCCATGCTCACCTCATATGCGGTACCTTCAGGAAGGAGGCTCAGCTTGGCAGCCCAGGGTCCTTCAGCTCAGCAGCTGTTGCTAAGCACAGGTTAAGCATTTTGTGCCATAGCGTCTGGTTTGAACATTCTGCGTTTGTCCTCGTGCCTGCGACGCATCTATATCTACATTATCAGCCAGGCCTGGAACATCCTGTTCATTTTCTACTATCTGATCTCCTTCCACTGCCCGACAGGTTCCAGCAAGACTCCCCCTGATGCCTTCTGTAAAGACCAACACAATAAACTAGTGTAGCCTATCTGCCATCGCCTCATCCCTGCATAAGTGGCCACACTTGCTCTCTACTTGCCCTCCTCACTTGGATGTCATTTAAAATCCACTGGTTTTGATTTTGTTTTTGTGTTTGAGCCTTACTATGTGTACTTAACTTTCTCTTCAGCGTATGGGATTTCTAATTGGGGCTTGAGCTGCCGTCTTTATAACTTGTGCTATTAATATTATTCTTACTAGGATTAGCCGTCCTAGGACATGACAAATTGTGTGTGTGTGTGTGTGTGTGTGTGTGTGTGTGTTTACAAGGAGATTAACTCTTAAAATCGTTTTTCAGTCTACGTTGAGATTTCCAACTTAGCACATTTAAATAGTTTTCAGAATTGCCAACTATTTTAACTCTGCTAATCTATCATTTTACACACACACATGCAGCCTGGAACATGGTATGCAGTCCATAATTATTTCTTTGTTGAATACATCAGTTATGAGAGTAGAGAAAATATACAAGGTGTTTCTTTTTTTCCCATTAGTCCACAAGATTTGAAATTTGTGGGTGAAATAGTCCTTCATGTCAATCACAACACAGCCTGGTCCATCACATTTTCTATTTCTGAATGAGGAAGTGCTAGGAAAATCAGACCCATGCTACTCAGATTGTATCTTGGCAGAAGTAGATGTGGCTGGACACACAAAGTATTTGTTTATTACTGCTGTGACTTTATTAAGATAAACTTTAAGTAATACATAGTATAGTCTTCACACTGATTATAGCCAAGGGAATCATTTTAATACCTTTTGTTTGGGTTATATTTGTGTGTATATATGTGTTTGTACATATGCATGTATAAAATCAATCTGGTTTAGGAGCTGGAATATAAATCAAGCAATTTTAATAATAGCTAAGATATACTGATTCCTGTGTGCTACACACTATACTAAGTGCTTTGTAAGCATTATCACATCTAATTCTCACAATTACCCTACTCAATCTCAGCACTATTGCTATCCTCAATTCACAGTGGCAGACACTACAGGTTAAGAGAAGTTCAACAACCTGCATGAGGACACACAGCTTGAAATTGACAAACTCAGGTGTTCAAACCCAAGCAAACTGGTTCCAGGTTCATTCTTGTGTATACTAAGAGGAAATATGATAAGTGATAAAAGAAAACCTTAGCTAGTGCCACCATCTTAGCATAAATCTTAGCTTTCTATGGTTCATTTTATGTAAACTATCTAATAGAGATTCCCTGAGCACCTACCATATTCCAGGTAGTGTGCTAACCACACCGGCATCCTTATGGTGAGGAGGCCCTGAGAAGCTTTAGAAGTTCTGTACTGACTTGTAAGTGCAGGCACGTGTTTGCACTGCTCCATCCTGTGGATCTTGTTTACCTTCCTCTCTGGCCAGCGCTGCAAGTGTAAAGATCACTGTGTCAAAGCAGAAGATGAGTTAGCCTTGGGCTGAGTTAGGGTAAGGAGTGAACTGGGCTCCCGAGAAGGGGTTGGCATTATTCACTGCTGTATTTGGGGGGTGAAACTAAGTGGAATCTAAACCAAGTGGATATGAAGGGCTGGGATGGCTTATGTGGGTGCTTCTGGGAGAAAGTATTTGATTTTCTAGAGGAACAACCAACTCTCTGTGTGTGTTTATCATTGAGAGAGAAAGAGAGTGCAGGTACACACACAAGAGGGAGAGACGTAGATTATGAGGAACTGGCCCACGTGCTCATGCAGGCTGAAAAGTCCCAAGCTCTGCAAACTAGAGACCTGGGAGAGCGGGTGGTATCGTCTCTGTCTGGGGCTGAAGACCTGAGAACCAGAAGAGTCGATGCTGTTCAGTTTCAGTCCAGATCCGAAGGCAGGAGGAGACTGATGTCCTAGCTCAGGACCAGACCGTCAGGCAGAGAGAGCAAATTCTCCCTTATTCCTCGTTTCTGTTTTACTCAGGCCCCCAGTGGGTTAGATGAGGCCCACCCACACTGGGGAGGCAACTGCTTTCCTCAGTCTACTAAATCAAATGTTAATCTCATGCAGAAAGAGCCTCACAGACACACCCAGAATAATGCTTAGCCAAGTATCTGGGCACCTCATGACCTAGTGAAGCCAACAGAAAACATTAACCGTCACAGCAAGCAAGTCTTACTGTCTGGTGGTGCAAGCTCTGCAGATTGGGTCAAAGGAGGCATACCCGGAGCAGAGCTCAACCCTGCATGGGAGGGTGAAGTGCACAAGATCGCTGGCATGGAGTCAGGGCTGCAGCTGTCAAGACTGGGACTAAGGTGTCTTCTACTTTAGAGGGAATACTACTGGTAGCAGGCTAGAGAGTTTGCCTGGCAAAGTGAACCCACATGGTGGAAATTAGATCGTAAGACGCAAGCTGTTGCTTACTCCACTACCCATGGGCAATGGCACCCTAGCCACAGATGGCATCACGACAGCAGACTCTGCACGTGTTCTTGCCAGTGGAGGGCAGTGCCCGGTAACCTGTAGTAACCTCCTTGGTAATCTCAACTATTCTCATGGCTTTTACATACATAGATGACTCCTAAATTTCTATCTCCATCCAGAATCTCTCCCCTGAGCCCAGCATCATCTATCCAACTGCTGCTGAGCGTCTTTGTTTGAATGTCCCATCTCATCTCAGACTTAACATTTCCACAATCAAATTCCTGTTCTTTGTCCTTAAACCTGTTCTCCCACTTCATTATTGGCAATGCCACCCTTCCCATAGGTCAAACTAAAGACTTTGGAGTCATCCTTGACACCTTTTTTTGAGGCAGGGGAGACCCTCAAACACCACATTTAATTCAGTATGAAATCTTCTTGGCTCAACTATCAAAATATTCAGAATGAGAGCACTTCGTGCCACCTGCACTGTTACTGGCAAACCGCTGCATCTCTCTCCTGGAGTGTGGCAGCAGCCTCCTGACTGGTCTGTCTGCTCTGCCTGACCCCCTCCCTCCAAACTAGCCTCAATAAAGCGCACAGAACCGTCCTTCTCAAGCATGAATCAGATCCTTTTATCCCTCTGCCTAAGTCCCTCCATGGCGACCCGTCTCACCAGAATGAAGTCCTTCCAATGGCCTGCTGGTCCTAAGCTGTAGGGTTCCGTTCTGTGACCTCGCTGGCCTAAATCCTAAGTGCTCTCCAGCTCTTGGCATCAGCCACACCCTCTTTGTCCAGTCTAGGGATTTTTACTAGCTGTTCCCTCTGGCTGGGATGTTCTTCCCCTAAGCATCTACTTGACTTCCCCCTGTCCAACCCTTCTTGTATTTGTTTAATATTAATTTTACAGGAAGTGAGTTCTTCCTTATTTTAGAATTGCATTTTAAAAGGGATTAGAAACAAAAGTTTATAAACTTTTAATGGGAGTATAATATGCAAATATAAAAGTGTGCATATAATAAATGTACAACTCGTTAAATATTTACAAACTCAAAACTCCCATGTAACTAGGACCCAGATTAAGAAACAGTGCATTATCAGTACTCCAGAACCCCCCTGTTTATTTTTTTTAATGTCAGGTGACAGCGTATGATTGTGTCTGTTTTTCTGGATTCTCTTGGGGAGAATTGACATCTCCACAATATTGAGCTCTCCACTCTATGAATATGGTATATCTCTTATAAAGGGACACTTTGTGAGTCATCAGCTTCCCTGGCAAATACAGGAAAATCGAGACGATAGTGACTAAGTTCATAAAAGTTTTCTGGGGCTTCTGAGGATCTCTAGAGGAGTAGATATCCCACTTTACCCTATTTTCTAGCAAGGACATAGATGTTCTCCTCGGCTTCATGGCAGGCATAAAGCATCCATGTGGAAAAAACTATCAGAATTGCATTTTAGAAATTTGCCTCACCCTCCCCTCCATACCCCCAAACATCCACACCCTTATCTACTCTCCTGGCTTTATTTTTCTCCATGGCACTGTTTTGTGTTTATTGCCTCTTTTGCCTGAGATGGTGTCAGCACTGTGAAGCCCAGGGCTACTTGCTGGATCCTCAGTACCTACAGCAGCACCTGACTCATAACAGTAGATATCTGCTGAGTAACTGAACACATCAACTGGCCTTAGCCTAGCCTGGCCAGCCTGCATTGCAGCCAGCAGGGTGGAGCCAGGACCACCAGGGGCTTGCAATTTGGTGTGATTTTGGTGCTGAAAACTTCTTCCTTTGCTACTGTATGCGGTTCCCTTGCCAAATTAAAGAGCTTTGACTCCATGTAGAAACGTGAAATGAAAGCTTTATAATCCTTGGCGAGGATTGCATGGAGGCTGGTTAGATTTGGTTATAAACCATTTTGACTGCCAGAAAATCCCGTCAATGTGTTGTTTAAATTCACAAATCAAAATAAACACCCAAGAATTGAAACGAATTTGCTAAGCCTCAGTGTCCCATTTGAGTCCACATCACTGTGCCTCCCCTTTTCTCCTTAGATCGGAGGCTGCCTCCCCCCAGTGCCACTCAGTCAGCCCAAGATCCCCAACACCCGCCTGAAAATAGCGCAACTTCCGTGAAAACTATTTCCAATAAAGAGAGAAGTAATCCATGAGCTATTAACAGGGATTCCGTTCCCCTATGGCCCTGGTAATTTCTAGAACATTGAATTAAAGAGTTCTCAGACCTTTACAAATTCTCAAGGCAAACATTATTAGCAAAAAGAAGCCCGTACAGCATGTTAGAAGATTGCCAGAAAATGTCAATGGAACTTCTGAATAAAATAAAAGAAATTGAAACTCCACTCCTCATCTTCTCCCCTTCTCCCTCCCTCCTCCTCACATGATTAGAAAGTCATTTCATGTGTCTTATAGGTTTGGTCAATCAAAGGCTAACGGACATGATTGATGGTGACAGTGAACACATTTAACTCATTACTCTTTACTTTGCAGCAAAATGATTTGTGTAAACTGTCTGCCTAGCATTAAAGGTAAAACAAACTCAGAAACCCCAAAATGTTATATTTTGGTCTAATATTTTCCTTTTGGTTTATAGCTGTAATCACATATGGATTCTTTTATTTGACTCTTGGCATGGACTGAACAAAGGGAAAGGCAGCACAGGGAGATTGCATAACGTGCACCCAGAGCCCGGTGCCCAGTGCAATGGAGCCCCCAGCAGCCAGAAGGGTCAGAACTTAACGTGAAAACTCCGTAGAAGCTGGCGCTCACCCTGGCTCTTATCACCTGGAAGGATGTTGTCACCAATGTGACATAAGGGCCATTTTCTTGAACCTCTGGTCAAACATCAAGCTGAGCTCTTTCAGATATTACTGGCCTTTAATGAATTGTGTGCATTCCTGAGTATGCCTGGGTGTCCACAGGCTGAGTCCACCCTGCCTTCCCCTTCTTCCAACTTTTTAACTTGGTTGGGGTTTTTGTGTACCATCCACTGTCAGTGATTGTTAAGTAAAAACTCAAAATGTTATATAAAACCATAAGGAATCAAATCTCAGATTCCCTTACGTCTGTTGGTTATCACTGCTCTAAAGTGATACCAAGTGTGAATCTATGTCCAGAACAGTGATGAGAAATTTGGAACTTTGAGGCGACTACTGTACACATCTACGGGATGCGAAACAAGAAACCACTGTCGATTTGATACTGTGGATGTGTTGTCAAGAACTTTGAAATTGTAGCAGCATTCTCAGTTTGCATAGCACTTTGCAGATTATAAAATGTATGATTTTACTTAAATTGTTTTTTATTTGACCAGATACATAAGCATTTTGTTGAATATCATATAGAAAACATTTCAAATGCAAAGTAGCTAGTTATCTCTGACCCTTCCTCAACTGTTAAGTAGGAAGAAATAGGACCTATTTCCTTCGCTTTTGGGGAGGAAGAAATCGGAAGATGCCTTACTTCTGGCTGCACAGCTGGTTGGGAAACGGTAGAGCTAGGGCCAGAACTCCACCAGATCATTGGTTCTCAGCTCAGAGCTTTCCCTGCTATCATACATTGCTTCTCCTAGAGAAATGTCTCAGATACAAACACTGCTTAGTTTTACATTCAAGTCAATAGCTTCTAAGAATAGAAATCATTTTGCAATGTTTGTAAAAGAATTAATGGTATCCCAGGTGTCCCCTCAACCATGCAAAACTATGTGATATAAAAATTAAGATATTTTTTAAAGGCAGGGAATACATGTGTCTGCCCCATTCCTTCTGTGATGGCTTCATCTGAAAAAGACCCAGGCGTGCTGTCTTGACTAGACCATAATGCCTTGTAGTGGGAGGATTTGTTGCTAAGTCAAGCGATACCACTGAGCAGGGAGGGGAGATGGTGACGTATTTGTTGAGGGAGACGTAAGAAAGTTTAAAAGCTTAGTCTTAACCATCCAAAAAAAGGAATGGAAGGGTCAGAGTGCAGTATGGTAAACTCCCAACAAGGGGAAGGTGTCAGTAAAGAGAGAGTGAGATCTAGAAGACTTAAATGGTGCTAACAAGAGGAAGAGAGAAAAATTTCTAGGAGAAAAAGTATAACTAACTCTAATCTTTGCAAGCTCCTTCTGATCATAATAAAAGGATTCAAGTAACTTGCAATTTGGGTGGAGGCAGTGGAGCTTTGAATTGGTAAGTCCTCAAGGTTATTAGTAGAGAAATCCAGTTGCATTTATGTAGTATTTCTTCTTGGCTATTTTCCAGTATAGAAAAATGTTAAAGGTATGTTGTTCCACTAACATTCAGAAATAATTGTAATTTTCTAGATATTCTCTTTTATTAATTTTATTTTTGAAATTAACAGAAAATAAAATTGATGTGTGTGAGTGTGTGTACAACTTTATGCATTTTAACACATATATGTAGAGTCATGCAACCACCACCACAATCCAGATGTGGTAGTTTCAATACCCTCAAAATTCCCTCATACTGTCAGTTTGCAGTCATACCCTCTCAGCAACCCTAGGCCCCGGCAACCACTGATCTGTTCTCTGTCACTATAGTTTTGTTTTTTCGAACCTGTCATGTAAATGGTATCATGCAGTGTGCAACCCTTTGAGACTGGCTTTTTTTCATTCAGCATAGTTCCCTGAGACCCATCCAGGTTGTTGCATGTATCAATACTTCATTCCTTTCTATTGCTAAATAAGATGGCGTCTTATGGAGGTACCACAGTTTGTTTATCCATTCATCTATTGTACAGCATTTAGGATGCTTCCAGTTTGGGGTGATCATGAATAGAACTGATATAAACATTTGTGTAGAAGTCTATGTGGATATAAATTTTAATTTCTCTAGGGTAAATATCTAGAAGTAGGATTTCTGGATTATAGGGTGAGTTTATATTTAACTTTAAAAGAAACTGCCAAAGTGTGTTCCAGAAGGACAGCATTTATCATTCCCATCAGCAATGTATGAGTTCCTGTTGGTCTGCATCCTCGTCAGCACTTGGTATTGTCGGTATTTTCTATTTTAACCAGTCTAGTAGGTGGGTAGCAGTACCTCATCATGGTTTTAA
Organism: Lemur catta; assembly: GCF_020740605.2. Lineage (NCBI taxonomy): Eukaryota > Metazoa > Chordata > Mammalia > Primates > Lemuridae > Lemur > Lemur catta. Next base: position 53,467,509 of record NC_059141.1, read on the forward strand.
CATGTGTTTCCCCAATAGCTATGGATGTTGAACATCTTTTTGTGTGTTCTTTTGCCATCTGTATATCCTTTCTGTGGAAGTGTTTGGCCCATTTTAATTGAGTTGTGTTTTTTACTGTTTAAGAGTTCCTTATAAATTCTGGATATCTTGTGGGACATGGGATTTGTAAATATTTTCTCCTCATTTGTAGCTTGTCTTTTCATTTTCTTAACACTGTCTTTCCTGGACAAAAGTTTTAAATCTGAAAAGTTTAGGGTTTTTCTCAAAATGTTAAATATGGAGTTACCATATGACCCAGAAATAACACTCCTAGGTATCTACCCCAGAGAAATGAAATAATATGTGTTAGTTTTCTACGGCCGCTATAAAAAATTGCCACAAACCTAGTTGTTTAAAACAATACAAATCTTTTATCCCCCTTTTCTGGAGGCCAGAGGTCTGAAATTCAGTTTCGCTGGAGTTACCGCCAAGGTGTTGGCGGGGCTGGCTCCTTCAGGAGGCTCTAGAGACGGACCGTTTCCTTGCATTTCTAGCTTCTGGAGGCCACGGCCCCAGCATCACCTCACTCCAAACTTTTGCTTCCATTGTCACGTCATCTGTTTCTTGTTTAGTCAAATGTCCCTCTGCCTCTTTTATAAAGATACTTGCAGTTACATATAGGGCCCACTCAAATAATTCAGCATAATCTCCCTCTCTCAAGATCCTTAACTTAATCACATCCACAAAGTCCTTTTTGTCGTTTAAGGTAACATTCACAGGTTCCAGGGATTAGGGTGTGGAGGCCATTATTCAGCCTACCATAACCTGTCCTCTGGCCCTTAAAGATCCACATTCATCCCACATGCAATAAACGTTCACTCCCATCCCAAGACCCCCAAAGGTTTCAACCCTACAACACAATTTAAATCCAAAATCTCATCTAAAGATCACCAACTCAGAAGTCCCAAATGGCATCATCTAATCAGTTATGAGTGAGACGCTGGGTATGCTCCATCCTGGGGCAAAATTCTCTCCATCTTTGGATCTGTGAAACTGGAAAACAAATACTCTGTCCTCCAAATGCAATGCTGGGACAGCCGCAGGATAACAGTGATGGACATTGCCATTCCAAAGGGGAGACAATGGAAGGAAGAAAGGACCTACCAGTCCCAAGCAACTTCACAATTCAATCAGGCAAATTCCATCAGGTTTCAAGGTCTGGAAATAATCTTCTGTGGCCTGAAATTGGAATTAGGTAGCTTGATTCCTCCAAATGTATTCTTTTTCAAAATTGCTTTGGCTATTCTAGTGTCTTTGCCATTCCATTTAAATTTTAAAATCAGCTTGTCTATATCTACAAAAATTCCTGCTGGTATTTTGATTGGAATTGTTTAAAACCTATAGAGCAATTTAGAGGAGTACTAACATCTTTACTATATTGAATCTTCTTGCCCATGAATATGGCCTCTCCATTTATTGAGGTCATCTTTGATTTCTTTCACCCGTGTTTTGTAGTTTTCAGCATAAAGATTCTGTACATGTTTTGTTAGATTTATACATAAGTTTTACCTTTTTGGAGTGATTATAAGTAGCATCTTAAAAATATTTGGTTTCTAATTGTTGATTGGTGGTAGGTAGAAATATGCATTTTTCTATATTGACTTTGTATCCTGCAACTCTATTGTACTGGCTAGTGCTTCTTGTAGGATATTGAATAGAAGGAGTGAGAGTGGACATCTTTGCTTTATTTCCAGTCTTGGGGGGAAAACATTCTTTTTTTTTTTTTCACCGCTAAGTATAATAAGAGCTACAGATATTTTGTAGATGCCCTTCTTTTGAGGTTGAGGAAGTCCCTTTCTATTGCTAGTTTTGTGAGAGTTTTATTTCCCATCCATATCTTTTTATACTATCTATCTCTCAAAAGAGTTGTTGTGGTTATTTTTGATATGTTTGTCTTTTAGTCATCCTACTCAAGATATGAGTGGCTTATACATTGTAATACAGCAATAAAGTATCCTGTATTTGTGTACTGACTGATACCAGTGAGTTGTATACCTTCAGATGATTTCTGACTGTTCATTAATGTCCTTTTCTTTCAGATTGAAGAACTCCTTTTAGCATTTCTTGTAGGATGGGTCTGGTGTTGATGAAATCCCTCAGGTTTTGTTTGTCTGGGAAAATCTTTATTTTTCCTTCATGTTTGAAGGATATTTTTGCAGGACATAATATTCTAGGGTTAAGGTTTCTTCCTTCAGCACTTTGAATATGTCATGGCACTCTCTCCTGGACTGTAAGGTTTCCACTGAGAAGTCTGCTGCCAGATGTACAAGAGCTCCTTTATACGTTATTTTTTCCTTCTTTTTTCTTGCTTCCCTGAGGATCTTTTCTTTATCTGTGACCTTTGGGGACTTGATTATTAAATGCCTTGAGATAGTCTTGTTTGGGTTAAATCTGCTTGGTGTTCTTATACCTGAATATTGGTATCTTTCTCTAGGTTTGGAAAGTTCTCTGTTATTATTTCTTTGAATAAACTTTCTACCCCAATCTCTCTTTCTACCTCCTCTTCAAGGCCAATAACTCTTAGATTTGCCCTTATGAGGCTGTTTTCTAGATCTTGTAGGCATGATTCATTCTTTTTAATTCTTTTTTCTCATCTGACTTTGTATTTTCAAACAGCCTGTCTGCAAAGCTCATTAATTCTTTCTTCTGCTTGGTCAGTTCTGCTGCTGGGAGGCTCTGATGCATTTCTAGTTTGTTAATTGCATTCTTAAGCTCCAGAATTTCTGCTTGCTTTTTTTTTATTATTATTTCAATCTCTTTGTTAAATTTCTCTGATAGGCTTCTGAATTCCTCCTCTGTGTTGTCTTAAAGTTCATCGAGCTTTTTCAGGACAGATATTTTGAATTCTTGGTCTGAAAGGCCATATATTGCCTACATTACTCTGGGACTGGTCATTGCTACATAATTTAGTTCATTTGGTGAGGTCATGTTTTCCTGGATGTTCTTGATACTTGTGGATGTTCGTCAATGTCTGGGCATTCAAAGATTAGGTATTTATTTTAATCTTTGCAGTCTGGGCTTGTTTGAACCTGACCTCCCTGAGAAGGCTTTGCAGATATTCAAAGGGAATTGAGTGTTGTAATCTAAGTCTGGTTACTTGGGGTGCCCCAAGCTCAGTGTTGCTGTGACTCTTGCAGACTCTTGGTGGTACCTCCTTGTTGGAGTTGAGTAAGGTACCGAGAAGTCCCTGGATTATCAGGAAAAGTCTCTCACTCTCTTCCCTCATCCTCTGTGCTGGGCTCCTGGAGTTGGAGGAGGAGTGATGCACTCCCTTGTGGCTACCAGCTCCAGGCCACACCTGAAGCCAGCCCAGTCTCACCCAAAGTCCATGGTGACTGTTGCCTGGCCATTTCTGATGTTTATTCAAAGCCCTAGGGCTCTTTAGTCAGCAGGTAGTGAATCCTGCCAGGACTGGTCCTTCCCTTCAGAGCAGCAGGTTTCCTTCTTGCTTAGGTTGGGTCCAGAAATAGCCTCTGGGAATTAAGGCCTGGAATCGGGGCTTCAGGAGTCTGCTTGGTACTTTATTTTACTGTGACTGAGCTGGTAGCCAAGTTTCAAAACAAAGTCCTCTGAACTCTTCCCTTTCCTTTCCCCACATGAAAGAAGACTCTCCCCGAGCCACACTGCCTATAGTTGGGGGAGGGTGACACAGGCACTGGCCTGGCCACCACTGCTGGTGTCTCACTGGGTCACCCCAAGTCCTCTGGCTCCCAGCCAGCACAGCCACAGGAATTGTTCAAGGGCTGCAATGTTCGTGGCCCAACTGCCTTATGAATTTAGTCCAGGCCCCAGGCTGCTTTTTCTCAGTCAGCCAGTGGAGGGGCTACGTGGAACTCGGGCTTCGGGGTGGAGGGTTTACCACTGTCTGGGCTGGTCTAAATGCTCCCTCCATGGGCACCAGCAGGATTCTGCCCTGTGCCATGTTCCGGTGCCAGGGCGGCCCTGACTTTTGGTTCTTCTGAAGGTGCTTATTTGTGTGGGTAGTTGTTGAATTTGGTGTTCATGCAGAGAGACGTTTCTATTCATCCATCTTGTCCCACTCTCTGTGAGAGTTTTTAAAAATCATGAATAGATGTTGAATTTTGCCAAATGCTTTTCCTGCATCCATTGATATAATCATATTGTTTTTCTTTAGATTGTTAATATGGTGGATTGTATTGATTGATTTTAGAATATTGAACCAGCCGCCATGCATTCCTGGGATAAACCCTAGCTGGTTATAGTATGATTATTCTTTTTTTTTTTTAGTATGTTGGTGAATTTGATTTGCTAGTATTTTTATGAAGATTTTTGCATGTGTATTTATGTTTTTTGGAGGTATTAGTCTATAGATTTCTTATACTGTCTTTGATTTTAGTGTCACGTAACACCAGCTTTGTAAAATGATTTTTATAAATGAGTTTTACAAATGAGTCTTTCCCTTCATTCTGTTTTCTGGAAGAGATTTTATAGACTTGTTGATATTTTTTTCTTTAAACTTTTAATAGAATTCACCAGTGAAACCCTTTGGGCCCGGATTTCTTTTCCTGAAGGTTTTAAATCCTGTTTCTTCAGTGACTATAGGACTATTCAGGTTATCTATTTAGCCTTGGGTGATTTGTGACAGTTCAAAGTTTTTGAAAAATTAGTCTGAATTTATCTGAGTTGTTCAATTTATGGAGGTAGAGTTCATAATATCCCATTATTGTCCTTTTAATGTGAACAGGGTCAGTAGTGATATGGTTTTCATTCCTGATTTTATAATTTGTGTCTTTTCTCTTTTTTTATCTGTCCCTCTTACCAGATATAAATTTTGCTGATCTTTTTAAAGAATTAGCTTTGGCTTTATTATTTTCTTTATTTTTCTGTTTTTTTCCTGCTTGCTTTAGGTGTATTTGCTCCTCTTTTCTAGTTTCTCCTTTAGATGAAGTTTAGATTATGGATTTGAGACTCTTCTTTTTTGATGTAAGCATTTCATACTATGTATCAATATTTCCTTCTAAGCACTGCTTTAGCTGCATTCCACAAATTTTGATATGTGGTATTTTCATTTTTGTTCAGTTAAAAATATTTCCTAATTTCACTTGAGACTTCTTCGATCCATGGATTATTTAGAAGTGTGTTGCTTAATTTCCAAGTATTTAGAGATATTCCTCTTATCTTTCCATTATAGATTTCTAGTCTGATTCCATTATGGTTAAGAACATACTCAGCATGATTTCAGTTCTTTTAGATTTGTTAAGATGCATTTTATGGCCCAGAATGTGATCTATCTTGGTGAATGTTCCAGGTAAGCTTAAAAAGAATGTATTTTCTTTTCTCTCTTGTTGGGTAGAATGTCCTATAAATGTCATTTAGAGCCAGTTGGTTAATGATGTTGTTCAGTTCTTCTGTACCCTGGCTGATTTTCTGTCTACTAGTCTACATCTTACTATGAGAGGAATACTAAAGTCTCCTATTACAATTGTGGATTTGTCTGTTTTAGTTCTGTAAGGTTCCGCTTTGTGTCTTTCGAAAGTCTGTTAAGTGCATGTACATTTGGATTGTTGTGTTTTCTTGGTGAATTGACCTTTTTATCATTATAGATTATCTCTATATCCTTGGTAATTTTCTTTGTTCTAAAATATACTTTATCTGATTCAATATAACCATTTAAGCTTTCTTTTTGATTACTATTGTGATGGAAAAAAGTATATGTTTTTCCATTCATTTTCATTTGAACCAAACTACATCTTTACATTTTAAGTGATTCTCTTGTAGACAGTTTATAGTTGAGTCATTTTTTAAAAATTCATTCTGTGAATCTCTCTTTCTTAATTGGTTGTGTTAGACCATTTATCTATAATGTTCTAATTGATATGTTTGGATTTAGGCCTAATATTTTATTTGCTTTCTGTTATTTCCTCTGTTTAGTTCTCCTCTTTCCTTTCTTCCTTTGGATCATTTTGAACATTTTTAGAATTTCATTTTGTTTATAGTGTTTCTTATTATATTTCTTTATATAGTTTTTTTAAACTGGTTGTTCTTGGGATCATAATGTACATACCTAACTTTTCAGGTCTACTTACATTCAGTGATTTACCTCTTCACGTGAAATGCAGAAACCTTGCCAACCTATAGGTTCCTTTACTCTCTCCATTTAATGTGGTAGTTGTGTTATGTATTATACCTATATACATTGCAGACTCCGTCAACATTAAAATTTTTGGTTTTATCCATCTAATATATTTTAAATAACTCAAGGGAAGTATAGTCTTTTATATCATTTTAATATATTTTATTTTTGTTGTTTCCTCTTTGTTCTTGATGTTCCAACTTTCCTTTTGACATTATTTCTGTTCTGTTTGTACAACTTCCGTTAACAATTCCTTTAGAGCACTCTTCTAGCAAGAATTACTGTTTTGTTTTTTTTTTTTTTCCATCTGAGAATATCTTTCTTTCACTTTCATTCCTGAAGAACATTTTTGGCAGATATAGAATTTTGTGTTGACAGTTCTTTTCTTTCAGTACTTTAAACACATTGTTCCTCTTTCTTCTTGCCTCTGTTCTTTCTGATGAGAAATCCATAGTCATTTGAATCATTATTAAGCTATACATGATGAATCATTTTTCTCTGGTTGTTTTCAAGATTTTCTCTTTGTCTTTAGTTTTCTGTTGTTTGATTACACTGTTGTCTAGGTATCAGTCTTATGGGTTCATCCTGTTGGGGTTCTTCAACCTCTAGGTTTGTCTCCAGTGGAATTTGGTTAAGTTTTCATTTATTATTAAATTACTTTTTCTGCACCATAATCTTTCTGCTTTCCTCTGGGATTCCTATGACACAAATGCTGAATCTTTTTCTAATAGACCACAGGACCCGAAGGCTCTGTGCAAATTTTAAAAGTATTTTTCCTCTCTGTTTTTCAAATTGCATAATTTACATTGATCTACCTTCAAATTCAGTGGCTCCTTTCTCTGTCATTTACATGCTGCTGTTAAAATACTCACCCAGTGAGCATTTTATTGTATTTTTCAATTCTATAATTTCCATTTGATTCTTGGTTTTGTTTTGATTTTTTAAATAATGCTTTCTGCCTTTGAATTTTTTACAAAAGTGTTCTTTCTTAGTTATCAGAAAAATTTGGTAACAGTTGCTTTAAGATCCTTGCTAGATTATTCCAACATCTGTGTCATCGAGGCATGTGCATCTGCTGACTGCTTTTCTCCATGCAAATTAAGATTTTCCTGGTTATCCTAATGGCAGGCAATTTTTTATTATATCTTGGATATTTTAATTTATTATTATGAAACTCTGAGTCTTGTTTAAATCTTACACGAATGTTGATAATTTTATTTTAGCATATAATTAATCTGCTTGATTTTAGGCTGCAAGTTCTTACCAGGCCTCTGTGAGTTGTGATTTCCATGTTAGTTGGGTTTCCAAAGTATTAGCAGTGCTATTTGGATCTGCCCGACATCAGTCTCAGACTGGGTGGTGGTCTATGTTGTAGTTTAGTTCTCAAAGTCTATGTATGCTGTGTAGGGTCAGTTTCATCCATGCACAGTTAGGGTGAGTTCAGGAGTTCATAAATAATTGTAAGGGGCTATTTCCTCATGTCCCCTTTCTCTGTGATCTCTACACTCCTTTCAGTTTCCCTGGGTTCTTCGTTTTTGGTCCTATGACCAGAAAGTTGCCGGGGCTTTTGTTACCTTGCTTTCTGTACACTTCCTGTGATGGTTGTTTGCATCTGGGGCCAACTGGTAGAAGGGCAGAAAGAGACAAAAAGCAACAGGGTTTCATCCTCACTTCTTTGGGACCTCAGGTCCTCTGGCCAGAAAGGAAGATTCTCCCACCTCCTTTAATCTTTGTCTGGCTTGATTGCCACCGCGGCTACTGCCACCACTGCATGGCTTGGAGGCAGGGCACAAGAGAAGAGAAAGAAAGAAAGAAAGAAAGAAAGAAAGAAAGAAAGAAAGAAAGAAAGAAAGAGAGAGAGAGAGAGAGAGAGAGAGAGAGAGAGAGAGAGAGAAAGAAAGAGGAAGGAAGGAAGGAAGGAAGGAAGGGAGGGAGGGAGGGAGGGAGGAAGAAAGAAAAGAAAAGAAAAGAAAAGAAAAGAAAAGAAAAGAAAAGAAAAGAAAAGAAAAGAAAAGAAAAGAAAGAAAGAAAAAAGCAAAACAGTGATTCCCCCCATTCTCTCTGGGTGTTAGGATTTCCCTTTTCTACTCCTGGAGCCAGAATGAGAGCTTCTCCCAGAGCTTTCTCTGTCCACGTCCTGATAATCACTTCCAGGTCTTGGGCTGCCTTGAGGTCAGGCCAGAAGATAACAGGAAAGCAATGGTAAACTCACTGCTCATTTGGTGGTACCTTCAATTCTAGTCTTCTTCCTTAATCTGTCTCTGCTGTTTACTTCTCAGAGTCCTCAAACAGCTGCTCCATGTGTTCTGTCCAGGTCCTGTAACTGCATTCACTGGGAGAGACAGGGTGGCCTGCGCTTACCCCGCTGACCCAGATATTCCCTTAGCAGCAGTATTCTATGTCTGTCCTTTGCAGCCAGGCCTGGGAGAATATTGCCGCTAAGGCAGTGTCATCAGCATCAGGTCCCTGTAGCATACTCAGTGATCATTCTCTTTGGGGCGAGTTCGGGGCAGTTCACCTTTTTTATCAGAGGCTATGAATAACGTAATTCAGCACACCGCACTACAGTGGCATCCTGCACATCTCCTCATAGCACCATGCGAGGTGGCTCTTTCAACTTCAGACTCATTTGGCAGATTTAGAGAAACTTTGGGGCACCCAGGAAATGGCACTGAGATCAATTTAGGCAGCCATCTGCCATCTTGAAAAATGGTATGCAATAAAACCTTTCAACTGGGTGTAATTTTGGTAGTTTTTATCATTAGCTGCCACACATATTTCATGGTAACAAGAATGATGCAGTCCTACTGATTAGGGTTTCAAGTTCACAGAAATGCAGGTGTCCTGTCTGGATGGTTGTGCTCTGTGTGCACTAGAGGATAGGCAGTGCATGGAACTAATTGATGATATCAGTGAGAGATGTCACTTCCTCTCCTCCCATACCCTGTCAGTGGATAGGGCATCTCTGCCTGCTGAGAAGGGACATATATCTCTGTGCCCACTGATCTTGGTGAGCAAAAGCTCTTCGCTGTCAGTCTGCCTTCGGAAGTCTGTGTTTATTCCTAGCCTCCATATTTATGGCATTGCTTTTTAGAATGATGGATTCGATCAGTTTCTCCTTTTTCTAGACTGTGACAAAATAGATATCATTTCTTAAGGAATTTCTATTGCTGTCTTGTCCTAGCTAAAATTTGGCAATAAGAAGGACATTTCCTTCAGTGGTTGAGTATTTTTTCTTTTCCTTGAATTGACTAGTAAGCAAAGAACTGGCTAAAGAGGAATATTTGGTTCCTCTTTCAGAATTGGGATTAGGTATCCCAGTCTAATTGGGATTAAATTTGACCAACCAAAGATCTCAGTTGGCGTTTCCCTATTTGTATACACCCATGGACCATGGTATTGTCCAAATTCGCTTCGGCAGCCTTCACTCTTCCTGTTTGCCCTCCCTCATGAATTGTGAGGGGAATTTCGGGATGGGGGGAGCAGGGAGGGTGAGGATTATGAGACTGATTTAGGACATGATTTCCTGTGAGACCTTGGGCAGGACACTCCACCTCTCTGAGCTTCATATTCATCTGCTGTGAAAAATGAAAGAGCTTAAGGGATTGTTGGAAAGATTACCAGTGTACAAAAGCACCTAACTCTTGGCCTATAAATTCTCTCCTTTTTCCTTCTTAGGAGCAGGTCGTAGGTACTGTTTGGATTTCTCTTTGTGGTGAAACTTGGGACTGGGTTAGGGTTGGGTCACTGATAGGAGAAGATAGAAGCATGAGCCTGATATAAAACCATCCTCTAGGGTGGCATACAGGCATTCCTACCTACGGTGCTTACAATTTCATGTTGCCAACATTTTTGTAAATGACTGATGTTGTGGAGGAGGTCCCTGGAGCTCTTTGTGGTGAGCTACAGAGTCAGCAGGATTTTCTGACTGAATACATTTTCTAGAGCAGCAGCATTGTTCATCAGACTAAATAACACTGGTTTCTCCAACTCTTCCAGCCTTTCTGGCATCCGCCCTCCTCCGCCCCAAGGCTATATGATTTTATCTGCATGGATAGGTGAGAATTAGGTGCATCTGTCTGGCTTTTCTTAGGCCTTTGCAATGAGTGAGGATTTGCTGACTCTTCTTTCCCGTATGTTAATAAAAGCCCATCCAGCAAGCGCAGCTTTGCCCGGGGAGAGCCCTGTAGTGGCAGTAACTAGAAGGAGAACAGCTGCGTGCTGGAATGAGTTATCTGTAGAAAACTCAGACAGAGGAGCAACCTCCCAGGTGTGCCTGGTGGATTGAAATGTACTATCAACTTGAACTTACTCATGGGACGAGTGAGTATGGGGGCATAGAGACCCCTCCCTGTCCAAACAAGATCATCACAAGTCCTTTCTCTCCTCATCTTATCCCAACTGCAGGGTAAAGCCCAGCCTGGCTGTTTTCTGGGAATATTGAACTACAATGAGTGCTAAAACCTTCCTAGAAATGCAACAAAAAGTATAAAAATGTGCCTCCCAAAACTCTTTTCAAGAGGCATAAAATTTGAGGTTAAAAGGAATACTTCAGTAAGCTATTTGGAGTGGGAAGGATGTCTCCTCCCAAGAGGCATGTTCAAATAACACCAGGTATTTTCTAACTTGCTTTCTAAAAAGGAGGGGTCCACTTGACTTCAAAGCTTTTCTTTTGCCAAAGGGAGTATGCAAAATTGGGGCCAGAATTGAATTTCGGGGGGGCAGTAGAGGCTGAGAGCTCTGACCAGGGACCATTGCTCTCTCTTACCACCCCACCTAGTGCTCAGGCTCTCCTCCAAATACCAGTTGAACAAGTATTTTTAAAAATAATATTTTGAACAAGTACCAGTTTATAAGCATGCCCATCCTGTGGACCAAGATTCTGCCAGATATCCAAATCAGCCTGGGATGTGAGCCTGGAAGGCAGGAGCAAAGCCATTTGATAGGCAGGAGGATGAGAAAGAATAGAGTGCAGGGGGTACACAGTGTGGGATGCGGTGAAGCGTCAAGTCAAGGAACCAGGAGACGCTAATTCACCCAGGCCATCAGGGTCTTGCTGGCTCCTGTCTCCTTGCTGAAGGCCAGGCTGGGTCACCCTGTGTCAGCTTAACAGTGCTTCCCACACATGACCCATCTCTTATTTTGGGGAGACCATCATGTCCTGCAAATACTTAACTTCTCTCTTATCATCATATCTATTTGGGGTTAACTTGCTGGCCATTAGGAAAATCTATGGGAGTAGGGAGAGCCTCCAGAGAATACTGGTATCTTTTGGGGACAAACTCAAGCTGCTTAGTGTTTCTTCTTAATCCAGAGGACCATTTGATGATCAGGGATGTTCCAACCTTTTCTAGCAGCAGCTAAGCAATAGGAAGCCACGAATCACAGGGCCAACATCTAATTGGCTTGGTTCCTTTGTCTGAACAGTAGAGATACCTTCCTCATCACCATCATCCTTAGCACTGATTACTTACAATGACAGCTGATAATTATGGAACATCTATAAGGTACACAACAAATGCTATCTTTTAGTGTGATTAAACCACATGGGCATCCGACACACAGAGAACACCCCATAAATGTTAGCTATTGGCCAGGCACTATGCTTAGCACTTTACATCACCTCATTTCAGCTGCCTTCCTAGGAGGTGGGTATTACTGTTGCTCTCATTTTGCAGGTGAAGGAATTAAGGCTTAGAGAGGTAATGCACCTTGGCTCAGGGGCACATGACGAGGCTGGGATTTGAACCCAGAGGCTGCACACACATGGGTACCTTCCTACCCCGCTAACGTATTCAGTGAGCACTCAGGATTGTGGTTCTCTCCTTAAAAGGAAACTGCTAAGGCTAGCTAAATACCTCAGCAATTTATAGGCTGCCCACTTGCAATCTCTGAACCAAATGTCCTTTTGATGAGGCCTAAAATCCACTCTAGGAAACCGCAGAGGGGAATTTCTGAAGTCACTTCTAACTTCCTGTGAAAATATTCTCTAACTGGCAAGAGATTGTCCAGATAACAATGAATACACAATAAAGCGGGTGCTTCTGCCTTTGATACCTGGCTCACAAATAACCCATTTGGCTTCCCAATCACTGTGATACCTAAAACGAGCAGAATTTATGCTCGCGGCTGGAATGGCTCTGTTCAGCCAGAAAGCAGAAGTTTATGACTGAACCCTTTGCTCTGAAATGAAATCTAGTCTCTTTGGCTTGACTTTATTAGGCCATATTGTACAGCGATAGGAGACATAAGTATCCAGAATCTGCTGTCACTAAAACGGGACTGGGTTGGCAAGCATTTTTGTCCTCATACTCAATACTGTGTCCTAAAATGGGAAAGTTGAATGGAAATTAGGGATGCAAATCAGGGCCATTTTCTGAAACTTTATTTTTAATTGAATTAAATATAGTCATGTCATTGCTTCTATAACTACACAGCCCTCACTCAAATGGAGTTTAAACTATTATTGGGATCACTGGATCAATGCAGAAAGACTAAGTAGATAAATCTGGACCCCTTGAAATATTGTTTGGACTAATTACCACAACAGCCCAAACACTCTCGGATAGCCATCTTGTGCTTAATTATCTACACGCTTTCTCTGTAACTGGCTCCAATATTCAGCAATACTTCATGGAAAGCATTCTTCTTCTTCTCTAACTCGGATCCTTAGGTGCCATTGATTCTCCTTAACCTCTGGTCCTCAAAGGTGTAACGGAGAATGCTTGTTCTCTGTTCTTCACTGTCTATGGGTAGAGCTCCTTGCTAGTCCAAGGTCAAAGCATGGTTCCCACACAGGAATCACTGTCTGGAAGCTTGTTAGACCCTACCCCAGGATCTTAGACCCCACCCTAGGACTGTGGCATCAGAAACTGCATTTTACCGAGACCCTTGGGTGATGCACATGCATATCAAGGTTTGGAAAGAGCTGGACTCAGAGTCTCAGAGGACTTTTACTAACAAGGCCCTCAGATGTATCCAGTGGTGAGAAGTTGTCATTTGTTAACAGCAGTGGATGTGGTGGGATTCTCACCAAACTGTCTAAAATATTGAAAATTCTTCAAAGGCACAGGCAACTCTTTAGTTTTTTGTATCATTAAAAGCAAGTTTATAATTCCTCTGCTGATTAAAATGATCTTTCTAACCCCTTTCCTCTTCTCCCAGTTAGAAAAAAAATATATCAACAGTTGTTTTGGCCTCAGTTTTAGAATTTAGGAATAATAAAATTGCCAAACATAGCCTTCGCTGGGCTTAGTCTATTTCCTGTTGAATTGTTTGACTTGACATTGGAATCCAAAAAGTGAAGACAAAGAGGGTAAGATCGTAGAAGCATGAGACAGGGGAAAAGGAGCTACTAGCTAGTAGGAAGAACTCCATCCAGCTAGCGTGGCAGTGACACACCATTCTTGAGAATTCCTTCTTTCAAATTCAGGCCTCCCAGTTATTGGATTTAGAATTTAGAAAACCATAAGGCACTTGCTGAGAAACCCAAGATGTTCTGTAATGAAACATTTCCCAGAAAATATTGCTCATAGTAAGAAGTTTTCTGGGAAGTTTTAAAGTGACCAAATTATACATACTCCTTTTTAGATCCTAAGATTGTGGAATTTTTTCAGCATTCAGAAGCAGAATTTCATTTATTTCATGCCCCAGCACTGAAGGCTATGAAGGTAACCATACTTACTTCTCATTAGGTGCCTGGAAAAATTGTGCTTCTTTCTTTGCATCTCTTTCTCCAGTTTTATCTTCCTTAGTTCAACTCAGCAAATATTAAATGAGCAACTCTTATTTGCAAAGTACTGTGCTGCTCAAAGTTGAGTAAGACAACCTTTCCCTTAAGGAGCTTATGGTCTAATAATGACAATTCCACTTCATCATAGTTACCATCAGATATCCGAAGAATCAAATGCTATGATGGTACCAAATGCCAACTACAATATACTGAGCGCTTACTACGTTCCAAGTACTGTTCTAAGCATTCTAGACTGATGAGCTCATTTAGCCCTCATGGCCTCCCAAGAGGTGGGCACAGTTAGCTACCATTAAGGCTGGGTGGAGAACAGCAAATTGTGAAAATCAGGTAAAGCCTCACTGATGAAGTGGCACGTTATTTGCACTTTACAGGAAGGTTGGATTTTGACAAATGAAAATGACTATAAAGAGACATATTTCTGACAGAAGGGTCAAGGGAAAACAAAGATTCCAGGGTGAGAAATCAGGGAGAGGGAGATTTTAGATCAGTATTTCCCATCTGCATGAGCTGCTCCTTGGAAAAAAGGATGCTGTGACTAAGTATCATGTTTCCCCATTGGAGACTTACAATTCATATTAACATGATAAATACTCTAAGGAACGTCACACTAAAAATAAAGAAAAATAAAATAATAAAATGAAGTGAAATAAAATAAAATAACCCAGTTTGGATTTGTTAAATGCAATGCTTCCCAAATTTATTTCATTCATTCAAAAAATAGTATTGAGTTATTATAATATACCATGCACTGGAGATTCAGATCAAAATTCGTTCCTTCAAAATTACCTACATTCTAATGGGGCACACCACAGAATCCCCTCCCCATTCTCTTTTGTTCCAGGTGATACCTGGTAGTAAGTTCTGTCAAGCTTGCTTATTATTCTCTTAGTTGAGAATAATTCTACCCTTTTGAAACTTAGGGGAAATTAGAGGAAGTAGGTTTACAAGACAGAGTGGTGCCATGTTGTAACCCAGCACAACTCCAAGTTCAGTCCAGGGTCCATGGATGGATGCTGTGAACTATTTGATATTATTCCTCTGTGATGAGACAGGGACAGAAAATGAGAATAAGTGTTTAGAAACTTTTAAAAAAATTTGATGGATTATTTTTATGTTTATTATTTTTATATATTTTACTGATAAAAATTTTGGACTTATACTTTGCATGTCATGTCTTTTCATTTCTTTTTTTGTAATTAATTTTTATTAGATTTTGCAAAAGAATGGATATTTAAAGAAACGCAAAACCCTGGTTCCTCAACTCAGATGGGAGGAGAAGGGCTGGCCTAGAAAATCCTGCATGCCAAGCCGAACTGTCCTAAGGATGGCTTGGCAGGTGTCTGCCTGAGAACATGTGCTTCCTGCTCATTCTACCCAGATTAGAATAATTTTTAGTGGTATTTTAAGAACCATATTATTTGAAAAGCAAGTGACGACGTTCTTTACTAGTAGCAAGATTGCAAAACCAAATTTCTATTCAGACAGGCAGTGAATAGGGCAATCTTTAAAAAGGTCTGACATTTCTTAAGCATAAATGCCTTTTCTACATTGCAGAGAAAAATGAGGAGAGGGTAAAAAATCCTTCTGCTGTTGAAAAAAGTACCGGTTTCCTACCACATAGATAACATTTTCTTAAATAATTTCTAAATAATGATTCTTTTATTAAAAGTTCTCATATCACTCTTGCTGTTAAGCCTTCCTTTATCTTCACTTTTCCTGGCATTCTTGGTCTCTCCAGAAATAATCTGGGTTGGGGTAACCTAGTGGGGAAGAAGCCATGTATTCTAATGCTTTTGCATATGGTGTGGTCTGTTCATCTCTCTTTGAATGCCTCATATGGGTTGATTTTTTTTTAATAATGCCTGATGGAAGAAATCTCATTTGATATTCTGCAGCCCACTTGTCTGGGAGTAAGAGATTTGGCTCAAGTCCACCTCGAAATTAATCTTTGGAGTTGTTTATTTATTCATTCAGTGCTGAAGCAACCAGTTATCTGGCATTCCATCAAATCTCAAATAATTTGTTTTAATTGACATTGTCCTGAAGACTTTGGAAAAATCTGAGATCCTTTTGCCCTGGAAAATGCAATCTGAAATAAGCCATAATTGTGGGATGCCAAATTGTTCTGGAGTTCCTGCAATCCAATGCTTCTCGGAAAGGCAGCCGACCGCAGTCCACATCCAAGAAGTATGGCGTTGAGATGCAATTTGGCACAGAGAAGAAATACATTCGGAAAAGGTGCAAATCACCATTCTCCTCTGCTTCTTTCCTTTGGTTTCAACTTTACCACCAGTTTGCTGCACCCCAGAAAGCTGTGCAGGGAGGCAGTCCCTGTGCTGGTACCATTCTGACCTCAACTAAGAATGTTGAAGCTAAGAAGGGGTGGAGAAGGAAGACATGCCCTTGATAAAAACTGGGGCAAGTTGGTTGACATTGGAACACAGAGGGAAATAGAGGAGGCAGGAATCTGATAGTCCAATGGTGAAGTCTTCTGAACACCTTAACATTGTTCTTCCCACTAAGAAATGAGAAGATGCAACAGTCAATCAAAATTTTTCTAGTGACAGAGCACGCTATTGAGGAATGGGTACAAATGACCCCCAGACTCATTTTAGTAAGCAGCCCACACTCTCATAAGCTTAGAGTCCATAAATTCTGTTTTCATGGTTTGTTATTGTAGTCAAGGGACACATTCTGTGGGTGCTGTCTCTTTTTGTCAAAATATATATGTTTTTATGGGATCTAAGATACGTCGGTCAGTTCATGTCACTGCATTCTGTTTTAGAGTGTCACATTATAAAGGACAGTGACAAAGTATTGCATAATTTTTATGTCTAAATATTCATTCAGATGTGGCTAGTTAATTCTTATTAAGCACTTCTATGATTTAAAACTGTGCATCCTTTAGAGGAAGAATATTCACTGGGAATTCAGATAGATTTTTAAAAAATAGTAAAGGTAACAAATAGTTGCTAATACAAGCTACTGCCTACTTTGGGCAGTGTTAGTGTGTATATGTTATGACTCATCTCTTCTTATTATAGCTGTTAACATAATGGTCATTGGTTTTTATAACTTCCTTTTAGTTCTTTATTTTCGATGTGCATAATATAAATGTATTTGGATTAAAATAGTGTGCTTGTTTTCAATTAAATAAGGATTGGTATATGATAATCTTTGAAAATTATTTACATGATTCCAGAAGTAGAGATGGACTTTTGCAAAATTACTTGGCTGTAATCAACACAGTTATTCTGATTCTTTACTGGGAACAGAAATCAGAGTGGCTGTAACATCCCCCAGCCAGGAGAGTTGAATTTTTCACATTCACAGGGCTGTTAGCATTAGAGAAACACAGTTTCACTCTAATCAAAGCAAGCATAAAAAATAAAAGGCATCATTACCAACCCACCATTAGTAACACATGCACAACCTGGGATCAGGAAGGTGTGGCTTTTGTGGAGCCAAGGCTGCTGTTTCCAGCTGGAAGGTACATTTGATGGTGGAGCTGTCTGCCCATGCATTGGTGTTAAGACCATTTGCTTGGGAGGTTAAACTAGACTGGTTAAAAAATTAGGTAATGAAGAGTAGATAAATAAGACCATGATAGACAAGCTAGTCCAATGGCTCAGTTCTCTTTTCTCCCTGACAATTCTGTGTGCATTTGATGAGTAAGGCCTCTCACAACATCTCCTGCTCGTCTTTGCTGGGCGCTCTTCTGAAACAGCTGGGGTTGGATGTGACAGCCAAAGGATAAACTGCTGCCTCAGGAAATGTTTTGCCTTTGAATGATTGCTGAATGGCTGGCAAATTAATTTTGGCACCTTTCCCTAAGTCATTTTGGTCTCATTCCTTCATTTTTTCTGCTGGGAAGTGTGTCTTCACAGTATAGTTAAAAATACATCGACAACAGAAATGTGGGGAATGACATGTATTATTTTGGGAAAGAAGTTGTAGCCAGGGAACTGCTGATCATACGGTAATTCAATCTTTTATTTTTTGAAGAACCACCATACTGTTTTGCACAGTGGCTGCACCATTTTACATTCCCACCAACTACATATATATTTTGAAAAGATGATAATGTAATTTCCACTTTATATAATAGAAGTGATGCTTTTGTGCTCTGAGAGGAGGCATGAATGACTCTTTCAGCTGGACTCCAAGTCAATATTACATCTAACCAACCTCCCACAAAGTCATGGGCTCCCGGATTTGGGCTTTTGAATTCTTAACGAGCTTCTTTTCTGATACTTTCCTCTGAGGTACTTGTATACAGGAAATCCTTCCTGCCATGCCTCCCCCAAATCCTAGCACCACGACTTCCCTAGACATCTATTCTATTGTGTCTAGCAAGAGGTATTGTGGTGGGTAGTTAAGAGTGCAAACTCTGAATCTCTTACCATGTATCGGTTTTGTGACCTTCCATAGATTACTTAACCTTCTGTGCTTCAGTTTATCATCTGTAAAAGGAGAATCATAATGACAATAACTTCCTTTAACTCCCTTCACCCTGTTCAGATTTCTTTGTTCACTCTCATTTTCTTGGTGTTAAACATAAAACTTTTAAATTCGACATATTTTACATGATTTTTCCTATCCTAAGAATGCATCATAAAAGGAATGTGCATTTTTGTTTTTGCTTTTTCAAAGTAAGCCAAAGAGATCATGATCGAGACTTAGAAAGGTAAACCTTGATAAAAGGTGATAATTTAAACCCTTAGATAGGTGTGAAGATTGAAGTTCTGTCACCCGAGTTTGTGATGCACTATAATGTCCTGATGCTGGGTTCTCACTCCTGACTCTTCTCATGTGATTGGCCTATTTCTGTCCTTGATCTTGCATGACTTGTCATTTTTGCCCTTAAGAATTAAAGGGCCTCACTATTAATTATAATTACTGATTCTTCTGCTCTTATGCATATGGATTTGTAAAAAATGGTTTAAATGTGGTAAAATACACATAACATAAAATTTACCACCTTAACGATTTTATAGTTCAGTGGTATTAAGTACATTCACATGGTTGTTCAACCATCACCATCATCTCCAGAGCTCTTTTTATCTTGCAGAACTGACATGCTGTACCAGTTAAACAACGACTCCCCCTCCACTTCCCCCCAAACCACTGCCAGCCACCATTCCACTTTTGTTTCCATCAATTTGACTACTCTAGGTACCTTATATAAATGGAATCATAAACTATTTGGTGTTTTGTGATTGGATTATTTCGCTTAGCATAATGCCTTAAAGGTTCATCCATGTTGTGGCATGCGTCAGAATTTCTTTCTTTTTTAAGGCCGAATAATATTCCACTGTATGTATATAGCACATTCTGTTTATCCATTCATCTACCAGGGACACTCGGGGCGCTTCCACCTCTTATGAGCCTGGGGGCACAATACCTCTTTGAGACCCTGCTTCTAATTCTTTTGGTTATATACCTAGGAGTGGAATTGCTGATCATACGGTAATTCAATTTTTATTTTGTGAAGAACCACCACACTGTTTTCCACAGTGGCTGCCCCATTTTACATTCCCACCAACTACATATATATTTTGAAAAGAGGATAATGCAATTCAATTAGCAATTTTATACTCTTTGTTTTGTGCAGTGCCTTTATGAGAAACCTCAAAAACATGTTGACTATCTATATGGAAATAGTGTTAAAGATGTGGACATCTTAAACAAAGGATTATGACGATGGATTTAAACTCCTTGACATGTATATACAGCTGATTCCAGTTGATTCAATGCTACTATATGTAGTACAGAGATACTAGCTGAGAATCTCCACACGGAGGTGGAAGAGGCATTTTGCCTTTCAACATGTTCTGAACACTTTTCCCAATTATCCTCAAGCATTTCAGATAAGCCTCAAAGGCAAACTTGCAGGAAAAGAGATGTGGAAAAATCAATAAAAGTCAGATCTATCTGGTCAGATATATCATAGCCAGATATATCTTGTGCTTTTTCTGGCAAAGAGAAAAATATGGGAAAGTAAATACTAGTTTTAAATAAGATTTAATCAGCAGCAAGAGCAGGTCCTAAGATAAAGAATATGCTCAATAAATACTTGCTGAATGGATGAATCAATGAAACGTTTTGCTAAATTGAAAAGAAACATGAATAATATTGTTATCCTATAAGGAATCTCTTCTTATTTAAAATGTTTAGTGATTCACTTACAATAAAATTTGGTCTAAAGAGTAACTCTGTTAGGACATACAGGCATGCAAATACTGACCATAACTAAAAAAAAAACATATTAAAACCATATTAATGAAGAATATCACCAGCAATCAATAATAATTAAGATAAAGGTTCATACTTTCATTATTTTTGAAAGTCAGTTGTAACGCTTTAATTAGAACATAAATAATACATTATAAAAGAAACATCTCTGCTAAAGGAATAAGCTGAATTCTTTTACTTCAGGAACACTATTTGCCCATAAAACTCTACTATATAGATTTATAATTAGCAATGCCTCATATAGTATACTATTTATCAGTAAAACAAATTATACTGATATTTTTCCTAAAATATTTTGTATTTTAAAATTTATACTAATGAAGACTAGGCTTTCGTCCAATTAGTTAGAATTAATTAGTGACCTTTGCTTATAAGTCAAGCATATTTTCTCTTTGAAAAAAATTGTTGAGATCTCATGATTTGGAGAAATTAAAAAGTTCATGCTTAGCTAAACATATTGCAGTTAATTTAAAAAAACATACCATTTAGCAATAGAAATGGTTGAGTGACTTTTTTTTTTTTTTAAAGACCCCACTCTTGGGAAGAGCAATTTGGAGACACACAGCTCGTACCTAGCAGCACTGCATAGCTAATGCCTAACCTGTGGGAGTTGCCTGGAAGCAGCTCAAACTAATGAGGTTAACCCGCATAATCTAATCACCCAGACCGAGCACAGAGCAGATAAATAGCATAGAGACAGGGAACATTCCATTTATTTCTAATTTTTTTCTGGCTTTCGTATGTCAGAGTGTCACAAGTATACGGCAGGTGTGCCCTTGCCCACTATTTCCATGACGCCTTAGAATCCAAGGGTTTCTTTTCTCCTGGGTAACTGATCAGCCATAGGCAAGATGTCTTTTAATACAAGATCAGCACAAGAAATTGTAAAGAGCTACTTCCTATTAGTTGGGCAGCTTCTTTTCATCTTCCTCTTACCCAGGCTGACAATGGAAGTGAAGCCTGGGGTGCCAAGGCTTAAGGACACCCAAGCTTGCTTTCCTTCGCTCAGGGAAGACTATGAGATCCCTAAGCCTCCTGAGGGGTTCAGCATTCTTCTTGTAACTCACTCATTTCTAAAGATTGATTCCAACGTGAAATCCTTCCTCAAATGCCTGGCATGAAGAGAGCTGTTGGGAAAACCAGCTGAATGTGACTAATTAGAAAACATACGCATTTTAATGAAATTTGGGGAAAGTCCTCTCTGAAACTACATTTTACTTTTTGCGATATTCCCAATGGGGTCAGAAAAATCTACTTTGTTTTTTTTTTCCAAAGTAGAAATATACTGTTCCATTGTATTATATACATGCTCATTGTAAAAGCCTTCAGATAATACAGAAATCTATAGAGAAAAAGTATCATTTTGTCACTCAGAGATAACAACTGTTAGTGTTTTGGTATAAGGCTTTCTAGATTTTTTTGTGGCTTTACAAACATTCAGATAACTATAGGATACTTTTTAAAAAATAAAGGATCGGACAATATACACTATTTTGTAATGTGCCTTTTTACATAATTTCTATATGATATACATTTTTGTCACAATTTCCAGTTGCTTCTTAGTATTCCATTGTGTAAGTGTACTATTTATGGTTATTTCCAATCTTTCATGAATAGAAAGAATGTTCTTGTACATATCTCTGTACATTTGTACGCTTGTTTCTTTCTTATGAATACTTAACATGGAATTGTTATGTGAAAGAGTATTTATTAATACTTTTACAAATTTTGATAACAGTGGCAAAATTGCTCTCCAAGACATTGTGTCAGTTTACTTGCCCACCAATATTGTGGGTTAGTGCCCATGTCTCCACACTCTTAGAAATAACACTGGCTAAAACAGAAGTGATGCTTTAGGGGGGGCACACTTCAAGTCTATGCATTTAGGGTCATTAAAAGCTTTCTGCAGGTGTCGTGATTGTGTTCCTGGTTGCTGAGGAAGGTCATCATCATCTCACCGGTGCACTTAGTTGTTTGCAAGAGGGTGTAACTCATATTTCCCTTTTACAGCCCACAATCATATAATGTATTAAACTCTCCTTGTGTGTTCCTTTCCCTTAGATTGAGGAAGACACCTGGCAGAAATACTACTTGGAAGGAGTCTCAAATGAAATGTACACAGAATATCTCTCCAGTGCCTTCGTGGGTCTGTCCTTCCCTACTGTTTGTGAGTAAGTGACCGTTCATTAGATGCTCTTTGGCTCTCAGGGGTATTTAATGTGCCGCTTGCGGGAAAGTCACCACCTCTGCTCAGCACAGTTGGAGCACTTGACAGTTGCCGAGGGTGTCCTATATGATGAATGGAAAGGTGGGCCATGACGTGGTCTCTGCCTTGGGGATTTCCACTGGCCCCACTTTTTCCTCCAGGCCTGAGAATCTTGGGCTTGGCTCCAGTGTTTGTGCTAACTTATGAACCACAGTTATCCTGCATGCTTCCTGTGATGCAGACACATTTATGAAGAGTGACATGCACCCATGTCTCTCTGATTTTAATAGGGCAAAACCAAATCTTGCCAGCCCTTTAATGAAAGGAATTTTAATCTGTCTTCCATTTGAGTTAAATCATAGAGACATCAGAGAAGCTACTGAAATAAAGGCATTCAAAGTGCTTTCACCCTTTGCTGAGGAAATGTGGAACCAAATGTACAGAAAGAGGCCTTGAAAACGTCTTAGCAATTTATCCCTTGTTATAATAATAACAAATCTTAGCTTCTCCTACTGGCTCAGCAGGATGGATCAAAGTGAGGGACAGCCCCAGCCTGCAGTGGCCTCTCCGGATAGAACGGGTGTCACCTATGGGGGATGACTTCTGGAGCTCCAGATGTCCACTGAGGCATGACAATGCCTCAGACCTTCACTTAGAATCTCAGAGGTTGAGTTTAAGTCAAATGGGGGTTTTGTCCCCTATGAAAACACAGGCTTCCTGAGAACGGTGAAACATTACGCCTGCCCTCCCGACACTGTAAACTGCCTCACTGATAAAAACTGGGAAGGAACAGAGCCATGTGGGAACTCACTGGGCTGAGGAAGAGCCATTTGCCTGCTCTGCCTGCCTGCTTACAAACCAAAGCGGCCTGCCCAAAAGGGAGGTCTGAGGATGCCGGACAAAACCTAGCACCCTTTGCAGTACAGGAGAGGACAGTCCTGGGTGCTCCTGGGCCCCCTGGATCATAGCCGTCAGTTCTCTATACGGCAGGGAGGGGACGGAGCACTTGGTAGCTTCATGTTTACCTGGAGACTGCTGTCAGTGAACACAGCAGGTGCACTGTGTCAGTCCCTGGGCCCAGACCCTAAGCAATCCGAAATGGTTTGGCTGTTTACTGAAATTCTCACCCTGTCTCTAAGCAAAAGTTTAAATGCTAAATGGACTGGAAAAGTGAATAGGTAATTGATTCGGAAGGAGTTATTTTCTGAAAATGGATGCCCTATTGTAACTCCCATGTGTTCCTTTCTTTGAGAGCTATTTCTCTCTCTGCCAGGGAAAGAAGTTAACCATTCAGTGGCACCGGGTCCTGGAACACTGAGGCTGTCCCAGGGGATTCTCTCCTCGGAACTTGGCCTGCCTAGGATAGAAAGCCCTGGGGAAGGCAGGACTATGACAGAGGCAGGTTCTATAAAAAGGCAACTGAAGGCTCCTCTGTCTAACGCAGGGGTGGTCTGAGCACACGGCAGAGCTGCCAACCCCTGCAGGGAGTCCTATGGCATTGGGGGCATTAGTGGGGGAGTCATGAAGCCCTCCTTCCATGGCTGTTGAGTTTCTCTGGCTTGACTGGTGTTTATGTCTAACGAGTGTGCTCCCTCAAAAGCCCCCCGGCTTTCCTGCGTTCCATCATCTTCTCTTATTTTCTCCTGGGACAGGAGTCGGTGCCTTTTAAAAGTGTTAACCTGGAGGGTTAGGACTGCGCCCCTTAGAGGCTCTAACTGGGACACCCACAAGGTCCCTATGTAGTGCTTAACTTCTTAAAAGCTAGTTGCCGGTGAGAGGCGGGTGGAGGGGATGGGTATATTCACCACTGATGGGTGCAGAGCGCACTGTCTGGGGGATGGACACACTTGTAGCTCTGGCTTGGGTGGTGCAAAGGCAATATGTGTAACCAAAATGTTTGTGCCCCCACAATATTCTGAAATTTAAAAATAAAAATAAAAAATAAATAAAAGCTTGCTGACGATATTTCAAAATAGTGGTGTTTCACCACAAACTAGATTTCTGGCCTCTTTTGAAAATCTGATGTGATGACACGGGGCCTGCATTTCTACCGAACGCTAACTGGCTCTAATTTGCTGTCGTGAAGGGGTTAGTCTAGTCTCTGCCCTTCCTGATGTCTTAGACCTGGCCACATTCACCTGGCCTTGTGGACAGCTGAGTTTGGCAGCCCTGAGCCACTGGGAGGTGTGGAACTTCACTGGCCTCAGAGCCAGCTCAAAAACCAGCGCTAGCAACTGCTGTGACTATTTCCCTTGATTGATTTTCATATTTAGAACGTGTCCCAAGGAGGAGAATATTCCCTCAGACCTACCTTGTTGTCAGAGAATTTAATATTTGTTCGGTAAAGCTTCTGCAATAACACCAACAGAACCCCCCCCACCCCACGTTTCTGATGTGAGTAAGAATGTGTTCAACTTAGTGCTATTATTCGTTTAATACAATGATACAGCAGAGGTAGAAATAATCAATAAAGAGAGGACATTTAATGAGATTTAGGAACATCCCAAAACATTGAAGCTCTCCTCAAGCATTTGATTATCTGGAGGCTTAATTATCTGTGTTTTCTACTTTAAATTAAAGAAAAGCCATAACTCAAAGTTACCAGCAGTTTAATGATAACACTCTTCAATTCAGGTTAATTAAAGCACAGCCGTAATTAGAGTGTAGTGTTGTATATCACCAGGCTGGCGCATAAGTATTTTCATTACAGTAAGAATTGGCTATTCAATTTCAAGATGACATAAAGGACGCCAAAATATATTTTAAGCTGGTTCATGGAGAAGAAAAAGAATTGGAGGAATATTCTGAGTATAATAAAGCACAGATAAAATATACAGATTTTTCAGAGCAGTTTCTGTAATTATGTGCTGCACTAAAACAATATGCAGCCAATAATGTCTTAAAGCATGAAAAGAAATAAATTTGCTCTTCCCCTATGCTGGCAGAGTGCCCCCTTACAGGGTGGGATCACTGAAGTGGAGAGCTTGGAGCTTTCTCTAAGGCTGGGGGAGTCATTCAATTCAAAGATACGGGAGCAGGTTATAGGGGTGAAATTCAAGGTCATTCCCCAAGAGAATAGGAAGCGACGGGTGGAAGAGAGGCAGGAGGGGCAGGAGGCTCCCCAAAGCTAGCCTCTTAAAAATTTCAAGGCAGAGATTCTCTCTCTTGTCCAGGTGAGACTCACATAGCTGCACACTTTGACTTCCCTGCAGCAGCCTTCTAGCTGCACCATGCGTATGACCAGAAGATGCCTTTTTGTTCCAAAGCCAGAAACTAATTTGGACAAAGTACAAAAATCCCACCTAACCTTTCATCTCCATTTTCTAATTTATCCTCACAACAATCCTGCGATGTTTATGTTAATATCACGATCCCTGTTTTATAAACGAGGACACTGAGGACCCTGAGACTCAGAGGACAGAGGTACCCCTTCCAAAGCCACCTGGCAGACAAGTCACAGAATCAGGATTCCACTGCTGGGACCTTGTACAATTGGGAACAGCTTGGAGTAGGTGCTAGTTGAAGGTCAGTTAGTTAAGAATCTCCTGGGGAGCTTATTAAATGGAGCGCTATCTAGGCTCCGTCGCCAGATGTTAACATCTGGGGTAAGGCCTGAAAATCTGCATTTTTTTATAAGCAAGCCAGGTGATTCTGATTCAAAATCTGAGGACCAGGCACCCTTTCCTCACTCCAGCCCTGCACCCCACACTCTGGAATAATCTCCTCTTGCTCCTCACTTTGGGCCCAGTCATTGCAATGTTTCTTCCTGATTTTAGCCAAATCATAGAATTATAGGTGGGCCACATCTTGCAAGCTAATGTTAAGATTGGAGCCTTTGTGAGAGCTTCCTTCCCATAAGATATTGTGCAATAACCCTGCAGGGACAGAGGAATGGGTCTGTGTACTCTGCCATGCCAGGCAACGACTGACTGTTCTCCCACTCCCCATGCTTAGTCCAGATCAGTATAGAAATAAAATGCAGAGATATTGAGCACTTTAATGCTCTCAGTTGGGTTTCCACTGGGGATTAGAAAAGCAGCTTTAGGTTGAGAAGTACAGATACGTGCCAAATGCAGATAAGTACATGGAAGCAAGGGCAGTTAAAGGTACAGCCCTCAAAAACATCTCTTGGCTTTGTTGGAGATTGTGGTGGGTATGCCCTATACCTTCCCCAGGATGATCCTTTAAGGGCCAATGTGTGAGCATCTCCCCTTGGTTCTGCATAGCTGGCTTGCCCCTGAGTCTGTGCAGCAGTGACATCAAGGCAAAGGAGCACTGGGATACGAGGAGAGCGTGTCACCCAGTATCATCTGAACAGTGGCAAAGCATCTGCTCCCTTTCCCTCCCACCCTGTAGCTTTCCCAGCAGGCTGCTGGGGAAGGTGCAGATGGTGAGCACCCAGGCTGCAGGAAGCAAGGACAGGGCTATGAGGCCATGTTAGCTCCTAAAGCGTCCTGTTTTTGAGTGGTTCCCACACTAGGATGCTGTGTGATGCCATAGAGTGTGAGCTTTGGCATCACAAAGGCTTGGGGTCAAACCCTCAGATACGCCACTTGCTGGATATGTGATTGGACACGGTATCTGATTTCTGTGTACCTCCTTTAGTTACCAGTTGCCTGACCTTGGATTTGGTCCTCACCTCTAAAAGAGGAATATTATTATTTATCTTTCAGGATTGGTTAATGTCCTTTCCCCTCTCCTGCCTCTCCTTTTTCCTCTACATCGAATATATAAATAATATAAGCACTTAGAATGAAAGAAACACATTGCTGCATTTTTAAGACATATTTACTCTTACTCTTTAGGAAATTCTTCCATCAGTCAATCACCAGTCAATTGAGATGTTTAATGAATTTGGGATATATGTGTTATTGTACCAAGCTTGGTGCCACTTCAAGAGAAACCTGCAGTTAAGACTTGATCAGATACATGTGTAGGAAAAGATTAATAACAATACTTTATAGATGCCAAATAAAAGATTCAGTTTCCCTACAGTGGCTGCCTTCAGAGTTTGCAGTTCGGCTAAGGGAACTAATACCCACCCTCATGGAGACACCAGTGCTCAGTGATAAGTGCTTGGTGGGTGCACATGGCTGGAGTACAGAGGCTGAGAGTTATAGGGACAGCTCCCTGTTGACTGGTGGTCACAGGGTGGGGGTCAGGGTCCTGGAAGAGATGACTTCTGAGCTGTGTCTTGTAAGGATGTTGGATTCAGGGAGGGGATAAAGAAGAAAGGGGGTATTCTAAGTGGAAGGGTCCGGAGGCTGGACCACACAAAGAACTCTCTCAACACCCAGGTCTCTTCGAGATTTTCCAGTGAGAGCAAATTGGTTTCCCCTTTAGATGGGAGAAAGAGGCCCATCAGATTTATTTTGACGTGTGATGCTTTTGGGCAAAAGAGTGATAGTGTTTTTATTGTGCGGACTAGCAAACAAGAGGTTGCATTCCCCTGCCCTAGGTAGGAAGCAGAAGGGATGGAGGGGTGGTTGAGGAGGAGCTGGGGGAAACCACAGCCTCAGCAGTTGGGCTGCTGCAGGAACACTGCCTTCCAGTTTCTGAATCTCACAGTGAGCCCATTAGTCAGTCATTCATCACTTGCAAAATATAAAAGCTTAATTGTATCAGATTTTACAGCTCAGAGGGGATTAGGACAAAAGATGTATTTAAAATATGGTGTGTCTCTCTCTGTCCCTCTGCAGCTGATGGAGCAGTTAAAATTCAGATTTGATGCGGAGTATTTAATGCTTGGGTAACTTGGGGAACTCTGATCAGATCTTTCTGGGCTGTGCTGAAGGGCAGTTCTGTCCCCAAGCCCAAATGCAAGTATGGATGCTGCCTTGCTGGTTTGAGAGTGCAGGGGGCAGTCTCCACCCTCTCATCTACCTATATGCATTCAGCGCGCCCCCCCCCACCAAATTCAGAAAATCACACTTTCAACCCGTTTTACATGAACAGATCTTTAAAAAGAAGCCATTTGATGAAATTTAAAATTTAAGACTGCCCAGAGAAACCTGGGCCTCTTGCCCAATGAAAACTATAGCTAGTTTAACTTGAGTTCTGTTCATTAGTTTTTAGAGAAAGACGTCCGAATTTGAACACGGAACAGAAAGAAACCAGGCAGACTTGATTATTATATGATAGATTTCTTTAGCCTGGCTGCAGACATGAGCATTTTAAGTGAATTTATGGAGATGCTTAAGTTTCATCTTTAAAAAATATTTTTCCCTTACAGAACTGGCCCTATTCATCCACTTTTCTTGGGAGTATTGTAATTAGGACTGAGCATATATGGACACAGATGTAAATACAATACTGATGATTATTTCTACTGTAGGGACCCAGAAGGTGACCAGTAATCCTTCTACATGATAGTGAATAAACCACCGACCAGAAAAAAATCTTCCAAAATCCTTTATTAAGCTACTGCAGGCTGCAGAGGCAGTGGTGGGTCCAGAATTTTCCACAGAGGGGTGAGGGAGGGAGAAAGTCCAGTTGGAAATGGGGTGGATGCTAGGGCCTTGACTCTATGCTGGGTGTGCACAGCAAAAACAGTTTTCCTTTCGTTTTCTATTTCTGATTAATAGTAACAGAAACGCTCTCTAAAAACGCATTTGTTCATACTTTAGGCAAATGCTAATTGTGTATATCAAAGGATGCAACTATTTTTAAACCTAAGTGTCTTAGGTGTGCTAGTGGAGAGTGCGTGTGAGTGCATGGGTGTGCGTGAGTGAGGGTGAAAATATTCTAAAGCCCTCCCGCTCCACCCCTATGAAAGCACCATAGAGACATGGAGTCTCAACAGCATCTCCATGAACATTTTAAATCACTTCGATTTTCTTGGTGCTGAGCCTTGCAAATCCTAATGGTTCAAAGTTTCTTTAACTAGACATTTCCATTTTGAGAACTTAGTGTTTTCAATCAAAGCTCCTGAATGTGAGTGTTTTCCATTCTAGCTGCTTGATCCTACAGCCCTGTTACCCAGTGTGCAGTGTTTACATCCAAATCTACTTCATGATCGGCCTGACATCCCCAGGGGCCCTCAGGATAGCTGAAGAGGGGCTGGTGTGGCTGGTAGGGTCAGGTTTGGGGAACACGATGACAGCTGCATCTTCCGTCCTCACCCACCTGAACTTGTGGGGTGAGTCATCTTCAACAGCTCCAGACCTCCTCTGTGCATGCTTTTCCTGAGCATATTAGAGGTGCAAATGCTATGACAGGTTTCCATGCTTAATTCACACCAGCAAGTAATCTTTCCAGTCAAGGGGGCTGATTTAATGGCAAGAACAATTTATTTCCCTCTGGGTCGGTAGAAACAGTTGGACTCTAATTCTTAAGAGCCTTTGTTCAGGAACATCTGGGTTGAAACTACTGTAGTTAACAGATGATGTTGGCAGTAAAAAAAAAAAAAAAGAAAAGAGGAAAAAAAAGGCTTTGTATAATGTCATCGTCAAATTTGGTAGACCTCTACTTAATAATTATCAGGAAAGCAATCTAACTTGTTATTACAACAGTTTTATTGCAGATTGCTGGTTGAAGACCTTTTTGTGACAAGTGGCATTTTCTCTTGAAAAAAGAAGTCATTTCTATTCCCCCGTAATTATTTTTGCAAACAGTGACAACTTCCTGCATTGGACATATTGGGACATTGTATTTTAGAAAACAAGAATTAAATTCTTGCTGGCTTATGGCTGACTTTACCCATTTATCACATTGTGAAGGCTTTCCTGCTTCTTTTTTGCACCCTACTTCACCCCCACCCTGCTCCCTGATCCCACACCATCCCGTATACGCTGAGAAACTATAGGTTGAATAAAACCTGAAGAAGAATTGTAAGGATTAGGTGGCTAGTGCCCATTATGCTGTACCCCCGCCCCAAATGGTATAGAATGATGCAAGTAAATATTTAACCACGGGACATCAATTATGGACAGTCTGATGGCGTATTCTTGGGAGTGTACTCCTTGTAACAGGATCTCTGGAAGATCCCAAGGATAAATTGCTGTCTGTATCTTAGAATTGGATTTGCATCTTGGCATAGCGGTTTGAAAGCAAAAATTAGATTCCCAGAGTGTATCACTACTATTATTTCCATCTACATCTTTCCTTTCCCATCTGTCTGCTCCTAATGAGACAAGTTAAGAAGCATCCTGATTCATGATCCTGTGCTCACTTCCAAACCTTCTTTGCTTAGACTTGCCTCATTTGCCGCTTTATCTCTTCTCCACCACTCCAGCAGTGCACGGGATTCTGCTCCCTATTCATTCATGCATTTATTTATTCAGTCTTTACCAAAAACTTACTCTTTGAACTTTGCAAAATGCCAGTGAGGCAGAGCCTGCATCCTACACTGGAGCAGTTCGGTCTGGAGGGGAAAGGCAAACAGTGACCACCATGCCAGCTCCCTGCCGTATACTCACCTAGCTCTGCTCTTTCCCACTGGGCCCCTCATAGAGGCTGCACCTCTGCTGCAGCCTTAAGCCCAGGACCTTGACATTGACCAACTCTCTGGCAGGATCTAACAAAAAAGTAGAGTCATAGTTCTGCTTCCAGTGTAAATCTGGGTTTATTATTCAAGATCTGTATTCTGCCCATATCCAGAGGAGGTTAGAGCAAAGATTAAAAACTTAGATCTGGAGGGGGCACGCAGTTAGCAACAAGGAATGAAGAGTGAGGAGGTTTGAGACAACAGGGAGTGCTGGGGACTGTGGCACATTGGAGAACACATGTCCCATCCAGGGAGGTAAGTGCTTCGCAGCTCCAGTCTCTTTTAGCCACATGGAATGTGCTGCCGGTGTGGCCATATCTGAGTTTTCAAGGAAAGATGAAA
Organism: Lemur catta; assembly: GCF_020740605.2. Lineage (NCBI taxonomy): Eukaryota > Metazoa > Chordata > Mammalia > Primates > Lemuridae > Lemur > Lemur catta. The sequence goes on from NC_059141.1 coordinate 53,498,683, forward strand.
AGCCAGTCTTTATACAAAATCTCCTGTTGGTATCTATTTCTAGTTTTTTACACACTCTGCACTGACTAAGCAGAAAGTGTCTGTACATTGGGCTCGTGACCACCACTTCATTTCCTCTGTACTTATGAGAAGCGTTTGTGCAGCACACTGCATTGAGACTCAGTTTCCACTTTTGGCTTTTCTACATTAAAGTCATTTGACCTTGAACCCAGTACTTTCCCCTGTTTGGACCTTCATTTGTCATCTGTATAAGAAGGGCAGGACCAACTAATCTTGAAGGGCCCAAGCCTGCAAATCCATGGTTGGCACTGTTTGCATATATGCTTTCTGTTCCCATCACTCTGTCTCTCTCCTGTCCTTTGGTGAGCAACAACTTGTTTGGGGTCAGAGGGCTTGTTCAAAGGAGGCTTCTATAAGGCAGTGTAGCCTCATTGTAGGTATGGATTTGAAAGTTATGAAGTTAATGGACTTAAGGCTAGAAGAGGACTCAGATTTGCTGGTTCACTCACTCCCTGTAAGGTTAAGTACTGTGCACAAGGCCACATGGCTTTTATGGACTTTCTTGCATTAGGAAGCTCCTTTCTTTTTATATCCAGTTGGTAAATGGTATTGTCATAACCAGCAAGACATAATTCACCATTGCTATGAACTATTTCTTCCCTTCTCACCAGTAGGATTAGGTCCATAAAAGCAATTAAGATCTTTGATCCCATGAACTACCAGAGTCCCAAATTGGAATGATTGTTGCTCATAGGATATCACCAAATTAAACTTTGTGTGATCCATGCTATGTTAAGATCAGACTTCTTGGTGTTTTTTTTTTTTTCTTTTTTTGGCATTTAGCTACTATTTACATTAGAAAATGGTTACTTAACTGTTTCAGGGAGCACAAGAATGTGCTGAGAAGGGGCAGGCAGCAGGAAGATATGAGAAGACCTTTCAAGGAAGTAGAAACAGCAAATGCAAATTACCACTTAATGTAGTAATTTGGTTCAATAAACATTGCGTAAGCTATCTGATTTTTAAGACAACTTTAGCTCCAGAAGTAACAGTCCCATAAAGAGTGCATGTTAGCAGTGCTCTATGGCAGCAGTCCCCAGCCTTTTTGGTACCAGGGATGGTTTCATGGAAGACAATTTTTCCACAGATTGAATGGGGGAGGAAGCAGATCTCAGGCAGTGATGCCAGCGATGGGGAGCCGCTGTAAATACAGATGAAGTTCCTTTGCTTGCCTGCCGCTCACCCTTGATTGCTTCTTTGTTGCTAGTCTCATGTCTAAATTTAAAGCATAACTCAGTGGTCCCCAACCTTTTGGCACCAGGGACCAGTTTCATGGAAGCCAATTTTTCCATGGATGGGGGTAGGCAAGGGGGGAGGTGGATCTGAGGGAGAGGCAGAGTTTGAGGGGGAGGCGGAGGTGATGGGGGGATAGGTAGGAGCTATGGGGCCCAGTTCCTAACAGGCCACAGACCACTACCAGTCCATGGGGCTTGTGGGTTGGGGACCGCAGCTCTATGGGACATTAATTAAGAAGGACATTTTTCTAGCTGTGGTTGGATATGCGTGTTGGTGTTTCAGCAAGCTGCATAATCAGCACGAAGACCAGGTCATTAAAGTTTGCTGGCAGGAATCAGAAAACCTGCAAATCACCAGGAGAGCCCAAATGGCCTGTGTGGAAGTGGCCCTTTGAAATCTGTCTGCTGAGGGCAATGCCGGGGGTTACAACCTCTTGTAGGAATGCGCAATTGATCACACTCCCCCTGTAGAGCATGAGGCCTTCATCAGCACCTTCCTTGCAAGCAACACATCCCCGTGTCCAGCACGTCTGATTAAGTTGCTTCTCTGTTTAAAACCTAACCCTCCCATTCCACTTAGAATAAGCTGCAGACTCCTTGCTGTGCCAAGCAAAGTCCTCATGATCCTGTTCCCACCTCGCCCTCTCACCTCAGCACTGTCGCTCTTGACTTTGCTCACTCAGCTCCAGCCTTGCTGGCTTTATTGCCGGTCCTCAAACACCCAGAGTTCCTTCCTGCCCTGGGGCCTTTGCATTTGCTGTTTCTACTTCCTTGAAAGGTCTTCTCATATCTTCCTGCTGCCTGCCCCTTCTCAGCACACTCTCGTGCTCCCTGAATCCTCAGGGTGGTCCTCCTGAACCATTGCAGGTGACACTCCCCTTCCCAGTTACTCTTTGTCTTCTCAGGTTGTTTTATTTTCTGCATAGTACTTGTTATTATCTGGAAATTTATTGTTTATTCACTTTTGTATTTGTTTACTGCTTCTCTCTCCCAATACAAAATAGGCTTCACTGGAGATGCAGACGTTGTATACCCTGGCAGGTATTACGTAGAGACCTAAGACAAGTTATGTGGACTTTCTGAGCCTTAGTTTCATCACCTGTAAAATAGAGATCTCAATAGAAGTCTGAATAACTGGGGTGATATCTTCTTTTTAGTCATATTGTGGGGGATTAAATGGGACCACCAGGAAAGACTCCCCTTTGTAATGCTGGAGCTAAATAACCATCAACTTATTTTTCAATCTATTAGTCAGCCAATGTTTTACTATTCAAAACATCCTTAAAACATAAATGATAATGTTCATTGTAGAAACTGGTAATATATCATGCATATAATTCTTTTCTTATTTATGTGAGCTTCTATTTTCTATGAGTATATAAATGTATATTTTCATCAAATTGTACAAGTTATTTACGTTTGTATCTTTTTATATAATGTTATCTATTGATCTTATTTCTTGAAATAGTCTTCCAAGTCATCTTGAATGCTGTCTAATATCACATTGCACTGTACTTTATTTAACCATTGCCTCATTATTGAATATTTAGGTTGCTTTCAATTTTTCTACTTTGCATAAATAACACTGTCCTTGACATCTTTATGCATAGATATTGTACTGCACCGTTTATTATTTTCTTAGAATTGAAACCTAGTAAGTGGAAACCATTTGTTTATTGAGCTTCTTCTGTGTATCAGTGGGTTCACTTTACTGTGTACCATGGAGAATCCCAAACAAGTCCAAAAGTCTTAAACAAGTTGCTCTTGCTGAGGAGACAGAGTTTAGACACATGAAACAATAGGGAGCAACCCCAGCCAGTATACAATGGACCAAGGGCTAAATGATTTGGTTGCAGACAAGGTTCTGGGGGAGTTCTGAGAATAGAAAATCAGAGGGTAGCAGTAGGTGGAGAAGACCTACTGCACACAGGATTAGATTTGACATGGTCTGGGAGGATGGGTCAGGAGGAGGGGAAAAGGCATTGGGTCTGGGGGACCGCACGAGGGAAGGCGCAGACAAGCCAGCCTTGAAGCAGTCTGGTCCGCAGTTGACAGCCCTGAGCAGGCGAGGTGAGATGGCTTGGATAGAGCCAGGAGTGACAACACCATAGTCATGTGCTTGGCACTTACACAGAAGCTAAGTATTATTACCATCATTCCAAGCACACAGGGGTCTGCTCGGAACAACAATATGAGCCATTTGTACAAAAGACCGAAATGGAATCCAAATAACAGGTCCAGCTGGTCCAAATCTGTCCCTCCCTCAGTAGTTAACGTTTTACTACTCGACAGAGTGACTAATGAATCTGGCCCAGCGTAAATCCCCAGGCACAAATCCCTGCTTGGGGTCTGTGTCTAGACATCCAGACCTGAGTGCAATTTGCACTTTGGACATCCAGCGCCTTATCACTTGCGAGAAATCAAGTTTAATAGGGAAGATGGGGAGGTGTCGCTTCCACCCCCTCCCTCTGGCACGGAGACGGTGGAACGAGGATCCCCTTGGATAATGACTGCATTAGGAGACTGAAAGATCGTAACAGTGTTTGTTATGTGTCTCGGGTTGTTCAGAAGCACTGACTGGGAGCCTTCTCCATCTCATTGCAGGCTGTGTTTTGTGAAGCTCAAGCTCCTAATGATAGCCATTGAGTACAAGTCTGCCAACCGAGAGAGCCGGTAAGTTTGCTGTGACCCAGTGGCCGGCTGACGTTTGTGGTGGTGAGAGTGTACTCTGGGAACATTTGGTCCACTCTGCTTTCTTGTGCATTATTTATTTGCTTGGAACTCAACGCAGCGCCTCTCTGACCCTAGGGTACATTTCAAGGCATGCTCCATCAGACACTGCAGCTTCTACCCCAGACCAGGCTGGCACCCAAGCCCCACCGTGCATTCAGAGAGTGTTTCTCCAGGGGAGAGGGATGAGCCCTCCAAATATCTCCACCTGATCATGCCAACCTGGACTTTTCACCTTCTAAGTGTGTAACTGGGGACAGACAGACCCTGTCCTAAAGCCCCTTTTTAATGCCGTGAGCAAAAAGCAGGTGGACTCTGGCCTCCTTTACGGCAGGTATGGGGTACAGCCGTGAGGGAGACACCAGTTCTCTTGATAGCCAAATTACGAGCAGCCTATTGTGTACCATATGTGCTTCTCCCGGTGCAACCGAAATCCAGGTGGCAGAATATCAGCTTCATGTAAATGAGCCAGGAGAGCAAGGCTCAGAGGCGGGAGCTCTCTTTATTTATTTATTTTGCACTTAATTATGTGCAAATCAGACCGATGAGGGACTAGGTCTGGTTGAAACAGATAACACCCCAGTCAATATATGAGTTCGCACTGGAAAACGGAAGCATCATGCTAGCAAGAAATTTTGTTGATGGGATACTGTATACATTACGGGTAAAATAGAGATGATTTTTGCTCCCCAATTCTTATCAATAGTTTTGGAAGAGAGAGGGCTCATTGAGAGGTGCTGGAGCTTTTGCTCTCTGAAACAACCCCCATAAGCTGTTCCTCCTATAGTACATTTTTTGTTCCTGCAGAGCCCAAGTGTAGAGTGCAAGAAATGCCTTGATAACTGAGCAGAGTGCAGGGCAAGACTAGAAGGTTCCTGTTATCATCATCTAAGGAGTTTTCATGATCTGGAGGAATGACCCGATAAAGCCAGACTTCCAAATGTACCGTCTGTGTCTCTGACAAAAAAAAAAAAAAAAAAAAACAGAACAAAACACTGGATTGTAAGCAAGTCAATCCAATGTTTTCTGTTACCTTAACCACAAGATCAGATTGCTCTCAAAGTCAATCTGATCAAATGTTAAAGCTATTTTGAAAATCCAAATCAACCAACAGGAGGAAAAAAATGGTAGATTTAGTGGCCACATATAGAATATGGCTGTAGCAATTAACAAATATGTACACAAATGAACATTTTTTTCCATGTTGGCAAAGTGAGGAATATTATTTGCAAAAACCCCCCTGGGAGTCCTGGTTATTTACTGTTCAAGAGATGAGATGGAATTTTCCGGAATTACTGTTTGCCCCTGTGTTTGCCAATACCCACCTGTACCTGTGTGTGGGAATTGTGTATCCTAGGCTTTTGCAAATGATATTCTTCATGTTGCCAAGTCAGTAAATCTTTGTGTAACTCAGTGTTCTCCCTTTATCACTTCTGTGCCTCTTTCCAAAAAGTGTCATGATGCAGGTGACACTGATGCTGAATATTGTTTTTTGACCATTTTGGAATAATTTCATGGCAGAAAACTGCACCCTGAACCTTGACTAGTTGTCTCTCACCTGCTGCCTTTTGGTCCCAAGGAGGGAAAGCGAAAGGCTATTAATGGTTCAGTGTCAATCTGCTGTCACCTTTCCAAGAAAACCAACTCAGAGCTCTCCCTGAAGACAAAAATCTTTTCTTTGATGGACCCTTCTTCCATTGATTCAACTGAGGTGTTTTCAACAAAGCCATATTTGTAGATATAGATAGTTTTTAGGTTTTTTTTTTTTCCCAGAAAAACAGTGAAAAGAACTTGTTTGGCTTTGTTTTGGCTTTGCGTGTGCAGCTGCCAGCTTTAATCCTCAAACGTGGCTTGGTCTCAGTGTGGAAGCACATTGGTTCTTGTGGAAAAAGGTGTGTTTGAGGGAATGTGGATCATACCTCTGAGGAGACACACAGGACTTACCAAACACGATCGCCATGTTAAACATAAACGCGTTTTTGATCCTTCCCGAGATAATCATTTTAATTTTTTTCTTCATTTCAAAATTTCCCGTTTCCTTTCCTCTCATATTTTCTAACTGGTCGGGTGTTAGAATTCCGAGAACCTGCTTCTCCTTCCCACCCCCTTGCCTTCAACCTGTGTTTAACTACCTCCTCTGTTGTTGGTTCCACCCCACGAGACTGTTCTCACGCTTTGCTGAAAAACCTTGTTTTCACATGCATCCTTCCAATGATTTGAAACAAAGGTTTTAATTCCTTCTTTCCTCCTTGTGTCAATTTATTATCAAATTGTTTGATTTTAAATTCTTTTCTTGTCGTTTTGCAGAAGCCGAAAGCGGTATGCACTCTTCGTTAACTTTCCTTCCAACCTCCACCCTCTATCTTCACTCCTAACCACAGGACTAACCATTTGCCAAGAATTCAAGAAGAGAGAGATTATATAAATCTGTATATATAATCTCATCCCCTTGTCTAATATATATTATATATGTGTATTTATATATATGTGTGTGTGTGTATATATATATATATATATATATATATATATACACACACACCCGTCTCCAACTAGAGTCCATAAACCCAAAGTAGCCTGTTGCTGTTCTTGTTTGATTTGTTGATTCTTTTGGATGACGCACTAACTTCTTTGCAGGAAACCTAAAAAAAAAGGAAAGGCACAATCCTGTTTTCCGTCATGGTACAAATGATGGGGACAGATACTATTCAAGTTGAAAGGAGGATGCTTCTCTCCAGCCCTCTGTGTCTGTTTCTGTATTGTCCTGGTGTGTCTTGGTGTCCACTGGACTCTGGCACCGTCCTGTCTATGTACCACATCCACATCCCCAGCGACCTTCTCCTCCCTGTGCTGAGCTTCCAGTTTGTAGAGCGGAGTTCGTGTCCTTTTATCCACAAAACAGAGACCAAGCCCTTACACTTCTGATTTTGGTGATAACATTTTGGGTATTTTATTTCATGGGCAGTGTTCAGTAAAGACTTAGAACACTGCTACGAAATCGCCAGATTATCACATGTGATTTACTGAATGAGTACTATTAACTGAGACAAACTGATGGCTTTTTCCCGCTAGGGTGTTTGGGCATATTTCTCAATATAAAGTATCTCAGCTTTCACCATGTGACTTCACCTTGTTTTGCTGCTGTTTTGTGTTGCATAAAGCATGACTAAATCATCATGAATGTCATTTTTAGAAAAACTTTTTGGGTTAATACTTCCAGCATAGCTTTTCAATAATGTATTCTCTAAGACAGCATTGTTGAAAACATACTACTTAGATGCCTACTTCTTCGTCTTTTCAAGAGTCACTTTTCTCCGTGATTGTAATCACTGTCATGTGTTTGTGTCTGTGTTTGTAATTGTGTGTGTTTGGGTGTGTGTGTATTTGTGTGACCCTCTTTCCAAAGTCAGATTCCTCTGTGATTTTTTTTTCTAGTAGATTCGTATAAATAGAGGTGGCTTCCTGTCAGTTTGGTATTATTGATATGATCCAACTGCAAGAAGTTACTGCAACACTTTGCATCTTCAAAGGTCCACAGTGGTTGCACCTCTGCTGTTGGCTTTTGGCCTTTGAGTCCTTTTATCTTGTGGTGAAGGCATGTTGTAATGTAGGCATGATTTGTCCTAAAGTATACCAGAAAGTGACTTGGCTTGCTCCCAGAAACAAATATCCAGCATTATCCTTCCTAGATCAACTTTCTCATCCCCATCCCATGTGGCTAATATTTTTTGTAGGTGCCAAACATATTTTAAATTGCCATTTCTAAAATTATTGAAATGGAGTCAGGCTAAACAAGTCCTTGCCAATATCATTGGTGGACCACAGTGGCATCATTTGAGTCTAACCAACTGGGAGCAACCTTTATCATGCTGTCTGTGTGTGAGTCAACTGGGCTTAAGTACATTGAAACATGGAATATGCAACTGTGTCTCCTACATATATCTGAAAGTAAAAGTGTGTGTGTCTAGTTGTGTGGGACTCCATATATTTTAAAGCCCAGAAGAAATGAAAAGTTCCAGAAAGGTGATAAAATTTGAGATGTGGGGTTTCTTTGAGCTGTGTGTGTCCTAAGACAGCCCACAAACTACAGTGTAGTTGTAGTTTCTAAGAGGTGACACAATTGGTTCAAACAAAGTCCCAGCTGAAAGTAATTGTATATGAACTTGTGTGATCCAAGAAGCCTCTTCCCAATGGCATGATTCATCTGGGCATAGCATGAATTGAAGTCCTAGATGGTTCTTATTTGCTTGCTCTAGTTAATGAAGTCCCATTAGCTTGCTAGACACAAATATAATTACCATGTTATCCAGTACAATCTATGTTTTCACATGAGCTGTGATTTTTTTTTAATTGCCTGGGGAATGGTACATTACACTGACCAAAAACGGAGCGGGGAGGAGAGACATATACATCTATCCTATTTATCCATAATGGATAGAAGTTTCCTTTAAAAATGTATTCAGTTGAATCGCCAGTCATTGGTTGTCTCCAAAAACACGAAGCAAGTAAAGTTTATAGTGATCGATGAGGAGATCACTAGATGCTTTCCAGTTATTATGTACAAGGGGTGGAGAAAGGGAATAAATCGTTTTCCCCCCACCAAGCCCTGGTCTTCCAACCTGACCAGAGTTTAGTAAGAGACACCCGGTGAAATGTGACACAGCTGGAGACCGATGCTCCTCTCGTGGGGCAACCTGAGAGAGACATTTCCCTGTTGGACTGAACTGTGCCACAGTTCCATGAAGGTGCGTGTTATGTTTAGGAACACATATTTCAGTTATAAGTGAGTTGTGTTTTCAACACTGAAATCAATTGTTCCAACTCCCCACGTGGCATACTGTTTATATATTTGTATATTTGCATATTCATACTTAATGCCCCTGGGAGATTGTGAGCACATTGGCCAACCCCACCAGAAAGGTGTGGTCAAGCCTTTGATCGGCCCGCCTGATGAGAACTGCAGCTTGGTCTTTGAAAGAAAGCTGTGACTTCCTTTCCAAGGATTTGCAAGGGAAAGGAACACTTTTCGAATAGAGGCTAATGACTTATGCTTTTTATTCATTCAACAATTAGTTGAAAAGTGCCTGTTGCATGCAGGGCTCTGCGCTTGCTGCTATGAGAAACTCAAAAGTAAATAGAAAGTGATCATGTTTTTCACCCCTCTACTCAACTGTGGGCTCCTTATGGGTGAGTAAACAAAGAATTAGTCTAGATTTAGAAGTAGTCTAAGAGCAAAAGAAAAAGAGCGAGTGTCCTTGGGGAAGGGACCGTACCAACCCTGTGCTTCTAGCTGCCACTGGATGTTTTCCATTGAAATCAGTAAGGTCATGAAAGACAGAGGATAATTTATGTGTTCCTTGAAATGAGGGAAAGTCCAACTCTGCCAAGAAGATGTCCATGTTGGAATTCTGCTAATGGATATATGGACTTTTTTCCTTAGAGATTTTCTTGATTCTTCACATGACACATTTTGAAGTTTATCTCTGATAAGCTAGTGAATTAGACAAAGTTGGAGCCAAAGAACTAATTTAAAGCGGCATACAGGGAGGGCGACTTTTGGCAGTCATAAGCACAAAACAAACTTAACATTGGATATTCTCCTAAAGAGATCAAAGATCTTTGGACAAATTTACGTATTCCCTTTAGGAGGTCAATAACAAATTCTAAGGGTAGCAGGCATTTTGCAGGAATGAAAGGGGAAAAAAATGTTACTCCTTATCTTTTTATATTTTCAAAAGAGGAGGATTAACATTTTATTTACACTTTCTAGATTTGGCATGTGGACAGAAGACAATGTCTGAAATATCAAAAACAGTAATGTATTTCCTCAAAGAATTTTTGAAACTCTGCTCTTACACAGGGAATATTATATGTCACAGCACGCTGGACTCAGGGGCATGTGCTTCTTTTCTAAACCCTTAAATATGTGAGCTGAATCTAGCACAATGGGCATCTTTATGCATCTAGATTTCTTTCTTTCCTTATTCTCAAGGCCTGGATTCATACTTTCGGTTCCCACCCAGAAGGCTGCCTTAGCTTTATCTCAGTATCTGCAAATGCTGCTACCTCACACCTCTCATGGAGATGGTTTAAACCCTCTCACCCCTGTCCACAGGGATGAGAGGGCATCCTGAAATCACACGGTCTGTGAGGTCATTGGAGATGCTTTTGGTTTCTTCCCCAATCAGCCAGACATAAGATTTAAGGAACAAAAGATGCTCTACTGTGCAGACAGAAGTCAGTCCAAATGAGCCCATCTCCGGATGTTATGCAGGGATAAAATGTCTTGGATACTGCAGTCGGTGTAAAGGTCTTTTGATGTCAATAGGGTACATCCTGGGTCATTTATTATCACCAAGGACAAGACCTCTCATTTAGTTTTATAATCACGTAGCTCACCATTATTAGCAACCATGTATTTAAAACCTACTGTGTGCCAGTCACTCAGCACATAGTATGCACTTTAATTCTGTTACAAGCACTGTGAGCTACTGAATAGTCACCCGATTTTACAGATAAGGAGAGTGAGGCTTAGCTGCAGTCACATGCCCAAAGCCCGGACCCAAACTGATGAGGCCTGACGCATGTGCCTGTGTGCTTAACCAATATCGGCAGCACACCTGAGATTTGAACACAAACGTGCCTTATGTCAGCGCCCAAAATCTTTCCTGTCTACCACAATAACTTGTTTAAAGCAAGTTCAAAGGCTGCAATAAATTATCTCAACCTTGCACTCACGAGAATGTCAATTCCAAATTTTCACTAGAGGCCAATTTTTGTTTGCTGTTGATAAAGAACAGTGGAAATGCAAAAAAACTTTTCATTGACAGGAACCTTGCTTTCAGTGTATTTCACAGTGACACAGTGGGTTCAATCACTGGATTATGATTAATAAGCATGTAATGCAAAAAAGAAAACAGGATTCTATGTGAAGCTTGTTTTGTGCATATACATCACCAAGATGTTGATGTGGGTCAAAATAAATTTTGTTGTTCCAATCACAATAGGATTTTTTTTTCACTCCCAAGTTTTTCTTACATTTTTATATGAATACATATCAAAATGTAGACTTTTTCAATTTCAAGGAACTAGCTCCTTTAGGCTGCAGAAGTGCATGAGATTTTTCATGTACGTCCTTATACATTACTCTGGAGTGTGCAAGTCTTCACCCCATAACTTCATCTCAGGATTGGCAAGGTATTTTGATAAGAAGCCCTGTGTTCCGTTCCATGGGTCCAGGTAGAAAAAAATCTCTGATAATTTTGTTGAAAATGAAATAAATTTTGGCTTTATTTTTTTTGCAAGAATAAAAAAAGTAACAAAGCCAACATATATTGAAGCTTTTATACATTATCTCACTTACCTCCTTGAAGAAAGGCAATTATCATTATCCCCTTCTTGTAGGTAATGGAATTGAGTTCTAGGGAGGTTTAGTAACTTGCCCAAAGTCAGACAGCTACTAAGTGACAGTGCTGGAATTTGGACCCAATTTCTGATTGCAGAGCCAGAGCATGTAAGAACTGCTTTGCAGGAAAGAGGGTAAGAAAATGTGCAAAATCACGAATTCTGCCTTTCTAAAATGTCATATTGAATTGGCTTTGAAAAATGAATCCATCTAACCTGTGTAAGCTCTGACCCTTTCCCCTCATAATTGTGTGAAGTCAGAGGGCTCGGTACCCCAACGCGAAGAGCTGGCAGTGGGGTAATTAGGAGGTGCTTGTACAATGCTGCCGTTGGTTGCAAGCTGTGGTATTAGAGGGCGCTGCTCCTCTCTGATTCAGAGCAAATCTCCCTGCTGCCTGTGGTTGTAGGGAAGGACAGTCAAATCTCCCTAGCCTCTTGCTATGATTTAGTGTTAATAATAGAGATGACACAGGTTTGCTTTCCTTCTGTCAGGTCTTGTTATAGGTAATGGTGGCTGCTCTTGTGACCACAATTATTTTGCAATAATGGCCTGCTCGGAGTTCTCCCAACAGAACAAAAGTTCACCTGGGTCCTTCCTGTATTACTACAGACATATCATCTGTGGGCCACAGCACTTTTCAAGAATGGTTTTACCAGTGGAAAAAGATTACATGTTAATTACCATCCCTCATTTTGACCATTTTGGGCAGCTGATGACTTCCGTTAGACTGATTCCAGATATCTATTACCTTAAACACCAGCTTTTCAGATCAGAGGATATCTCTGTTGTATCTCTTGCTTCATTTAGAGTCCCTAAATTCAGTATCTGTTAAGCCCAAAGCCTCATCTCTGTCTCTGTGTAAGACATTCCTGTATTCTGCTTTTGATCTGCAGAAAATTAAACTTGTTTGTTTCATCCATTTATTAGGTTAGGATACATTTATCTCTTCAGTCAATCCAAACACAACTTGGTCAGCTAATCTATTTAGACCACTTTGAAAGAGGACAGTGTATGTTTAGGTTCCGACTCCCCTGCAAGGCAAGTTTTCTTTAGGGGTAACTTGCATTTGTTTTCTAACTACAGTTTGCCTCAACTAGGACATATATGCTAGACACACATCTTATTCAAACACCCCATACGTTTTTATAAACAGCAGATTGGAATCATTAAGTACATCCAACTGCTGACATTTTTCTTTTGCACTGTTTGGGTAGATCCAACTTTTCCTACATAGGCTGTACATGGAATCTGCTTCCATGTCCTTATCAATGTCATGAAGATGTTTGGTTTGTTTCCACATTGGTTATGGGTGTCTTGTACCATTCCCCGTGGTAACATGTGGTGTGTATACATGTATGCTTCCGTATACATATAGGGGTCCCATTAATGCTCTGTCATCTAATGGAAAATTGGTGTAGCATTAACTTTATTAGGCCAATAATGCTCCAACCTTGACCATCCATAGCAGTTTCCAAAGGGATTCATTATGATAGACTCTGCTTCAAATTAGACGGCCATGATGGCAGCTAGACTGCCCCATTATATAAACCCAGGTCCTAAAACCTAGATTTGCTTTGATTTCCTCCACTGGGAGTGTGCCAACCTGGGAGTTAACCCGTACAGCTTAATGTTTGGGGCAGTAGGCATCAGATTCTGGACAAAATCTTTGGGGAAAGCATTAGACTAGTGGGCCCCCTATAAAAACAACAGTAACATGTAGCCTTCAAGGTTTTATTCAGAACTCGACCTCACAAACTTGTCTTCTTTGTTTGTTTTTGTTCACTGAGCAGTATATTAATTAATCCTGGAAACCATCTTAAGATCCAAGAAGGTACTTTAGGATTTTTCATCGCAAGTGATGCCAAAGAAGTTAAGAGGTAAGAGTTTATTTTCATCTGGCTTTCTTTCTGGCCCAGCCATAGACATCTTGACCTACTGATACTGGGCATGCTTCCAAATGAAGGGGGCTCTAACCCCCAAGCTTCTTAACGTATCTATGGGCATCAAATGGTGCAGAACTTTAGGAAGAAGAGATTGTGCTTTCAAATGCTTGTATGGACACCTTTAACATAGACAATTCCACATCTCTGAATTGGGATAATAAAATTTTAGAACTAGGAGGCTTAGCTACCTGCTCTTTCATTTTATGAGGGAGAAAACTGAGGCTCCAAGAGCTGAGTGATTGTTCAAGATCATCCTAATTCTTGATGACCCAGAACAACATAACAAAGCAACTGGCTCCTTGTCCAGTGCTTTTTAGTTAATATTATCTGGACAAATGTACTTGAGAATTGTCTGTTTTCTACTGTAAGTGCAAAATGGAATTTCAAAAGGTTTGGATAGGCTGTGAGGGGTGGCTCATGCCTATAATCCTAGCACTTTGGGAGGGTGAGGCAGGAGGATACCTTGAGGCCAGGAGTTTAAGACCAGTCTGAGCAAAAGAGCAAGACCCCATCTCTACAAAAAATAGAGAAACTAGGTACGTGTGGTGGCATGAGCCCATAGTCCTAGCTACTCGAGGGGCTGAGGCAGGAGAATGGCTTGAGCCCAGGAGTTGGAGGTTACAGTGAGCTATGATGGCACCACTGTACTCCAGCGTGGGAGACAGAGCGAGACTGTGTGTCAAAAAAAACAAAAAGTTTGGATTAATTTCAAATGAAATCTGTCTGTAGCCATCTAGGTAAGTGGCTGAAGTTGTCAGCTTCAATTGTTAAGCCTCTGTAAGTACAGCCCAGGATTTCATTGGCTTCCATGTTTCATGACATTTTAATTAGTATCCTTAAGCCTGTGTGAGCAGCCTAGAGAATCATAGGGCTCTTTGCAGAACAACATGGAATATTCTTATATTTAATCCTATCCCATGAACTTGGGAAAAATTTACTAGGAGAAAATGTGATGCAAATGGTCAGACAGGTCACTCAGTTAGCCAATAATGTTACATAAAATATTTTAAGAGAATTATTAATTGTGAAGGTCTATACTTATTTATATAAGCCTATTGTCTTTGTTTAATGAGTTCCTACTTCAAGCCAAACCCATGCTAGGTGGGCCACCTTCTTTATTGCTACTCCTCTAAGTAACTCAGGAGGTAAGTCTTTCTAAACATCCAAGGCTTTGGTTTCCTTATCTGTAAATTTGAGATAAATGATTTATCCAAGGCCATATAGCCCATAAGTTAGTGACAGAACCCAGATTGGAACTGGTCTTTCCTTTTGTAAAACCTGCTCTCTTTCTACCAAATTTAGTAATACTAACGCACTGTTATGGAGGGCTTGCTATACACCAGCACTAAGGTACTAGGTTTTCTGTATCTATGAACTCGTTTAATTCTCACAGTAACTTCATGAAATAGGTAGATAGCATGACTATTTCCTACTTTACATAGGAGGAAACTGAGGCACAGTTTGGTTAACTAACTTTCCCAAAGTCACGGTGCTAACAAGTGATAAAGCCAGGATTTGAAGCCAGGAAGTCTGATTCCAGAGCCTCTTAATGATTTGCCTGGGAGTGAGCCTGACATGCTGAACACAAGATGATATGTGACAATGGGTGCCGATGGTTCTTTTTCTCGTTGCCCACTCTAGCAAACCAGCCATACTCGTTACAAAATCTTTCAGGAAAAAGAAAATATAAGATGGAGAAGCAAAAAAAAAAAAAAAAAAAAAAAAATCTTAAAACTGAGCTCTCTAATAACTTAAATTTAGTTCTGCAAATTGAGAAAAGATTACCATTATTCAGTTGTGGGAGAGAAACACCTCTCTGCCCAGTTCATGGAATCTCACTGCTCTTCAGGGGCATCCCGAGAACTGGGTTCACCTGAGAAGGGAAAGTGGGGTGAATGGGGCTGGAGCCCCCTGCCTTGGCCCCCTGGAAAAGAAGGTTGTGCTCTTGTCCTGACTGTGAGACCCAGAAGCTCGAAGCAACATCTCAGCACTAAGTACAGGAGGCTGGGGAGCACAGCGGCACCATTTATCACGTGTACCTCCCAGATAGCAAATATAACATGAAACTCCCATTTGTGTAATTCTATTTCCTATTGCATCTCTCACTAATGAATGTCACAAATACCAGGCAGTCCAAAAAACAAATTACCTCCTATATTAAGGAGTGCAATATGTCTCATTTCAGTGCTTTATGGTATTCACAAATACATGCTGACACAATCAGCTACACCACCAGCCTGTAATTTTCCGTGGTGTGTGATGTGTCAGAGCAAATGCTGTCAGTTAGGGGATTTCAAATAGATGAAGACTGCAGAAAACCACAGAGAAAGGACATTGGAGATTTGAATGAAACTAAACAAGTTTTGTAAAAATGGAAAAGTAGATTATGATGATCTAGTATTGAGTTTGCACCCTCCACTGCAAAACAGCAACAAAAGAAGTTTATGAATTCGAGCTCATAGAAACTTTCAGACACAGAGTTTTAGAAAAACAGGAATGAAACCATCCAATTCCAGTCTTAAAAAGGTCACTTGGGGAATGGGCATTTGGGCACTTGTCCTTTACTCCTTGCCACCAAATAGTTTCCTTTTTAAGTAATCTTGGAACATAGTCTTTAATATAGGACTCACAAAATGGTGGCCCATTGATTCAATTTGGCTTGCAGATATGATTCTTTTGAGTCATATTTAAAAAAATAAATTAGTTGCCAAGGTGAAAAAAGTTATGGGCTTTTATATAAAAATCCTTATTACTGGTTTCTCCTGAAAAATTGGCAGACCCAAAAATACTGGGAAACATTCTCAGACTCAGTCATTCATTCCTCAAATATCTATAAGCCACCTACTGCTTAGGAAGATCCATACAAGGTGCCATGGAAACAGTGGTGAACGATGGAGAAATGTCCCTGCCCTAATGGGGCTCACATTCTAGGGAGGAGAAAATTGCAGTTTTTTTTAAATTAATGATGAAAGAATTAATGCAACTGGGTCACTGATTTAGGTTGGGTATAAGTGAAAGTTTCTTCGAGAGGGTAGCGTTTGAGCAGAGCTAGAGATGAGGTTAAAGACCCATCATGCAAAGATCAGACAGCAAGAGAAGACAGGTGGGAAGAAGTCTACTGTGGCCAGGGACTCCGAGAAGGAAAGTGTGGCTAGGAGTAAAGGAGGGGACAGTGGGATCAGATGGAGTTAGAGAGAGAAGGGAGGCTGGTTCCTATACCACTTTAAAAGAGGTTTGGTTTGCTATAAAATGGAAGTCATGGATGGTTTTAAGCTGGGGGTGATGTGGTCTGATTTATCTCATTAAAAGGTCATACTTACCTGCATTGTAGAGAATGGGATGAATGGAACGGGAGAGGAGGCCAGAGACTCAGAGACTATTGCATGGTGTAGGGGAGAGATGATGGCAGCTTGGGTGCCTGGGGAGTGGAGGTGAAGAGAAGTGGGTCCCGCTCAGACTATATTTTGGGGAGTCCACGAACCCACTGATGAAATGGGTAGAAGAAGTGAGGGGAAAAAGAGGAACCAAGGATGAAACCTAGATCCAAGGCATAAGCAACTGGATGGATGATGACTCCATCTTACCAAGATGGCGAAAACTGGATGAGAAGAAAGTTTTGGGTGGTAGGAATTTAAGTATCCTATTTGGGCTGCTAAGTTGGAGGTGTGCACCAAATGTGCACATGGACATATCATAAAGGAAGTTGTATCTTAGAATCTGGGGTTCTGGGGAAAGGTGAGGCTGGAGATGTAATCCTGGGTGCTGTATCAATGAGGGTCCTGGTGAGAAACAGATGACACACTTCTGTGGGAAAAGGGAGGAGAGTTTTATGAAGGGACTGTGTCAAGTGTGGGCAGATAGTTAAGGAAAACCAGCAAGGGGTGGTGAAGCACCCCAGAGCCAGCAAGAGAGGGAAGCCACCCTCACCCTAGATCTGCAGTGTCAAGGGTAGGGGGACCATCAGGAGCTGGAGAGAAGGGCTATGATGTGGGAATGACTACCCAGCAGGAGCTTCGTCCTTCAGTAGAGAAGTGTCACCACTGCCATTTCATGGCCCAGCAGGGAGGGAGTGAAGGGGGTCATTGGGGTAAACTCCTCTCTTCCCACACTCCGGGCTCCTACTGGCCCTTCCCGATGACCACACACAACAGGAAACCAGAGGAGAGGAGACAAGAAAGACCATCCTTGTGGGAGGCAGAGATGGCCTTCTTGATGCTGTGTGACGCAAGGTCACCAGCTGAAGGCTTGAGTGGGAGGATGCGGTGAGCCGGAGAGGACGTGGAGAGGAGAGCAGAGAGAGTTGTTTTGGAGGGTGGGAAAGCAGACACCAGGAGAATGGAGAGATCCCAGGGGGGTGGGAACAGGCCCCTGGAATCCACAGCTGTGGATTTAAAGTGAGGTCAGTGTGCTTTCTTCGCGGCGACACTTAGTCACTCAGGTGCAGGTGTGCGGTGAAGTAGGGACTTTGCCAAGTGAGCATGACAGCGGCAGAGGTGGGTAGGGAAGAGAATGGTGCTTGCAGAGAAATGCCACTTGGCAAAGGTGGCAGAGCTGAGATGCTCTGTCTCCTCCAGTGGGGGGTTTGCCTCCAGGTCACCTCGGACACGCCCCAGCCCTCACCTCATTTCATGCATTAACCTTACTTGCCTAACTCTGGAAGACATTATGCTAAGGGAAATAAGCCAGGCACAGAAGGACAAATACCACATGATCTCCTGCATATGTGGAATCTTTAAAAGTCAAACTCAGAGAAGCAGAGAATGGAATGGTGGTTACCAGGTGGTGGGGATAATGGGGGGATGCTGGTCAAAGGATACAAAATTTAGGTTAGACAGGAACATGTTCAAGAGATCCACTGTACAACATGGTGACTACAGTTAATGCCAATGTATCGTATACTTGAAAGATGCTGAGAGAGTAGATTTTAAGTGTTCTTATCACAGAAAGTGATGAGTATGTGGAGTAATGTATATGTTAATTGGCTTGATTTAGCCATTCCACATGTATACATATTTCAAAACATTGTGTTGTTTACCTCAAATATATTCAATTTTTATTTATCTATTAAAAAATTATATTAAAAAAAAGAATCCAGCCTCAATGCACGGAGTAATCACGCTTTATCTTTCCAACAGTGTATCCGGGCTCACCATTCTTTCATCACACCATAGTGGTTTAAGACCCTGGGCTCTGGTGTCACTGCCTGGATTTGCATCCTGGCTCTGCCTCACCTAGCTGTGTGGCCTTGGGCAGGTCACTGAATCTCTCTGCGCTCCAGTTTCCTTATGTGTGAAACAGAGATTGTAATCATACCTCCTTCAAAGAGTTGTTTGAGAATCAAATATGTTAATGTTTGTAAAATCCTTAGAATAGCACCTTGGCCTATAGCCTGTGCTCTATAAATGTTAGCTGTTAGGATTGTTACCATTATTGTTGTTGTTGTTGTTACTATTATTATTATTATGTGTTAGGAACATCATATGGGGGAGACAATGGCCAAAGGAAGTGGAAGCAAAGTTACTTTCCCCAATTTGGATGTTTTCTCCTTTGCTTTCCTTCCTGACCGAGGCACACTGATTGGGTGCTTAGCTGCATTGCCACTCCAGGTAACGGTCAGCCAGCTTTTCTTTCTTTGCCCATGGCTGACAGCTGGCACATAGAGAAGCAGCAGAGGAGGTGCTAGGGTAGAGAAAGCACTGGATTTGGATTTGGAAGCCCTGGGGCTGGCCAAGCCCCAGCATGGGATTCTTTTGAACAGACTGTGACAACCTCCTCAATTTACAGATGAGGACACTGAGTCCCAGAGATCTTGGCTGCAAGTTCTCCAAGGTCTCTTTTGGATCCAGCAGTCTTGCCACTGGTGTCCAGCTAGTGCCCATTATAAATCCAAGTCCTGTGAAAAACATAAAAAGGTCAAGACTTGTGTTTATTGCTTCAGCCCTGGTCAAGGAAAAACCGCGTTTATCCCTGGCACCCAGTTCTCATTGGCAGGGGTAAAGATGCCAAGCCAAAGATTTGTTAGTTTCTGGATACAGAAGGTTGTAAGGTTGTTCCAGTGAATTTTATCACCTCCCCAGTACTGAAAGGACACAGGCCTCTTGTGCTGTTCTAGGTACTTTGTTTTTAAGTAGTGCTTGAATGATCTTATTTTGGATCTTATTTTGTCTTGTCCAGAATACTTTTGACACAGCCAATGGCCTCTAGAATAGCATATGGACACTTAGGTCAGATTAGGGGTTTTCTTGTTGATTAGTTCTTCCAGGACCCCTTCTACCCACCCACCCCTCAATAGCCTCTACTCATCCCAGTGGTCAGCTGAGCTTTGCTCTGTAGTAAGAAGAAAACCTTCATTTAGTGCAGGTTCTCAGGGCTGGATAGTATGGGACTTGGGCCAGCCAGCTTTGGAGTAAAATGGGCTGTGAAGTCCTAGAGAGGGGTTGATGGAGAACTGCCTCACTCGTGGCTTTTGTCTTTCCCTCTCCACTCTCTTCCCGGACCCTCTTTCACTTTGGCTGACAAGAAAAGGTGCTTCCAAAGTGACAAGGTTAATATTTTTATTTGACTGAGGAATGGCATACTTCTGCCTCCTTTAATATCTATTTGAGCAGACTGAGGGGCTTTCAGAGTTGTATTTAAACCCCCACCAAGGGCCCAGGAATGATTGTCCATGTGTTCCCAGGAGCAGCATCAAACGCTGTTCTCAGAAATGAAAGATGAGCCAGCAGACGCAGCGCATCACGTCAGCGACCTTTCTCCCGGTGCCTTTGCAAATGGAAGTTTACGAAAAGAAGCACTAACTCCAGTCACAGAATTCTGTGTTTTAAATAGATGGTTTTGCAACAAACATTTCCGTCTGCAAACGTCTAAACCTTTCAAAAGATTAAAGGAAATTAGTGCTGGCGTGTTTCATTAATTTGGCACCACCGCGGAGGAAATGTGGTACTCATTTCATCTGAGTGGATTATGAAATGTGTCAGTTTTTCCATTCTCTTTCTCCAGGGCATTTTTTTACTGCAAGGCCTGTCATGATGACATCACAGATCCCAAAAGAATAAAAAAATGCGGCTGCAAACGGCGTAAGTAGTATTTCTCTCCCCGTCCCCTCCCTCTCTCCTCCCTATTCCCCGAATCTGTTTTCCTTCTCTTTTTCCTATTAGAGAAACACTAAACATCAAGAGTTGTCTCGAATATGTTTATGTTTCACCCAGCAGTTTAAAGAGACAGGAAATAAATACCTGTCCTCACTTCGTTAGAGCAGAGGATGAAAAATCACCACCCTCAACACCCAGGAGGGAACCTAGTACCTAGCCTCACTTCTTGAGTCTAGGGGTGCCTCATCAGATGTGCCCAGTCTGACAGAGTCAAGTATGATGCGTAAAAAGGAAGACAGCTACAGCCATAGATGAAGGAGTGTTTTTGCATAGTGATTTCCAGTGGATGGGGCCACCGAGTCTACTCGGGTTGAGAGAGAAACTGAGTCTGAGGACTCGGTCTCCAAAATGGGAGTTGATTCTCCTTCTCTTTGGGATTTCTGCAGGTTTTAGTACCAAACACCAGAGTTGTCAATCGTGGTACCCTCAGACTGTCCCAGGAAAAGAACTTTGCCATCCTCAATGAGCTTCAGTCGCCATTGTCCCAAGGCTGCGACCTGCAGTGCTCTTGCTCAAGCACCACTGCTCTTTGGGACAGGCTAGGTTGGGCTCAGCAGCTTCTGACATATCCTGTCTCAAGCCCCTTCTGAAGCAGTTTGCCAAAAGGGCCTCTTGTGAAAGACGGAGTGAGTCAGGAACACTGGCTTGCGATCTCCTGAGATACCACGACTTAAAGTGGCCTTTGCTTTGGGAAGGCTGTGCCTTTTGCAGTAATTATGCTTCATTGCCTAATAAAAATTGTTCTCAACCTTAGAGAAAACAAAAATCATGATGCCTTCCTTCCTAAAGTGATTTATCGTCTTAAAATCTCCTTGGGATCATTGCTTTGATCCTCACCATAACCTTGTGTAAGTGGGGAGGGGTGTTATTAATCCTATTTTACAAAAAGAGGAAACTAAGCTTCCAAGTTTAATGAGAGGATGAGATTGCAGACAGTCACACAGCCCGTGTGCAGGGACCCAGGCTCGCCCAAAGATCTCTTTTGATACTTGTTCTCTGAGTCCTCTGATCTTTTTTGCAGAAGGGAAGGGCGAGATGGGTGATCTTGGGTCAGATGAGTAAGAACATTTATGAAAGATCACCCCACAAAATACTTTTTCACAAGCAGAAACCAGACAGAAGAACACCATTCCTGGGATCTGCCAATGAAGTAAGGACTTTTTTCAGTGCACTCCTAAGGGTGGGGGGCACAGAAAATGTAAAACCAGTAAGACATAAATATCACTCTGTTGGCGCACAGGGAAGTTCCCCAATCTCTGGGGCAAATGCCCATGGGGCACACTCTTGGTTTGGTGAAGTTTCTATAGAAATCTTCTCAGGCTGGTTCCCAAGTCTGGGGCAGCTTAGGCCCACTGTTTTGCCTCCCCCTTTCCCAATGACTTAACACACATGGTCCGCCTCCCTGACTCTGTCACCTTACTAAGATGAGTATTTATTTATATCTCAGAACAAAAGACTCTAACTTCTTGGGACCTGAGAATTCCCTCATTCTGACAACCTACCAGGAAGAGCATCTAAGAGAGTGCAAGGCACAGAACACCCGCACTCCCTACCCAATCCCCCCAGACACCATGACTCAGACGACCCTTCCCACCAGGCAGTCGGCCCCAGCCCTGCTTTGGTTTGCTGTGGACACAGACGCACAGCCCAGCAGAAGGAACACAACGTTCCAAGGGTAGAGGCACATCAGAGAGAGCAACAGATCCAAGAGGGCGAACTCTCCTGT
The DNA here is from genome assembly GCF_020740605.2 of Lemur catta. NCBI lineage: Eukaryota > Metazoa > Chordata > Mammalia > Primates > Lemuridae > Lemur > Lemur catta. The sequence goes on from NC_059141.1 coordinate 53,520,930, forward strand.
AAGGAGACGCTTGTAGCGAGGGGTTGGAAAAGGCAGGAGAGCAATTCACGACAGGGTATTAGCCAGTGGCTTGCCCCACAGGGGTATCAATGAAAGGGCAAGACTATGACTCGCTTAAGGGCAAGACTATGACTGACTTGCTTATCAATTCTCCATTCACATATTTTTGAGTACCCGCTTTGTGGTGCTATTCTTAGTGTCAGGGATGGAGCCATGGACAAGGCAAAGCCCCGTCCTCCTGAAATCGTCACTGTAGTGAATGGAGACCATGATCATGTCAACAGTTACGTAAATTCAGAGAAGAGCCCCACGCTAAGAAGAGAGAAGAGACTGCCTGAGGGTGTGGGGAATCTTGTGGGGGTGCTACTTCATAGCTTGGAAGGTCAGGAAGGCCCCATCAGGAGGTGACATTGAATCTGAGACCCAATCTAGGTAGGGAGAAGAGCAAAGGCAGGAATGAGCATGTAGTGTTTGGAAGACGTCTCTGACTCTTGTTCTAATAGTGGAACATCCCTTATAGGACACAGCAGTGGAACACGGCAGACACCTTGTAAAGTCCCTAGAAATAAGGATTTGGCCTCTAGAGTATTTTTCCATCTTAGTTCCAGGCAAGTGAACAGTAATGGTCAGTGGTCTTTAGCTTCATCCTGGAGGGAGAGGCACATAATTGTTTGAAATGATTTTATTCTCTTCCTTTCCCTTCAAGTGGGTTTCACTAGTGAAGGGCATGATCTCCCAGCGTGCACAGCAGATTGCTGCAAAAGGCCTGCCGCTGCAGAGCTGTGCCAGTGTGACACGTCTTGCTGTCACCCCCACCCCCTTCCCCAACCTTGGGCTCCTCGTCTCCTAGAGGCCCTCGGCTATGAGGTTAATGTTTGACTACAACCAGAATTATCCAAATATTGTTTTTCCTAATTAAAAGGCCATAGCACAGAGGGCAGAATGCATCTGTGTGTGTGGAGTGAGGGGGTGATTAGAATGAAATTAATTATTGAACATAAACCTCCCCATGCAGGACAAGCAAGTGAGAAAATTGGAGAAGATATGTTTTGGTTTCAAAGAAACCTTGCTTAGAAGGCACTAGGATGGTTAATAATGCATTAGAGCGTCCCTGTGCCATTGGATAGACATTGCCTGGTGCCCTGTGTAAGTTGGAGAGGGCAGCTGACCCATGTAGTCATTTGTCCAAACCTGTTAGTCTAGGTACTAATAATTCACCTGGAGTGATACATTCCATGAAAGCAGAACTAGTGACAGTCACAGCTCCTAACCCTCCTCCCCAACCCCTTCTTCCCCTGCCTCCCCCACCCCTACCTTCCTATTCACTTTGATTCAGTAACCTTAAACATTTCATGTTATATTATCTGGAGAAATACTGAGTGTGGACATTCCATTTCTGGCAATCCTGTGGTAGTACAGTTTAACTTTTGCATTTCTTTCCATTTCTTTGTAGCTCTCCATCAAGGAAGAGAGTCCAATTCAGCTGTCTGGCCAAGGAACAAGCTCTCAGGGTCTACTATTTACCCATTTTCTTTTTCTGTATAACAAACCTGGTCTAATGATTTACATTTTTTTCCCCAGCCTCTAAAAGTTTGCCAAAGGGTGGACTCCTAGGGGACAAGTCATGTCTAGATTGATATGTTTGAAGGAATTTTCTTTAACTTCTAATCATTGACATATCTTTGATTTATTTTTTTTCTCTTTGCTGCCTTGGAATACCACCCCTACTCTATTTTAACTGCACACTGGTAGTGATATATTGTGAGTAAAACGGGTTCCCAGCAGCCCAGAGTCCAGTTCCCCCTGTCTTTCCCTAGAGGAGATACTTCTTTTATTTTCTGTACAGTTTTAGTTTCTTTTTTACTTTTGGTATTTATGTTGCATGTAGCAGTGACATCATGCCCCAACTCCCCCATCCCCCAATGCAGTCTGCAGAGTAGCCTGGAGCTGGAGGGTCTGCAGGGAGCCCACTCTCCGTCCATCCACCCCAGCCCCCAGCTCTGGCCAGCTTTCGGAACTGTCTTATTTTTCCACTTAAAAATAAGACCTTGACAGCAGTGTGTTTCTCTTGAAGGCTTTGTCTCAGGACTTTTAAGGGACACTGATTAGGCTGAGGTAATTACCACTATAGCTCTAGATGCCTTGTCAATTGGAGTCCTTGTCATGCTTGGCTTTGACAAATTATACTTGGTCTCCTCTGCTATTGAGCTTGAATTTCTCTCCTGAAGGAAACACGTATGCTACATATATATTCCTGTGTTGTGATATATATATGATATGTACCAGTACTCTATATGTAAAAATGTGAATTTTTATATATAAGAGCAGAGATATTTCATAGAGAGGTATATTTATTACAGTATATGTACCTCTATATACGAGAAAGCACTTGCTAGAGAATTAATTGGAGACTCAACTTAGAGACTGTAAGTATCTAAACTGCCTTATTGGAGACAAGTATTTTCACAGTGGTAATTATTTCCTACAGTCTATGAAGTTCCCTTGCTTTAAAATAAGTTTCTTTTTTAGTCAATACCCAGTAGGACACACCCAGTTCCTCTGAGTGTTAGCTAGACATCTTTGAAGATCAATTCACTTGTTTAAGATAGAAAAGATGACTCAAGGAGAACATTCCATTTCATCAATGAGCTATGTAGATGTCTAAACAAGTCAATGCAGTTCTCTGAGCCTCCAAGTTACTCAAGGAGTAGGATGCCCTCTCACTCAATTAAGATGTGACCATTGAGGAGGAGCTTTTAAGGCCAGCAATGTGACCACAGCAATGCTGCTCTCAGTGGTACCAGCAATGAGCTTTGGGTCCTTACTCGTACATAAAACTCCACTGAAAATGAGACCCAACCTGTAGAACATTTCAGTCCAATGGCTCTTGGAGAAGACGTTTCAGCACTTGGTCCTTTTCATGTTCCTTTGCAGCAGAAGAGGCAAGTTGATCATCTGATTTTGGCTAGTGTTTGGAGGGTATAAATTGCTCAATGTAAAAACAAAGCAATGACCTTCTTCAATTGAATGCACAATTCTGCCAAAATAGACTCTGTGGCTCCCTTCACCTACAGGACCCTTTTAAGGATGGCTTGACGACATGAGCCACTTTCGTACCTGCAGAGCTACCTACTATAGCTAATCCTCCTTCAGAATTGGAGGGAAAATGTGATGTCAATCAGCAAACAACTCCAGTGCCAAATACTTCTGCCTTCCCCAGCCACAGTACAGTTGTTGCGGGCAGAATCACCTAGCTCAGTGTGCTCTGTGCCGTTGACATTAAACAGCTTTTTCTTTCTCCTCTTTCTGTTCTTGGAAAACCACCTGGAAGACCTTTCTTCTTACTCCAGAAGTTAATGGGAGGAATTTTGCTCATTGAAGACATCGTTCCTCATTTATAGGACTTGAAGAAATGTTCTCTGATCCCCAGTGCCACATCAGTTGCCTCAACCTTAAACCTCAGTGGACTTTTTCTTCCATGGATATTTTCATTGGTAATTTTAGTTGCTGCAGAGCACATGGAAAGCAGCTCCAGGGTTCATGCTTGGAAATAATTCTTCCTTCATTGGACTGAATTTAAAAGGGAGATTGTGTTCTGAAAAGTATCTATTAACTGAGTGGCAGATTTTTTTTTTTTTTCCTTCCACACCAGTCTTCCCTTGAATTAGCTCCATCTGAAACCTAAAATATGTGTCCCCGGCAGTTGGAAAACTCCACCTGGGCCTCTCAATCCAGCACTGCTTTTCCTGCCCCTTCAAATCCACCCTGGAAATTAAGATTCTGCAATTGGAAATTGGCTGACAATTTGGTTGCTGATGCAGGAAGCAGATGGTGCTGAGGATAGGATGGAATCCAACTCTCCCTTCCATTCCAGGCTTGGCTCCAAAGTGCCAACCAGCAGAGAGCAGCTGATTGTCAGTTTGACTCAAGGAAAGAGCAGTAACTAAGCTACATCTGCAGCAGCCACCTCCCTACAGGTTTCCTCTCTCATGACCAGGACCTTTGAAAGTAGAGGAAAAGTTGTCCGAGAGCACATCTGAGAAATCTTTCCATTTTAAACACTCAAGAGTAAACAGACAGTGTTGGTGATGTCCATTAGGGAAATACTTCTATTTTGTCTCTATAAATAGTACTAGGAAGTCATAGTGGGAATATTGGTTGATTATCCACTTTATTATGGTGAAGAAAAGCACATGAAAGCTCTTTAAGCTTTTTCTTAAATTGTGAAACTGCCGGGGCCAAGTTCTTTGGAGGAAGGTGAGATGCAGGGTCTAATTCTTGGCAACCACGTAAACTCTTTGAATCTGTGGCCCTGGTCCAAGAACAAGAACCTTACGATGTGGGCCAAAGAGAAAACTGAGTCCCTGGAGCCATATATTTCTGCTTTCCTAGAGTTAAGTCGGCCTAGGGGGGCAATGAATTGACTGTAAAGTTCCAAGAGCCCTAAGACAGAATGACAAGTAGCTACAGTATTTATGTCCGCCAGAAACACACTCTTGTCTGTCCCCTGTCGCAGGAAGCTGCAACAGGGCTTTGAAGAGACCCAGTCAGCTGGTGCTGAAGTAGTCCTCTGCTGGCCACAGCTGCAGAGCCAATGTGCTTGCCAGTTGCCAGTTTGGCCACCCTAGGACCGTCTCCCAGGACCTCCCACCCCTTCATCCCCGCTGCCCCTAAACATCTGCTGTGGATCGCGAGAAGCCATTGAATTGAAATGACACTGCACATATTTCAATTCTTAGAGACAGCAGGGCCCTCTTTCTGCTCTTTGCAGAGAAAGGCTAGTTCCGGTTGCCTGTGAACTAGCTGCTCTTCCACACTGATCCACTAGATGTCCTCGTAGCTCCATTTTGTATTGCCATTGTCATCCTGGGGAAACCTTTCCTGAGGATTGGGATTTGGGAAGGGAGCCATGGGTGACTACGTGAGAAAGAAAATCAGCAAACACTAAAGGAGAGAGGACACTTGATGTGGCCAGAGAGTAGATAAGAAACTTATTTCTGTTTTAAATAAATAACAAAGTTGCACTTTGAAACCGAACCTTGGGGGTTTTAAGTGGAACTTAAATTAACCTTCTAAATGAGTTCTAGAAAAGGAAACAATCACTGAGAAATGGAAATTAAACACCAGCAGTTCTGAATATCCATGATTCACTGAAACAAAAATAAAGGATTAGGGAGCCAGAGAGAGTTGAGGGAGATGAGGGGTGGTAATGTCCATGTCAGGAAGTCCACGATTTAATTTTAATATAATTTTATTTTACAACTCGAGAGTATCATTTTACACACAGAGTGTCCAAATCTTCTGGAACATCTCTCACTGGGGAGGAAAATCTTCATCAGTTTTTAGTTAAAGAGCTTGTTTGCGATTTGTATAATGGCCCAGAGGAAATCTCTTCCTGGCCGGTCCACATAGCCTTCGAGCCTGATGGATCATTCCACCAGCTGAGAGTTCAGAATCAGCCTTACCTGTTAAGAAAGTGGACCCCGAAGTATATAGGTGAAGACATCTGACAGGGAGTCAATGGAAATGGACTATTGCAGAAGTAGAGAAAAAGAGCCACCCTACCAGTTGGTGGCATCTCGGTCTAGACATTGTGATTCATGAAGGTTTGTCAACGTGTGGGGCTCAATTGCTTTTTTAACTGTTTCTGTCTTGTCTTAGAGATGCTCATTGGTCATTCTTGCTGATTTTTTTTTTCTTGTGTGTGTGTGTGTGTGGTGTTACTTGTTTGTCTTTTGAGATTTCTATTTTGCATTTGGTGTGAGTGTAAAAATGACTGGGAAGGAATGACAAGTAATGGCATGTTTTCTTTTTTATGCATATGCTGCTTTGGAATGTGACTGCTTATAATTAACAGTTAATCTTCTTATAGCAAATGGTTTTTTGCTGCTTCGATTACCAGTTTCAGCCTGTTCCTGCATGCTAACAATATGAAATTTTAGAACAATGCATGGTCTCCAGAACAGCTAACAATGACAGTTGCAAACAGTCCCTGAGAGCCACTGGTTTGACGCTGTGTTTCCTCCTGAACTCTTATCAAGTAGGAGGTTTACATCACCCATTGTGACATGTTTTCCTCTGACAAAATAGTTTCAAAAGTTATCCCATCCCCATCATCCCTTCCCTTGTCGTTAAAGATGGTATATTTATAAGAACTTTCTTTCTCCGTAAATGTGTCAGATTCTATTATTGTATATAAACCCAAAATGGCAGTATGGAAATGAAAACCAGGGACTGTTGCTAATGAGAAGCATAGCATTTCAGAGTTTGATGGGCTTCTCTTCTGCTATAGCATTTGATTAAAAAATTTTTTTCAAAACAATTTATCTGCAGTGAAACAAAAAATCATCCAAGTTTCCCTCTTCTGTGTAAATAACAAATTAATATTTCCAGTAAAACAACTAAGAAGGAAAAATCAGGGGAGTCATCTCCAAGTCCTATGCCAGATCTGGATGCATTTAAGATAAATTTATTTTCATGTCTTCGATTGAAGACCTTTTTTCCCCCTTTCTTGACTTCAGCCATTGCTGTTTGTTTGGAATGTCTGGGCATTGACACCAGGCCTTCTAAATTCCTCTGATCAAAATGCTATAGTGGAACTTTTTTTTTTTTTTTTTTGGTAAAAAGCTAAGCTCAAAGGAATGATCTACCACCCATTGAACAGGGCTGGGGCTGCATGATGATCTGAACAACAGACTAGCTAGGATGCTAAAAGAACATGTCACTAAAAATGTGAGCCAAGTTTACAAGAATGGAGTTGCTGCTGAAGAGATCTCTCATTCATCTCCCCCAGTGCCTGTTCTTCACAATCATAACGTTACCCTTGCTTGACAGATACACTGTATGGCAAGTCATAAAGGTCTTAGAACAGGACTTGACCCATTTGAGAGATTTAAACCCCTCTTCCTGGTGACTGTAACATTCAAACAGGGCAAAACCACAAGCCATATTTTAAAATAAGAGTGCAACCATTCTCTACAAAGAAAAAGAAAGGTGGAGGGGAGGATGACTTTCAAAATGGAAGGTGTGGGCACAGGGAATAACACCTCTCCAGTGTAGGTTTACTGTTTGGCTGTGATGCTTGGAACAAATGTGAATTCTTCTCCCACCTTGTGCGAGAAGCAGGCTGGTTCATGCTAAGTGATAAGCAAACATGTTTGCCTGTTGTAGCATCAAAATGAGGTACAAAAGTTTCTCTTGTTGTACTGAAATATAAATTGGCTTGAAGGGTAAAGGAGAAGGGCACTGGAAACTTCTACAGTGACTTCCAGCAATTTTTGCAGGTTAGCACCCAGGTTGGATCCCCTGGCAGTGCAGAACCTACGGTAACAGCTTTAGAGGAGCTATCAATGCTGTGTGCAAAGCCCAATAAGATAATTCACATGGGACCTATTCTCTTATTTCATGTTTTATAATTTTTAATCTATTTGTGGCCAATATTTTCTGTATAGGGAAAACAAAAGTATGATTGGTTAATACCCTGATTAAACCAATAGCCTAATTGCTTTCTGAATTTCTGGTGGGTGGGGAGAGAAAAGCAGATGTGATTTTCAGATTCTCTCAGCTTTAAGCAGAAAATACATCCATGAGTAGCTAAATGCATTCCAACAGGCCAACATCTCATACGCTTTGGGTGATTTCTTATTTGTGAACTGCCTTTAATGTCAAATGTGCAGTGTTAGTCTTGAGTAGCTGCACGTCTTATATGGACAGATTTGGATATTTGTTCTGTCAAGAGTAAATTTAAATTCCTGTAGCCATCATGTAAACTCACTCTCGGGAAGTTCAGCAAAGGCATCCTCAGTTTCTATATTAACACGTAATCGTTTCACATCTAATTTGATGAAAGCTTGTCCCGGGCTCTGCCTAATGCCCAGAAATGGATGGAAATTAGAAAGCCTACATATGAGGTATTTTTGCATCTTGCAAAAACCATTTATTGTACCAAATAAGCAATTGATTTAATTGATTGGCAGTGTGTATATTCTGTCCTCCTGTATTTAATTGTGCCAGGGGAAAAATGTTGGTTACATTTTTGCTGTCTGTAATTTGCTCTTCTTCTCACCCAAGAACTCGACTGTATTCAGCCATGCCCTTTTCCTGTGGTCACCGCCTTACCTAGGGGACAGAAATAATCCGCAACAGCCTTGGGGGACGATAAAGGCAATTTATATTTTCACTGCTTTTTTGATGTACAACCAAACTGTTATGAACAATCACTCTGCATTTTTTTCTGGGTCAAGACTGTTAACGTGAACTAAGACCTGTGTTCAATCCCTTCAGCTCCCTTCCAGCTGCCTTGCTGTGTGTGACCTTGCCATTAACTGCCACTCTTCCTCTCCTCCCATCCAACCACATGGTTATAGCCAAGATGTCCATCTACAAGAGAATGAGACGGGCATGTTGTTTTGATTGCGGACGTTCTGAGCGTGACTGCTCGTGCATGTCAGGCCGTGTGCGTGGTAACGTGGACACCCTTGAGAGAGCCTTCCCACTTTCTTCTGTCTCTGTTAATGATTGCTCCACCAGTTTCCGTGCCTGTAAGTTCAACCTCGACACACGCAGTTCCGTGTCTGTGCTGTCTGTAGTACCACCCCTGTCTTGTGCTGTGCCCTGTGGTTCTGTGAGTCAGTCGGGCTGATGTTTCCCTCCCATTGTGATCTCCTATGTGGTGATATGTCGCCCAGTTGCCTGTGTCTCTGTGTCTGTGTGGGCAAGGCCTCCCTTCGGATTTTAACTCATTGTGCTTCTTGCAATAGCGTGCAGGACTGACATCGCAGTCATCCTCTCTCCCCTTTAAATAAGTACAAATGGAAATTAAAGTGACAGCATATCACATACTATATTAATATTGAGGTATGTGGAAATGTACCTCTTAATATTTTGGGAAGGGCTATAAATTGGATTATATCAAAGGGAGGAAGGAAAAGGGTGTAGTGAGAACAAGCTAGCTCTAGTATTAAGTTGCTTTTAGTGAGCTTAGTTTCTTAGTGTCCAAAATACAGCAGAGTTTCAACGCAGATGGGTGTATATATTTTTTTCTTTTCTTTCTCTTTTTTCTTTTCTTTTCCTTTTTTTTTTTTTTAATCGTGTCTCCCTAACCTATATCTCATTCCTCCAGTACCAGATTTTGTCCCATGTTCTGGAAAGAGTACTCTGAATCTGCCAACCTACATAGGCTGGTGGGTTCTAGAACTTCCTCCAGGAAGGCGGCTAATTCAAAGGATTGTTCCATTAATATCTTTTATTTTTCCAACAAGCTAGCCTCTGTTTAACTAAGGTATCAGGTGGCAATTGTGATCCCAAATAACAACAAAAAATACAAGTCATGAACCTCCATGATTTCTTGAGTCCATAGCACAGGCCTCTGAGGTCAGTCTTCTTTGTCATGCACAAGCTCAGAGATGTTAAAGAACCTATTAAGGTCATGCAGCCGGTGGCTGGAAAGGCCAAGGTGTACCTGATTCCTGAGACGCCCCTCATCCTTATCCTTGTGGTGGACTTTACTGTTTTACTGATATAGCTCATGGGTGAAGTTACTGAAAGCTCCAGTTTGAGACACTGGGATTGTGGGTCCTTGTCCAAGTGAAGAAGAGGTTGTGGTTCCATTTGAGGTCTTGGATGCTCTTAAAGTATGACTGTAGCCTTGTTTTCACATTTTTGGTAGCATAGATGGTAGGAGACAATTCTTGTTTCTGTGCTTCGTCCCTTCCTCTTTAGAGCACTTAATACATTGGTGACCATATTGCCATCCATCCTCTCCCCTTATAAGTGGCCAGAGATGGTTCAACTAAACTCTTACAAGTAGGGGTTGGTTTACACTGATGTCAAGGAGGAAGAAGAGCACTTAGCTCTTAAGCATTTATTCCCATGGACAATGAACTTGCGTGACTCACGTGCAGTGTTGAAGCTGGTCCCAGCACAGTACCCCTGTGTGGTGCACCTGTGTGGAGGTGTCTCACATCACTGTGTGCCACCCCAGGTGCTGATGTTTAAGTCCAAAGTTCAGCTGTGAGGTGTGGTCTGTGCATCAACTTGTCTTAGAGGCATTTGGAAAACTCTGAGGTAGAACCAGAGAGTCATCCTTTCTCATTTACGATTTCCTGCTCCTCCAGAACAGTGCCAAGGTACAAAATTCATTTAAAAGTGAAATCTGATGGGGTTTGCATTGAGAGGAGTTTTGGACTGGCCCAACCACATCGGCCTAAAAGCTTGGAAAGGAAGTTTCTGTTAAAATCCTTACAGATACTGCCGTCTGAATCCTTATCCCTTTATTCTCCCTGCATGAGTTCTCTGCAGTTCATATGCCATGACCAAGATGACCTAGGTCACAGCTGCACAAGGAACCTGTCTGTCTACGATGTGCAGTGAGATACCAGGTTCAAGGTGGGCGCTGGGGAGGCAGAGCAGAGGGGTGCCGAGGTGGCACGATTTGGCCACATTTCTTTGATTGGTGGTGGTGAAAGTAACTACCAGCCACCTGGGTACCACCCTTCTGCCTAATGCACAACTGCTGTTCTCAATTAACTACTAGGCTCTAAAACCTTGGCCAAAGACTCAGTGGAAAAAGGGAAGAAGCCACTCTGGCTCTGAGCTAGAGCCCCATGGTCACGTCACATCTTGGCACTGGCTGACAACACCAATCACAGCAAACTCTGTGTCCCCTGCTCAGGGCTCATGGTGCCCAGTGTGTGTAATTATGATTTGATTCAGGAGAAACCTTAATTAGAGGGATTTCTCAGCTCTGCAATTTAATCCAAGTGTGGATGGGGGCCAGGAGAAGAAACACTTGGGGTGGCATTGTCCCGTCCTCTCAGAAACCGTCTGAGCGTAATCGTCTTGTCCCTCCTGCGCCTCCCAAATCAGCCCACACCGTGGAACACATGGAGCTTTGGGCTGCATGTCCAAGCCTTAACTGGTATTGACAGCTCAGGGGGAGGTTGGCCTTCTCTGTTTCATCAGTCGTCACTCTATCAAACAAAAGCAGATTTCATCCGTCCCTGTGTGAGACCACTCACCTTTGACCATTAATAATAAGTTAGAAAAATCCATTTCAATTTGAGCCCCTTCGTGGGCCCACATAAGCCCTTCTTCTCCAATTAAAAAATGTCTGTCTCTGCTCAGAATTCCACTGGCAGCGCTCCAGCAGCGGTCCCTGGGCGTCCCTCGCTGGTGGTGGGGCTGGGTGGTGCCCATTTGACGGAGTGAGTTGACTCCAGAGCAGCGGCGAGAGTGGGCTTTTCATTAAATATGAGCAGATGTGAAGTGTAGAGGGTTTGACAATTAGAAATGGCAGGAGAAGGGCCCTTGAATCAAAGTGAGGTCAGATGGGCGGATCAGATTACTTCTCTTACATTCTTTAGTTGTTCTGAAAATCATTTTGAATTAGTGTCAGCAGAGCCATGATGGGTTTTGCCCTTTGTCTTTTATGCTAGGGCTGTATTGTTTCCCAAGACACTCATTAAAGGTCATTATACTATTACGGAGCTTGCTTTGGTCGCAGTTTCCCAGTTGAGCCAATGTGCTTTGGAGACTGTCTAATTTATTTCTCTCTTGCTTTTCGTCTCCCTCCTTCCTATTTCTTTTCTTATAAGGGAAAAGATTTCCCTTTTCAAGGGATGTTAAATTGAAACACAAAGTCCCATTATGTGTTTTCTGAAGTGGGAAGAGAAGTAGCTGGTTCCCAGAGGAGCGGTAATATATTAAAAGTGTTCACACAGTTCTAAAAACCTGCCTTCTCACAGCAGGGTCTGCCTCTGGGCGCACCTCCCAGTGGAGGTGTGGCCCATTACTGAGGATCAGGTGTTGGTAAGACACGTGCTATTATAACAGTTGTCCTCTTCTATTGAACTCAGGAGGAGATGTAAGGCCAGACAGTATTGACAAAAAAACCTTCATAGAGAAAGGATTAGTTTAGAAAAGACAAAAACAAAAAAGTGTCAGAAAAGTACGGCAAATAGCGACCAATACGGATGCATTGCAAAAGGATTTTAGTTTTGGCGAGACGGAATTGTTCAATAGGGTAGACTGGAATCAGTGCACATGGCATCATTTTCTGATCATCCTGATTTTGTTTCCATTTCAGATTGTCCTGGGCAAGAGTCCCAGCTCTCTTAAAAGATACCAGGATTGTATGGGCCCTGGCTGTTTTCAGAAGTAGTTGTGTTCTAGCACTATCAGATGTAAAACAATGTACCTCTAGCAACCTACATGCACACATAGAGATGTAGCTTCTAATCAGTTCCATTTATTCCCATTATAATTTTGTAACATGGACCTTTCTCTCTCTTTAGAAGTGTATTCTTGTTATTTCCATCTTGCCCAATCTCTGATTGCTAAGTGAAAGGGACAATTAAAATTATGTGGAAGTGACAACGTAGGACCATATTGATTCAAACCCTGCGGAGACCTGCCTGACATGATTCTGGTCACAACTGTCAGTAGCCCTGGCACAAACAAATTAACATGGTAGAAGAGAAATAGACCTTTAGATTTGCACTTGGAACCAGTCTTAGCTAGAGTACACGTGTGATCACTCACACGAACCTTTCAATTTACTAATAGTTTAAACCTGCGCAATTACATATAACCTTTTGAAAATGACTGGAGCTAATTTTAAATTATACATGACTTTTATTTGGGGTATAAATATAATACAAGGAGGCATTCGACCCCAGTGGTGAAGCCGAGAGAAGTCCAATACGATTAGGTTGAAGGGAGACATTCCAAAATCAGTTTAGTGTAATCTTGAGTCTTGTCAGATAATAAACAAAAATCAGCTTATCCGAATAGCCTTTGGTTTGTACAGGCAGAGAATTAACATTGTCAATAGAACTCAAGTCACTCGAGCGAACTAATGGCATTTTGAAGTACATAAAATCAGATACTGGGGCAAGGGGTGGAAACAGCTCTAGGAAAATGTCTATAGTAGGATGCACCCTATCCCGACAGTCTCCATGCAGCACCTATTAGAGGGAGATTTAATTTAATAATCCGCATTTAAAAATCAACACCCCATAATTATCTCATGCCTCTTATGTATAGTTTTGGGTGACTTCCTCAAACTCTCCAGTCCTAAATTTAATTCATTTATTTCACTTCTGGTCCTTGAAACCAATGGCAACCTCTTCCCTTCACCACGGCCAGTGAGAGTAAGGCAGGCGGACGAGAGCCAGAGGACACTAAGCACAAATCAATTTAATCAGAGATTTTCATGTATTTTTTTGAGCCCATTTATCCGGGTGTCTGGTTTCTCCCGTTTGCTCATGCATGTCTTGCTGGTGTGGCCTCTGTCTTTCCCTCCTCTCTCTCTCTGTCAGTGCCCACCACACACATCCATACCAAACACTAAAGGAGACTTTGGATTCTACTCTGGCTTTTTAGCTACCCCTGGCCCGTGCAGCCTGATCTGGCCATTTGCACTTCATCGTGGGAAGTGGCATCCTTTTCGCCGTCCCATGTGGCCAAGATGACTAATGCACCTGGGAGGGGCCTCTTAGGGTGCTTTTGTTGGGAGCAGGCAAGGCTGCAGCCGCCAAAGCCTCTCGCTTGGTTTTGGTAGCCAAACCGAGCAATGGGTTGACTGGAAATGTGTCTTGCTGTGGGCTTGAGGTCACTGTGTGTGCCGTGGTCAGCATTATAAGGCCAAAATCATGCTCAGGCAAAACTGCTTTTGAGAAGAGTCCTTTAAATGGCCCATCTCTAAGGAGCTCCAAGCAAACCAGGTTTTCATCCAGCATAAATCACTGTTTGTTTCGTTTTAGTGTTAGGTGAAGTAGTTGGCTTGCATTTGGGGACCTTGTGCCTCTGTCTCCCTCAAAAAAATAAAAAGGTGCCGTTGAATTCCTTAAGATAAACATGCTCTGAAGAGGTACCACATAGAGGTGAAAGGAGAAAGGAACAGTAGGCAAGAGGCAGCCAACTGTTCAAAAGAAATTCTTTGTCACAGGAGGGGGAGACGAGAAGTAGAAAGGTCAGAATGAGGGGAGATGGCAGGGCCCTTTGTGTGTGCCCCGTCACTGGGACACCTCTTCCCAGGAACACCCACACTCTAATAAGTCTCTCGGCTCTTTAAGGACAAACTAGGAAAGATGTCGGCATGCCACACGTAAGCCGAGCAGAGGTCCTTATGCAAGGTGACATGGAAATTATGTCTGCATTTTTATTTCAGGGCAGTGGCCGGTTGTCAGGATACTCACCCTGACAGGTCCTACCACCAGGCAGTGGGTTCTCCCTCTCACCTCCGCGGCGGAGGGCAGAGGTGGGGGTAGCTCTCCGTCTTCCCTCCTCCGCCGCTATCTCAGGCAGCACATGCCAGGGCCAGCCTGCCTTCCACTGCAGCCTTCCTGTCAAGGCTCTGCCTTGAGCCCCAATCCTGACCTTTACTGTATGAAATAAAGTCCTGATGAACAAGCAGAGGTTTGAATTAGAGCAGGCTCGGGGCAAATGTCAAGTCCATCTCTGCCTCCTTCCTCCACCTGCACCAGGAGCCTGCATTAGACCCAGCCTGGAGTTCGCAGCGCCTCAGGCTTTATGGGTCTGGGGAGACATAACTTATTAACAAAGAGTTATTAAATTTTTATCAATTTTACAACACAATGTAAATGCCTCCTATGAATCTACATTGTATTCATTATCATGTAAAACGTTAATTAAGTCAAAGTTGCATTTAATTTCTCTCTAAATGGGCCTCTGGGAAGAGGCTTTTAGAAACATCTGTGGGAGCGTACAGCTCGGGAAGCGGGCGTCCCCCCGCCCGCCGTCGGGACAGCCCCCTGAGCTGATGGCTATCGCGCGCCTGTGGCTAATTTGTTGTGATGTGATCGGGCACTGTCTCAAATTAGCATCAGACCAGTAATGGTGGAAAGCCACTCGAGGGAGGCTTGTGGGGCAGTGGCACAGGCCCTGCTCACTTCTGCCCTCAAATCCCATCCAGACGGAAACGGGCAGTGGGTCTGCGGCACCTCTGGTCCCCGGCATGCCTTGGGGTTCTCCTTCTCATATGGCACCCATCATTTCAGCTGGACACGTCCTTCGTGTGAGACGCACGCTTGTCATCTGGCCCAACTAATGTGGGACATTTGTCAGCACGTGCACGGGAAGGATCTCAGCATTTGGGATCTTTGACTCCAAGTCAACCTGGAAGCTGTAAGCACAGAGCAGCCGAATGGAAACCATTTTCAGAATGGAGTGGATGTGGAAACCATAAACAGGTCACGCTCACTGGTGAGGAAAGACGAAGAGGGAGGCATGCTAAGGTTTGCTGAAAAATTGTTGTCCTCCTTTGAGGCTAGGGTGATGTTTTTGTCTTATCTGAGCACAGGGGCACTACCCAAACACACCTGTAATTACGACATGTGTACTCCATGCCCTAGTAACTGAAGCTTGTTAATATGGTGGTACCAGGAAATGGCCGGTTCGTTAACTTGGATTCATGTTAAGGCTAGACTTAGTGTGGTCTCTACTCTTACCATATGCAAAGTACTCTGCCAACACAGGAAGGGGGGGCTGTGTGTTGTTCTTGAATTTAGCACTTGTATACAGTGTTTGCTGCATTGAGGCACTACTCTATGTCTTTGACACATGTTAATTAATCTTATCATGAGGTAGTAACTGGTCTTTGCAGTTGATGCAATTGTACACCGAGGCATCTGCAAAGCACCCCATTTACAAATGAGGCAACTGAGGCCCAGAGGTTAAATGATCTGCCAAGGGTTGCACCTCGAGTAAGTGGTACAGCAGGGACTTGGAGACAGGCTGTGTGTCTGCACAGTCTGTAGAGTGAATTACTGTCCTCACTTAGTTGAATAAGATCCGTAGGTCAGTTAGTCTCCTAGGAATGAGAAAAAGATGGGATTCTAGTAAGGGGACTGGAGACAACGTGGGGAATTCTGGAGCCCCCTGCAGAGCAGCTGGTCACCCAGGTTGGCTGGAGTTCAAGAATTGTTTAGGGGAGTGCAGGGAGAGGAGCCCCCCAAAGGGTAAAATAGGGCCCCGTTACTGTCAGATGCTAGGGCAAGGATTTTGCTAGTCTGTAATAGGGTAGAAAGCACTTAAGGTGTTGGATCAGGGAAATGACCTGACAGAGGCTTTGTTTTGGGAAACCTGCTGTGGCAACAGGGGAAGGAGGGACTGGTGGGAGGTGGCGGAGACCCCCTCTCAGGGAGGAGAAGCTGCTCTGAGAAGCCGTAGGAAGACAGGCTCGAGCAGCTGAAGCACATTACCCAAATGCAAATCCAAGAAGTTACAATCTTTTAAAAGAAACTTTAATTAATGGCTCTGAAGGAGTTGAATTCCATTAGTTAAATTGCATGAGCCTAATTCTTCTCAGCTGACCTGGCAACCATTGCGAGTCCTATCTGGGCTCAGTGCAGTTTTCTTCCCATTGGAGGAAGATTTACTTACCTCTGGCCCACGACTGGACACCTACCAGGTTGTATCCACTACCGCTGGTCCTCTGGATCTCCTCCCCCTATTCCCTTTTCCTAACCAGTATTTCTTCCTCCTTCTCACCATCCTCCCCAGTTTCAATGAGCCTCACATCCTGAGTGTGTGGAAGGTGACAGGTGGGCAGCTGTCAACTGCTATTGTGCGTAGTATTGGCCCAGGCTGAGTAGTAGACACAACGCGAGTGGGAGGCCCCAGCTGGGACGTGTGACTAGCCCTGAGGATCTGGGCTCCAGCAGCATGCGGTAGCTTCAGTCAGAGCTCAAGGGAATTATTTTTTAAATCCCTGTGTATGGCAAGGAGACTTTTCTCCTGCTATCTTTCTCAGGGAGATGGCATGTCTCCTTACATCTATGGAGGAAAAAAATAATGAAGTACTTCACATCCCATTCACTGAAAATCCGCTGCAGTTTTCAACCACTTAACCTACTCCAGTGGCAATACAAAACACATTTCCTGTGAAGTACGGCCACACAAAATCCTAGGAAGTCGTGTGGCATTTCTAAGTACCATGCACTATTTTCTTTTCTGTTTTATTTGTGCCTAAGAGCTTTGTCTGCATTCATAGTGTCTCTATGTCAGCATCCACGACTGTAGCATTTGTGCACACCGTTGACCTCAGAGGGGTGTTAAAACAGCATGCAAAGGTGCTTGACTCCTGGGTTCCCTCGCAGTGATAGGCTGTGGGTGCTGAGATGCCAACTTCTTGAAGTGGAATGTGGCCAGGTGCACCGAGCCAGCCAGCCGTGTGCTGTCCTTCTCTCTTGGGGGCTTTCTCCCAAACCAACATGCTTAGTTACCTAGCTAATCAGGGACTCCTCCATCCATCCCCGCAGTTGCTTGCAAAAGCTCTGCTTTCCCTGCCACCCTTCCCCCGACAGGGAATCTAAATGGACAGAGCCAAGTCTAGCCTTGTCAGACTCACATACTGAAATCTCAGAGTCAATTGACAAGACCTTTTTGTAAATAGCTAGGCGGTACCTGCTTTGGGGGGTATTGCTAGACATGTCCAGGGATTCTTGCTCTGAGGACATATTCTTCTGACGTCCAGCTCAGATAAGCTGGACTAACACAAGTGGCCTTTCTGGCCATCCCATTTGGTCATCCTGGGGAGGAACTATCCTCTCACATTCAAGGGAAGGAGCAAGAGAAAAAGTCCCCTGCCCTCTTCTAGTAAACCTGAAAGCCCTTCACTATGGCGAGATGAGCACCACAAAATGTCCCTACAGCTACAGAGAAAACCCTTTGCAAACTCAAAGTGGAATCTTTTGAGGCACATCTGCATTAGGGATGATCAGCCACACTGAGAGACTTTTAAATGAAGTGAGAAAGACTCCAGCTCCAGAGCTGGTGCTGTTCCTCACGTATTAACAGTGCATAGAGCGGCATCTGCAGACCGCAGAGCATGGGCCATCTTCCGGAATGGAGCTGACTGCTTGCATTAAAGTGATCTTCATTTTGGCCAATGTCAGCTTTCTGAGCTGGAGCCTATTGGATCACACTCAGTCAAGAAAGGACCTAGGGGCTGCCTTCCTTCCCTCCAAGGTCAAAAATGTAGCATGCTGGCATCCTTGGCTGGGCTTCCCATGTTGGCAAGAATACTTGAATAGGAAATGGCCTGAAGGGTTCCAGTTCAGTAAATATTTGATGAGTAAAAGAATGAATAAATGAAGGGATTCTCAACCATTAAAGGAGTAGGTGGTATGCCAGAAGCAGGATTGTCTCGGATTCATGAAGTTTCCTAAAACTTTCTAAGCAGCAGCTTACTATGTGGTATATATATAGTCAGGAACTTGAAGGAACTTGAAAATTATCCATGGGTAGATACAATGGTGATTCTCTGTGAAAGATAAATGTTGGGAGAAAAGATCTAGAAACAAAGCACAGGGGGAAAAATCATCTAGGCAAATATCTACCAATTTTTCCAATGAGGAGAGGCAGAGATATCACCACATGTAGAGTATTTTTTCTAGAAAACCAAGGATGTGTGACATTGCATTTAAGTTTTATTAATTTCAGTGAACCTGATCCTTTTCCTGCAAGTTAGGGTGGCACAAAAACAATGCATGGGGCACAGTCAACATGAGAAAGGGGCCTACCGCAGAGAGGCATAACCATCTGCAGGTGGCCACGTCAGCCTGCCCAAAGGTGCAGAAACATTTAAGGCCTTTCATGACTCTTAGGGTCATTGACTGTAACTTGAAATAGGCAGATTGAATCCAACAGCAGCACCCAAATGACAACTCCTCCCTCCTGGAAGCATCCAAAGGCTGAATGTCTCATAGTTATTTCCTCTTAAGTGTCATTATTCTGTTTATTCTGCTTAAAATGAGGAAGAGCTTCCCTAGTTGCTCTCTGAGCTGTCTTAGGTGGCACCAAGCATTCTCTTACCTGCGAATGGTTCTGAAATGCTCTCTGCATTTTGTCAAGGTTGATGTGGCTATTTCTTCAGTCCAGAGGAGTAAATTTCCACATATGGCCTGTCCTATCCAACTGAGAGAACACGGCCAGCAGGGATGGTTCCAAGCCAAAGCCATAATCAGGAGTTTCCAAAAAAGTGGGCATAATGACCTGCAGAGAAGAGAGAAGCTAGGTGAACATGAAGGCAGGAAATACGCTAGGAATGCAGTCAGGGAGGAAGGGGCTCAGGGCGCAGGGTCTGGAAGTCTTGGGACCTGAATGTGAAAATTTGCAAGCGGCTTGATGTTGGAAGCGCATCTCCTTCACAGATTTCTTCTGCTAAGATAAAGGCGGGAATCAGGCAGATGTCTCCTGTCTTTTTCCGCTCTACATTAGGGGATTCCCAAGCCATTCTCCTCACTATGCAGTCAGCTAAGGGATCTCACTGGCGATTAAAGCCCGGCCCCAGTGAATGAAATTCTATGAAATTTCCCTCTGAAATTCAAGGCACTGTCAGAGTGGAGAAAGAGACAAGGCGTGAGGTTTGTGTATTCTGGGAACTTTGGAAGTAAGTCCTGGTGTGGTCACGTTTTGATATGTTCACCAGGTGGATGCTCAGTGGATGCCGATGGCTGTGACAGGAGTAACGTCTTACGTGTGTTTGAGTCTATACTTTGCAGGGCACCAACATCATCTCATTTCTTCTAGGCACTTCCAGAGTAGATATCATCCTTTACTACCATGTGACTTTGAGTAAGGTCAAACTTTGAGTAAGTTCCTCAGCTTCCCCATCTGTAAAATGGAGATAATAATAGGACCGATCTCATAGGATGAGTGAATATATATGAAGTTCTTACAAGATTGCCTGGCACATGTTGAATACCACGATTTATTATTATCATCACCATCCTTCATTAACATGTAATAACACAGGTGAATGGGACCAGGACCATGTAGTCAGAGGACGAGGAGATTTGTACATGAGAGGCTGCCACCTCCCACAGTACTGCAACCACTCTACGGACAGTGAATGCATTTTTTCAAATGATTGAGTCTTGTTAAGTTCACCTTATAAGAGGACACATCAGCCACAGGCAGAGAAGCCCAAAGATAGTGGCTGAGAGTTGAACAGCTTAGCATAACAGACTATAAAATTAAAATGCAGTCAATGTACTTAATTTCTAAATCAGGGAATAATAGTCTCAACAGAAACAAGCCAACAAAATGATCAAGGCATGGCTGGTATCTCCTTGCGATGTTCATTTCCATCTCGACTACCCGGAAGGCATTGCAAAATTTACGTGTTAAGTGAGGGAATTGGAAGATGGTATCTCTGAGGTTCCTTTAAACTCTGAAACTCTGAAACTCTGATTGTCTTCATTTTTGTGATTGAAACAGAACCTAAATGTCCTCTTTGTTTCAACTCTTACCATTGTAAATCCCTCTAACATGCTTAGTCTACTTACCAACATCCCAGTCAGTCCTGTGAGGAAAAATTGTGAAATTCTTCTCTGAGCACAGAAATGATGGGGCATAGAAGTGTGATCTTCTGGCTGTGCATTCACAGCTTCTAGGCCAGGGCTGGAGAGTTAGGAGCATAGAGACAGAGCCCAGAAGATTCTTACAAGTTAGTACTGTATGAGCAGCTTGTTTTCTTTTAACGTGTCTTTTCTTTTTCCCCCCCTCAGAGTGTGTGTGTGGGGGGGAGACACAGAAACAGCCCATCCCCCACCTCGGGAGGCCTGTGATTACCCGAGTCCCAGTGACTCAAAGGTTATTAATAGTCAGAACATTGTCAGCTAGTGAAGAGATCAAAGACAAGTCCCCTTGAAGTCTCCCCACAAATGGCTCCCAACCCTCACCTTATGGTAACTGCTGGTGGCCCCCAAGAGCCTCCTGGTCACGTTTGTTCTACCTTGTTTTGTTATTGTCAGGTCCAGGAACAAACTTGTAGAAGCATTTAGGACCAAATTGGGAGACCATTTCCAGGAAACGGGGTTCCTAGTTTGAATAGTACATATCTGTTGGATGAGATCGATCTGCTGCTTATATCTTAGCCCAGCTGGCAGAGTCCTTGCTAGGGTCTTAGGTACTGGGATCTTTAGAAAACTGTGACTTTGGGTCTCGTTATCATTCCTCATCCTACCGTAACTCTGCCTTTCTGACTTGTCCATCTCTAACGGGGGCCTGGAGATAGTGAACTCAGTGTGTTCTTTGGAGATGGAGGGAAGGCTGGGGCACAAACAGATGGGGGAGAGGATGGGAAGAGAGATGACATTTCTTTCCTTTCTAATTCTAGGAGAATTTCTTGATGATGGTCTTTATCTCAACCTATCTTTGAGGTCTATTTGGTGCAGAGACCCCACATCATTACCTCTCTCAATTTGCCGTATGAGTAGCTGGACTCTGCTTCTTGTTGACTTTGTCCTCAGTGAGATGAGTGTCAGGAACGGGGCCAAGACGGGGCCCAAGTCCCCTCCCCTTGCCTCGCCACTGCCCCTTTCTCTGAGCAGACCAGATGTGAGGACAGGTCTAGAGGTGGCTGAGTGAGTATTAATTAACACTCGTGTGTATTTGAAATTCCAAGCATTCTGCTGTCCCACTCTCTCTTCTGTCCTTTCTATGGCCAAGGACTCTGATTTGTCCCCTGGGCTACATCTCAAACCTCCTCTCACCGCTATCAGTGTCTCTGTCAAGCCCAGGTGCTCATTTTTCTCACCTGGTCTCCCGCCATTGCCCTCCAGTTAGTTTTTGTTGCCACCAAAGCCACCACCAAGGTTATCATTCTAAAGCACAGATTTGATCATGTCATCATCCCACTTTGAAGGTGGGAGACAAACCCTTTCAATGGCTCCCTGTTTTTAATAGGACAGCCTCCAACCCTCTGTTGTTAACGCGGCATTCACGGCCCTTTGTGGTTTGGCCCCAATCGGTGTTCCTGGTTCCATTCTCCACATACACACCCTTCACTTGAGCGTTCTCCAGACGTTTCCTATTCCTGTTACTTAACACATTTCTACAACTTTTTTCTGTGCCCATGATTCTTTTCCTTTCCTCTTCTAGCTGACTGAGACATATTCCTCCTTTAAAGCAGGGGTCAGCAAACTGCAGCCCACGGGCCAAATCTGGCCTGCCACCTGTTTGAGTAAGTGCAGTTTTATTGTGACATGGTCACGACCATTTATTGGCGTATTGTCCATGGCTGCTATCAACCTACAAGAGCAAAGTTGAGTCGTTGTAACAGGGGGAGCTATGGCCCACAAAGCCCAAAATATTTGCTATCTCACCTTTTAGGGAAAAAGTTTGCTGTCCCCTGTTTGAAAGACACAGCTCAAGTATTGCCGTCTCTCTGAAGCCTTCTTGGCTGGCCCACGCTGATCCCGAATCAGAATGAATGAGTATCTCTTCTGTAGGCCTGTAATATCGCATATAAACCCCATTTAGAGCAGTTTTCATGTTGAGTTTCTTTGAGAAGTAAGCAACAAACAAGTCTCCTTGGCTTTTGAACTCCCAGCACATTGTACCCAGTCGCCAAGGCACACAGTGGGAATTCAACAAATATTTGCTGAATAACATGTAAACTCTGCCTGGAATATGTTTCCATGGTTTATTAAGTGTATGTCTCAAGAGAAAAGAGGGCTCCAAGCTGGAGATCTTCCTTCTTGTTCCCTTATGCCATTTTGAACAGAACATTTGTTTCTGAACAGCCAATTCCTCTGACGGCTGGACAACTCTTGAAGAGATAGATCTAGAATTGATCACTGCTGCTTTGGAAGGTGACACGTTTCTTCCATTGCTTCTGCTGACAGGTGCACAGTGTTTGGATCTGGGGATGATGATGTATTCCCATCCATATGTCATTGTGTATTTGAGCCCCGGTGGGTAGAGGGGTCCCTTGGGCAGGCACGGCAAACCCACTGTTTCACTCCTCCCTGGGTGACCTCACACAGCGCTTTAGGTCCACGTACATTTCTAACTCCAAGAAGCTCTTTTCATCCACCTGTGATTCCTCATTCATGTAAATGTATCCTAACTGCTCTTAAGGTGTGCACCTTTAATCATTCAGGCCCCAGACAGCTGTCTAGACCTTATCTTGCTTGGACTGATACACTGGCTAACACTAGGAGTTAGGGCTTGGCAGGGTAAGCCCCCAGCTCAAATCTTGCCAGCCCTGAATCCCAGAAGATTCCCCCTCACCCTTCCCATTTGCCCAGAATTTCCCCTGGCAACCCTGTCTCTCCAGGGCAAGTGGCAGCCAGTTGAGATGAAGACATGAGCTACCCTTGGCTTATGCCTGAGACCTTCCCCCCTGCCAGTCAAGTTCCCTGTGGGGATAACTGAAGCCACCTTGGGCTCAAAACAAGCATTCTGACATTTGATTCTCTTCACATATGTGCCCTGCCCAGCTTAGACAGATGGAAAAACTGAAAGTAAAGAGATTTCACAGGTTCTATTGGAAATAACAAAATTGTGGATGTGCGTTTTCAAGGGATACCCTTTTGGTTGCTGCATGAGCTATTTTCACTGTTGTTGTTAGAGATTAAATCTCAATAACTTTCTGAAATTAGAGTGGAGTTCCCATCAGCTGAATGGGCCAGGCACTCACGTCCTTCCCGTAGCAATCCAAGAATGGCGCTACCTTCTTCATAACCCTTGGAATGTTATCAGCATGGTAGTTTTGTTTGTGATCAAATCAGGGCAACACAAGAACTGTCATTTTTCATTTGTTGGGGCCCTTTGATTCCATTTGGAGTTTATTTATTTCAAGTGAAAAATACGATCCCTATTGCATACATCTGTGCTTTAGAGTACTTTTTTATTTTATTTTTTTTTTCTGTTAGAGATCAAATCAGAGCTGTAAGTAGTGTGGTCATTAGTTATCACCACCTGATCTTACAGCCTACACTTTATTTCCATTCTTGCAAAATCACCAGCCTTCTCTGTAGCATAACGATCACTTGCAGTGAAGCTACAATATGCCTTTCGTGGGTACTTGGGTGTTAATTTATTTCACAGTTTCCTTTGCAGATATAATCAGAGTCACCTATCACATTCCTGTTTCTTCTTTTTATTGTGTTCCTTTGCTATCGTGTTTGTGTGATCTTTTTCTGAAAAATGACAGGTAGTGTTTCTCTGCTCACTGTATCAGTGACTTATATTTTCCACTACTTTTCTATTGCCATTTAAAAAATATAACATTTTATAGATGTAATCTTAGTTGTTTATAACTCAGGTTTTGTTATATGAGCAAATTTCCTAAATGACACTTTCGTTTAGGTCCTTTTTTTTTAAAAAAAGGGAAAAATATTCTTTGCAAAATATTTCTCTCTAAATTGTAAATGAAGAAAAAGCTCTGTTAGTAAGATTATAATGTATTTTTCCTGATTTCTTAGTACATCGAAATGCATGAACATTATTTTTATGTAAGTGATTAAGTTGTGGTGTTTAATAACACGTTGTTAGAGCAAAAAGAGCTATCCCTTTTGATTTATTTGTATATTTACTGGGTGACTCACAGCGCTTTGCATATTAGAATTGGTTTGTCAACAATTAACATTCTAGGTTTTTATATAACCCATACTTCAGGTAATAGAGGATTATTAAACTGCAACCAGTGTGTTAGAAATCTGCCGACTGGTAATAAAATTCTTATGTATAACAGCAGCTGAGAAATACTGCTGTATATTTATGCATAGATTGTAAGATAGATGGCCAGCAAACCACAGCGGGCCCCGACATGCAGGTGACCAGCAGGTGGCGCTGCTCTTCCAAAAATGAAAACTACCGGCTGGATTCTAGGGACTCTCCTCCCCACTTTCTGCCTTTTCTCTTCCAGATTGTCTCCTTTATTTCTCTAAAATGAATATCAAAAAGTATTGTTGTTTGAAAAGATACACTTCCACTAAGATGATACCTCTCAGTTGCGAAGATTTCTTTTAAATCCAACTTACTTGATACAATGCTCATTTTTGAGGCAAGTTCTAGCGAAATAAACATTACTGTATGTTTAAGAGGTAACTACACAGTACGAGGTTCACCACCAAGACTGGATGACCTTTGCCATCTGATTAGTGGTATGTGGAAAGTCGCCATTTTTATCTAATATTTATTTACACAAATGAATTCCCTAGGCTTCAGTCCACACCAGGATGATGAGGGTATTTTTATAAAGGTGACCAAGGTACTGGCTTTATGTCCTACATAAAAATCATTTTAACATGATGCTCTTGCATCAAGAATTACTCTAGAATCCAAGTTAACCAAAGAATATTGCTCTTCTTTCTGGATTAGAACTAAATTCTGAAAAACAAGGTCAGAGTTTTTGTTTTGTTTTTAATAAGGTTGTTCACAAAAATGCTGATCAGGTTGGACATTATCAATAAGGCAAAAAAAAAAACATACAAGCAAAACCATTTTTTTTTATTTCTCTGTCCACACATAATCTATCTTTCAACCATTTTTTAAGACACACCTATATCTTTTTAGTAACTCATATATATATTTTAAAATCCACAGTATTCCTTTTGCACAGGATGTTTGGGTGTAAACGCTAGCCTGTATAGGAGACAATGGATTTATTGAGGTTATGGAAGGGGAGAATGAAAATACACCCTACAGTGACTTATTTAATTGTTTATTTTCTTCATTATAAGATTGTACCTATCAGGCCACAGAGAACTTTGGAAGCGGATATAACATTTTATTCTTTTTGTAATTTAATCCTCTGAAACTTAATTTTGAGAATCCAATATGAATTTTCTCTTTTTAAGTTTTTTTAAACTTTTCTCGGACATACTGGACTAGGGGCTGCCAGCCAAGGGTCTCTAGATAATATAATGTACATTCTTATTTTATTCACTTATGTGGTTTTGACAAGAACATCT
Source organism: Lemur catta (assembly GCF_020740605.2). NCBI lineage: Eukaryota > Metazoa > Chordata > Mammalia > Primates > Lemuridae > Lemur > Lemur catta. The sequence continues at coordinate 53,546,660 of NC_059141.1, forward strand.
TGAAGTGTTATTGATTAGACAAAACAAGGAGTAGAGAATAGGGGGAATATTTCCTTCTCAGTGAGTCTACTTTAAAGCATTGGTTTTGTTGAAAATGCTTTTTGAAACTACGGATTGCAATCAATTTTCATGTAAAAGTAAAACCCTGATGGCTTTCCCTCTAGTTCTCTTTATAGGGGATGGGCTCAACTCCAGTAGTGGAAGACAGGAAATAGCCATTCCAAAGTCAGGGTTAGACTTACCTGGCGGGGCTATGAGGACCAGGCCTCATGAGTTTCATGGGGCCCCTTTCTAAGGCATTAAATAAGTTTATTTTCCTGTTGAATACACTCTCCAGGAAAAAAAAAAAATTGAGACCTCCAATGGAATTGGACCATTGCCAGGGGCCTCCTTATTTTAGTTCCATGCACGTATGTGTGTGTCTTATCTTGGAATCCTTGTAACTTTTAAGTAGCTGGAAAGAAGTGGGCTGAGCTAGGCAGTTTTTGATAGACTTTTCCAAGGTACAAGCCCCACACACAATCATCTTTGAATTTGGGTATTTAAATAAAAGGCAAAATAACCTTCAGAGGATCCAGGTTGTTACCAAATACTGTTCAAATTTTGTCGTTTGGAATGTAAAGCCTCATACTGTCTGTCCTTTGTACCCCAAACTATGTCCTCAAATACATTTTCCTGCTCTAGCCAAACTGATTTTCTTATTGTTCCCTAGTTTAGTATTTTCCAACCTCCATGCCTTTGTCCGAGCTGTGCCCTCCGCCTAGTGTGCCCTTCCCACTCTTTATGGCCAGTCCTTAGTGCATTCAGTGTTGTGGTCCTGGTGCCCCCAGCGTGCCAGGCCCTGTGCTCCTTCTGCGGATAAGCGGGTGTTAAGACTGGCATCTTTATTCATCCTATTCTTATTTCAAGTCTTCCTTTTTTTTTCCTGAACACCCCACTCTCTAGCACTTACTTATTGTCTACGCTAAGGCATTTCATTTAGCCCTCCCTTGACATTATCATGCAACGTCTTTTGTACATCTTTTGTATTGTTTTTATATAACTTGTGAATTACTATGTATACTTTTGATGCAATTATCTCATTTCTCCAGCTAGACTGGTTCTCTCTTATTGTGCATCTTTAAAAAGATTTTAAAGAAATGAAAAGAGAAAGGAGAAGCGATGCCCAACATTGAGCCCAGAATCATTCTTATAAATCAGAGTCAAAAAGGTGTTAGCAGGGGGAAGGGGCTTGCCAAGGCCACACGATTGATCCAGGCCAGGCCTAGAACCTGTGGCTCCTGACTACTGAGCTGTGCTTCTCCCTCTGCAACGCTGCCTCTCTGGCCAGTCGGAGCAATCCTTTAGGAATCTTACTGGGGCCCAGCATTGTGAGACATTCAGAGGTGTGTGAAATTCAGTGGAGGAGCTTATAAGTCTAGCAGGGGGAATAGAACACATTCAAATGGAAAACGAATTAATAATGTAATAAAAATAAGGAAATGTCAGGGCATGAGGTGAGAAGTGCCAAGGGTTTTTAAAGAAAGGAGGGAATCTACGTTGTCACAGTCATCTGGGAAGGCCTCCTAGAGGAGGCGGCCTAGCTCATCCTGTGATGGGCGGTCAGAGCAGCCAGGTGAAAGGTGAGAAGGCCCAGGGAAGGAGCCACCGCCTCCCTACCTACCCTGTGCTAGGGATGGGCCCCCCCATCTCCTACGAGCTTGTGTCAGTCGTCAATCCCGTGCCCTCCAGCCAGAAATTCAAGGGAAAGAGCCCCTCACAGTCAGGCAGCACGAATTTCCTGTAATTTAGAGGGAACAGTGGAGTTTCTCTGTGTTTCCATCTGACTTTTATTTGTTCTTCCCCTGAATGGTCCCAGCCTTCTCCAATTTGAGGTCCGTTTAAATGTTTTCTGGTGTTTTTTGTTTTTATGACACTTGGCAAAACCTAATTATTTGACCTGAGCAGTTCACTGGGGCCATATGAAATGTGGGACCAGGGTGACAGTCCAGTGAGATGCAAAGGCTGGGGGTGCGGGTGGGGTGGGGACGCATCCAAGTTCTAGCAGTTGGTTAGGAGATCAGTTGCTTGGGGAAGGGGAGAGAGTTTGAACCCGAGTGAGCAACGTGATGCCAGAAGTCAGCAGACCAGCACTGTGGAGAAGCCTATAGCAGAGCGTGCTCATTACTTTGGCTCTTCAAAGCCAAGATGATGGTGATGGATGATATTTAGTCAGGGTTACCAGGAACTCTTCTAAGCACTTTTGATATTTTCAGTCCCTTCTCACAACAGCCTTATGAGATGGGTAATCTAATTATTCCCATTGTATAGGTGAGAAAACTGAAGTTAGGTAGTTTGCCAGATACCTATGTTCAGACCCAATGCCGTGGCTTCAAGTCCTTTGTGCTTAACTGTTGCCCTTCTTCCCACTCAGTACATTTGTAGAGGGATAGTCCCTGCCTTACAATCCTTATCTCAGGGATAGTACATTTGAGTGTCACTGGATTCAGGGCCAGAAATGTGCCTGCCACATGCCCGGGGGTACAGTAGGGAGCAGTGGGGTGTTTGACCAGCCGGTAAGTTCTTGCCCCATGAGGCAGGTATCTTTCTGGAATGGGGTCCCAGTCTTCTGCAGGATTTTTAAATAGAAGTTAGAAATCCATATTTTTGTGGACAATCTTCAGACTTAAAGATCATCCCACATGTAAAACCCTGTGGTGCCAAGTGGAGCATATTGGTGACAGTATTTGGTCCTCACGCTGTCAGCCTGTGGCTCCTGGTTATCTCATTTAATCCTAACGCACCTCCCCCAAACTCGGTGTCCTCATCTGTCCAGCAGGGATAATAGGTCTTAGGACACTGGGATGTGGAGTAACTTGTCTGAGATCAGACCTCTAAAGAGAGTCAGAGCCAGGACTTGGGCAGGTGGCCTGACCCTAGAAGTTCATATCCGCACGCTATTCTTATCAGCAGAATTCTGGTGGCAAACGATAGGGATTTCAGGGTCAGTAGACCCTGTCCCTCATTCAGAGTTTGCATATTAGAGTAGCCTTTAGGAAAAAGAAGGTGAGGCCAGAACATCCCTAAACCCCTTCCCGCCCTGCTGTCGCGCTCCATACCTTGTTCTCTGTTATCCGGAAAGGACCCTGCCATCTACTAGCATTTTAAAGTGTTGCCCAGGATGTTTCTAAGGATTAATTATGGTAGGATATAGATAATGATTTTATAGTTCAAGAACATCTATAGAAGGTGACTGAGCCCTTAAGAAACATACTAAATGCTGTGTTTAGTGTAAAATCACAATCCAGACTGGTCCGTACCTCCCAAGGTTAAAAGCATACTGTATTTTGAAAGCTTTCTGGCAGAACATTCTTCATCGGGCACCTGGGTTGCACTAAAAACCCATGCGTTTTACCTTTATCTGAGTTTCAGAGAAAGTATCCGTGCGCCCATCTGGAATGCATATTAGAATTCTTGGGGGCTCTTGACGCGATTGGCTCAGTGGAAGATATGGTATTTATGGATGAACTGATCATGATAATGATATCAATAATAATAATGGTCCTTATCTGTGTAACATCTTATGGTTTACAAGATAATTTCACATATACACAATTGGTCTTCAAATAGCAGAATCATTGGGGCAAGCGTTAATTTTAAAAATGTAAATAGCAAAGTGAAAATGGAAATGAAAACATGATTGACATCTTCTGCCAGTCATGTTTATTTGAAGCTGTTTAGGAGGAAGGGGGGGGGGAGAGAAAGAAGGTAATATCTGAGTCAAAACATGTAAGCAAATAAGAACTTTCGCCCCAAAGCAGAAATGTAAATCAACATTGCGTTAACCTGGAGAATCTGCTGTGGGATGTGAAATACAGTCCATGAGAGACCTGACCCCGTCCCTCTTCTCTGTTTCTCACTCTGAGCAGGTGGCACATCTCAGATTCCTGAGGCTGCATGATCTTTTCTCCACGCCTTTGGATGTCTGACAATTTGTAAATCCATGAGGAAACATTTGTTGCAAGGGCCTTCCTTAACAATCTCATGCAAACAGCATGAAGTGATCAAAAGCAATACCTCTTGTTTTACATTCGCCTTGTCCAGTTCTGCAGGGTGGCAGAATCAGCGCCTCCAACACCCCTGAGAAAAGGCCAGGGCAGGGCTGGGACTGGGGTGAGGTGAGAGAGGTTTTTGCCTTGGGCAGCAAATTTAAGGGGCCACCCAAACCCTAGGGAGTCAAGGTAAATGAGAGTTTCATGCAATATTTTTAAAATAGCAAAATGAAAAAAAAAAAAACCAAAAAAACAAACCAGAATGAACAAAATGTCAAATTTTAAATAAAGACAGGATAAATAGTGATTTTAATGCTGGTTTTAAGTACTGCGTTCAGTAGGGGTGAAAACAAGGAGGAGGGAAAGCTGGCAGCGGCAGCTATTTGTGGGAGCGCTTTCGATGTGCCAGGAACAGTGTTTGGTATCTTACAGACATTTTCTCTTGTTGCATATCAGAGGGACCTGATCTGACCTACAGTAAATCCAAATCTCTCTGATAATAAACCATATTAGAAAAAGACTTCCTTTACAGGCCCCATAAATTCCATTACGGTACATTTTGCCTCTGTTAAACGTACGGGTTGAAAATTACAATCCCTTTATTCACAATGATCATTTTAGACACACAGCTCAAAAAGATCAGCATTAACTTAAAAAAATATATTGGCATGCTTGTATCTATTCAGCACCATCACTTCGTAGGCTCCAGCTGATGATTTTATTAAGTATACTGCAAAAGGGGAAAAAAATCAAGGATAATTATAAATTAATAAATACATAATTCATTGGCATAAAGTGATTTAATGGGATGGATGCAGAATTATCCATTTCCTCAAGAAAATAACAGAGATGTTCTGATTAAGCCCATAATCTAGTCTGTGTGAAATTCTAGCCAAACGGATGGGGCACATTTTCTTTTCTGAAACTACCTTTGATAAGAAACGCATTACAAACTCATCAGTTTGGCTTCCTGTTAACAAAGAGACAGCAGCCGTCTGGATCATTCTGGATTCACAGTGAAACTGCCACACCATGTATCCTCTAACTAAAGCTGTGCAAGTTTGACAAGGGGCAGATGAATCCAGGAGTTATTGTGCAGGGGTTTAAATCTATGCGGCAGCTGACGGTTGAAATAATCATCTATATATCGCTCTGAGCTAGCTGGGGAAAGGTTGAAGCTGTATATTTTCAACATATCTAGTCTAATGGTTAATCTGTTGTCTTGTATGGGGCTCTCGCAGGGTGGACTGGCAGCGTGCGCTGACAGCTTCGAGGAATTGCTCACGGTAGATGCGGTCTGCCTTGCTTCCCAAGTACGGGGTGGATGAATCTAACTTAGCTTGAGCTGGAAAATGTGAAACTCACCTGACTCATGACCTCAAATATGAGGGGACCAGCAGGACTAAAAGCAGGTTGAGTGGTAGGGACATTAGAGTCACTACACTATCTGTGTCCCCCCCCCTTTTGTCCCCAGATCTGTGCACTTGAAGTAGGCTCCATGTACATTTCTTGTATTATTTGGCCATCCTGGTAGGTTGGGAAGAGCATTGTCGTTTTTGAAAACTGGAAAGCTAGAGAAATGTGAGAAGATTAAACTACTGCCGGGGTAGGCAGACTTAGGTTTGCGGGCCATGTGGTCGTTGTGATAGGTACTCAATGTCATTATAGAACAGAAGCAGCCAGGGACAATAGGTAAACAAACAGCTATGGCTATGGTCTGATAATATTTTATTCATAGCCACTGAAATTTGAATTTCGTATCAGTTTAATGTGTTACAAAATATTCTTCTTGGCTTTTTCTCCCAATGATTTAAAAATGTAAAATCCATTCTTAGCTCATGGGCTGTACAAAAGCATGTGGCAGGCTGCAGTTTGCTGATCCCTAAACTTGAGAAAGATAAAAGGGCCACTGTTGGTGCCAGGGACGTGGCACGTCTCACCCCTACTCTGAAAGTTGTCCCCCACAAACAGTCACTGCACGTGCTAGGGGTATCAGAAGGCGTCTGTGTACCTTTTGGCCTCAGAGCCTTTACCATCGGGTTGGTGTCGGGAGTGGGGAGTATGGAGAAGAGGAAAGTTGGGAAAGGGCTGTTTTTATTGGATGCTTGTACTTCTCCCCTCGCCCTGTTTGATCCAGAGTAAAAATTATCTCCCATCTCCTATTACCTTCCCAATCTCCAAATTCCATAGCAGTAATCCGGGGATATTCTTGCATTTCTCATTTCAATTGTGTATTTCCTCTTAGAATTCCATTGTTCATCTCTGTGTCTTGTCTCTAAGAAGCTGATACCTAGTGATCTTTGCTTGAGACATTTCTTTGCCCTTGAGGCGAGAGAGACAATCTGTTCCAAGAAAAAAGAAAGGAAAATGCCAAAGGCAGCCAGAAAATTCCTTTTGGAATTTGACTGCTGAGCAGGGCAGAGTGTTGGGCAAGTGGTTATCACAGGTCAGGTTTTTAGTGAAGTTGTATGAGCTGAGATTCCAGATGCAGGGGGCTTTGATGAGTGTTGGACTCCCATCAGGATACATATTGAACACAAGGCTTGTAGTTTGACATTGGGGTGCGGGGCGCAGCGTGGGTACCATAGGTACACCTAATTCACCCAGTTTGATTCTAGAGGATCTGATAGGCTCTCAGTATTTTATACAGAACATTGCATTTTAGGTCATGTGGATTCTGTTAATATATTTATATAGTATTTTTTTCTCTCTCCCTTGTAGGAGCTGAATTCTTTCATTACTCTGTGTTGATGGACTCAAACTTACACAATTCAGGTTTCCTAGGCAGTGAATAGAGCCAGAAATATACCCTATGATTAACTTCTACATAACCTATTGTTCCTTACAGTCTCCTCCTCTTTCTCCTATTAGCTCCACAAAAGCTAGAAATGCAAAAGCTCCAACAAGCCCCTTACCTACCCCAGCCGCCTACAGTGGGGCCGGTGCTCCCTGTGCCCGTGCTCGGGCAGTGCCGGCCATTTGGAAATACTTTTCTATTCTCATTTTACATAATGGTAGATTTTTTTTAAACCTATACCCTCTGGATTTTCCAAATAAATCTCTTTCCTATTTCTCAGCTAGAAGTTGTGAAATTATCCTGCCAGATAATGTACATGAGGATGTGATTGTTTAACTTTACAGAGGTTTGTATGTTTGAGATATTATGCTTGCTGGGGTTGCTTTTAAGGGGCAGCGTCCTTCATCTTTTCGTTATCTGTATATTAATATTAGCCACAATCTTTCAAAAAACGCCTTATAGATTGCATCAAGACTACAGCAAAGTGTTCATCTAACTTCTCAGTGATATATGCTGTTCCAAGGTTGTCAGATCAGAGACTCTCATTCTAACGATGTCACCTCCTTTAACTCCCCTGCACTCTGATATCGAGCTGCCCACTGCCCCTCTAGGCGTGGAACCTGGCTCGGATGCCTGGCTTACCTTGTCCTAGCCATGCTTAGCCGCTCAGCCTCATTGATGGGCACGTGACACTCCCCACGGTGGGATCCATCCCGACACAGCAGTCAAGTTCCTTTACAGCAATGATAGGACCAAACTCACAGGATGGGTTGCTTATCTGGCATCGATTGCTGTTGTTATTGTTGTTTCTCCATCAGTGCTTAAGGAAACGTCCACACCCCCTCACCAGTCTGGTCAGTGTGACAGACAGCCACAGTTCTAGCAGCTATGATTACAGGACAGGAAATGTCACTCTGTAAAGTAGGCACCATTCTATGCTCCAACCCAAGGATTGCACTCCTGTGGCCACATTTTAAGACCTTGACAGTTAACTAGCTTGGACTTTCTGGTGAAAGTCTTGGACAGGCATATCAGAGAGAAGTGAGGTCAGCTGGGGGGTTTTGTCCATGGTGGGTTACATATTGCAAAATGACTGTGTTACTATGATTTAGATAATTTTTTTGGGGGGGAGAAAGTTTGATAAACCTCCAAGAAAATAGGAAGCACACTGTTAGATCTCTAGTCCAGCAATTTTGCCCTCACTCCTTACCCTTAATTTTAGTAAAACAGCATTTGTAGCCTGAAAGGCTGAAAACATACCCCCACTTTTCATTGATGACACTGATGGTAGGAGGAGATGCTACACATCCCTCTTTCTGAGGAGTGGCAGACACACATTTAATGCAAGTTTAGGCAGCAATATCACAACCAAGGGGGCTGACCAAGCCAGAGGTTTGAGGTGGAAAGCAGTAGTTTGACACTGAGATCTGATGACTTAGAATATAATGAACTGAGTTTTCTGTGTCTGTGTATATTATGGGGGAAAGGGAGAACCCTGCCTATTTTTGGAAATTATTGCACAAAGAGGATTGTCATCTGAATTTCCACAGATACTGCCCCTATGGGCACTGATGACCATAACATAGCAAAAAGAACTTCAGGAAGTCATCAGGGTAAAAGAAAAGAAAAAACAAAAACAACCTCCCCCCTGCAATTTAGCTGTGAGAGAGAAACTTCCATTTAAATTCAAAGCTATTCAATGTTAAAATTGGTTTGGAACTTTGCTAATAAGGAAATTTCACTAAGGATTAATTTCCATTTTTCTTTTCTCCTTATTGTTTGGCAGTCAAGGTTGCAGCTAGATCACGCTATCCCAAAGGCGTATTTCAGTTCAAGAACGCAACACCCAATTCTCGGCTTGTGACAAAGCCAGGTGAAGGAGGACTGGGGCCCGTCCCAATTTTTAATAACTGCTCTGCACCCCTCAATGTTCTACTTTAACATGCTGAGCTCACTTGAAGAAGACAGATGTGCTGCTCTGTATTTCAGCATGTGTTTAGCTTGTTGGGCAGCAAAACACCAAAAGGAAAAACCATAAAAAACGATAAATAATAATTAAAATGACCCCACTCCCAAACTAGCAGCTTGCACAAGACTTCAGTCAGAAGCCCTGTTAGCTAGATGCCTTTGTGTTCAAACCACTTTGCATGACTCTTACTCTGAGTGATTCCAGTGTGAATATGACATTACTAATGACCTGCTAAGTGTGTACAGATGTGGGTTCCTCCAGATGTGGTGATTAATAATGTAATGGAGATAGTCGGTCAGCCCGTGTTTCTAGGTTGTTTGCCTTTTATTACGTTTCCGAGTTTATTTGCTTTGAGCTGTTTTTTAACTCCAGCCAAAAAACTCACCTTTAAGTCTCTAAGGGCATCATCCCCCTAAATCTCTTTGGGGAAACAGGGACGAGGGAATGTGCCCCAGGCTGGAGCTGAGCATTGGGTCCATCAGATGCAGGCATTAGACTATTGGGGAAAGCTGAGAGTTAGAATCCTTGCCCCATTTCAGTCCGAGGACCCATAAAGAGGCATTGGTAAACTCTGACACAGTGTTTGCAATCTGGCTAGGCTGATAAAGGAAGATATTTCTTTAAAAAATCTAGTAAAATATGTGATCATTTTGAAGTAAGCCCAGAGTTCTGGCCAGTGTTTCTGGAAGACGTTGCCTTGCTTTTGCTTGAGAACAGAATGCTGATGAAAAGTCGAGTAAAATGTTGTTACAGATGTTCAACTCTGCATTAAGGCTGTTGGAATTACCACCACATCTTAAATCAATTCCCAGAACATTGTCTGGAGGTTATGTCATTGAAATAACGAATCCTCTTTAGTCAAGTGTAAGCAAACATGTTAAAACATCATTGTAACTTTAAATTAAACTCTAGCGCAAACCAGGGGATCTGAAGCCTCATTAGACTTGCCTGACATTTTTCTAGCACCGAGTCTTCCCAAACTGTAAAACTGTTAGATTCAGTGCCTATTAGACAAGGGAGCACTGGGAAGTTACAACAGCACATTAAGTGTTATACTTAGGGATGTGCAAAAACAAGCCCTTGAATTTTATGAGTACTTGGAGACTAGATGAAGTTCAGATCCTATAAAAATTCCACATTAGGTTCCAGAACTTGTTTGTATTTTAAAGAAGCTGGTAAGTCAGTTTTCTTTAAAGGATCATATCTTCATGTGGCTTCCACAGTATGAAGTCAAGTGAAGATGCTCGAGATAGGGGTGTATTGCAATTAGACAAAAAGTAGGTTAAATATGAAGCTGTAAATGGGCACTGTCGTGAGGTAGTGGCCCATTTACTTCAATGCATTTGTCTTTCGTGAAAGTACATAAATTTAAGTCTCCCTTTTAATTTCATTTTTATTCCTCTCATGTAGTCACAGAAGCCGTGAAATGAAAATTATATTTTATGGCTTAACTAAAAGTTTTCCTAGATCTGCTTTCTTTAAAGGTGCAGAAATTGATAGGATCCGTATAAAGGATAATAATTAAATATGGTTTATATCCTACTTATGAGAAAGAAGTTATCACGGCTTCTCCTGTGGGACCTAAGCCATATGTAATGGTCTCCATTACACAACGTTCATATATTTAAGCTGGAAATATTTTCCCCCATCTCTTCAGGGAACAGATCTACATTTTCAGACTGTGAGTGCAGGAGAAAGCCTTTGAACGCAAGTTTCATTTAAGAGAACAAATCCCAGTTTAGATGCAGTATGATTATGATGGATGATCTTTCTGAGTTGCAATGAAAACAAATAGTTTCTTTGCATAGAAGGAGGCATAACTTTACTACCAAAATGAGGTGTCTCCCTGGAGCTGGCTAACAGGTACTAACTTGCAAGTCTCCCATCTGAAGATCAGTGCAAGCAAACAGCTAGTGACAAGGTTTAAGGATGATGACCACTTAACCAAAGAGGATTATTTATTGTATGCCCAGTGCGAATGGAAGAGCAAAAGTTAAGCAAAAGATCCAACAGACATGCCAGGGAGGGTGACTGCCTTTCAGGTCTTAACTCATATGGACTTACTGTGTAACTGGACACAACCATGGTGCCATCTGGTGACCCTGAATAAAAAAACTAGCCACAGTGGACTGGGTTAGATAAAAGATCTTTTTTATGAATATTGAACTGTAACTTTAAGAAGGCTGTGTGAAAGAGATGAACAGAACGTGCACCCTCACTAGACCTACTCGCATGGGTGCACACAAACACACACATGTTACTGAGTTCAGCAGGCTACACGACTACTCTAGGTCACACTGAACATAATACAACAGTTGCAAGTGGCCCATATTAGTAGATGACCTCGCATTATGGGTGGACTCAGTGCAAGACTGTCTACTCCATTATGTAATGGGGAAAGTGCAGAAGTATACTTGCACACACACACACACACACACACACACACACACACACACACACACCCTTGTTGCCTTTCTACCTCATGATTGCCTAGGACGCCCCGTCCCCTATTCCGTGAAAGGAAGATGGATTCAGGTCAAGCTCGGAGTGCCTGTTTGCTTGAGGAGAGATGCATATCAACTCTAAGTGATTTTTTTCAATACCATTTACGTGGCTTGTATTTATTTCCTTTAATCTTTTAAGTGCTGTTTAGTCTCTGTGTGATTTGCTCAGGATACTCATTTCTGATAAGATGCAATGTCCCCCCAGCCACATAGTCTCTGCCTGGAGCACTAAGTGACTGATACAGTTCCAGCCTGAGCGTGGGCCTCGGGAGGGGGAGCAGGTGGTGGAGGAGTGGACTGTGGGCATTCGCAGGTGCTGTCTTGCCTGCGTTTCTTCTGGGATGGCTCTCGCCTCACACCACATTCTTGTTCCCATTCCCTGTGTCCACCACAGTTTAGACAACCCCACACTTGACAGCAGAATAGGGGAGTGTAAAAAGCATAATACTTTGAAGCAGCTTTGGAGGGTAGTTGGGTTATTGTAATCCCTTTGGAACCATGCATCATAACCTACTAAATTTATTTGGGGTTTTTAGGGAAGTACCATATAATGTGATATGGGTCTTCCTGGATGATACCAAGTAGCTGAGATGGCATTCTCCCCCCATCTGCGACTCATACACCATTAATATGTATCAAGCTTCTTTTGAGGTCATCACTGCTAATATTTCTCTTCTTAGGTTTAAGGTAACTGCTGTGCATTCTGAGTTTCCAGGGTGCTTCCTCCTAGTGTGTATTGCAGTCAACTATAAGAATCTGAGGATGCTATTTTTCCTTCTTGACGTTACAGCTTTAGCCTGAATTGTGGGGGTGGGGAGAGGAGGACTAGGATTTTGCTGCTGATGCCCTTGGGTGACAGGCTGGGTACGCATCTGCTAATTATCAAGCAGCTCTCTTAAAAAGAAGCATGGTGCAGGCTAATACATCTGCAAAGCTTATTAGTGGGTGTCTTTGGGCAAGAGCAGTAGAGTGTGCTGTGTTATTTGTGAGTGAAGCTTCACATTGCTTAGCGATCTGTGTGGTGTAGACATTTGGAACGCAGCTTCTGGTTTCCAATCCCCTATGCTGCCCTCCATCCCTGCCCCACACCAACCACATCACCAGAGATTTTGTTCAATGGCAACCTCCTCTTTCATTCCGGGGCTCTGCTCCAGCCCGGCTCTCCAACTCTGCCAGCCCTAGTCCTCCTGGCTTCGGGTGCTCAGAAAGGACTCCATTTGCACAGCCCCACACGCCCTCCCTCGTGGCAGCTGGAAGGAGAAGAGCAGAGTTGGGCTGGGGATTCTAGAGCCAGCATGTGCCAATGTTCCCCGTCCTGATGGATGGAAACATTGGCTGTCCATGGCCTGGAATCCTTCCCTCTCGTCAAGGCTCTTTCTCTGGCCTTGCAGGGATTAGGAACCCATTAAGTTGGTTCCTCTGGAGAAGCAGCAGACTGGCAGCGATCATGCCGATATTTTGAATACAGCTTTATTTCTGATTTTGGTTACGAGAAAACACGTTCCATTACCTGGCAGAGCACAGTAACCAAAATTAACTCTAAGAATAATGATTGTTCATTTATATATATACATATATATTTTGTATACAGATAAATCATGATTTCTATTTTTTTTTTTCTTATGGTAGGGTGTTTACAAACTGTTTTAGTCTGTTTCAAGTGCATGTTCAAAGGCTGGAGTGTAAAGAGGTGATGCTTTCGCCTTCTCTAAGCTGGCCTCTTTGACTAACACATTTGGTCTTTGTCACTGGGTCCTAAAAAGACAGCCGTGAATTCCTAGTGAGTGACTGAGCTTGAGTGTGTGTCCTTTGATATTCTGCCTGTACTGGAGTCTGCCCTCAAACTGTTCATAATCTCACGAGCTGCCTGTATTTCCAGTTGAAGATGAGCAGCCGTCAACGCTGTCACCAAAAAAAAAGCAACGGAACGGAGGCATGCGGAGCTCGCCCAACTCCTCGCCTAAGCTGATGAGGTAAGGAGAGGGGCCGGCTGCAGCGGGTGCCCTGGGCTCCTTCTCTCGCCCCCCACCTCTCCTGGCCCTGCCCGGGCCCTGCGCCTCCCCCTCTGCACGCACCGGGCGGAGGAGGGGAGCGAGATCGTTAGATGGCTTCTTAAAGGCTGGAGTATTTATTCTGTCAGCTTGTCAGCAGTTAATGATAGAGCTGAAAAAATTCTGTCATGAAAAACAGTTTGAAAAGCTGTTTGAAAAATACATAGGCTTTAAAGTCTTAGCTGTCACCGTGTCCTGTCTGTGTGTAGTTCCTAAACAGCAGTGGCACTAATGACGGCGGTAACCAATCAGAGGAACTCGTGTGGTGAGTTTGCCCGCGGCAAGTCTCTTTCTACTGGAGTCCCTCCGAGGACTGTTTTCTGTACTTAAGGCCATATGTGAGATGTATCATCACAATCAAAAATGAACCTGAAGATTACCTTCCTTTTATCCTGTCGATTGAAATCAAATTTCTGTTAATTGATTTTGACTGATGAAAAAAAGTCTAATAATCTGTGGACTTGCCAAAGCAAAGTTCAAAAGTAATCCAGTTCTGCTTAGGCTAAAAGCAATATTAATTATGAAATACGGTGCGCATGCGCTTTCTTTCTTTCTTTCCTTTCCTTTACTTCCACCCTCTTTTCCTCCCTTCCTACCCTCCTTCTTTCTTGACTGCAGCTTCCTCTAGGAAATAGCAAGTGAATTCAGATTTCAACAGAATTCTGCAGGTCCCTTTCCTCAGCCTATTCATCTTTCATCGCCCCTTTTTGTCTTCAATTCGTCTGCCAATCCCAGAGCTGGTTTCGTCCAGCATCCTCACTCTCTAGCACCAAGTGAAATAGGGATGATTTCAGATTTGTGCTGCTCGTTGTAAATGGTTACTGCCCTGGAAACACCCACCACCCTGACATTACTTTTCCCTTTTCATGGCCGTTGGCCATTCTCCTTTCTTTGATTATGGAGATACGATAATGGTGATTTCCATTCCCCTTTTCTCAATCACATTCCCATTTCCCTGGCCCTCCACGTCTACCTTTCTGGAACGCAGGCGAGCGCAGTCCTTGTTCACGTGGTTGAGGGCCCAGGGTCTCAGGGGAAGACTCACCCGGCCCCATCTCCTTTTCCATTAGAACCACCTATCCTTGTTAAATGTTTCCTTAAAAGTTCTCTGCCTTCCCCTTCGCCCAGCCTTGCTTGGGTGTTGCTGATTTACATGCTTGTTTATAGTTTATGAGGAGGAATAAAATGCACTGACTGCTGAGCCTCTCGTTTTTATGATGCCAGTTGTCATGCTAGCATTCATTTCCTATTTGCTCACCTTTAGGTAATCGCCTTATCTAATGCTAATAGTTATATCCATTTAAAGTAGAGAAAAGCCCAGGCTCTTTGCTTTGCCTAAATTTAGAGAAGCAAATAAATAAAGAGAAGCCTGAAAAATCTGAAACCTTTGGAGCCAAATTCCCTGTCCCTGTTTGCTATGTAAAGTATGGCTCATTTCTTTGATCTTGAGTAATAATAATTCCGAGGAGTTATACTGTTTTCATATGCTTCAAAGCTGTGTCAAAGTTTTGCTGCTTAAGGGTACTTCTTTATTCTGTTGGCTCTTGGGTACCAAGATGACAGGTCTCCTGTACGAGGTGGAGGCTTTTTTAAGTCATAGCCTTCAGCAAAACATCAAATTACCAAATCCAGGGTAACATACTTCTACACAAATGCCTTTCCTGTAGATATATTATACCATATATATTAAATACTTTAGTGTTACACGCTACATTTTATGTGCAATAGAAAGTGATGGTTTGAGGTAGCCTTGGGGGGACTTTTTTTCCACAAGCAGAAAAAGCTAGTGTATACCGTATCAAGTAGGGTTTTTACAGGACTTTCTGCCCGAAGGCCTTTGTAAATAAGTAATGATCAACAGATTGGCTGTGGGTTTTTGAAAAGCATGCCTATGTCAGTTTGCATGATGGGGGAGAATTTTCAAAGTGGATCTTGCTTTCATTGCCTGCCGGAGAGGGGCTGAGGGAGGCAGTTGTCCCAGGCTGGAGCTGTCTGCTCCGTGGTACATCAGAATTGCTAAACTCGAGTCAGGTGGTGAGCGGAAACTTGCCAAGCTACAGAACCCGGGCTTTCGTGTCGGTGCCTTTGGGCTGCTGCTACGGCCACTGCCACTGCCACCGGGATGCTTTATCCCACCAGCCCCCAGTGGTCTCCCTTGCAGCCCAGCCAGAATGGGCCGTCCCAGGACAAAAGAGAAAGTCTTAGGCACTCCTCCTTTACCATGTCCCAGGTGCTGCACAGACTCTGGAGCAAAGAAGGGCCCCTTCTGAGCCCTCTTTCCATTTTCCTTCGTTTCCAGGTGTAGATGAAGGACCCCGAGGCCATTTGGTTTGCATTTGAGTATCTGGCATTTGGCAATGAGGTTGCTGGGTCTATTTTTGTTAAATCCTATTTGTTTATTTTATTTTATTTTATTTTTATTTTCATTTCAGCATATTATGGAGGTACAAAAGTTTAGGTTGTGTATATTGCCCTTGCCCCCAGAGATACCTTAAACAGATTCAAGTAGACCTACCATTCGATCCAGCAATCCCATTACTGGGCATCTACCCAAAAGAACAAAAATCCTATTTGTTGATTGGCAGAAAACAGAGGGGGGCTCACTCCGATCCTTGTGGGTTTTCCAATTGCCCCCACCTCTTCAAATAGCCCCTTTCTACTCTGCAAAAGATGGGACTCCCAGGTCCTCTTCCTTATGGCCTGAAAAAATCCATAAAAGAAGCTAATGACTTATTTGAAGTGGGTTTTTCGACATGAGTTTGTGGCTTGCTGTTTGAGCAGAATCAATCATTCTGAATGTGGGCAGGTTTTAGTGGCCTGTGGGTAGTGATAGGAATAGCTCCAAGAGAAACCGGAGAGCCCGGAACAGGCTAGGATGGGCTTTAATTTACCACTGTGGCTTCTGCAAATAAAACAGGCTCCCACCTGAAGGTTCCTTCCAAATCATCTGCCAACAGGAAATGCAACAGGGACTCTGCGCTAATGGCCTTTATCTCCCCTTTGTTCTGGTATCAGGCTGACCTGGTGTTTAAGTGTCACTTAACTCCCTGCACGATCATTAGGTGAACAGCCTCATTTTGTGTGTCTGGATCCCAAGGTAGGATGTTGTTTAGTCACCAGACAGAAAACAACCATCACAGCCAGACAGAGCCAAATGGCGAGTGTCTGTGCTGCAGGCTGAAGACACATGATGGATAACCTTGGCTCCACATCCACCAAGGAGGAGCGAGCATGGAGCTTCCCAAGTCCCTTACTCATCTGCCTCTTCTTTCCCTTGCTTTTCAGTCTCTCAGTATGGAATTATTTAAGAAGCCTCTCCGAGTTTTCCAAAAAAATCACCAAGTACCCATTGCCCAGTTCTCCCTACTCAGTGGATTTGTGCCTTGGAAGGACAGTCATGTCTTTCCTCACTTGTAAAGCCCTGGAGAGCACAAAATTTGTCTCTAACAGCTGAGTCCAGGGTTCTTAATTTGGAGGCCTTACCGACCCCACTGAACATTCAATGAAAGCTTTCTAGGAAGTCTCTGTAGAAAAAGAAAAAGTACACTGGACCCCATTTTGGCTACAGTTGGAGCAGATTCATGGATTCCAGAAACCCCCACTCCGGATCCCTGGTTACAATCAGTTAAGCTCATTCCAGAGGCTCCTTCAAGTAATTGCATTTGCAAGTAGTTTTTGGATGATGAGAATATTCCTCCAGCAGGTGGGTGGTATAGAGTAAATGCCTGGGCTCTCACACCATGTCCTCACACGGGACCCAGAAGGTCTGGGCACTTCAGCTGCTGCTTTGATTCCTTTTCTCAGATCAGTTCCCATCCAACAGATGTATAGGGAGAACCTGCTGTGTTCAAGGTGTTGTGAAAGTTCTTTGAGGGACCTAAAATAAGATGGATGTGATTAGATCCCCGCCTTGAAAATGATTGCAGTTTAGCATCGGAGACAGGCAAACACATATGGCAAAATAGAGTAAGAATGACTTGGAGATTCTAGGAGCCTGGGGTGTGAGAGCAGAAGGAGCTGTCACTCCCTGTGGTTTGGGAGGCTGAGCCTGGTTTGTGAAGGAGCTTCCATGGAGCCAGCCCTGTGTGATGAGGAGAATCCTCTACCAACAATATTACACCCTCTTGTTTATCGTTTACCAGGTGCCAGGCATCATTGCAAGAGTGCCATGCCTGTCAACTCACTGAATCCTAACTACAGCTGTGTGAGTAGGTACTGCCATGTCCCCAGATGAGGAAGCCGAGGCACAGAAATGTAAAGTCTAGTAAATCTAGTTAAGTCTTACTTATGCAGGAAGATGGAGGAAATAGGGAAAATGCTCAGACCACAGTAAATGGCTTGGTGTGGCTGCAGCCAGGCATCCTTGGAGTGGCACAGCTGCAGTTGAGAATGTAAGAGTATTCTGGCAGCCAATCATGAATGCTTTCACCTGTCACAGGCACTGGGGGACCCTTGCAGGTTTTTGAGGAGGTGGTACCCTAACTTGTGCTTCCGGGGGATCTTTGGTGGCAGCATAAGGAAGGGTTTGTGACCCTCTATCAGGGCCTTTCTGGGCACATATTATGTAAATACAGAGGCATGAAAGAGATGCTCACTCGACCCCAGCCTCTGCCCAGGTCCTTTGGCTGCCCAGCCATTCAGGGTTTGCTGTAGAATAGTGGGCCAGGACTGGGATAGACAGCTTTCTCAGGGACACACGTCATTCCTGACATCAGTCCTGAGGCTCGGGGTAAGATAGAGCAGCATGGCTCACGAGGATGTGCATGTGATACGCCGGGTAGACAATTTACACAAAGAGATACCCCCAGCCGGGCTAGCTAGCATAACTGACAACACCCAAAACAGAGAAATTGAATGTTTTGAGGAGAGTTTCATGGCAGGAGACCCAGGAAACGTTAGACATTAGTTTCCTAAATGGGAAGGGAGATATGATTTGAGGAGAACAGATTATGCTCTCGGGCATCGACTGATCATTAAGTGGAATAAACTCATCTGCTCTTGAAGTCTCGATGCCTCTCTTTTGACTCAGACCTTTCATGGGGTCCTTTTGTTAGGACTTGCCACGTCAGAGCCTGCCAGGGTGGAAGTTTCTAGTAACAGGAAATGGCAAAACAGCCTGAGCCGATCTGAGTTGGGGGCAGAACGCCACCCTCATGGTGCCTTCCACTGGGCAGAAGAAAGGAGAAAGGCAGGGACAGCTTAGCTACGTAAAGTCACCTCAGTGCACAAACTAACAGCATATGACAGGCCCACCCCCAGGCCTGGACAAGAAAGAAAGAGTCAGTGTCATGGTACCAAGGCCTGGGTGGACCGGACACAGGTCTCTAGACAAGTTCATGCTCAGCAGAGGGTCATTATTCTGTTCTCTCATTTCAAAGCATCGTGTGCGGTCTCCTCTAGGACTGACAGACACGCTGGTTCTCCCGCTGCCTCCCGGACATCAAGGCAGCGGTTTCCTCCTTCCTCTGAAATGCTGCTGCCTAACCAGAGCTGACTGACGTCTTAGGTGGCAGCAGGGAAACTAATGCAAATAATAGACACAGAGAAGCCGGAAAGGACCCCAGTTTTGCCAGGGTGGCTGGAGCCTGGTCGGAGAGTTTTGTCAAGGTGGCCCCAGGGATGGCCATCAGATGGGAGCCGGGGTAGGGTGGTGGGCAGCGGGGTCTCGGGCACGATGATCATTACCAGGAGGGTGGAAGCCCCATTGAAGGATGAGTTAAGGCAGGAGCCACAATCCAAAAGCCAGGATCCTTGCAAAGTAGCAGGAAATAGTATTCACCCAGAAGTCAAAGGCACCCAAGTCAAAAGCAGATCCGGCTGGAGCCATTTATGGTGCTGAACACCCAAATATGAGGGGAGCACCTGAGATCTAGTCCAGCCTCCTGTGTCTGCCACAGATCGAGACCCCCGTGTGGCCTGACACTCCTGAACACTGTAGTCAAGGACTCGGTGACTAGAGGCTATGTTGGTTTCGTGTGAAGTGGTAGAAGAGATGGGAGAAAAGAGGACAGAACTCTGAATTACAATTATAAGTGTTGCACTTTACAAGAACTAATATTTAACTTGCTTATTTATGTTTCTTGATTTGCTGATTAGCTCATGGAAAGAAAGGTCAGGAAGAGAGAATCATTAGTGTAGCATCTAGGCTAAGAATCCCCAAGTGTCGACACAATGTCTCAAGTTCCAGAGTGTCACAGAGAGGCAGGATGCAGGTGACTCCTTCAATTTTGCACCCTGGGCACCTCCCTTGCCTCACTCCATTTCTGGCCTTGCTGGAACCGTAGGCTCGTTGTCTGTGTGTTGCTGACAGTTGCTTACTTCAGTAGGATTATTCAAGCCACGTAGATTCTCCATCTGCACAAAAGTTTAGAGCACTGGTTCTCATACTCTAGCAGGTGTCAGAATCACCTGGAGGGCTTTGTTGAAACACAGCTTGCTGGGCCACAGCTCTACAGATTTAGCAGATCTGGGCTGGAGCTCAAGAATCTGCATTTCTGTGAAACTTTCAGGTGATGCTGATGCCACTGGTCTGGGGCCACACTTTGAGAAGCACCATTTATAAGAATCAGAGCAGTGAGAGAAGCTTGAAGCAATAGGGGCCCACTTCTCAGAAATATTCAGCCTTTGTATCAGAGCACTAAGTAGTTGATTAATTAAAAACATCTGTCTTGACCACTGTCGACACCACACGAGTCCTCCCTGCCGATCGGTTACAGTAGCTGGCTCTGGGCACACCCCAGGCAGCCTTGACTGGTTAGAGACATAATTTAGGCTTCACCTTCACTTCATGATGACCTCTTTTATGGTGAACAATCTACATCCTAATTCATGTACAGTGGCTGTAGGTGAAAAACGGTGCCAGAGCCCTGGTTGTTCCCAAAACAAATTGTTGCAAAATATCAAAGGTAAATAAATGGGCTGTCACCGGGCACATTTTTTGATCTCCACAAAAGGTCTGGCGAATCTGTGTTAGCTGGTTCAAGGGTGTTCAGGGACTAGAGATCATTTGTCAGATCCCTTGTTTGGTTGTGTCCTCTGCTGTCTTCTGGAAATACATGAGGAGTGAAACAGGAGATCCCTGCCCCAAAGTAACTCACCATCTAGCGGATGAGATGGGTGTGCAAATTATTATCTCTGAAGGACTATCTCACACTTCTGTAGGAGTTTCTAGGAAGGGAAACAACTTCTGTCTCTCTGGTTGTCGAGGATGATGGCTTAATGGGGAACACTGGAGCCAAACTGTGAAGGCTGAGAAATGTCCTGATATCCTGCCATGGTGCCTGATGTAACAGATGCTCAATGAAGTTGGTATTTGCCACTTGGCTGAAAGGCCTGCAGAATGATGAGAAATTTGCCTACATTTTGTTAAGCCTGTCATCTCCCAGGGGGACCACTGCAGGGTCACCCTTACTTTAGATGGGTTGCTCATAGTGACAGAAAAGACCTTATCAGGTGGTAAGACATAAGGTCTTGAAAATCAAGCAGAGAAAAGGATGCAATTTTCAAGCCATTTTGTAACTTTCCTCTTTCATAACTTTTTTGTTTGTTTGGTTGGTTACTTGTCCTTTCATGTAAATTTCTGATGTCCAGTGTTGAACTCAGAGCCACAGAACAAATTGGGATTTGCTGTCTTTGCCCGTAAGGGGAATTGTGCTCTTTAAAATATAATACTGACTTCCTCACAGCGGGTTTGCTGGAAGAGGGATTAGTGGTTTTGCTTTAGGCTGTTGTCTCCAAGGCAAGCTTTTTGTGTTTCTGCTGTAACAGGGCATTTAGTTCACTTCCTGAGATTAATTGATGGCAAGTGGCATTTCTTTCTCCAAAAACCATCAAAACAAAGATCTTTCACAGGCATACCTCAGAGATGTTGCAGATTCCGTTCCAGACCCCCACAACAAAGTGAATATTGCAATTAAGCAACTTACACAATTTTTTTGGTTTTCTAGTGCATATAAAAATTATGTTTACACTATACTATAGTCTATTAAATGCACAATAGCATTACATCTAAAAAAGCAAGGTCCATGCCTTAATTAAAAATATGTTATTGCTAAGGAATGCTAATAACCATCTGAGCCTTCAGCAAGTCGTAACCTTTTTGCTGGTGGAGGGTCTTGCCTCAGTGTTGGTGGTGGCTGACTGATCAGGGTGGTTGCTGAAAGTTGGGGTGGCTGTGGAAATTTCTTAAAATAAGACAACAGTGAAAATTGCTATATCGATTGACTTTTCCTTTCACAAAAGATCTCTACAGCATGTGATGCTGTTTGATTGCATTTTGCCCACAGCAGAAGTTCTTTCAAAATTAAAGTCAATCCTCTCAAACCCTGCCTTATCTACTAAGCTTATGTAATGTTCTAAATCTTTTGTGTCATTTCAACAATGTTCACAGCATCTTCACCAGGAGTAGACCCCATTTTTAAAAGAATCACTTCCTTTGCTCACCCATGAGAAACAACTCCTCATCCGTTCAAGTTTATCATGAGACTACAGCAATTCAGCCATTTCTGTCTTCACTTCTTGTTCTCTTGCTAGTTCCACCACATCTGCAATTACTTCCTCCACTGGAGTCTTGAGCCTTCAAAGTCATCCATGGGGGTTGGAATCCACTTCTTCTGAACTTCTGTTAATGTTGGCACGTTGACCTTCCAGGAATCACGAATGTTCTTAATGGCATCTAGAATGGTGCATCCTTTCCAGAAGATTTTCACTTTACTTTGCCCAGCTCTATCAGAGAAATCACTATCCATGGCAGCTATAGCCTTATGTCTTTCTTAAATAATGAAACTTGAAGCTACTTCTTTATCCAATGGGCTGCAAAAAGGATGTGGTGTTAGCAGCCATGAAAATACCATTCATCTACTTGTACATCTCCATCAGAGCTCTTGGGTGACTAGGTGCATTGTCAATGAGCAGTAATATCTCGAAAAGAATTCTTTTTTTCTTTAGTAGTAGATCCCAACAGTGGGCTAAAATACTCAGTAAACTAGATGTGCTGTCTCCAGGCTTTGTTGTTCTATTGATAGAGCACAGAAAGAGTAGATTTACCATAATTCTTAAGTACCCTAGGATTTTCAGAATGGTAAATGAGCACTGGCTTAACATAAGGTCACTGGGTGCATTAGACCCTAACAAGAAAGTCAGCTTGTCTTTTGAAGCTTTGAAGCCAGGCATTGACTTCTCCTCTCTAGCTATGAAAGTCCTAGATGACATCTTCTTCCAATAGAAGTCTTTTTTATCTACATTGAAAATCTGTTGTCTAGTGTAGCCACCTTCATCAATTATCTTAGCTAGATCTTCTAGACAATGTGCTACAGCTTCTATATTAGCACTTGCTGCTTCACCTTGCACTTTTGTGTTATAGAGACAGCTTCTTTCCTTAAACCTCATGAACCAACCTCTCAAACTTTTCTTCTGCAGCTTCCTCACCTCTCTCAGCTTTCGTAGAATTGAAGAGAGTTTGAGCCTTGCTCTGGATTTGGCTTAAAAGAATGTTGGCTCTGGAGTCAGCTCGCTTAACCACTGTGACATATTGTCACTAGGAAATAGGTGGTTTGTTGCCCTCAGTGGTATCAACCCCTAAACACTCCATTTGGAGATGGACTTTCTTAGTTTGACTGACCAAACTAACTGGCTAACGTTCAGGTTTCCTCTTTGCTTTAGGTGGAGTTGTCATTGGTATAGATCCTCAAATGCAGGTTTAAGTTAAAGACCAGGGAGCAGTCACCACTCTGGCAGAGCAGATCTAATTCTGTGTGTATGTTGGTGGTGGGGTAGGGGAGGGTGGTGCCAGGGAGAAGAGAGACATTGGCCCAAAACCTTTGAAGAAGAGATTGTGTATTACTAGTGTGTTTCCACTTATTCCTAGAATAGTGGCAGGATGCTTTTTTCCCTCAAATGGGCAGGGAAAACCTATGATTCAAGAATGGCAGCCAGGGCCATCAATTGAGGGATACATTGTGCCTGTTTTTCTTCAAAGTTAATACTATTATATTATTAATAATGCGCTAGGAATGCTATAACAAAGTACCACGGACCCAGTGTCTTAAACCACAGAAATTTATTTTGTCATGGTTTTGGAAATTAGAAATCTGAGATCGAAGTCTCGGCAGGGTTGGTTCCTTCTGAGGGCGGTGAGGGAAGGATCTGTTCCAGGCCTCTCTCCTTGCCTTGTAGATGCCCATCTTTTCCCTGCATCTTCACATGGTCTCCCTCTACATAGGTCTGTGTCCAAATTTCTTCTTATGAAGATTCTAATCATATTGGATTAGGGCCCACCTAGTGACCTCATTTTAACTTAATTACCTCTTTAAAGATCATATCTCAAAATATGATCACATTCTGAGGTACTGGGGTTTAGGACTACAGCATACAAATTTGGGGGGACAAAATTCAGCCCATAATAATAGATACACCTCACCTCATAGAGTTTCTATTACCCTTAGTCAAAAGTGACAAATGACCCTTGAATTAATTATGGTGCATTTTAAGGAAGCTGGGGATTACTTTGTGAGTAGAGGAAATACACAAGGTCCTTAAGATGGGAAAGGCAGTTCCAACCAAGTCATCTTTGAGGAGTGGTGGATCTCTTCATCATCTTGTAAGGTGAAGATGTTGGGATGCCTTCTTCGGGAGGTTTCTGGTGATCCTCCTTTCCATGTGCAACAAACTGCCTGATTCCTCTGGACCTCCCTGCGCCGCCACAGTGTTGATTGGTGTGCTCAATGGCAAATGCTTGGACTTTCTTCTAGTAATATAAACTCCAGAAACCTCAATTTAGAAGCAAAAGTCCCTGTGGACAGCTGAGTTTTCATTCTCCACCTGTGCCAGAGATCTGTCTGCCACATAAGCCACCCTAAGGCACTTGAAATTACTATAGTAATTGACATGGTAAAGAAATTTATCCTGTCTGGGCCAAACTAGTTATAGACTCTCTTGTTGCTGGGGTGAATGACATTCCATACTTCCTCTAGTACTGTGGAATCCAATGGATGTAAACAGTGTTGGCCCTTAATGGAGCTGTAAGTCTCCATTGCTTCTTATCTCTCATATTCACTCCAACAACCTTTCTTCACCTGCTCAGTGCCCTCCAATGTTTTGATATTCAGTGGTGGTCCAGCACTCCCAAAATCCTTCTAGCTACTTCTCTTCCCAATGAGAGCACACTGCTGGAAGATCTTTGAGGTTCCAGATCTCAAAGATCTTCCACGCTCACCTATCCTTTGTGATTAAATCCTCTCTATATCCCCAGCTCTTCTGGGATGTCTCAAATGATAGGGAACCCACTGACTTGGGAAACAACTCATTTCATTTTTGAAATACCTCTAATTTTTATAAAATTCTTCCTTTGTTGGAAGTGTGATTTTTGTTCTGTCTAAGCCTCATGCATCATTCCTAGTCTACTCTCAATCAGTCATACACAATCAGTTGAATCTATCTTCTCCTTGACTGTCATTGCATATCTGAAGACAGCTAGGATACCTGGTCTGAGTCTTCTCTACCTTAGGTTAGGCAATACTGTAGTCTATGTCTTCAACCATGGTTTTGGGTGCCATTCTCTGGCCTGTTCATTTGGGCCTCAATTCTCTGAGTGGGTCCTAATGGCTACAGGTGGATCAACACAAAAAGCATGCTGAGGTTCCTCCTCACTTTTCATGGCTCAGATCAATTGCTACTTTCTTTGCGAACCCTTCCTTGATGCTATTCAAATACCAGGCAATGAACATTTTTTTTTTCATGGTATTCTCATACTGCCTTGTATTTTACTTTGCTGTAACATTTACCACAGTCTACCGTAACTATCAATTTGCATTTTTTCTCTCCTGCTATTTTGTGGCCCTCTTTTTGACTAGGCTCTTTGTCTTAATCACTACTGTATCCTCCATTCTTGGCTCAGAATAGGGAATTCATGTTTGTTGCTTGCTTTACTGATTCAAGAAACTAAAGTTAGAATTTCTGGTTACTGTGGCTGGTCAGAAAAGGAAATAATCTTTGTTCAGAGAGATTTTTGATATTCTTCAGATCAGACCCTTTAGGGTAAATCCTGGATGATTTATATTTAAATTATCCAGGGCAGGCTGAGAGATTTGTGGGGAGTAGAGTGCAGCATGGCATATCTCTGAGACTTCCTGGGTGCTTCCGGATGTTCCAGCACAAATCATGGCTTGTAGCCCTAGTGTCAAATTATACCTGGGTTTTCCAACCCCCCCACTCCAGTTAATGAAACTTGAAATTATCTGCCTTTTTTCTTTTCATTGAGGGACGATTGATCACGAAGCTTGCTTATTTACTTTTCTAAGATGAAGTTTGCAGGCCACTTTTACCAAAGACTGATTGCTTCCCAGAAAGAACCAAATGTACTTAAACCAAAATGTACCTTCTCCTTCCAAAGACACATATTTCTAAAGGGAATTTTTTTTGCCAGCTTTCTGTATCATTTGCTAGCTTGCTGATGTGATGTGAACATAGTCCTGGGTATCTTTTAAATCCTGAATGGACTGGGGGCAGGTCTCAGACCTTCCTGAGATAACACTTTCTCTTCAACCAGTAAACAAGGCAAGAGAATTTGAAGCTGGCTCTGTATCTTCAGGGCAAGTTTATTAAAATCCCTCTTGCAACTGAAATACGTTCTTCAAAGACTGGATAGAGTTTATTCTGTTCATTTTCTCAAACCATTTCTCTATGGTGGCTTCTGTCTACCTACTTCTTCTAGATAACGGATGTCTATGGAAATATTAAAAATTCTTTGAGGCCAAAAATACCCCCTCAAAATTCACTCTTCTTGATGTGTGACCAGTTCTTATCAGCAACTGCTGTTTTATTTTAGCACTTTTGACCGAGTTCAGTATTTGAAAGGTGGCCTGGTGGCTTATGACACCTCAAGACCTCCCAACAACCCAGATACTGAGCTGTTACTCTGGGCTGGATTGTTCTTCTCTTTTTAAGATCAAATGTGACAGTTCATACAGTAATCTAGCATGTTTGTTGAAGATAAACTTTGCAAGATTGCCTCATGCGGTATTTGTCACTTGGTGCATTCTAAAAGCAAATTGTCAGGCATAAATAAATGCAGTGAGAGCATTTTTCTATCTTATTTGTGGGGGGGAGGATATTAGGAGGGTCATGGTAGATATTCAAAAGCTTAATTCTAGGTCTGTGGGCCATGTAAGAGAGATTGCTGTCCCATCCTCTGTATTCTGGACATGTAAATGGGAGGTATCAGAGAAATTTCAGAGGGACAAATACTAAAAACTAAATAAAGGTCAACCTTGATGATTGAAATAGATAATTTAAAAGATAAAATTGTTTTATGATAAGTTTCTTGAATTTGAACCTATTTATAATTTCTGTCTTGTGTTGACGATATTGTTTAGGACAGATAGCTCCATGGCAAGGATAGTCAGTATGCCTGTGACAGTGTCCTAATTATATGACGTCAATTTTATAGAAACTAACAATGACTTTCCCCCAAACTGAGGTGCTGAATCACTATCAGACATAGAATCATAGACATTGACTATGATCCACGATGCGGGAGCCTATTTATTATGCTGTAGGATTGTTAGACCTGCCTGATGCTACTGCAATTCCTAAGGTTGTCAGTGAGGCTCTGCCAACCCGCTGGAGTGGAGGCCTTTGTAGAAGCATCTTCCTTTTCCACTTATGAGCAAGGCCAGCGAGGGTGAATGTAGCCCTGAGAATCTGAGACAAGTTTATTAAGATGCGTCTGAGTTTGAGGCTCTCATCCAAGGAATGGTGCAGTTGGGAAGCGAGGGTGGGGGTGGAGGGGGACCATCATTGGACAGTTAGCACAAATACAGTTGTCAAGGCAAGGAGAGAGGGTGTTGTTTAGTATTAAAATCATGTATTCCAGATGTGGGCATTTGGTAGTCAATCTGCTCTGAAGTGACATGCTGCTGAATCTTTAAAGGGCTTCAGCCGGGGAGAGCAAAATCTGATTGGGCAAATTGCTAAAATATTTAAAGTGCAGCCTGTTAAAGCTTTTACTGCGAAGAGCATCACGTCAGAAGTTGTAGTCAGGAAGAGCGAGTAATTGGCTTTCCATCCTCATGCCAGTCAGTCAGCATGAGGCTCTGTTCCTATTCCTTCCTCTTCATTGCCGATGCTAATAGCAACCCTTTGGGGTGTGTGTGTGCGTGTGTGTGTGCCATGGAGATCAAATAGCTGGTAAAATGAGAGGAAGACGAGTGAGGTGGCTGTAAAAAGGGAGGCTGAATCCACAAAATGGCTTGAAGACCATTTAGGGAAAGAGGAGCAGGAGAAAGGCAGAATTATGTCCTGACAAGAGTCAGCTGCACTTCCCGGTGGGCACAGGGGTTTGAGACAGTTGTCTTGCAAAGGGTGGGTTCTGCAAGCAGAAGAGTGGCCGTCAGTGACAACCACGCCTCTGCATCTTCCATCTCCTCTGAAATGTCACTCTGGGGGCGCTTTCCATTTATAATTTATCACATTTTCCACTTAGGTTTTCCTGTCCTTTTCTCCCCAGGCACGACCCCTTGTTAATTCCTGGCAATGATCAGATTGACAACATGGACTCCAACGTGAAGAAGTACGACTCCACCGGGATGTTTCACTGGTGCGCACCCAAGGAGATAGAGAAAGTCATCCTGGTGAGTGAGGGACTGTGGAACAGACGTCATCAGCTTCTGTCCCAGACTACGTTCACTTGTGAGGACTGAGGTTTTCCTAACTGGACAGTGGGACGATACAGTCCCCGGTCCTGATTATTTTTGATGGTTGAAATTCTGAAGATAGAGTGAAGCTGCTAGAACTCCAATGGGAACATGAGCAATGTTCAGGATTTGCGATCTCTGAATATTTATTGGCTCATCACAGCAGTGGGTGATGATGCGCCCTGTGAAAGGCATCATGGGAGGCAGTATGCATGTAACTCCCGTGGATCTGGCTCTGAGGGCAGAGCCTGCCTGTGCTATTTAGCAGCTGCGTGGACGTGGGCAAGTCGCTTGACTCTACACTTCAGCTCTCTTACCTGTAAAAAGATGAGATGAGAATGACCCTAACTCACAGGGTTGTAGTGAAGATTAAAACACAACATATGCCTCAATAAAGTTACCTGTTCTTCTTCTTATCATTATTACTAAATTCCATGAAGAAATCTGAACACTACCTGGATTGTTGTTTGTTTGTAACAATGTTTATATTCTTATAGATAATAGCCTTGCATATTGTGATCCTTCTTAGCACACATTGTACACAGGCAGATGCATTTGCTGAAGATGACAATGCTGAACCACCGTCACCTTGGGGAGGCCGGGGCTCAGAGCCCTATTTCGTGGATGGCTCATGAACATCTTCCTAGCAGCAGTGGCTTCTCCCAGTCTGTCCCAGGAATGTCAGCGTAGATAACAATCCATCCTACTCTCTGCTCTCGTTCTATTAACAACTTTAGGTTTTAATGCCTACATCAGCTATCCTGCAGTTTATTGTCTCACTAATCCATGAAAAATGGATTAATAATCAGGAAAGTCAGATGGAAGGGTTCTTTTTCCCTTGTGCCTCTAATCCCCAGGTTGCTCTGGGCCTGTTCCTGTCTGCCGGCCAGGAAAACCCTATCATTTCTGATGTCGGGACCACCCTTCCTAAACAAGAACTGTTCCAGGTCCTCAGAATGGCTTTGAACTAATACACTTGATTTTTTTCCTGTGTTTTATCTATGTGTGTGTTTTCTCAACTTAATTATAAACAAGCATTAAGAGCCAGTACGGCTGGCTCAGAGGTGTGGAAGTTGCAGGCAAAAGCACAGTGTCAGAATTCTCAGCAAATAGCTATTGTGCAACTGACCAGGAGTGCAAATGGTGCTACCTGCAAGTTTGCTCCTTGTGTTTATGTTCTGATGTTGTATCCATGGCACTTTCGCTGTGATGGTCTAAGCTTAGCCTGGTGTTACCACCTGTGGCAGGTTATAGGCTGGATGCCCTATCTGGGACCCAGGGTTTTAATGACTTACCTAGATATGCCTGAGATAGGCATGCCAACTGACATTCAATCAACATCTCCTTTGAGCATGAAAAAGTTTAGGGAGGTGAGTTACTACTTCTCACATCTGAAAAATAATATGATTTAACAAAACACTTATAAGACACCTACTCTGTGCCATGCACTGTTCTTATGGCTGGAGGTACAACCTCTGGCAAAAACTGCTCTCATAGAGTTTGTATTCTATTGTAGCACAGGGCAGAGAGAAGATCACCAGGTAGACAAAAGAGTACATAATAACATTTCACATATTGATACAGAGATATGGAAAAAATAAAGCAGGGTCATGGTCTGGAAAGAAACTGGGAAGTGCTGTCTAGACAATATGACCCAAGAAGCCCTCCCTAAAGTAGCACTTGACTAGAGACGGGAATGAGAGAAACGGCCGGCTATGTGAGGTTGACCTGGGCTGGTGTGTTTTTAATGTGCAAGGACACTAACTGCTTTGGGGATTAGAATATATTAGAGATGGTCCCAATTGCAAGGAAATCACCATATTATTAGAGAGAAGATATGAAATGTAAGCCTGAAACAATATATTTAAAGCCAAGTGATGAGAAGCACAATATGCTATTCAAATCCAGGGGAGAAGGACTAGTATAGGGCAAGTCCCATCAGATACAAACATGTTGTGCTTGGAGAGGGTTTAAGGCCATTAGAGCCCACCTTGGGTTGGGCCTTGGAGGATGCGTAGGAAACCTAAGATACATAAAAGAAACACATGAGTAGTTTGTCTGGTGGGTCTTATACCTGGCAGAATCAGACTCCCCAGGGCTGAGGCTCAGGAATTAGGATTTTTACAAGGTCCCCCAGGTCATGTTACTGTGGCCAGTCTGAGGATTGGTGTTTTGATCCCCAGATCTAAGCTCCTGGGGTAAGCATCTGTGCCTCAGCCACTCTGCTAACTGGTGCCTTCCCCACCTCCCCATTCTAGAATTCCAGCTCCTATCCTGACCCAGTTTATATTCCTCTAGCTCGTTGAAGAGAGCTAGCCTCCCAGGTGATGTGGCCAATTAAAAATAATTAGGAGCCCCATCACAGCACGTTACAGACTGGTTGACTCTGCTGGTGGTACCCCGGCACTCACACTTCCATGCGGCCCAGATAACTAACTCCAGGTCTTCTCTATGAAGTGGTGATATGTGTTGTGAGCTCCCCAGTGGGTCCTCCTTGGTCACAGTTTATAAAGCATTTCTTACAGCCTGTGTCTCAGGTTTCCCTGGACTGTTGCAGAGGGAAACCAATAATGGTGACAGTTTCTGCTTTATTCTAACGATCAGGGAGTGAAAGCTAGCTTCCTCCTCTCCTTGGAGGTTACTGTAACAACCCTGACATTGTCGTGAATTGCAATATTGGCATTTAAACAATCAATGCACTGGTCAATTCTAGGGATTAAATCAAGCAGAGTTTGATATGTGCAGTGGATATTAAGATGCCTCCCCCAAAGCATTGTAAGCCACATGGGGCCATTCCGGCATGCAGTGGTAGGCATTGGACCAGGACAGGCAGAGAAAGGCCCACAGCTGGCCTCCTTGTTATGTCAGCCTCTTCACTAGCACAGTGAGCCAAAGGGCCAGGAGCAGATGACCATTTGTATTTCCTGGGAAGTTGGGCGTCCTCCTCTAAATGGGGTAATTGTGTTCTTTGATTTGTCTCCTTTGTAGATAGAGGGCTGGAGTTGCAGGAAGACATTGGCCTGTTGCTCTTACTGATCTATCTCTGGCCCCTTTTAATGATTATTTGAGGGGTCTTTCTCTGAATAACTTATGCAAAGAGGGCCCCTCAAGGAATGCCCCTGAAACTCCCAAGGCAGCATTGGACAGGGGGCAGCAAACTTTTTCTGCAAAAGGTTTTATAATGAATAATGTATGTTTTGCAGGCCATATGATCTCTGTTGCAATGGATCAGCTCTGCTGTTGTAGCATAAAAGCAGCCATAGGCAATACCTAAATGCATGAGCTTGGCTGTGTTCCAGGAAAACTTTACAGGAATTTGAATTTCATGTAATTTTTACATATTATGAAATGTTCTTCTTTTGATGTTTCTCAACCATTATGAAGCACGAAAGCCATTTTTAGCTCACTGGACATACAAAAGCAGGTGGTAGAACACATTTAGCCTGGGGGTTATGGTTTGCCTCTCCTGGCTTTGGATGCCGTCTTCCACCTGCTGATGCAATGATGTTCTGACACCTCACTGATAAGTCTAGAACTCCACACTCAGGTTTCTCGAGCTGAGACCAACACAGAGATCTATCATCATCTCAGCAAGAGGGCCAGGAAAGGCAGCTCATTTTATCAAAAGTTTCATGGAAACTAAGACTTTCCTTTCCAAATAACATAAATATTACTTTTCCCTCTTATTTTCCCTCCCAGAAAATAATTATAAAAGTTCTGGCTACATATATCTATGGCATATCTTTCTTAAATCTTTAGTAAAGAAGGTAGTAATACGTGCAGACATATGTTTAGATAAATATACTACATAAACCTAATACGTACACATACTCAAATTATAAATATGGCATGTATGTAACATTGATGAAATAAAAATAATAGCACATAAAAGCACATAGTAAGCACTCAGCAAATGTTTACTTGATTCATTGTACAAATGATTTTTTTTGCTCCTTACGACAGCCCTACAAGGTCTCCTCTCCAGCACTCACGCACTTCTCTCCATTGCAGACCCGAAGCGAAGCCGCCATGACTGTCCTGAGTGGCCACGTCGTGGTCTGCATCTTTGGTGACGTCAGCTCAGCCCTGATTGGGCTCCGGAACTTGGTGATGCCGCTTCGTGCCAGCAACTTTCATTACCACGAGCTCAAGCACATTGTTTTTGTGGGCTCTATTGAGTACCTCAAGCGGGAATGGGAGACGCTTCATAACTTCCCCAAAGTGTCCATATTGCCTGTAAGTCCAAGGTCACATTATTGATGCTTTTTCTTCTTCTTTTCATTCACAAAAGAGAATCCCAGATGGATGTAATAGTGGTACCTTTGATCATGCCTCTGCTGCTTCATCTGGGTATGGGCCTGAGGACTCAGCACTTCCCCTGTGCTCTGTCTAGGAAAATCCAAACCCTGGGAGACCTTATTAAAAGGAATTTGCAGCCAAGTTCAGTCCCTCATCAAGGATGAAGTTTAGCTTGTATCAAATGTATTAACCATATCAGTGTCTAAACGCTCTCTTGCTCCTGTCTACACAAAACCTATAGCATTTCGATAGTGTGATGCTTATCATAAAAATTTACTTATAGAACTGTTTATAACATTTTACTTATGGCATTATTAATTCTTGGAGAAACCTTGACCTGTTCCACCTCCTGTTTTAACTAAATAAATGTACATAACAGATTTCTTTATTTCTGCCGTACAGAAGGCCAACCCCTTCTGTGGGCAAATCCCTGACCCCTATTCATTTAGAAGCCCAGCAATGTTTTCATTGTTTGTGTGTGTGTGTGTGTGTGTGTGTGTTTGCACGTGTGTGTATGATATTCTTGATTACAGAACACTAGGACCCAATCTAAAAGGAACAAATTGGGAATCTACAATTTAGTGTGAAGATATGGACTATATGACTTAGGAGTCATGTCACTAACTACTTCCTAATCATAATCAATATATATTCCACAAACTTTCAGAAAATCGTAGAGCACTGTGCATTTCAAAATTTAGTGTAGTCCTCCATGTCACAAGTTCATGCAAATATCACTTATCCTCCCAAAATTGTTCTTGTGAGTTCACATCCCTAAAACTGAGGAACATGGATTTCTCTACCTGTCATGAGGTCTGGGTTTTTCCCCCAGATATGGAGCTAAAATCCATTATTTCTATTACCAACTTCCTGAACCTCAGAAAACCAAAAATCAAAAAGAAAAAAAAAGCAAGTAATATAATTCATTAAAGAACACATGAGAACCTACCCACAACTGCTACTCATTAGTAGCCGCCGTTTGTCTTCACATCATGCCTGCAACAATAGGAACCCAATAAATATTTAAAGGAGTGAGAAAAAATATCAGATAGATCTGCTTTGGATGTAGGACCAAGAATCTGCTGCCTTAGTGAACATATGCAGTTGAATATAGTCACCTACAGATAAACAAATAGTTTTACACACAGAAAAGCATAAACATATATTTTACTAATTTCAGAGATATGGTAGATTTGATTATATATTTCCACCATTACCTTCTTACATGTGCTCTTCCACATGGTCCTCGGAGCTCTAAAAGTATCTTCATAAAGAATTTATTATTTTGCTAAGATACATGAATCTGTGTGTGGTGTGTGTGATGTGTGTGTGTGTGATATTTGGCATTTGTGTACATGCATGTTGTATGTATATATGTGTGTGTTTCCTTCTGAGTGCCCTTGTACACATTCACTCATCTGCCTTCATATGTATAAATGAGCTCTCATATTTTCAGGTCCTTTTCAAACCCTCCGAAATTTAGCATACTCAAGCACAACAGATGTGCACAACATGGGCCTTCACCTGTGTCTTCACACAGGTCATTGTGTAAACAGGACCCTACATAAAGGGCAGGCCCAGAGAAACACAAGAGGTGTCTGTGTATGTCATTTGTATTTCTTGTGGTTTGAAATCATGTGCATATAACTGCACACGGATTGTCTTATATCACCATTACTGCTGGCTTCTCTACAAGGTGAAAATTAAAAGAATATGGATGCAGGCAATTGAAGCTTATGCACTGGCAAAATGATTCAGGAAGTTGGTCGGACTTATTTTGTACCAAGAGATCATAGGAGAAGGGGGCGTTCTTCTTCTTCTCTCAAAAGATACTGCTCCAGGGCTTGGAACTAGTAACTTCCCAGCACACACGGCACTAAATGTCCCTTCTCCCACAGTTCTACTTTGCAGCAATATTTGGGGGGCTGAGAATAGAATCATGACTGCCACTGAGTCATAAAACAGGGTGGATGGGCTGCATTGCTGCAGCTAAGTCCCATCTTCTCAAAGCCACTTCTCCAGAAAGGGAGACTAGAGGAAGCCGTCCAGAGATATATTTATGGCTGTTGGCAAACCCTCATGCTACACAGTCAGTGAGTTGAAGGCAACTAGGATCTCCATGCAGGATAAGCAAAAACCAGATTCAGGATGGAGGACCAGTGAAGCTGGTGCCTGTACGGGAACCCCAAAATGATGCGCTTGGCCACCTAGAAGCTATGACACAGGACAGCCTGATTAGTTTTTCTGTGGCTCCTCCTGAGGACACAGAGAATGTGGAGGTCATGCCCTGTCTTTCTACACCAACCCTTCTATTTTACCTGTGGTTGCATTCCCGGACTCTCTGTCATTACCTCTGGGATCTGGGCTTTTTCCACTGTCTTTTGTTGCTGTTTTATTATGTTTAAAAACATCTGTTTACTGGATCATCTATTTTTAATTGCCCTGGTAATATACAGATAAGTTCTTGTGATAAAATATTCAAACAATACAGAAGTATATAAAGTCAAAAGCAAACTTTCCCCTTTACCTTCTCAATCCTATTCCCCTCCCCAGAGGTAATTACTGTTATTAGTTTAGTGGGTATTTTTCATGTGCTTTCTCTTTGAATTTTACATACATTTATAAATATATTTATGAATATGTAGTTTTATTTTGTGGGGTTTTTTTAAACATAAATGAAACTATACTTTTTAAATTGTTCTATAACTATTTTCCTTCTATCTCAGAGATCCTTCCAAGCTTATGCCTACATGGAGAGTTAGTACGTGCTGCATACTCTTCCATTGAACACATGTCCAAAAGTGTAGTTAATACTAATGATGACAATTAGACCGTTTCCTTGAGTTTTCTTTTCTTGCTGAAAAATGCAATAAAATGATATGGCTGGAGCTTAATTTTTTCCAGCCCCCCTTTGCAAGACGCACGTTAATTCCACCTCCTCCCCTCGCCTCCAAATAAAAATCGAGCAGGGCTCCAGCCCCATCTCCTCACTCCGTGCTCACGGGCGATTTCCCCTTGGTTGCATTGGAACTGCTGTCTTTTGCCCGAGACAGGAGTGACCTGCTATTAAATAAACAGGCATTTGCAACCCACCCCCTCGTTACATTCTGAAAGCCAGAGGTTGCCACAGGACAGTTACTTAAATCAAGACAATTTCCAGGCAGGAGGAAGATGTAGAACCCTGGCATTATTCCTCTCCCGTGTTTGTTAGTAATAGCTTGATTGAGTATTGAGAGCGAGCCTAAAATGCTGCCATCAGCACCGACTACCCTTTAGATTAGCACACGGCTCCTATTCCCTTGAACGTAGTTAGGCCAGCTTAATGTCAAGGCATAAAAAAGATACTTGTTAAATAATTTCCCCAAAGCTCCAGCTCAATCTTTAATTTGTTTTTATTTATTTTTTTTCCTCTCTCCCTCTCCTCTTTCGGTCTCACTTTTGCTTCTCTCTCTCTCTCTCTCTCGCTTCCTCTCTCTCTTTTTTCTTTCCTCTATGCCAAAGGGTACGCCATTAAGTCGGGCTGATTTAAGGGCTGTCAACATCAACCTCTGTGACATGTGCGTTATCCTGTCAGCCAATCAGAATAATATTGATGATACTTCGCTGCAGGACAAGGAATGCATCTTGGCGTCACTCAACATCAAATCTATGCAGTTTGATGACAGCATCGGGGTCTTGCAGGCTAATTCCCAAGGTAAGGACAGCCTGTAATACTTCTTTGCTGTGCCTACGGGGGACAGGGGCTGGCAAGAGGGATATCCTTCACTCAGTAATTCAAAGAGGCTCACATCAGCCTGCCTGGCAGTGAAACCTGCGGTTGCTGCAATGGCTTTCAAAGGGACATCTGCTGCCTCTTCTTGCCATCCCAGGATGCAGGCTCGACCTGATCACCCACACACAGACTAGGTTGCCTTCCCAGAGAATAAACAGGTCTTTAAAAGACCACCCCCTCAGCTTTCCTAGACAGTGGCTTTGTGAGCAGAGTTATCAGCTAAATGTCAGAGCACTGAAAAGATGCTGGCTGCACGATTCCCAGCGTTGCCTCCCAGTATGTGTCTTTGCCATTGAGCTGGGAGGCGGGTGTTACACTTTGCCATTGTTCGAGCTGCCTCTAAGACCCTGTTGACTGGGAGATGGTGATCTCCGGAGAGTGGGGACTCTACAGACACTAAAAGTCATTTAGCAAGAGGTGACACTTGTCAGCCCATGCATTTTCCTGTAGGAGACACAACAGCTTCAAATGACACACATGTGCCTTCCTGCTCTGCCCCCAATCTTCCCTGTCATTTGCTCTGGGATCCTGGGCAGGTGGTTACAAGTAAAGATGTCATCTAGGAGTCTCAGAGAGGCAGCACAGCAAAACCTCTGGAAAAAACGACCTTAGCAATCGGGATCTGGCAGGATAGAATGCAAAGCATATTCCTCTGAGTGACACTTCTATGTAGGCTTGCTATGAACTGTAGGATCCTTGTCACAGATGGTCTACTGGAGGGGTGGCATTGGCTGTCTGATGGGGGGCTGGTCCCATCATCCCAGACTGGAAGGGTGAAGGAGCAAAGCCCATGAGAACCACAGCTACTGGGACATGAAGTACCACCTTAGTGATAGCTGGGCAAGTGTCTAATGACTGCCCCCCCCACCCCATGCAGAGCTTTCTAGAAGCTCAGCTGAATCACGCAGCCTGGATTTGTGCTAACTATCTTTTGTCAACTTGGCATCACCACCCCTTCCTTCTGACATCTGCTCAGCATTGCAGCAAAGCCAGGAACCATAGTGCCTGGAGTCCTCCTCCCGGCATGGTTCTGGGCTAGAGTTGGCCAGTGGGCGAAGGGCCCTGGGGGGAGATTTGACAAGTGGAAGAGAAAAAGAGACCTTGATTCTTTGGAGGCAGCTGCCGCCAAAGGCTGGTAGACTCAGGTTCAAAGCAGTCTTCACTGCTGGGGGCTGAGAAGGTGGGGTTGGGCTTCCCTCGGGGTCTTGAGATTCACAGCACCTTCTGGCCAAGGGCAAAAGACACTTCCACTTTGGTGTCACATGTGAAATGGCTTCTGTCCTCTTTTTTTTCTTTTTTTTTTCTTTTCCTGAGGTCTCCTAAGGCCTCTTATTTTATTTTATTTTTTTATTTTTATTTCAGCACATTATGGGGGTACAAACATTTTGGTTACATGTTATGACATTGTCTCACCAAGCCATGATTTGAGATGTGCCCTTTCCCCCCTACAATGCTCACTGCTTCCATTAGTTGTGAGTTTACCCACCCCAACCCCCCAAGCCCCAAAGAATATTACTACTGTGTGAGCACTTTAGTGTTGATCAGTCAGTGCTGGTTTGATGGCGAGTACACATGGTGCCTATTCTTCCATTCTTGGGATACCTCACTTTGGAGGATGAGCTCAAGCTCTATCCCGGAAAATATAAGAGGTGCTAGATCACTGTCATTTTTTATAATTGAGTAGTATTCTGTTGTATACATATACCATATTTTATTAATCCACTCATAGATTGACGGGCACTTGGGTTGTTTCCGTATCCTTGCTATAGTGAATTGTGCTGCCGTAAACATTTGAGTGCAGATGTCTTTATTATAGAATGACTTTTGTTCCTTTGGATAGATGCTTCCATCCTTTTGACATAGCCCTGGCACAACCTGAAGCCTAATTTTGACCTCTTCACTCCACCATCCTCCCCGACACCCCCAAATCTAAATCTTGGTACCCATCTGTTCAGCTGTGCCCACAGAAGAGAGCAACATGTCCAGGTCCTAAGAGAGGCCTGAGCTCTTCCTACCAGCTGCAGACTGCAGACTGCGGAGGCAGAGCCTGCCTCCTGCACAGCCTGCCCAGGCAGCACAGGTAGGAAGTTGGCCTGCTGGGAGGTAGAAGAGGCCTGCTGGCCCCTCTTAATATCTGTCTCACCTAGCCCACCCCCTCACCCCAAATGGGCATCACCTGCTGTGGGAGTTTGTTGGAAATGCAGAATCTCATGGCCCACCCCACACCTGCTGGGTCAGAATCTGCATTTAACAAGATCCCCAGGTGACTGGAACAGAATATGCTGCTTGAAGGCACAATAAGTCTGCACACTAAGGAAACCAACTCTGTTAGATGCTCCTCCTCTCCTGGGGAGGAAGGAGCCACTGGGGGGAATGCAAAGAAGAGGAAGCAGCAGTCTTCCCTCTGAGCAGAGGTGGAAGGGAGCCAGAGGGGGCAGGAGACACTCCCTTTGCCCAGCCGCCTGCTTCCTCCCAATTCAGTCATGATTCCAGGGCCATAGATTAGAATCTCAGTGTATAATTCAGTTACATGGGCATCTGATATAGGTGCTGCTTCCAGCTTCCTTAAACCTTATCCCGGCCTTTCAGATCCTATATAAAGACCAAACTGGTAAAAATGCTTCCACTCTCCAGTGCTCAAAAGCTGCCTTTATTCTTTTCAGCACAGGAATAAGCATGAAAAATAGGTTTTGGCAGGAAATATGGAGGACGGAGAGAGGGAGCTCATTTTTCCTCCAGAAGAAAAAAAAAAGGCACTCTTTCTCTTGTACACACATGTGCACACGGCTGTGGTCTGAATGTTTGTATCCCCCCAAATTCATACGTTGAAGCCCTAATCTCCATGGGATGGCACTGGGAGGTGTAGCCTTGCATGAGGTGGAGCCCTCATGAATGGGATTAACGTCCTTACGAGAGAGGCGCAAGACAGAGCCCTCAACTCTTGCAACTTGTGTGAACACAGTGAGAAACCCTCGCCAGATGCTGAATCTTCTGGCACCTTGATCTTGGACTTCTTGGCCTCCAGAATTATGAGAAATACATTTCTGTTGTTTGTAAGGCGCCTGCTTGATGGTATTTCTTATCGTGGCCTGAATGGGCTGAGACACACATGCAAGAAAAGAAGGCAGAGGGGGTGTTTGCTGCGCTTGGTAGCGATTCTCCTGGACCCCTGTCGGCAGCAGAGGGGCATCTGCCTCCCCACCGGCCAGCAGTCTGTTCTGCTTTTGAGGACAGAGTGTGGAAGCTGTGGGCCCACTGAACCCCTGTCCCCTTGTTTTCTTATCCTGTCTGCTCGTCTCTTGGTTTTAAACACCATCCTCTGGTGACGTTCTGACCTTCCAAAGGCACTGGTCTAGCAGTGGCCGTCGACACAGAGAATTTTCTTCCTCCCCAGTGCTCACCTCTGGCCGCTGACCCTGTCCCCTGTCCCCTGACTGCTTGGGCTCCTCTCAGCCTGTGGGGCCAGATGGAAGGGCTGAGTTTCCTTGTCACTCATCACTCTTTCTTTGAGACCCTTTTGACCAACTGGAATGCTCATTGGCTTCAGACACTTTTGCCATCCTTCATCTGGGCATTTGGTATAACCAAGCTCCAGGGGGATAGGAATCACAGGGAACAAAAGGGATTTCATGTTACTCATCATTTTGGGAAACAAATTGAACTTCCTCTGAGTGGTAACTGTGTAGCGTTCTGGCAGCTGCCACCCCCACTTTCATTACCATGTATTCTGCAGGCCTTTATGAAACCCCACCCTCTGCTTTGTCTGGAGAGAGATGTTACCATCCCTCCAGAACCCAGCTGGACAGAAATGTGGACTCAGGACAAATGTCGTGCTCTTGGCCCAGAATATTCATGCAATCTTACCGAAAGTTTTTCTAACTTGATACAATTTAACAGGAAAAATATGTCTTAACATTGAAAAAGTAGGACCTTTATCGGACACTTGCCACTGTGTGTTATTAGAGCTCTGAGACTGAAATAAAACCTCTCTTTTCTCTTCTCTCCTCTCTTCACATTCCCTTTTGGTGTCACTTTTCTAGCCCACATGGTGTCAGAACAGACCCAGCCTAGGGATTCTGGACCAGACACTTTCTGCAAAGATCTGGGATGTGATGGCTGGTTGTCAAAAACAATTACAGGAAAGGTGGCAAACCCCCGAGCCGGATGGCATATCCGCTGTGAGAGTGGGGTCTACGAGATGCAGTTTTAATATACAACAGGCACCACTGCAGTGACAATTACATAAAGCGGGTGAAGCTGCTTCTTGCTGGTCAGCAAACATCAGCTCAGAACCACTTTACAGCTCTTTACCAGCAACTAAGTGCCTTTATTTACAGAGTGCCTGTCACTTCCCTTTGGCTGGAGAGCTGGTGTATTATTTAGCACGCATTTATCTGGGGAAAACATTTCAATTTAAATCAGCTGGTACAACAGTGGCTCTTGCCAGACTGTTTCCCTGTGGTTCGAAAAGACGAGAACTGAGTCTGATCTTGGGAGGTGGGGGAGGAGCAGAGGCAGGCAGGGTCCCTCTCAGAGAGCCACTTGCATTTGTACCTGAAGTGAGGGAGCGTGCGATGGGTTTCCCGTTCTGCACTCACATCGAGTTATGAAATGAGCATCCTATCGTGTCTTCCTGCTTACCCTGCCAGGAGGGGTAACTCCTGAGGGAAAGAAAGAGGAATAAAAGATCGTTCCGTGTGCATCAAGCACTAGAAAGGCCCAGAACACAAAGGTGACTTGGATTCAGCTGGTCCCTATGCTTGCAGGGCTCAAGTGAGTGCAGGAGATTATGGTAGCAGTGAGACAAGGACCAGCCTAAGTATAGAGGAGCACCGGGGGCTTCTCATTTGATACATTTCGAGGAGTTGAGAAGGCCTTTAAGAAGAGGTGACATCTGTGGATGACTTGAATGCATGTGGTTACGAGCACCTGAAATGTGGCCAGTGTGACTGAGGAACTGACTGAATTTTTCCTCTTACTTAATTTTAATAAATGTAAATTTAAAGCAACATGTAGCTAGTGGCTACCATACTGGACAGCACAAGCCTCGAGCATAGACTTGTTGTCCTGCTAAGGGTTTGGATTTGGGAGAGTCACCAAAGATTTATAGGAAGAGGGTAATTACATTCATACTTGAAAAAGATAACAGGCAGAAATATGAGCATGGTTTACAGGTGGAGACGACGGAGACACGAGCTCTGTAAGAAAACCAAGCAATGGACTCATGAGCTTTGTAAGAAGACCATGCAGTGGACTAGCTGGGATGGGATGGGGCCAACGGGGCAGCCTTGGTAATGTCAGTAAGGAGGGCAGACAGAAACTGAGCTGGATTTGAAGCACCGGAAGATAGGCGTTGAAAGCCAATTGGACAGGAAGGAAGATAGATGAGCAAGGGGGAGAAGCTGGGGATAAAATTCAAGGTTGGCCACTGGGTGGGATGTAGCAGCAATGAAGTAAGCGGAGGACCCAAGAGCATAAACAGGCTTGGAAAAGAAGGCTTAGAATTCAGTCCTGGTCCCACTGACTCGGTGATGTCCACCTGAGTTTGGAACCATGAAGCTGTCATAGAACCGGTGAGCACAGCCCTGTGGTGTTCCTTGCAGTGCTTGGCAGAAAGAGAAGTAGAAGTTGGCTTTAGCTTGAGATGGGAATTCACAGGAGGCAAAGGATTCCATGGTGCTGCTGAGAAGGTATGAAAATGAGTGGCCACAGGGGGCTAAGCCAGCAGCTGGAGAAGTCAAACTGGGAGGTGGGGCTTCCAGACCTAGGGGCCAACCAAGAACAAAGCAAAGAATACACCCCTGTGAGGTCGAAGAGCAGGAGTGTGGATTAAAGTGTGGGAGAGTCAAAGGGTGCGAGGTGTGCTCACAAAGAGGGATATGTGATGGCCTCAGAGAAAGAAATATTCCTTGTGGAGCCAGAGAAGAGCTCGATGGCATTACACTGAGGACAGTTCTCCACAAAAGCTCTGGGCTCATAGCAAAGGCCCTCTGAACACTACAAGCACCACCACCAACAGCAACGACCACCACCAACAGCAACATCCGCCATAATAATAATGTCAATGTTAATGCCCATTTGTTGTATGTGGTAGGCATTTGCCAATCAAGAAAATATGCATTTCTTAGATCTCTGGTTTTCACCGTTGGTTACATGTTGTACTTGAGACACTTAAAAAAATATTGACGCCTGGGTTGCACTTTGGCAATTGTGATTGAATTAGTCTGTTGTACAACCTGGGCTCCAGGAGTTTTGTAAGCACCCATCTGGTTCCCATGTGTTGGGAACTGCTGCCCGCAATGCTCCTCAGAGGAGGGCTGTGAGGTCAGGAGGTTACTAGTCCAGTTGTAAAGATGAGGAAACTGAGG
The DNA here is from genome assembly GCF_020740605.2 of Lemur catta. NCBI lineage: Eukaryota > Metazoa > Chordata > Mammalia > Primates > Lemuridae > Lemur > Lemur catta. The sequence goes on from NC_059141.1 coordinate 53,589,141, forward strand.
CTTGGCAAAATTAAGTAGTGATTTTCACCCAGGTCTCCCAGCCTGGGGAACTGGGATCCTAATCATTAAATCATTTTGCTTTGTTAGGACAGTTCTGTGGGGTTGGCTTGATGGTCTCCACCCATCCTATCATATTATTTTGGGTTGTCATCAGTTTCCCTAAGACTTGGAAAGCCTTAAGTGGAAGAAAAAGGGGGAGGAGTGTCATGTGGTGGAGACCACAGGCTCTGGCTGTTTTCTGCCTAACTGGCTGTCTTTGTCAGTCTGGTTCCTGTCACATGTCTCAGGGTGATAAGTAAAGGGTAGTAGTTGCCCAGTGGACAGACCATCCTCCCGCCACAGCTTTTGAGAGGCAACAGAGCCAAGATCCAGCACCACCCCACTGTGGAACAGCATGTTGTTCACCTCCAAAGCCAGCAGTGTGCACCCCTCAAAGCCTGGGTCTCTTTAGGAAGATGGAGCTACGTGTGTATTTCAATGTCTGGGCAAAATTTGAATGTTGGTGTTAAGGTTCCCCTGTTGTTCCCTTTCTTGTTATCTGCATTTATTGATTCATGCTACCTGTCCTGTAGGTGTCAATCCAATGCCACAGACGTTTATTAAGCACTTGTTGTGTGCCCAAACTGTATACAGCAGGCATTGCTGGGGGGACAGGGAGTGTAAAACACATTCCCAGTCCTAGTGACCTCCTATGCAAACGTGTAACTGCTTCAGAAGGTTGCTTTACTACTGTGAGGGAATTACACTCTACGGGGCCAATATTGGGAACAGAAAGAGGAAAATGGGTTTGAGAGACACTGAAAAAATGCATGGGATTTCAGCAGGTGGAGACAAAGAGAGCTGGCTCGAGTCAGGGAGAAGACTAGAAGTGAGAGGGCAGAGGTCACGGGGGAGTGTCAGAGAGACAGGAATGAGTACGATTTGTCTGGAATATGGGGTATGTGTGAGACAGCGGGGAGAGATGAGGCTGAAATGTGGGTTGGGCATGGAGGATCTTTTTTTCCTTTTTGGGTTAGGAAGCTGTAAATAATATTTTATGAGTTTATGAGTTAGGAAGCTGTAAATAATTCAGTAGGCACTGGGGAGCTATGGAAGGTTTCAAAGCAGAAGAGAGATGGCCTTGGACCCGAGCTTTAGGGAGATTGATCTGGCAGCCCCGTGAAGCATTGTTTGGAGTGGAAAGGAAGAGACTGCCACGACACTGGTCAGGAACTGTGGCTATCCAGAGGGAAGCCAGGTAACAGAATGGAGGCTCTAATGGGAGTCACTGCAGGTGTGAAACAGCCCGCGTGGGTGTGAGCTTCCTTCCTGTGACAAGACAGCAATGCTGCTCACAGGAAGAGGCCTGCAGAGTGGAGGGACAGGCTGCTGGGGAAAGCAGTGCTGGGAGGGTTGGGTTTTAGTTGTGGCTCATTTCCATGGGGACTTGGTGGAAAATCCAGGTGGGCATGAAAAGCCAAAGGGCGGAAACGAAGTCCCGAATGCAGGAGAAAGTCACCGCCGGAGATTTGGCCCATCGCTCCTGCTCTAGGAGTGACAGAGAGCCCCGGGGGGTGGGGGGAAGTTGGCTGAAGGACAGAAGTCTGAGGACCATCTTAGAGAGAGAGGACAGAGGGAGCCACAAGCTGAGCCGGGTCCCCAACATCCCAGAAGAGGGGCAAGCCGAGATATCCACTCCAGGACATGTGTCCGCTGCCTGGTTTCTCCTGCCTCCTCTGAGTTCATTTTTCTATATTCTGTGCCTCCTTATTGCCACCACGTTAAAAACATTGTGGTGGCTCACACACTCACACACACACAGAGCACATTTCCTCCAGCCCTCCCTGACCTGGAGCCAGAGTTACACTAAATGAATGTCCACATGTGAGCCCACGCTCTCCTTTGTCTGCATTTCAACAAAGGTTAAGAGCCTCAAGTCGGGAATGACATTTTTCTTCGGAAGTATGGCAGCAGCACTCGGAGAGATGGCATTAATTGGGGGCAGAGGGTGCACCCTCTCCATCCTAAAGTCTGAGATGTCTTTTACGGTTCCAGAGAAGAAAATGCGGTTTCTGTCTTATCTTTGTGTCAGACAACGTGGATTAGGATCTCCAAATTATGGGATGACAAAAAGCAGGACTCAAAAGGACCTTGCTAAAGTGGAACTCTGGGACAAAACCCTCAGGATGGGATGTATTGAGGACCTCTGTGTGTTCATTTTCAAATGATCAGTAGGGACAGGCTGGTAAGCCTTGTTGGTAAGAGTGTGGTTTATTTTGAGCAGTGATTGTTTTATCCTGGTCGGCATGAGAGCGCGTGTGTCAAGAGTGGTGAAGATTTGAAGGGAAAAATTGACAAAACATAAGAATGTTGTAAAGAGGACAACCAGAATGGGACAATGCCTGGGCCACATGTCACTTGCCAGGTGGTTAAGAGAACAAGGCTGGCAGACTTGAAGGGCCATTTTAGCTTCTGTTCCATGGGCCTTTTGTCCTAGGACCAATGGCTAATAATTAAGGAGAACCAGATTTTAGCCCAGCACAAGGGAGACGTTTCCACATTAGAATGGACTGACTGAAAATGTAGCGAGCACCCTACCGCTGCATATCCATTTGCCAAAGGAAAGCGACTGACATGTTCTTTGTGATGGGAGGGAGACTGGATGAGGCGAATTCTGTGGCCCTTCATAAACTGAGGGTATCCAGTATTTTCTTGATTTGTATGACATAGGGAACTGTGTTTTATATGATCTACATTTTTACTCCAGAGGGAGAGCTGTGGTGTTTGGCAGGATGGGGTCATGGGTCTTTTAGTGGAAGCGTTCACATCCTTCCTGGACAGCGCTGTCTTTGTGTGTAAAGATGGGGAGCGGCCGGCCTTGGGGTGAGCAGCTGCACATCTGGCTTTCAGATTAATTGGACAGACCACCCCCTCTTCAACTCCCATGGTGCCCTTCCCCACCTGCCCTCTCTTCCTCGTGATCGGCCTTCTTCCCCTTCCCCAAACCCAGCTTCCCTCACACCCAGGCTGCTCCCTCTTTCCAGCAAACACACCTAGGCACAGATCCTCACACACATTCTCCCTCCCTGAAATCCGAGAAGCATTTTTTCAGCTGCTCCCATATAACATTTCATTACCACAATATTCCCTCTCAATTCTGAAATGGCGGTGGGGGAGAAGCCATTCCTCTTTATACCCACTGAATGAACAAAGCTCAGTGCTAAAATATTTTTCTTCCGTTGTAACTGAAACTGCTGTTGGCTTCCGTCCCAAAAACCAGAAAGACAATTATACTTAACTGTTTAGAGATTTATAAATACCACACTGGAGTAGCCTCTAGGTAGTAACTTTAGATACCCAGCCCAATAATTTTCTTTTATTGGTTTGTGATTTAGATCTTATTTTGAGCCCTCTATAATAAGAGTAGTACATTTCATTAAAAGAGCTTACTAAACAATAAAGAAAATCTGGCTTAGGGCTCTGAGCAGGGCTCCAGTACGGAAAGGGGTCTGCCCTGTTACATTTCTTCCGCGGACATCACAAGATGAATCCTAGCGCAGGGTGCACATGTATTTCAGCACAGCAGCGATTGCAGCTGTTTTCTAAATGACTTCAACTTAGGAGAATGTTTCCTACACAGCATATTTCGTCACATGAGAGATCCTCTTAAGGCTACCATTTACTATTATGGTAATATGTTCCTAGTGAAAGAAACAAGGAAAAACAACAGCAGCAGCCGGAATGAGGGATTGAGAAACTTGGAAACTTTCTGCACCTGTGGAGGGCTTTCTGCCCTCCATACATGAAGGGCTTTGGGTGTAGGGGAGAAAAAGTAAGAAACGATGAAATCATCATTCCCTTCCAACTGCATGCAGAGCAGATTCACTTCCCCAATCAGGCTGTGCCCAGTTTGGGACAACCACAGTGAAAGGAAACCTTAGCGTCAGAGACAGAAAACAGATGCGGGTGGCGTTGGAGTTGGGCTGAACTCACTGTCTCAGCATCGGGCTCTGGCATGATGGTTTACTCCTCAACATTTGGGTGCCCAGGTAAAGCTACTTTTTAAAAATTGTAATTTTTTTTTTTCCCATGACCGTACACTAGGCACATTCACATACAATATCTCATTCAATCTCCCTGAAAACTTGCTGAGGCAGAGGTTACTATCTCCATTTTACAGATGAGAAAATAGAGGCTAGGGAAAATTAAGCACTTTTTCCCCAAAGTCCTATAGCTAGTGAAGAGCACATGGAGTTGATCTCCAAACTGATTTCAAAGTCTATGTTTTTCTCACCCCATCAACTTGTCTTATAAAAGACAAGTCTTGTTCTGGAGAGAATGGGACTGAATCTATATGTCTGCTTTCAAGGGTCATGGAAGCTTCCCCAGAACAAACATTCAAAGGAGTGAAAGCACTCAAGGTGTGCCAGCCTCACTCCTACACTACCCCCGTGTGCCCAACGTGCTGACATTTGTTCTGAATGTTTCTCATCCCCACCAATCTCCATTCATTCTGGCCCCACCAGTACGAACGATGAGAGATACTATTCTCCTGAGTCTTGAGTCTTTCCTGCTACAACAACCGGACAAACAAAGGTAGAATTGGGGGAAATATCAAGCATTGTGTTGAGCCTGTCTCTGTGAACGGTATCATTGTTTGAGATTTTCTTTTCTTTTTCTTTTATTTTTCTTGTTAATATAGATTTGACTCTGGAGCTGTCAGAAAGACAGTGGAATGTTTGAGACCCAGCCATTGCTTTCTTTGTTAAAAGACTAAACAAAATATTTCCCAGTTTTATCTACTCATTCCAGTTTCCAGGTAGAAGTTTCCATAGAAGGCCATAGATGAGAATGAATAGAAATCTATAGCCCTTAAAGTCTAGGATCAGAAAATGGTCCAGAGAAAAAGTGTCCTATGGGAAGAAAGTGCAGTTGTGTATGAGGGAAAGGGAAAGGAAGTCTTATAATCCCATGGACTCTCTAAGACCCCTGACGAATTTCTGGATAAGGATAGGTCAGCCAACAGTTCTTTTCCTGAACATCAGTTTGGTTTACACCCTGTGTCTGCAGTTAGTGTCCTTGCTCTTTTCGTAGTCTATGCCATTATATAGCTAATAGGATCTACAGGCAAAAGTGACAAAGACATATATTAATAAAATAAGTTGTGTGGCACAATACATACTTAATGATATAGGATTCGGAACATTCCAGAATACCTTGCAAAGATCATAGTGTGAGCTGCTTGTAATTTTCTCAGGCACAGATTTAATCCACCTGCTGTGAAGTTAGCATGCACCCCTCATGCTGGCAAATGAGCCAACCCAACCACTCAGTGCATTTTTGTTTTCACCCATCTTTGTATAGGCAAAAAATCAGATACACTTTTAAAATTTTATTTTATTTTTCATTAAAAGTGGCCCTGCAAAGAAGACAACTGATTCATAAACAAAAATGTTCTGGATTTATAGAATATTTAAGGCTACGAATGGTCCTTAAATCCTTCAATTATACTTCATGAAATGTATTGGAGGAAAATTATTCCTAGTATTCTAGAAAAGTAGCATAGTAGTCATTGAGCATCTTGTCATATAACTCCAATAAAGATTTTCTACCAGATATTTTCAGTGCCACATGGATGTTGCCATATAGGGTATTAGGAGAAGGCAGAGGTTGCTTTGGGCTGCAATAGTCAGGGGAGGTCCAGAGTAAATGGACTTGGATTTGAAATAGGTGTGATTATCAATAAGTAAAGGTGCTGATGGGCATATGGGAAGGGCTGAAGCTGAGGGATAGAAGGCACATAGGCAGGAAAGGCCAAATGTATTTCACGAAGGGTCGCTTGGCTTTGTGTGTACCAATGATATAACCAAGGGACTTAGAGCACTCACTATGTCAAAGGAAAAGATTGCAGGTGAGACTACTGTTACCTTGAATAGGTCCTCAAAAGAGTAGCCTGTTCTATTGTTTTACTCACCTCCTCACCTGCACTGTCAGAAATATTTTTAAATGCTTAGCACAGACCTCACACTGGGTAGACACTTAGTAGAGGTTTGTGGAGGCAGTGATAAATGAATAAATGATTTAATCCCATTGTCTGTTGCATGCAGCCTGCTCTCTTAGTTTGCACTAACTGACATGAAGCAGCTCAATACCTTTATTAAAAAACCTACACCTCCCCTCCAGGCTTCAATCACCCTTCATTCATTTGACAGCTGGGCCCTGGGAAAGGGTTACAAAGATCAAAGACGTTGAACTTATGTGTAGGAGCCTTGGTCAGACAGCTAAGTTGTCTCTAGTATAAATTGTCCTATTCCTTTAACCTTTACTAATAGCTTCTGGCCCTCCACCTTTGACTGGGCTCACTGCATATACTGTGACACAGTATCAGCCCAAGGCCTGAGGAGGCTGCAGGACTGAGACCTCCAAAGTTCAATAAAGGGCAGAAAATATCTCTGCTTTCTGCTCCAGGGAGCTCTGAATGGTTCCTGAGAGCTTCCCTGGCCATGCAGGGATGGACATTCCTTTCAACAGTAGACAGAAGCAGGAGGAACTTAGAAAATGGGATTCATAATGGTGAATCACAGACATGGTTGTCAGGGAGCCAGGTTTTAAATCCCAGTTCTGTCAATCAGGTGTGACTTGACTTTGGATAAACACTCCAAATTTCATTTCTTCATCTCTAAAGTGGAACTCATTAAAATGACCTCACCCAAAGATGCTGAGGAATCAGTGTGTGAATACAAAGAGATGATGGCTGCAGAAGTGTTTTATAAACATCAGGGGCTATAGAAATAGCACTTTTGCTGTCAGATTTAATCATGGCACATGTGGGATCTGGCATAGACAGCTTGAATTCCATAGACAGGTTTGAATCCCAGCTCTGCCACTAACTAGGCCTGTGCAAACTATTTAACCTCTTTGTGTCTCAGTTTTTTCACTGAGAATATAAATGCACCTGGCTCATTGAGTTGCTGTGAGAATTAAATGAGATACAGGGATTTCTGTTGTCCATATAGTACCTTTAAGTAAGTCAGAAAAATCCGCTCCTTTCCCAAGATACTTTATTTCCATCTGTTGAAAAATTGTCATAATGTACTGATTATGTTTGAACAATACACTTTCCTACCATCTGCTAGGGAAAAGTATTGTAATAAACATGCAAATATACTATGTCCATGACATGAGTGATGCCCACTTAGATTAGCTATTGTGCAGTGCCCAAACTTAACAACCGTACATGGCAGCCCTGAGTGAATGGATGTAAAGCATGTAGTTCCTAAGATGTAGTTGGAGATCAAGAAATGTTGGCTATTTTTGTTATTATTATTACTGGACAGTTTAACCTTTTTTTTTTCATTTTTCCCCAAAGATGAACAAATAACAAGGTATTATCCATTTGTAACTAGGAGCCAGAATTATCACTGACTCTGTTTGACTATAAGTATGCATAGAAAATAGATGATAGTGGAAACCAAGACACCTTTGGGAGGTGAGCAGTCCAGGTAGGGTAGACTTACAAAAGCCTACAGAGGAGTTGAGGAAGAACTGGGGCAGATTAACAGTGCATCCTGGGAATTTCCCCTCAGTGGACAGGCTGGCATGGTGCCACACAATGGAGCGTCTCTCTGAAGCAGAGATTAGGCCTGGGACAGCTCCCTGACAGAAGATCTCATGTACTTCCAATCTACACCGATTGGTTATGGCAGGAGCCCTGCCCTTGGTGAAGTGACACATTCCAGGGTTGCTACTGGCCGAGTAGGACCCACGCTCCTCCACCTGGATGACAGGTGGCACCTGGTTTCCCTCCTTTGACTCTTTTTTCCCTCAAAAGAGTAATTTTGCCCTCAGCCAGGAGACATGTAGCATATTAGTTCCTAACTGGGGAAGGGGTCTTACACCCCTTTTAATATCTAATAAAATGATGAATCTTCTCTTTGTTCCTTCCCCCACCTCCTCATAGATATATGAAGATATATTTGCATATAAATTCAAGAGGTCTACCTAGCTCAATGGTTTTCTCCTCACTGCCAGTTTTATTGAAGTATAATTGACAAATAAAAATTGTATATATTTAAGGTGTACAGCATGATGGTTTGATACACATACACACTGTGTCATGGTTACCACAATCAAGTTAAGTAACACATCTACCACCTCATGTAGTTACTATTTGTGTGTGTGTAGTGGGGGTGAGGACACTTTAAGGTCTCCTCTCTTAGCAAATTTCAAGTATATTGTACAGTATTATTAACTATGTCACCATACTGTATTTTAGATCCCCAGAATTTATTCATTTTATAACTGAAATTTTGCACCCTTTTACCAACATCTTCCCATTCCCACACCCCAACCCCTGGCAACCAGTGTTCTACTCTCTGCTTCTATGAGTTTGACTTTTTTAGATTCCACATGTAAGTGAGATCATGCCATATTTGCCTTCTGTGACTGGTTTATTTAACTTAGCATGATGTCCTCCAGTTCATCCATGTTGTCACAAGTGGCAGGATTTCTTTCTTTTTTATGGCTGAATAATATTTCATTATATATATGTATACATACACATACACACACATAGCACATTTTCTTTATCTATTCATTCAGTAACAGACACTGAAGTAGTTTCTATATCTAGGCTATTGTGAATAATGCTGCAATGAACATGGACATGCAAATATCTCTTTGTGATACTGATTTCATTTCCTTTGGGTATATACCCAGAAGTGGGGTTGCTGGTTAATATGGAAGTTCTATTTTTAATTTTTCATAGAAACTCTATACTGTTTTCTATACTATAATGGCTATACTAATTTCCATTCTCACCAACAGTGTATAATGTGGTTCTTTCTTCTTCACACCCCCACCAACACTTACCTGTTGTCTTTTTGATAATAGCAATCCTAACAAATGTGAGATGATATCTTATTGTGGTTTTGATTTATATTTTTCTGATTATTAGTGAATTTGAGCACCTTTTCATATATACTTCTTGGCTGTTTGTGTATTCTCTTTAGAAAAATGTCCATTCAGGTCCTTTGCCTATTTTTTGGTTGGGTTATTTGTTCTCTTGCTATTGAGTATGTGAGTTCTTTATATATTTGGAATATTCAGCCCTTAGCAGGTATGTGATTTTTAAATATTTTCTCCCATTCTGTAGGTTGCTTTTCACTCTGTTGTTTCTTTTGCTGTTCAGAAGAATTTTAGTTCGATCTAGTCCCACCTGTTTATTTTTGCTTTTGTTGCCTGTGTTTTGGTGTTATATCCAAAAAATCATTGCCCAGACCAATATTAAGGAAGTTTTTCCCTGTGTTTTCTCCTAGAAGTTTTCTGATCTTACGTTCAAGTCTTTAATCCATTTTGAGTTGATTTTTGTACATAGTGTAAAAGGACCCAATTTTATTCTTTTGTATGTGGATATCCAGTTTTCCCAACACTATTTATTGAAGACAGTATCCTTCCCCCATTATATGTTTTGGCATACTTGTCAAAGATTAGTTGACCATATATGGGTGGATTTATTTCTGAACTAGCCCACTGGTTTTCAACTTCAGCTGCACACTGCAATCACTTCAGGGAAGTTTTAACATCCTCAAAAAGCTCAGGCTATTAAATCAGACCCTGGGGGTAGGACATAGGCATCAGCAATTCCAGTGTGCATCCCAAATGGAGAAGCTCAGGCTCAGCCCCTTACGCACCCAAGGAAACCATCCCCGATCCTCGTATCTGGGCTGCTGATTCACTAAAGTGTCACAGAACTGGCAGCCTTCTAGGGGTGATTGCTGGGAAGTTTGGAAGGCATATAATGGACATTATGAAAATGCAGGATATATGGCAAATGAACTTTTATTCACAAACAGGGAAAATAAACCAGAGGGTGTCCATTTGAGAGGTCAAGGCAACTGGGCACGACTAATTCTCTGAATGCCTAATCGGCATAGGAAATGGAAGAATTTTGAAAATCAATCAAACCATGGGTCTAAAGGCAAGCAAGGAAGGTAAATAATGAGAACATCAGAGTTGAGGTTTCACACTTAATCTATAAAACTACTTTTAATAGGCCCCTAGGTGATTATAAATTCACAGTGGCTTTCTTTTTATTGGGATTATATGGGGCTGTTCCACGTTTCTAAAGGAAGCCCTTCCGCATTACGCAGGTGTCTCCTTATTTATTTATTTATTTATTTGCATTTAGGATAGTGAAGAATTAAAAAAAAAGACCCTCATTTCTATGAGCATTAATTATATACCATGCAAGGAAGCAATTGTCTCTGCATTATGAAATATTAAATCAAAACGCTTCCCGTTCCCACACGTCCCAGAGATAAATACAGCAGTATTTTGAAGCCCCTCTTGGAGCTGTTTTGCCTGCAAATTTATTGTTTTGTCTCCATTTTCAGAAAGCCCTGTTTTCTATGAAGTATAGCACTCTAGGTAGTTTTTAAGGCACAAACTCCTCCGGAGTTGCCTATGTCGGCAACAACTCTTATGTAGATGGCACACGAGGGATGGTGTGTTGATCGGCTCCTTTAAGATGACAAATGGGCAGAGAGTGTTATTGTCTTTGATTGCATGCCTTACATCATCTGTATGTAGGAATAAGAGGGCCATACTTTATCTTTAGCCATTTTATAAATATTTAAGTCCTTATAGTTGCCTAAAGATATTAAAGCATATTTTATAGTAGTCAGAATATAAATATTATATATAGCACAAGATACCAAAGTAGTTTAATGAATTCATAATTTTCTGCTCACATTTATTGGAATGTGTTTTATGTTCCAAAAGTTCCATTTAAAGAATAAGATACCATTCTGCTCCCTGACAACACACCAAGTGTTGGCCGGCATTGCAGGCGGGGCCTCAGTTCCAACGTGTGGAGGTTTCCATTAGGAAGCAGGGAGGCAGGAAGTCGGGGCCCTGGGATATATTTCTTCTTTCTCTAGGTTTTAAAAAAATATGTACAAATAAAATTTTTTGGATAAACAATTCTGGTGCTTATTTGAGTCATAAGGCGTTTCAAAGAGAAAACTTTTTATAGCCCCTTTCATTTATTTCAAGGAGATTAATTCAAAAACCTTAAGTACAATAAAGATAAAGTTTGCAATTTTCCTGTCCTCCCCTCTCCAACTGCCTTTTGTAAACAGGGATGTAGATCCTATTTTGTGATTCAGGGTCTTGATTTGGGCAGTGACTTCCCAGTGCATTCTGAATCTCTCTCCTTAAGTTAGAGTTCCAACTTCCTTTTTCCTTCTCCTAAATGCAAGAATATTACTGCACCTCTTTTCAATTTTCCAGTGAAATATAAAGACTTTCCTCTTTAATATTTCACAAAGTTTCTCCAGCTCCCAGCGGGAATCCATGCTGGGTAATGTTTGCTAATTACCAACAACAAAACTAGACATACAACGCTGGTAAATTACCTGACCCTTTCCATTTTAATGAGACAACAAGGATTTCGCGAAGTGATGTTGTTTCACTGGTTAATGGTGTCAGCAATGTTGTAATTGTGGGTTGAGACACATTAGCTGAACAACCACATGTAGAAAGGGCTTTCTGTCGACAAGCCCTTTGGAGACTAGAACCATATTATCATTAAGCCTCTGTCATTTGCATGCTGCTAATCACTTACTTTATTATCCCGCGTATCCATTGTCTTTCTTTAATTGCTCTTTAAATTAAAATTAAAAATAGTTCTAAAGCCCACAATGGCTGGGATAGCATCTTGATTATGAAGATAACTTCAGGAAAATGGAACAACTGGTAATATATTGCCAGGATTATGAGAGTCCCACCATTATGTACTGTGCCTGCCAGGCCTCAGGGGCCTCATTGTGGTGGTTTCTCTTCCTTTAGCCCATAGTGTTTGTTTAATAAATGGTTATTTATGGCCTTCTCAGCCATTATAGCAACTTTGGAGAAAGTACATCCTTCTCATTGGTCTGGGCACTGAAGTTTCATTCTCCTGGCAAAGGAGGAACAGTGAATTGAAAGCAGGATCTGCACTAGCGCTAGTTAAAAGAGTCTGCAGGGAGAACTTCTTGATTCCCCTTGCTGGTTATTCTGTAGGAGCTCGCTTTTAAAACTTGGGGTCATGAAAGAGAAGTAAACTTCAGATTTGAGAGGGGACTTAGAGTCATCCCCACTTTACAGATGAAGAAACTGGGGACAAGAGCCATTGCCACAACTGTGACTACATAGCAGCAAATGAACCTGTTTGACTGTTAGCAAATGGAGTGGGCCTGCGTTAGGGGATGCTCCAGAGAGAGGATATGATGTCATGCCTAGAGCTGTGATGTCCAGCCACGTGGTTGTCATGGCACAATGTGCTCAGTGTGTGTCTCTTATATTTATATCTATAGCTATATCTCACTGTGTTTGTTGATACAGACTATGTTATAGGGTACTGTCTTTCACTTCCACTTCCTTAGGAAAACAACCCTGTGAATGATTCTGTAGCCATTTCCAAATATTGAATGACTAAACTCCAAACTATCATGGCTCCAATATTATGTATGATGCATGATAATCAGAAGGGATTTGGGGCATTTCCTGCACCTCATTTTATGGAAGGGAAAACTGAGTTTGGACAAGATGTTGAATCCTTCTGTGTTTTCACAGAGAATTAGGAGTTGACCTGGAGCTAAAATCCTTGTCTTTTGTTTTCTCCACCAACTCTACAACTCTATTAGTGATAAATAATCATAAGTTGGTACTTATAAAGTGCTTATTCTGTGCCAGGTACAGTTGTAAAAAGTTTTCTGTGTTATTAATATTAACTCATTTAATCTTCATGACATGTTACTCTCCCATTTTACCAATGGAGAAACTGAGACACAGAATTTAAATAATTTGCGCTGGATCACAAAATTAGAAGCTGAAAGAGGCAAGACTCAAAACTCAATCAGTCTAACTACAGAGGTCAAGTTCCTAACCTTGATGTTATGGCTTATTTCTGGTTGTGGTCAAAAGATATCGATCATGCTTTAAACAGAGTTACTCAGAATCACACCAGCATGAATCAAGCCCTCCTCTGATGAAGATCTGTGTGTATGTGTGTGGGAATGTCTGACCCCAAGATCCAAGATCCCAGTTACATATTCGTCTGCCAGCATAAACATATATACAGGAAACCCTTTAACACTTAAAAGAAAAAAAAATTAAAGTGATTTCTTTTAAAGGACTATCAAATGTTTGGAAAGCTCAGCAGCTATCTTGGGCCAGGCGTCCTGTCTCTAGAACCGTTCAGAGACAGCCGGCTGGAAGTTGTTGGTGATGGGATTCTGCTTTTCTCAATTGCATGGCAGTGCCTTGGATCACTTGGCAAATCCATCTTTTACAGCTACTTAATTTTCTGTGAGCTTAAGATATGGATGTTTTAGTTTGCTTGTGATTTTGTAGCTCTGGTTTTTGCTGTGCTGGCCATTGATTCATACTAAACCAAACAACCGGGGCCCATTTGGCATTTGGTGTTTTAAATGTAAAAGGACATTTGAACTACATGACAAATGCTGAAAAACAAAGCTCATAGCACTGAGAACATAAAGAAACTGTTTATAATGAAAAGGTGGTTACATTTTCAGTCAATCTATCACTTTAATGAGCTCTTTGCATTTCTTTGATTAATGCTCACGAAAGGGGGAGAAAAAAATTGATGTAATGGAAACAAAATGGTATATAGTCTTGGCAGCATGAGGGGGGATTTTTGTGTGTTTTATTAGTATCCCTTTCATATCAATGTCTTGTAATGTATATGTCTGCCTTTTCCCTGGCATAGCAAGCCTCTAGTTTACTGGAAATGTGAGCCGGCATGAAAGAGGAGACCCCATGGTAGTGGCAAAACAGCCTTGTCCTCTTGTGGTGGCAACAAAGAAGGGTCCCAGAACAGGAATTAAGAATAAATAATAACAATAAAGAAAAAGCTGACATAGTCCATGCCATATTGAAATTGAGGAATCCAATAGGTATATGAAGACAAAAGAGAGAAAATTAAAGATGCTTAAAAAATGTAAACATTAGTATATAGTAATTAGTATATATTTAGTAGTAATCATACATTTTTAAATAGTGAATAACAAGAATGGAAAAAAGGCAGAGGAAGACATCTTCATGAAGTATCTAGCTGCCAGGAGTTAGTCAAGGCAGGTTTCCTGGAGGAGGTGGAGAAGGGGCAGGAGCTGGGTTGGGAAGGAGGAGAGAAGGCAGCATTTCTGAGGCTTAGTGGGAGCAGACATGAGAATTAACAGGTGCCACTCTTCATCGATGCTGGAAACCAGCTCTAACTGCCTCGCCCTTCAGCTGTGTTCACAGGGCCTTGTGGCTTTTCTTCGGCATATGAGTGCATCCTCGGCTCTGAGATTGTGTGGTTCTCATAAAATGGTGGGAGATTGAAACAACCGAGAACTGGGATCCCTGAAACTCTCTCTGGGCCTTGTTCTTCTAAAGTCTCTGTAGTCTGTAACCTTGGACTGGTCACTTCTAGCCCAGAGCTTCAGTCCCCCCAAATGCCAGGTCAAGTGGGTGCTCAATGACCTTTCACATCCTATGGGTCAACAAGTCATGTCCATCCAGGATGTCAACCAGCCACTCTCAGCCCATAGAGCTCACATAAGGTATCAAGGTTTCAGGTTTTTTTCTTTTATTATTATAATTTATAGTTTTAAATTTTTTTCTCATTGAATAAATAAAACATTCATTTTAGAAAATTTAACAGCTCATATAAGCAAAAAATGAACATTCCTTATAGTTTTGCCATCAGACATAAGAAAGTTGACATATTAGTCTTATTTCCACAGATGTAAATACTTTTACCCTAAAAAAAAAATGGATCATACATGTTAGTATGTGACCTGTGTTTTTCCACAAAGATTTTATCATGACCACTTTTCTCTGGTCATATTTTCATTAAAATTTTTTTCTGCATTATTTTTAGTGAATGCATACTTAATCAGTTTCCTAAAATTGGACATTCACGTTGTTTTTGATTTAACATTATTATTTAATAATTACGAATGACAAACATGGTAGCCAACTCTTCAATATTAGGAAATTATGAACATATATATTTTAGAAGTGAAATTGCTTAGGCCAAAACGTGGGTAAAATTTTAAGTCATTTGATTTTTATCACCTAAGTAAGTATATTTTCTTTTTAAATTGTAAGATGAATTAGAAGGAGGTAAAATTGAGAAGTAGAGATGTTGTGGAAAATGCACTGTGACACTATGCACTCTTGGGCAAATGCCAATATTACACCAGGTGAATTTTACGTTCTTTACAAATCTGTAGCTTTCTTTGCATTTGAGTTGTGGCTAGCTCTATTCTTTTCTTCCTTCCTTCTATTCAGCAACCCCTCCGAGAGACAGATATTAGACAGTAAACTCTTTAAGCTCATTTTAAGGAAAGAGACCCTCTACTTGGAGAGACAACCCCTGCAAATACATTTGTTTCATGTGTGTGACACATGTCTAAGTGCCACATATATTTCATGAAGCTTAATGGGCAAATAACTGTAGAGAAGTTTTGTTTGGTTGGTTAGTTTAATTTGCTTTGGTTTGGGTCAGACCCAAAATGCAAACTCTAAAAAGAGGCACTTTACCCAGTGGGTGGAGCCAGCTCCCCAAGGTGCTAATCAAATGCAGTCTCTAGAAAACTGTGCCACTAAAAATGTCAATGTCACTTACTGTAAATAGAAAGAAATGGAGGGAGTTCACACTCCCAGGTCTTGTCCCTGGTCACTGGAAGCACACAGGCAACCTTGAATGAAGATGCAGTCGAGTGTTTCAGTAGAAAATCAAACATGCATGAAGCATTTCAGCATAAAAAGAACAGAGATTTTTCTCAGTTCTTGTACTAGTTGGGGCATTTTGGTGCAAGTGAGAGCTAACTCAAAAAGGCTTAAATGAAAAGAGAGTCCTATAGCTGGTGAGCCTCTGGCTTTAGGCACATTTGGGCGCAGGAGCTCGAATGACGACAGAGCTTTGTCTCATTCTCTTCATCCCTTGATTCATTTGCCCTGTTTTCTTTCACCCCATGGTGGGCTACATGGTCAGGAGCAGCTTCACACACATAGGCTCCTGGTTTTGCAGCCAAAGCATTTTTAACATCTTTTATATAACGTTCATGGATTGGCCCCAGCTTGGACAGGCCCATCTCTAAACCAGTGGTGAGGCCAGGAGGACCATCTTGGGGGCCTGTGCAGTCAGACTGCCTGGCTTCACGTTGCTACTCCTGTGTCCAGGGTGGGGACAGGGTTGCCCCCTCACCACCACCAAACACTGTGGAATGGGTTCCTCGTGTGGAGAAGGAGTTGGAAGAGAGCAGATTAACGACAGATATCAACTATCCTGGTTCTGTTGCTAACTTGTTCCGTGGCCTTGAATACAGTAACCTGTCTGCTCTGAGCCTCAGTTTCTTCATCTGTAAATTAGAGGGCTTGATTAGATGATTTCCAAAGCTCTCGTGTCTCTAACATAGAGTGACTGGTAAAGAGGCAAAAGAGACCCAACGGTGTGGTTTAGGTTTCACAGAATTGTCTAGATATATGGTCTGCAAGCTCTATCTTTCTGCTTTGGGCAGGGGACAGTTATCGGTTCCAGTTTATCTACCAAGCATAGAGGCTATTTTGTGTAAAGCAGATAACCATACAGTCAAAAAAGGGCCGGGGAGTTTCCCCAATCCCTTTTTTGGCATTGATCTCCGGCACCCTGTTGGGGGCTTCCAGCTCAGGCTCCTAAGGGAAGAGTGATCAGTTGGAGTAGCCTTTGGGCAGCATTAGGAGAAGCTGCCAGCTTGGCAAATAATCATTTTCTGTTGAGTAAAGACGGTCAGCTGCGTAGCCTTCCTGACTCTGGACCCTGGCCTTGTGGGAAGCCCCTGAAAACTACTGTGAAAAAAATATTATGAGGCTAAAAGTGAAGTTTTTCCTTTGGTCAGATTTTTCTTGCATTCATTTCCAAAAATCTATTTCCCAAATCAACCCTGAGCGCATGGATTTTCCTCCTACAAGTTAGAAAGCGATTGTGCTTCTCTACATGGAATTTTCTTTACTTCAGCTGCTAAAGAATTTGTTGGAATACATACTGCAGAAATGACTGCTGTGGCTATTACTGTAGTTGCTCAGGGGAGCTATTCAGATGCCTCATTTATTGGAGCTTAATAGATTAAAAGTCCAAATTGAGTCTCATGATATAAGCCTAATCAAGTTCTAATCTGCCTAATTTTCCCATAAGCAACAATGGGAAATTTGGATAATTTATGTTTCAGCAGTTGCCAATCATGTGTTAAATAGCATTGTTGCATTTACTTATCAAAATATTTTTATTGATCTGCACTTCATCTGACATTTGGCTTTGGGGCTTTTTTTTTCCTTGGCATTAACAGGAAATTTAATTCATCTCATAGATGATGTAATATGAGATGTTTCTCTTGATTTTAACATGTCTTTATAGATCATTTTTAACGGTGATCTTTCCCTTTTACAACTTCATATTGAATACCTGTCTCAGCAAACCTAGATGACTCGGCCT
Organism: Lemur catta; assembly: GCF_020740605.2. Taxonomy (NCBI): domain Eukaryota; kingdom Metazoa; phylum Chordata; class Mammalia; order Primates; family Lemuridae; genus Lemur; species Lemur catta. The sequence continues at coordinate 53,606,641 of NC_059141.1, forward strand.
AATTTATTTCCCCAGTTTAACGTAGCATATGGATTTCTAACCATCATTTATATGCACACAATAAAAGATAATTTGGCCTGCCATTTGAACCAATTCCTTTATGTTAAGTCTATGGGGGTGGGAGAAGCACTTACCTTCATTTCTCCATCTATTCTAGGGGAGGTGATTGATAAGAATTTCCATCTCCCTCTCTCCCTGGAAAAGCTTGGGGATTTAACTAGGGAAGATTTAGAAAGTACTTTGTGTTTCCCCCATGGAAAAGTACTGTAATAAAGCATTTATTATATGTACTGACTTGTGCATGCAGCCATACCAAAGCAAGTTAAGCATAACTACAATGGGTCCCAGTTGTTATCTGCTATTGTTTAAAAGTGAAAACAATAAAAAAGTAAGACTGGCTTGGGCCTCAAACTTGCCTGCTTGGGTTGGTACCCGAGAAGGAGAGACCAGCACACACACAGGGGATGCAGCATGGGGTGCAATTGTCTCTCAAGGTCAGACTGCCCCGCTGGGCTCCCAGATCTGCCACTGAGCAGCTGGGCATGCTTGACCAAGTTACTCAACTGCTCTGAATCCTATTTTCCTCTTCTATATAATGGAAATATTAAGTCCCCAAACTCGTAGTGCTGTTATGAGGAATAAATGAGGTGGCCCGTGAAAAATCTCTTAGCATAGTCTGGTGCATAAAAAGAAGCTATATGGTGTGGTGGTTCAGAGGAGACGCAGGGACTAGTTTGCTGGGTTCCAGTCTGATTCCTAGATGTGTGCCCTGGGGCAAGTTGGTTACCTTCTCTGTGCTGCAGCTTCCTCCTCTGTAAAATACGAGTGTCTACTTCGGATGGTTTCGAGAACTAAAGTTATTAGATGAACAGGATTTATTGCATAGTAAGCACTCAATACATGTTAGTTATTTTCTTATCATTCTCTATTTTCTTGAAGTTCTGTTTCAGCCTTTCTTCACTTTTCTTCATCTTCAGTTACCATAATCAGTCTAGATCTAGAGCATTCTTGCCTTTGCTTCAAGTCCCATAAAACCATCACCTGGAGGCTTTCTCATTCTCTAGTGCACTAGCGTTCACTTTGCCCTGGAACCCTTTTAGCCGTTCCCCCTGTAGGTTTTGTCTGAACCATAGCCTTTCTTTACGTGTAACCACATGGTGGCTGTTAGATGCTGCATGTGAATGCATACATGCATACGGCAAGTGTTCAAAACAATTAATAATAATAATAAAAAGAAACCGTAGTGATTTCCTTGTTATTCCTGTCTTTACCCCTTATACTTCCTAGGAATAGGCCAAGTGTTTGTGTTACATTCTTTAATTACAAGCCATCCTAACATTCTTTAATTACAAGCCATCCTAACTGAAATTAGTCTTAACCTGTCACTACAGGACACTTTACCTTCCCATAATCTCCCTGGCAGAGGCTGCCAGACCTAGGAATAACCAGTATCTGAGAAGAACATCAGACACCACTGACTCTGTTCAGCTGCACCCAGCAGGGTGCCTGTGGTCAAATGCTGGAGAAGCATGTAGGGATTAGTGAAAACCACTTCAGGAGCCTGAGAAACAAGAGGAGTTTCTGCTTCTAAATAACTGAGGGAAGGAGGAGATTGGGTCCAGGAAACAGAAGCCTCCAGAGAGATTCTGCAGTTGCCATAAGGAATATGGAACCTTTCTTATAGGAAGACTGGCCACCAGTTTTTTGACGTATCTGAAGAAACTCCCAGCCATCCCATATTCAGACTCCTCCTTCCTAGATATTTTGCACTGAATTTCTATCTCAGAACTGATATGATAATTTAAACCAAAATACATATAAATATTTACATGTATATATATTTTAATACAATACTCATTGCCTTCTCATTCATTTTCCAGGATTTTCTCTATGTGAAAATTCTTTTTTAAAAAAAATCTATCAAATTCTGCCTCCATTCTTTATCCATTGGTGGTCATCCACAAATATTTATTGTGTATCTAATAAAATATTAGTGTTGGTAGCCAGAATTTTGAGCTACTTGCTTCATACCAGCCATTGCACTAAATGTTTTGAATGAATATGTTTTTTTGCCCTTACAATTGTCCTCTGTAGGTGGTACTTCCGGTTTATAGATGGAGAAACAGAGACTTGGGGAGAGTCTGCACAATGCTTACTGTTACATGGCTCAGGAGTGTATGAGCTAGAATTTGAACCCAAGACATTTGACTTCACGGCCTGTGCTCTTACCTGTTCCATTCTATTTCTTCTCTATGTGCTGGGCATTTTGTAGATAACCTGGGAAATTCAAAGAAATGGAAAACCCAGTCTCTGGTGTAAAGTTCTTAAACAGTGTATGGAGTGAGAATACTTGGCAGGAGATAATGTTGGTCGAGGCATTTATGCCTCATGCCAAATGAATAAAACAGATAACGAAAGCCTGTCATATCTGCCACTGAAGATTGGAAGGGGGAGGGACCTTCAATTTAAGGAGTTCCAGGGGTCTTTGGAAGTCACATTTAGCACATAACTTGCCTCCCGTGGTCAGGGCTAACCAAGAGCAATGGGAGGCATCTAAGGAATCAGAAGCCCATCTCGGCAAGAGCTTGGACTATAGATAATTTAAAATTGAGTCTTTTCTTGATTGAGGGATTGAGGGCTTCCCATTCCATTTCTCCAATCCTGATATTCTTAGTCATCTCTTCTGGCAAAACTAAGTAGTTGTTTCTAAAATTAATTTCCCAAGTGTTAGTTTAACTAATGAAGGGAGCATTTCCCAGTTTCACTGTTCCCTAGCTGTAGATCCCTGGAGTATATCCAATGTGCCAGTGCTTTCATATGCAGAACTAGAGCGTTGTTTTATGTAGAGAGACTTTAAGTGCAACCAAAGTTGTATCCACTGCTACAAACAGGAATGGGGTTGGGCACAGGACCCTCAGGGGCCTGGGCATGATTTAGACCTGCCCTTTTGTCAGCTGCAGCCATGATGAATGGGGTGGATGCCATCACATGACATCAAAGGCTGATTGCCTCATCCCCTTTAGAAGGAAGGTGTGTGAATTTTTCTTCTCTCTGAGGTCATAGGGGGAATCTGGGTCAACCCTGCCATTTCAGACTGTAATTTTCCCCTATTAGGACCCCTAGGAAACGCTAATAAATTCTGTTCATTTTAACACAACTCTATGCAAGGGAAAAAGAAGAAATCTGTTTTTTGGTTATTGTTACCTATTGCTTTTAAAATGTACAACTAGAAAAGTAGGGAAATAAAAAGAGGCATGATCATCGCTGAAGTTTTCTTGCCAACAGAAGCACCCTTGTCTTAGGGTCACGCATAGGACAGAGACAGGCCTTCAGTGGAGAGATGTCTTTGGACACCCACCATAGTTTGTCAGTTGCAGATGCTAATGGAAGCAGGCTTGGCGACTGAAGGGGAAAATAGAATATGAAAGCAAAATGAAAGAGGCCTATGAAGCAAGCATGTCATTTCTAAATGAAGGTTTCATGCAAAGGAATTGAGTCTTTTCACAGCTGAAAATGGAATCTTTAAATAAGATAAAATAAAAGGATGCTTTGGCTTGTTACAGGTTCTGTAATGAAATACAGTTTTCCTAATACTGTGTGACCTGCATTTCTCCCTGCTTTATGGGTGCTATTCCTTGATGCACAAACCCGTATTTTCTCAAGTCAGCATTTGATGATGGATGTCAAAATACAGGCCATGTATTATGCATATAGCATTACCGATTTAAGGTGTTTACTTGTCAAGTTGAAGAAATTCAAAAACGTCACATCCACTGAATCTGCACAGCTGTCACTTGCAGTTTTTCATGCCTTTGAATGAAACTTCTGATGAAAACAGTTTAGTTTTCTGCTTCACTATTCTGGGTGAAGAAAACCACTGGCATTTAAAATGCATGTTTTTGGTTATGTGGTTGGCTGGAAAACACACATTCCAAAGTTTAGAAAGATGGACACTGCACTGTCATTCAAAAACGACTTACCCTGTTCACAGCACACTTATATAAAGAACAGAATCAAGTGCAATCAGGGAACTGATATTAAGTAAAACTTTTTTTTTCTTTCTGAAAGCATGGCACTCAATGATAAGAAATTTATATACATGAGAGCAGAAAAATAAGAAAACTATTTTATATTTTTCTGGAATTTCATGCATTATGCACCTCCAAAACAACAGGCAGGTATTGAGCACCTGTCATTTCATTCCTGATTCACACCTATCCAACATGCCAGATTCAACCCAATTTTGTCACATTGCTGGGGAGTGAGTCAGGAATCTGGTCACATAGTAATCCACTTGGAGTTTTGTCCTTGGAAACTTAGCCAGTGATTTTGTTCCTATAAGTGCCTAATTCATTAACAAATCCATGTAGCAGTCCACCAAGGGCAAAAAAGAGAAACCAAAGTGAATGTGAACACCAGCCTGTCCTATAAGGTGGGAGAGAGACTGGGCCTTGCCAACACCATGGAGCTGATGGTGCCACTTGCCGTATGCTTCACTTGGAAAAGTGAATTTTCACCAGATGAATGTATGAGGTAAATAAGTTTCTCATGTTTATGTCTCTATGCATATGCTGAAAGAGGCAGTCATTCAGGCTGAACTTGAAGTTATGGTTGGTCCAGGCTCATCTTGATATGTACTTGGGACTTGGACATGAGACCAAAAGAATCCCAAAAGCAAACTGCAAAATCATACACCAAGCAGACTGCTTTCCAATTTTCCTGTGCCCACATATGCCTTGTGAGGTTGGTGTTGGGCACACCGGCAAGTTCAAGGGGTCAACCATAAGCAGGTGGCACGTACATCAGGATTTTAGCTGCAAGTAAAGAAAACTCCTTCTCCTGGATAAGGATGTATACATAGATATATTTACATCTTGTATTTTGTGTGTGTGTGTATAGTGTGTGTGAATATATATATATGCATGTGAATATATGTATATGTGTGTGTATGTAAAATCTCATATAATAGTCAGAAACCCCGAGGCAGGATGGTTCCAGGGCTGATTGCCTCAGGAGCTCCAGGACAGTTCTCTCTGTGGTTCAGTTCGGCCAATATCACTAAGGTGGTTTTGTCCTCAGCTGGTGCCCATCTTTATGGCAAGATGGCTGCCACAGCTCCAGGCACTACAGACACATAAACAATTTTCAGCAAATTAAAAGAGAATCTCTTCCTATGTTTTTCTGTGTAAGGGCAAGGAAACACTTCCTGAAAGCCCCCAAGCAGATTTCCTCCCACATCTCATTGGCCACAGCCGTGTCAAAACCCGGGCCTAAGTCACTCACTGGCAAGAGCACAGGAAATCACGTGGTTTAAGATGACTGTCGGGATAGCTTAGCTTACGTTGTGGTGAGGACAACAGCAAGAGTGAACAAAAACATCTCAATGGCTTAAAGCAACACAGTTTTATTTTTCATTCACTCAGAGTGCTTTGTGGGTCTATCCAGGACTGCTGTCCTGCCTTCATCTCCATAGTAACCTGTGTCCCCACAGTTGCCGTGGCCTGGGAAGAGAGAGGTGACAAATCTTGCACTTATGCTAGAAGAAATATGCATTTCTCTGTTCACTTGTGGAGGGCTAGAGCATTGTATATGTCACGTGGCCATATCTCACTTCAGGGGGTGGGGAAAGACAGTGCTAATTCCTCTTGTGTGCATAGAAGGAGAAGTGGACAAAAGTCCATGAACAGGATAAATAATTGGTGTAGAGTCTGAACTTTTAGGGAACTATCAAAGTGAGTTAGAATTATCTATAATGGTTTCCTACTTTGTCTTTCTAAAAAATAACTCATCAGAGTTTATCCTGGAAGAGCTGACTGTTGACTTATGAATAACACATAAGCTACATTTTGGGGGTTGTGTGTATACACTGTACTCTCATTATTTCCAAATTTTCCACTTCTCTGATTTTTCTTCCTCCTCTCTTTCCTTCCCACTAGGGTTCACACCTCCAGGAATGGACAGATCCTCTCCAGATAACAGCCCAGTGCATGGGATGTTGCGCCAGCCGTCCATCACAACTGGAGTCAACATCCCCATCATCACTGAACTAGGTAGGGGTCAACGTCAGCTTTGGGGGGAATTTTTGTCCTCTCTTCCAGATCATATGGGATATGAGGAGGTTGGTCTATTTCTTAGCCCTTTCAACCTCGTAGGTTCTAGTGGGGTTTGTTTGAGGGGAGGTTGGAGAGAGGTATGGGTAGAAATATGGCAGATCACCCAAAAGGAAAATTGATCTATCTTTCCTCTGAGATGAATGGACAGATTCCTTCATGCTGGTCTCCGTTTACAAAGGAGCATGAGATGATGGGTTTGAGATTGGGGCATAAATTCAGAAGGGGGAGGAAAGGAAGGCTTAGTCCATGGATTCTTTCCAGTGATTTTCTCTGGAAGCACCTCTTTTGAGCATTTTGTGGTCTGGGCAGCTCCCATGATCTGAACCTTCCACTGACATGCAAAGCCTCAGGTCTAAGCCAAACCCATTTTGAGAACAAGATAGAATCATTGGGCTAGTATGTAATAACTCCACATTTAACCTATCCTGGTTGAACTTCTCAGACAAAGGCCATTTTCAGCAAATGTCATTCGGGTCCAAAAAATGATGAGGTTTTGAGGGCCATGATTGTTGGCCAATGGAGTCCAACTTCTAACCTGGCCACAGCAGCCCCTGCTACCATTTGTGAATTTGCAAAACTATAGAATGGCCTCTTCCCCGCAAAGGAAATGCAAACCACCTATGGTCCGGGGTCCCTTTCCTGGAGAATGTTTCCTCTGTTATTCCCTCACTCTCTTCTTTTTCTGTACTTTCCTCCACTCCCTTTCCCCAATCCTTAAATGCTGTATCCAATTAGCTAAACCGGGCAAGTTGCCTTTGGTATCAGTCAATCAGGAAAAAAACAGTGGGACGCACATTCTAATGATAACTGAACTGGGTAAGAGCGCTGTTTTCCTTCACATCACTGTCTCCTTTTGTTCTGTTGTTGGCGTTTCCAACTATCATCAGCTTGTTTTTTTATTTCGCCGGCTGTAACAGAAAGGCTACCCCATGGCACTGCTTTGAATGTGTTTTATTTGTGGCTCTGGTTGCAATCGACTGTCTTGTTCTGGCCTTTCTTAATGATTTTTCCCCACACAGCATCAGTAAACCTTTGATCACACCCATCTGACCTGGCAGTTGTTTCCAAAGCATCTTTGCTCTAATTCGTTTTCTTTGGCCTGAGCCTTTTTTTCCCCGACTTTTTTTTTTTTTTTTGTCGCCCTGCGCTCCCGCCTTCTCCCTTATATTCCTCTTCCAACACACTGTCAGTTTAACTGACATGTCTTCACAGCTCTCAAAGGAAGTCAAAGGAGAAATATCAAAATTTTAAGATAAGAACCCAAAGACGGTGCCTTCCCTCCAGCTGTTTATTTTCCTTTACTCTGACTTTATTTGCCTTTTTTTCCTACTAGGCTCTTGCTCAGAAGCTCTGGTTCTGAAGCCCTAAAAGCAGCTGGCTCCTCTGGGACCCTTTCTTACTAAAGCCAGCTTTCAAGAAGGGTGCAGAGGGTGAGGGTGACAGACACCAAGCCTCAGCTTCTCCCTGATCCCCACTCCCCAGCCCAGTGCCCTCTCTGGGAGATTCACAGTGGACTCATCTGGAAGATAAAGGCCTCTGGCCGTGACTGCATTTGTCAGGCCCTTCTCCGATTCCCCGTGACTTGGTTAATACCTCCATGAAGGGCACTCATAAGCAGCAGCTCTCAGAACGGGGGATTGATCTTCTAAATAGAGACAGCAAAAGTGCTGCTCGGCGGAGGAGTGGATAGAGAGGTGGGAGCACCTGCCTTCAAATGACTCACCAATGAAACACACACTCCATTTTCTTGGCCGCAAAATATATTTCAAAATAAGGGAGCAGGCTTTTAACACAGTAATCTTGCTTCCTAGGTATCTAGAAACCACGGAATAAATTGTCCACCATTCAGTGCTGCATTATTGTAGATGTAGCTATTTATCAGGACAAATTCACTCAGGTCAAGGAGTATCACACTATTTTCTGTTTCTAACCATAGGAGAGGTGTCTTTTTCATGTTTAGCATAGTTGACTAAGAGCTTAGGTTTCTGGATGGCTCTTCTCAGAACTGCAGGGCCATGAGAAATCCAAGGACCTCATGTGGCCCACACCTCTGGTTGAAAATGCATCCAAATATGTATCTCAGAATTATCACTGCCAGGAATTTTTTTTTTTCTATTTGGAATTTATGTGCTGCCTACTAACCAGGGTATCTTGATTTGTGATTAGTGGAAGAAAAAAGAAAAAGCTCGATACCCCAAATCTGAGGCAACAATTCAGGTATTCAGTTAGCATAATTGACTCTCCCGAAGTCCTTGTCCCTCACTGGATTTCTTCTTTGAGCTCACAGAGCCTGGCAGGTGTTTCCACACCACCCATACCTTGCGCTGTGAGCTCCATTTCTTTAGTAGCCGTACCGCCATCCTGTGACCACTGCCCCTCCCACGTCCCCCACAAACACGACTTACATGTTCTGAGACGTGTTCTGCATTATCAAGCCAATAAAATGCCTTTTAAAAGAGACAGAGGGTACCAAGGCCAAACAAGTTTTTTAAGCTGTGTGGTATGTTCCAGTCCTCATCTACTTGGAGATTCCCCATGGATGTTCGCATGGCAAAGACTCCTGGAAGTCTCACAAGAAAGAGCTTTGTTTAAAGCTGTTTAACAGAACTGTTTCCCAGTTGTATTTGACCACATACGATCTGGGGTGATTGTGTGAGTGCCTCTTAGCACCCACGTAATTACTGTTCTGTGAAATCAGCTTTGGGCGATGCCGGTTGCTATCCTTCTGAGACTGGGTATCAGAACGATACACCAGATTTTCGATGGATCCTGGCTAGTCTCTTGGAGTTCTCTTCCAGTGACCCCAGTCGCTTAGCTCACTGGAAATCTGTAGTCCTTTCTCCCTATCTGGAGTCATCTCGCTTCCGTGTCTAGTACCAGCTCTTCCCCATCCTCTTGAAAAGAGGTAACAGACCCAGCTTCTTTTGGAGTGTCGACTCACACCCTCAGTGGCTGTTACATGTACCTCAAACCACATCCTTCTGCATGTGGTCTCCAGTTTACATTTTCTGATTCACAAAGCAGAAAGACGAAACGGTGGCCTACAACATGCCTTTGATCAAGTGGAGGGAGGTAAGGAAAAGCTACCACTTGAAAGACCCCTGAGCAAGACATTAAGTATTTGCTAGAGAGGCAGAGGGAAGCTGGACATTTTCATAATGTCTATTTAATGCCCGAAGGGAGATCGTGACAGCAGCTAACATTAGTCGTGGTGTGACCCAGATGCTGGGCCAGCCTCTCCAAACACAGTCTCATTCATGAAAGCCTTCTGACGACCTCATGGGAGAGCTGCTATGATTTCCCCATTTTACAGACAGAGAAACTAAGGTACAGAATGATGAAATGCTTTCTTTACCCAAGGAAGTTGGTGACAGAGGCTGAACTCAAAGCCCAGTTATCAGAGCCTAGATTTTGGACTTTCCCCACTAGCCTGCAATTCAAGTGCTGCTAAGACAACGGGGACCTAGATGTGATTAATTATGAAAGAACAGAGCAGAGATTTTCCCCTATTAGAATCTTTCTCTAGGGAAACAAGACGGTGCCACTTAAAAATACTAATACCATGCCTAGCCTTTTATACTAGTCTCATTTATTCTGACTCATACGAGAAACAAACAAAAGTTTTTAAAAAAGAAAAGTTATCAAGAAAGTTACTTTAAAAAATTAAAGCAATAATGCTAGGAAAGAGAATTAGCTGCTGACGCATTTAGAAAGGAATCAGAGAAAGGAAATCTCATTTTTTCTCTTCCTACATGTGCAATAATTATTCCAGAAATCACGAGTGCCCCCCCCCTTTTCTTCTATGACTTGCTCTGCAAAACTGATAATTTCTGAAGCCAAGATGGGAATGGGAATTAATTTGTCATTTAATTTTTAATCAGTTAAAGACATCTGAGTGACACAACTAATCAGTCTGCACATGCGTGCGGGAGGAGTCCTTGAGGAATCCTCTGACGGAGATGAAATACAGCATCCAGTGCTGCCTCTGCTCGAGCAGAGGCACATAAAAGATTGAGCTGTTTCGAAGGCGAAAGGGAGAACGTGGGCGTCCCCGTGCAGCTCAACATTCAGAGCAAGTCCTTGTCGGCAAGAAGCAGGGGACAGCCAGGGAGCCATCCCACCCGAGGCTTCCTGTGTGCTACACAGGGCCTGTTCGGTGTGGACCTGGATCCCTGGGCCGATCCGATCCGGGGGCAGGCTGTGGGGTCATGTCTGAGGCTGAATTCCTAGCTATCTGCCTTTGCTCTGCTCACCGTCGGTTTGCTCCTCACCCCTAATAAGTTGCTTTGTTTTCTCTGTGGCTCCACTTACCATCTTGGCATGGCTACTCATCATTGAGCTATGTCCATCTCTCAAAGGACTTGGCTACCAAAAAACGTTCCAAGGTGTTTTTTCGGTCATGATTCTAAAACTGTACCAAAGGACTGGCCAGCAGTGTCTCCCGGTCCTCCAGCGGCCTGCCATGGAGCAGGCCTGCTCGAACCTGTTGCTCTCCAGGTCTCAGAAGCTTAATCGGTCACACGGGAACAGTCCGTTGAGTCCCGCTGCCCCTCACCCCAAAGATCCATCTACGGCTTCTTCCATGCTTGTTTCCTTTCCAGTGACTTCAGTGTTTCTAAACCTGTAGCCTGGTTTCTCTCTGGCTTTGCTGCCTATGTGTGGTCTTCGGAGCTAATTCTTATTTTACCCCTTTTCTAGTGAACGATACTAATGTTCAGTTTTTGGACCAAGACGATGACGACGACCCCGACACAGAACTGTACCTCACGCAGCCCTTTGCCTGTGGCACAGCATTTGCTGTCAGCGTCCTGGACTCACTCATGAGCGCGGTGAGTCATCCCGCTCCCTCCTCCCTACTCAGTGGGTAGAGGATGGGCCGGTGGAGCACCTTCAACCTTAGAGGCCCTGGGCTGGAGCTGGAGCTCTGGTGGGGAGCGCAACTCCGGAAAGCTCACACTCTACAAGGGGGTACCTACATTCCTCAAACCATCGCACAAGTAAACATCTAATTATAAATTCCTCAAAGTGCAAGGAAGGCTGTGAGGCCATGTAGGTGAGCACCTGACCTGGTCCTGGGGGTCCAAGAAAGATTTCCCAAGGAAATAGTGTATTTTTTGCTAAGATCTGAGCCATAATGAGGGGAGATTTTGTGAGGAATGTTAGACCTGCAGGACCTCGAAACCTATTTTCACCCTTTTGGTCTTAAGAGTGATGAGGAAGCACTGAAGGGTTCTGGTTGGCGAGAGACATAATCAGGTTCATGTTTTTAGAGGATTGCCTTGGCTGGTGTGTGCGGGGTGGTTCAGAGATGCACGATGGCAACAGGGAGTCTGTCATGGCTTGGGGTAGAGCCAGTAGAGTGGAGGGAGGTGGGTGGATTTCAGTATTTGTCAATAAAATTAATAGGACTTGGGAAAACATTGAAACATGAGCAGAAGGTAGAGAGGACAGAGGGTCTAGGGTGACTCCCAAGTCACTGCCTGTCACTGACACTGATGTCCTTGGGAGAGGACTAGGTATGGGGGCAAGGCCAGGTCGGTTCTTTTGCTTCAGGGAGGTATGGAGTTGGTGGCAGAGAGAGGAGGGTGGGCTGGCCCAGGGATTAAACCCAGCTTTGGTTTCCTTTATAGCTTGATGTGCATCAAACAATCTAGCCATTTGTTTATTCACTTTTAAGATCAAAAAACAAATAACAATTAAAAAATAGATCCCAGCTTAATGGAACCATCTTTCACTGCAAAAGGCAAAAGCAGACATTTAGAATGAGTCATAACCTGGGTATTGTGAATTGCTCCCACTGAGTGTCTTTATTTATTATATAGAAAAGCCTCTTTATTTTGGAGTTCTCAAATTCACAACTTTTGAAAATGCAGACATAGGCTGGATAAAAACTGACCTTTGGAGAATCCATGAAAAGAGTTTTGTTGAACACATTAAAATCATAAACAGAACTAAGATAGTTTTTATACACACACATTTCTTCAAGTGCTTAAGAAGGTTATTCTCCTGAATGTGTTAAACAACTGATATGCTAATTATGCATTATTCTCATCTATTCATTAAAGCTAATCCCAGAAGGACCTCTATTTGAGGAAAGAAAAAACATAAAGCTTTTTAAGACTAATTTAGGTTATTCTATATTCCTGAACGTGGTCCAACTGCAAACGTATCTTAGTGAGAAATAAGAATTATGGATTTAAAAATAATTATGAAACAACATTCATCTGAATTAAGGTTGACTGGGCTTCATGCCATACCATGGCTTTCTAAGCCAACAAGGAGATAAAACGGTCCCTAGAGAAGGGCACTTTTGGTTTTCCTGGGCTCATGACCTTTCTGAGGGCCTGACAATGCTGAAGCTAACTTTTCTACCTGCTGGTGATGTTGGGCTCAGTTTGGGCAAACTCCCTGAGCAGGCCGGAAGGAATGATAGAAGCTACAGGATATGCTTATGAGAGCACCACATATTCTCTGTCATAGGCTTCATGGTTTCCAAATCCAGTTTCAAATGGATTTTTATAATTCATCTCTTTAGAAATTTCACTTTAATTCTCAACCCAATTAGAGAGATTTCAGAAGACCGTTCTCACTAAGAGGTGATTAAACTGTTTACAGTAGAAAAAATTCTTTTCCAGAACTACAAGATACTTACCCAGTTAAATTTTTAAAAATCCAAATTTATAAAATTCTTTATATTTCTACATATCAGACATTTAGTGTGTTCCTAGCAGGACAGGCTACATGATTGGCAAGGTCACTTTTTTATGAATTATTAAAAATTCTGAAATGGTGACAACAGAGTATTACAGCAAGTGAGAGATTCTGCTGAGTGTAGACCCTGTGTGAATACACAGGCTGAACAACCACGAAGCCAGCCCTGGTTCCAAGGAATATAGTTGGTTTAAGCACCAGAGAACTTTCTCTCCACACCAATGGGACACATGGAGGCCATGGGCTGGAGGTGGGGGCACATCTGGATTTGAGTTGCACAGCTGTCTGTAGCATCACAAGGGAGTCAGTTCTTGGAAACACAGATGAGAAATCAAAGTGAATTAGTTTGAGATTTTTTGTTTTAAAGCCCATCTCTAATTTCCTTTGAAATACAAACAGAAATGTTTGGGAGAGGCTAGTTAGGGCATAACTATTGTCTGAGAGCAGCATTTCTTCTGCATTCTAGCCTATGAGAAAAGGGTGTCAGGAATCTAGTAACCGCCATTGTGTTTATTGGCAGCAGCATCATTCGTTGAGGGCCCAGAACTGAGCAAGGCACTTCAGTCTCATTATCTAATCTTTTGGACAATAATATGAATAAACCTGGTTTAAGTGTTGAAATAAGACGTATTTAAGTAGCCCACTGGTAATAACTTTTCAAATCATTAATCCAAATGCGTATCAGAGTATTCAAGATCTTGTTTTCATCACTGAAGATGAATGAGCTCCCCAGTGAGGTATTGAATTGGGTCTGGTTCAACAGACCCAGTTGGATCTAGACCTTTGGATAAAAGGTTACCTGTGATTTCTTTGTATTTCACCCAAACCCTAATTTGTGAAAAAGCAGATTAGTCAAGTACCAAGGCAGTAAGTAGAAGGAACAAAATGGGTTGGCAGCTATATAAATGGAGAGAGGGAGACTCCTCCGAACAGCAGGGGCCAGAGGTAAGCTTCCATCTGAGACACTCCCTTACAAAGCAACATCACAACACCCACACACAAATCTCTCCAGATGCCAATGATCTTCTTTTTCCAGCACTCCTCCCCAAATTGCCATTTAATCATGTGTCTAAATATTCTGTGAATATTGTCCTTCGTAACTCAACTCCTGCTGCTTACTGCTTCATTTGTTAAAAGAATAATGTTTTGATTCATCACAGGCATTCCTGTAACAGATAGGGATGTTACAGACATGGCCTTGTGGCTTTATCCTGCAAATCGACACCAGAAATACACGATGAGAAGGAATAATTATGTTCATGGGTATATGCCTCGAAGATCACAATTTAGAAATATATTTTTCTGAATGATAGCAGCTGCTTGCTTCACACACACACAGACACACACTCACACACATGCGTACACACACAATGAAAGGAATTTTTAGAGCTGAAACTCACATATAAGTATTCAAATTTCTTTTCCATCCAACCATCACTTCCTCCTAACCCTGACCCCAATTTAAGTTCTCTCCAGACCCTGGAAAGAGAAGATTAGACTCAAGAGAAGTCTTAAAATGGCAGGTTGCAGACCGCATCCAGCTTACAGACAACTTCTGCATTTCTTAAGCTTTTATTTTTAAATTGATTTTGTTGCCAATATTTTAAAATTACAAGATTTTACATAAAATATAGGTTTCCAGTTTCTTTTGATTGGAGTCAGAAGACAGATTCCCTCAAAGTAACCATTGGCTAGAACTGAGGACCTGTTCCCTTTAGCCACAGTCCACACTACTCCCTATTACATCCCACCAGGCCTGCCTCATTCATGTCCCTTCCCTTTCTGGTCCATTCCATTGACCCGGCCTTACCAGCCTCTTGCCTCCTGCCTATGATTTGATGTGCCTGCATTACAATGTCTGTGATCAGCCAGCATCCTCAGCCTCCTGGTCATTTATTTGTCCTCTGCATTAGGAGGTTGTGGATGTGATGCTGATTTTCCTGGAGCCTTTGACTTTTCCTAAACAAATCATTATTATTGGAGGAGCAGTGAGAAGTTACCCACTTCTAGGGAGAAGAAAAGAGCATCTTATTATAAGGGCTAATGAGTTCCAATGCACGCAAGTTGGTAGAGTTGTCATTTTTTTTTTTTTTTTTTGAAAATAAGATTTCATGAATTTTCAGGTTTGCAGGGTCTACCCAATCTGGAAAAATAAAGGACATACCATAAGAGTGTTAAGAGACATAGCAGAGAAAAGGAGAGGCCCCTTTGCTAGCGCACAGTATGTCTAAGACATACTGGAGGCATAACAGGGAACACCATCCTATGGAGAGACCCCCATTGCTGCATCCCCCTGATCCAGAGAGAAATTCCAATGAAGCAAATTATACCAGCTGTGTCTTTGCTTTGTCCACTGCAGCATAACGCCCAGCGCAGGGTTTGCATGGCCAGTGAAGCAATATTTTCATAACAAAGGCAATGACTGGGAAGAGGGATGCCGGACCTTGAACTTAGGACTTGTGGCTTCTGGTCCTGGCTCACTAGCAGCCCTCACATGTCTTTTCTACTGCCTGGGGCTTAATTGGGTCCAACTGTTAAATGGGAATGATACTAGCAATCCCTTAGGGTAAGCAGGTAGGGGCAAAGGTATATGAAATATTTCACAGAGCAGACACTTTTTTTTTTTTTTTTTTTTGAGACAGAGTCTCACTCTGTCACCTTGGGGTAGACTGCAGTGGTATCATCATACCTCACTGCAACTTCCAGCTCCTGGGCTCAGGCGATCCTCCTGCCTCAGTCTCCCAAGTGGCTGGGACTACAGGTGCATGCCACGATACCCAGCTAATTTTTGCTCAGGCTGGTCTCAAACTCCTGAGCTCAAGTGATCCTCCCACCTCATCCTCCCAGAGTGCTAGGGTTACAGGCGTGAGCCACCATGCCCAGCCAGACACATATTTCTTAAGATCACATGTAACTACAAAGAAGTTGATTCATTTTATATATGTATGTACACATATGTGTGTGTGTGTGTGTGTATTCATACACATTCTCTCTCATACACAGTTCTTAGAGCAATAAGATTTGGGAGCTAAGTGTGTAGATGAATCAGGGATATCCCCAAGAAATGTTTGTGTGTTCTCATCTCCAATATCAGAGAGCTGCACCTTCTTTGCCAGAAATGAACTTATGTTAGTAAGACTGGAGGACGTGACCATCTGAAAAATGGGTGCACATGATTTACTGTCTTCACACTGTACTTTTATTAAGGGCTAGACCCCTGAACTGCTGTATGGAGAGGACCAAGCTATCAGCCCAAGCTAACCTAGTGCTGTGTAATTTCAGTTACATAAACAAGTTAACACTCTGTGACCCTCTTCCATACATTCCACTCAAGAGCCTCCATTTCGGCAGCTCACAAGGAGACGGAGGGTCCATGGGCCGTCCTGAGGCAGACAAGCTAGCGGTGGTGTCACAGTGGCAAATGGTGGTTTGTCCCTGCTGGCCTCAGAACACGCCATGGCTGTCACAGCAAGCCAGGCAGGCCTGGGATAGGAAAAAAAAAAAAAAAATCCAATCATTCTCATCCCTCATGAAAGAGAAATACTAAAAATAAAAATCTACACCATGAAAACTAGCAAATATAAAAAATGGCAGCTATGACATGGAAAATGACAATTTTAGAGCAATTATAAACGAAAGGCAGAGAGCCATTAAAGTTAAGGCAATGTTATTAAAAGATGTGTTAATTTTCAGTTAAATTTTCTATAAAAGACCAATTAGTTTAAAAGGCTTGACAGCATTAACTGTGAAACATAAGCTCCGGTAATTATACTTTAAAAAAATAAAAAGGGGAAGATGCTCAGGCGTGTTGGAGACGCACGCGCAGAGGGGCACCGGCAGAGCGGGCTAGATGGCGCTGCGGGCTCAGATTTCCGTGTTGCAATTCCCCGGTCCCTTCCCCAGCATTTCTCGGTCTCTTCGGGGTCTCGTGCCAGGACCTGAGGAATCATCAAACTTTAGAGAAGAAGGGGGCCACCTCTGTGGTCTGGGCCAGCTCTCTGTTGTTAGGATGAGAACACAGAGTCACAGGGAGAGGGAATTTTCTAAATTAGTTACATTGCTATTAAATTGATTGTTCTTTTCATAAGCTACCATTTATTGAATACTCATTGTCCATCAGAAGTTACACAAATGCTCTCACTAAACACTAATCTGTAAGTTGTTTTTTATTTTTGCATTCCTGTTATATGAGCAAGGAACCCAAGACATAGGTAAGTTAGGCAATTCCCACTGTCATGACTGTTGAATGGCAAAGCGGGCATTGAAAGCCGCGCTAGCTGGGTTCGGAAGTCTGTACTTGTAACCAGGGACCGTGTTGCCCTGCTCAGAAGAAAGGCTTCCCTGCCCAGATGTGCAACCCTGACCTTGGCAGTGGGAAGAGGGACTCCTCTATTCCTTAGACTGCTTAGGTCTCCAGATTCCGGGCACGGAACAGGACCCTAACTCAGTTTTCTTATGCTCCCCTATGCCCATGTGCCACAGAAACAGCCATCAGGGAGGCCTCTGCCCAGAGCATCCCTGGAGAATAATCCTGCCAGGGTTGGAGGTTCTATGCAAGAGCCCCTCAGAAGTCTTCTATAATGGCACAGGTGCCCTGAACATGATCCATGGTAAGGCATGGAAAGACTGGCAGTACCAAAGCTGAGGAGGCAAAGGATCACATCTGCACAGTACCGTCCTCCCTTTGGAATTTTGTATTTCTTCAATTCTAGCATTTCTGCTAACCCAGAAAAAAACAATTGTGCCTCCTGGGTCAGATGAGCTGTAAAGAGGTTTCTTCTAGCCGGCACATCCTCCACAGGAATAGTCTTTGATACTTGGCGTCTGGTTTTCCCCATGATGCTGAAACAGCCACCTCCTATGCAGAAAGCCCTGGAGTGTGCTTGACTGCAGACTGCTGAATGCTCTCTGAAGCACCCTCCCCCATCACATAAAGAAATTTGTGCCCTCCGATATGGTTAGACACGGCACCCTTTTCCAAGAAAGGCATTTTGTTTCTACCAAATTATTCAGATCACAAAAAGATATTGATATGTGCTCATAGCACACCAATATGTGATGTTCAATGTACTTCTCTGCATCTGAATATTGGGCATCAAAACAGAAGCAAGAGAGTTGCCGGTGGAAAGATACCATCATTCTCAGTCATCACAGATTCTGCTGCCCATGGCTCTGCTCCTCGCTGCCTGCATGGAGACAGCAAGGACAGCCATCCGGGACGCAGTGCCAGCTCAGAGGGCAGAGGACTGTGTTTAGAGATGTGAGAGGTCCCAGAGTTGTTCAGGCACCTTTGAGACTCTGTGACTGACTTTGAAATTGTACCTGTTGATGGGCAATTTTGAAAGTGATGCACCCTTTGAGTTGCACACAATTTCACTCCAAACCAAGGCCTGGGGATTAGTAGGTGCTCAATAAATGTCAGTGACTGATTGATCAAAAAGATTATGCTGTTCCAGTATAACTGATGTCAACACAGAAGTAGAAACGTGTTAAGGTCAAATCCTAAAGATCTGACAACACCATAATCTCCCAGGTTGACCTTCTAGACTTATCATTGTAATGGAGAACTTGTGTTCTTTATTTAAAAAGCATCGACGGTGTTTTCATTAGAAAAGTTATTCATACTCCTTGAGGAAAATTTGGAATGCACAGAAACATGTAAAAGAAGACATATAAAGAAGAGATTTATAAGGAACATATAAACAGAAAAAGAAAATATATAAAGAGGGAAATTGAAATGACCCATATTCCCAACACCAAGGATAAGCATGGTTAATATTTTGTTGTATTTCCTTCCAAATGGATAGGTAACTATGGAATCATTCAGTTTTATATCTTGGTCATTTCTTTCCTTTTAAGTTAATATTTTATCCAGAGAGTATTTTATCATGTCATTTTCTTAGATGTCATGATTTGTGAAGCCTTTATAGGACTTTATAAGACTCCGTCCTATCATGTACCAGAATCTATTTAACTATCACTCTATTCTTGGGCATTTAGCTTTTTAAAATTTTTGTTATAATAATAGCTAATCATGTGATAAACGATTGTACATAAATCCCTGAAACAGTAGCATCTCATTACCTTGAGGTAAACTTACTGGGTTTTTAACAAATATGGAAAATATTGCCAATTTATCGCCAAGAAACAATTGTACCAATCCACACCCTCATCTCATGCATTCTGGTGGGCACTATTTGTCATTTTCCCTAGAAGGTCCTTTAATTATGTTTATGAGAGTTTTGAAATATATCAATTTTTAATTTGTATATAACTATGTAAATGTATATATTTTTGTGAGGCTATTTATAGCTATATTTTTTACTTTTAACTATTAATATTTTATAAAGTTCACTTTCTTTTTTTTAGAAATTTAAAATAAATATGTTTTCACAGTAGAAAATATATAAGTAAATAAAATTACGGGAAAAGTATCCATCAAAATTCTATGACCCAGTTAATGACTAAGTAAAATTTTTGTTTACTACTTAAAGTTATTTTTACATAAATATAAATACATCTATCAGTTCAGGTATGCATTTTTAACAAGAATTTTGAATCATGGTGTTTCTTGGATCCTACTTTTTTAAAAACATTTTAATATTATATAATTATTACCATGTCATTAAATAGTCTCTGAAAGTAACATTAATGTCTTACAATGTAAATGCATTATTATTCAATCATTAGCATATTGTTGAAAACTTTTTCCAGATAGCCAGTTTCCCCCAAATCATTTATTGAATAAACATCCCTTCCCCATTGTGTGTGATGCTTGCCTTATCATATTAAGGAATGGATCAGCAAACTTTTTGTGTAAGAGCCAGATGGTGAATATTTTAGGCTTTTGAGAGCCATCCAGCCTCAGTCGCAGCTACTCAACTGTGCTGTTGTAGCACCAAGTAAGACACAGACAATACGTAAAGAAAGAGGCGTGTATGGGTCTCAAAAAATTTATTTTCAAGAAGTGGGTGGCATGGCCAGATTTGCCGACCACTGTATCTTAATACTAATAGTAGTCTTAAAACTATTAAACTGTAGTGCTCATAAATCTATTCTGGTTAATTGATCTTCTAATTTTTAATATTGTCTGCAAGGTTTAGTTAGGAAGTCTTTAAAATTTATTATAATACCTCAGAAAACAATTTTGTAAAACTCTTTCCAAAGGAAATTTAGCCTAATTGTATTATGTTTTTAAAAATCCAATTCAAACCTATAATTAAGTACATATCAAACTTAAAAATTTCACTAGGACAACAATGACATAAAAATGTCCAGTTTACTTGTTAAAGAGTATGGAATTTTACTTTTTTTCCTAATAATCTTTTCTTTCATTTTGTAAATGATTATTCCTTTGCTTTCTGCTTAAAAACAATAGCTATTGTTCTTATTCATGTCCAGAGATTGTGGTACTAAACAGAACTTCCATAGTGTTAATTCTCTTACATTTCTGACACTATATTCTCCTTACTTCTAATTTCATTTTTTTTTTCAGTTATATTTGTCATAGGCCTATTTTATTTTTTCTGGGGATTATTTCTTAAATTTATCAATTCACCAAATATCCTTTTGCTAGTTCATTAATTGATGCTGTAATTATTTCATCCTTCTGGTTTTCTTAGAAAAAAGAACAATAAAAGACAATTGTAATGCTTGGTTTTATTTATTGTAATTTTTTTGTGTTTAATAGTAACAGTGTTTAAGGCCCTGAATTTGTCCCTATAGTTTTGATCTCAAATCATGACATTTTTATATGTCATTCTCAATTTTTAAATAGTCTATATTCTAAGTTTGATTTTCATCTTGATCTAGTAGTTATTTAGGATATTTTTAAGAAAAACTTTGAAGTTTTGGGATATTTACTTTTGCCTCTACTATGTCATATTTAATTTTTTAAATGTAGGTTGTACAGCTTATATACTTTGTTATGTGCATTCAGATTTGTTGCTTTTGTCCATTGATCATTTTTCTGTAATTATTCTTACAAAGTTTAGCAAAAATCTACTAAACCAAACTTATTAAATCCTCAGTTTTCTTTTTTGGTCTATTTGACCTGCAAAAGCTAAAAATACAACGATAGTGGAGGTGTTTCACATATTGCTTTCGGTCCAGATTTGTTTTACTGTAATTGCTAATTAGTTTTGCTTTCTATATTTCGGTTATAATATTTGCCCATAAGATATGGCTTTATTGTAAATCTTAATTGTTAACAATATAAAGTTAACTTACCTAACATTATATTTTAAAATTCTCCCTTGAAATATACTTTGCTATGCTTTTTTTTTCTGTCTGTCTCTTGTGAAGATTCCAGGATTTGATACTGATTTTAATATATTTTACCAATATTTTTAAACCAAATTTATTCATATTTTAGTTATTAAAGGTCTTTAAGGAAGCTGATGCTTGTTTCCGAGTATTTTTTAAACAAATTAAATCAATAAATAGATAGGAACTTAAAGATTCGAAACTATTTTAATTGCCTTTACAAATGATTGGCAGTTTAGCTGCATATAGAATTCTTGGAACAAATGTGTCATTTCAGAATTCAATTGATGTTCCTCTTACATTTTCTAAAGAAGCTTTGGGCTAGCCTGATTTTGTAGTTTTTTTCTTACAGCATTGTTTTAGCTCATTTTTCTTCTCCATTTAATATTTTAAATTCAAATATTCACTTAGTACAGGTCTAGGTGTTGGCCACATTCACTTGGTGAGCCCTTTCGATCTGCATCCTAGGATCATTTTTTTGGCTCAGGACAGGTTGTTTTTGTTAGTTTGCTTGTAGCTTGAATTTTCTTTACAACTTTAACTTGTGAACACTTACTGTTTATCACTTTGCCCTCTGTTGCCTTTTTCTCAATATCAACCAGCATTCTCATTTAGAAAAAAAAAATGAGATACCTTTCTCTATATAGTTTAGAACTTCGTAGTTTTACTTCTAGATCACTGATGGGCTGTGTGTGTATGTGATTTTCAGTTCTACCACTTATAGATTAAAAACTTGGCTTCTACAAATTTAGTTCCTTTTAACTATTTCTTTATTTTAAAAGTCTGTAATGAGATATAACTAACATGCTATGCAACTCACCCATTTAAAGTGTATAATTCAATGGTTGTTTTTATATTCATAGATATGTACAACCATCACCACAATCAATTTTAGAATATTTTCATTTTATCAAAAAGAAACATCATACTTTTTAACCGTCTTCCCTTCTCCTAAAACTCTACCCCTCACATCCCCAGCTCTAAGCAACCACTGATTTACTACTTATCTCTGTAGATTTACCTCTTCTGGACATTTCATATAAATGGAATCTCAGTATAATATTTTCGAAGTTCATTCATGTTGTATTATGTATTAGAACTTCATTCCTTTTTATGGCCACATAATACTCATTTCATGGATATAATATGTTTTGTTTATGCATTCATTAGTTGATGGACATTTGGGTTATTTCCACCTTTTGTTATTATGAAGAATGCTTCTGTAAGCATCTGTGTGCAAGTTTTCATGTGGACATATATTTTCAATTTTCTTAGGTATATACATAAGAGTGGAATTGGTGGGTCATATGATAACTCAATATTTAAACTTATGAGGAACTGCCAGGCTGTTTTCCAAAACGGTTGCACCATTTTACACTCCTGCCAGCAGTGTATGAGGGTTCCAATTTCTCCACATTCTCACCAATTTTTATCTGTCTTTTTGATCACAGCCATCCTACTAGGTATAAAATGATATCTTGTTGTGGTTTTGATTTGCATTTCCCTGACGGCTATTGCTTTTGAACCTCTTTTCATAAGTTTCTGGACCATTTTTATATCTTTTTTAGAGAAATGTTTAAGTCTTTTGCCCATTTTAAATATTGGGTTTTTTTGTTGTTGTTGAGTTGTAAAAGGTTTTGTAATACTGAATACTAGATCCTTATTAAATATATAATTTGCAATTTTTTTTTCTCATTCTGTAGGTTGTCTTTTCACTTTTTTGATAGTATCCTTCAATGCATATTTTTTTTAATTTTTTGTGAAGTCCAATTCAACTATTTGTTTCTTTTGTAGCTTATGCTTCTGGTGTCATATTTAAGAAACTGTTGTCAAATCAAAAGTCATGAAGATTTACCCCTATGTTTTCTCCTAGGCATTTTATAGTTTTGGCTTTTGCATTTAAGTCTTTGATCCATTTTGAGTTAATTTTTGCATATGGTGTGAGGTATAGGTCCAACTTTATTCTTCTGCATGTGGATACCTAGTTACAATACCATTTAAGAGAATATATTGTTCTTCCACTGAATGGTTTTGGTACCCTCACTGAAAATTGATTTACCATAGCTGTATGAGTTTATTTCTGGATTCTCAATTCTATTCTACTGGTCTATAAGTCCATCTTTATGCCAGAAGCATGCTATGTTGATTACTGTAGTCTTTGCAGTATGTTTTAAAATTAGGAAGTGTGAGTACTCCAATTTTGTTTTTCTCTTATAAGATAGCTTTGGCTATTTCATGTCTCTTGCAATTTCACAGAAATTTTAGAATCAGTTTTTCTATTTCTGCAAAAAACCTGGTCTTTGGGATTTTGGTAGAGTTGACATTAAATTTAGACATTGTTTGGGATAGTATTCCATTTTAAGTCTTCCAATCCATGAACATGGGATGTCTATTTATTTATTTAGGTTTTTAAAAAAAATTTAGTAATATTTTGTAGTTTTCAGTATATTAGTCTTGTACCTCTTTGGATCAATTTATACCTAAGTATTTTATTTTTTTGATGCTATTGTAAGTGGAATTGTTTTCTTAATTTCATTCTCACATTTTTCATTGCAAATGTATAGAGATACAATTGACTTTTGTATCTTGCAATCTTGCTCAACTCATTTACTACCTACAATAATTTTTTAGTGGATTCCTTAGGGTTTTCTATATACAAGATTATGCCATCTGTGAATGGAGATAGTTTTACTTCTTCCTTTCCAACATGAATGCCTTTTATGTCCTTCTAGCCCTAGCTAGAATCTTCAGTACAATATTGAATAGAAGTCGTGAGAAGAGATTTCCTGGTCTTGTTCCTGATATTAAAGGGAAAGCATCCAGTCTTTCACCATTAAGTATGGTGTTTGCTGTGGGTTTTTCACAGATGCCCTTTATCAGGTTGAGAAAGTTCGTTTCTATTCCCAGTTCGTTGAGTGTGTTTATCAGGAAAGGGTATTGGATTCTTTTAAATATTTCTTGTATCCATTTTAATTTCAATATCTTACATTAAAAAAAAACTTGGGTAAGTATACGAAGTCAATTTTGCATCATTTTATTTTTTACTTCTTTTTACAGATAATCTATATTTTTAAAACATTTATTTTATTCCAAAGAAAGTGTTTCATATATTTTTCTTTTATTTCTTCCAGTAACTATTTGACCAGTCAGAAGGATGCTTTTCCTTTATATCTTGAACACTACAGTTCCCTTGTCAAAAGTATTTATATCGGCTCTTTATTCACTCCTTATGTTTGAGCAAGGACAGGGCAGTGTTTCAGTATACAGGGTAGTGAGTGTTCAGCATGCACCTTTCATGCTGTTAGAGTTCTCCCTTCAGTCTGGATCTAGAATGATAACTGTGAGCCTTGTCAAAGCCTTGTGCCCAGCTCTCACTTATTTGTTGTGGTGTGCAGGGTTGAGGAGTAGTCTCCTGCTTCTCACGATGGGTTATCTGACTGTAGGGAAGAGGATTTACCTCTGAAAACTTTGGGAAGTGTCTGCATATGTGCCCCGAACCGCCCTCCACTAGAGCACACCCCTGGCAGCCACCTGCTGCTGGTTCACATCCCAGGATGCCGACCCTAGTGACCTTGACCGTGACTTTGCTGAGTCTAAATGGAGTCCTAGAATGGAGGCAGACTGAGGAGTACAGACGCAGGAGTTAAATGAAATGCTTTTGTTTGAGGCTTCCTTCCCCCCACCCGCCCACCAAGAAAAAACAAAACAGGAAAGATAAAATAGTCAAGGGAAGGTTGGAAATGGGGTTGACTACTCCTCCCATCACCAAAGGCCCATGTCTCTGATATGGGTCCAAAAGTATTTATCGGTGCGTCCTGTGTACCAAGCATTTTTCTAAGTGCTTCTTGTATGTTAAGTTATAAAGTCCCCATAGCCACTCTGTTATTACCTTTTATAGATCATGAGACTGAGGCACAAAACTGTTAAATAACTTTCCAAGGTCACACAGCTTCTGAGAGGCGAAGTGGCGTTAGACCCTCAGCCTCACTCAAAACCACCTTACTTGGTTTGTTCCCCACTATGCTTTGCCAGGTAAACTCTCTAAGAAGCTGCTGAAGTAAAAATGCATCTTTCCTAACCTCTTTCCAAAGGTACATAAATCATCAAAAGCCACGGGCACAATTTGGTTTGATTTGATTTAGGCTGCTTGATTTCTTCTTGCCTAGGAAAATGGAATGCATACCCTTAACTGAGATTTTCTCAAATTAGACTTGGAGACAAATGCCGTTTTAAGCTCTTTTATTTGACATCTTATTAATTTTTTTTAAACTCTCATTGTTTTGTTCCTGACACATCTGTTATATTTCAGATGTGTGACAAATGTACACTCAGAGGGAAACTTCTTTAGTAAGCTATATTTGCCTCAGACTACTAAGGTTATTTTAGAAAACAAAAGCCAAAGAACACACACCAGGATGTTCACCTTGCCATAAATGTATCTGGCATATTTAATTGATAGAGACTTCTGGGTTAGACAGTTATCAAAGCACATGATAAATTGTTACGTGTGTGGCATTAATGATTCTCTTGGCATCTCGATCCTACACAGAAAGGGATTTTGCCATTGTTGGGAGGCTTCTTCCTGGCACGTGGGAGACAGGATCTCGGAGGTCATCCTTTTGGGTTAGCGACCGGGGTAGGCTGCGTTTTATTATGTGTGTCCAAAGTCCCACAGTAGACAGGTAGCCTGGAGGAGGGAGGCAGTATTTGCATCCATGCTAACACCAATTACGGTAAACACCAATTATTCAGACTTGAGCCCTTTAATAAAACCCCCCTGAATTGGTTTTTAAAAGTCAGGCTTTCATGGCAGAGCCAAGCAGGAGAGAAAAGAATGGAATAATTGGAGGCTGCTGTCTTTTCACTTCCCACATAAAATTATTTGAAGAGACAGGCCAGAACTTTAAACAGGAGATACCAAGAAAAGTTGTAATTTGGATGTCGGCTGTCATGACTTTAGGGTGTTTGCTTAAAGGACTTTTCCCTCCCCTCTTTCTCTCTCTCCCCAGACATACTTCAATGACAATATCCTCACCCTGATACGGACCCTGGTGACCGGAGGGGCCACGCCGGAGCTTGAGGCTCTGATCGCTGAGGAGAATGCACTTCGTGGGGGCTACAGCACCCCCCAGACACTGGCCAACAGGGACCGCTGCCGCGTGGCCCAGTTAGCCCTGCTGGATGGGCCGTTTGCGGACTTAGGGGTGAGTTCACAGGACAAAGGTCACCTGAGCCTACCATTAGGGAGAAGCTTGATCCCAGAGAACTTGATGTCACCCAGTGACAAGCTAGGCATCTTTTCTCTTTCCTACCTTAGGTGACTGCAAGTGGTGACACTTAACGGTTCACTGTGTATCAGGCACTGTGCTTTACGCACAGTAATTCGCTTTAGTCCTGGCGGCAACCCTTTGATGTAGGTGCTCGTCCCACACCTTCTAAGGCACCGGAGGCCCAGGGAGACTGAGGAGGGACCTATCAGGAATTTGCACCCAGGCACGTGGGCTCACTCACTCCTTGTTGCTCTCCTCAGGTGCTTGTCTGCAAGGTGGGAGGCAGCTGGGGATGGCAGCGTACAGCCCAGCTTGGAAGTATGCCGCAGGGTCTTGGCACGCCTCAGGATGGCTCAACCCAACAATGCATTCAGGCACATGGGGATCCCCAGCCCCCAGGATTCTGAGTTTTTATATCTCTGCATGGCCCAGGCACTTGTGATTTGCAAAGCACCAGGGTGATCATGTGTATCCGGAACCACTGGCCAAACAGAGAGAATCTCATGTGGACGCCTCTAATTCAAAACCCAGATCTTGCAATTTCTGGGGCTGGACCCAGTCGCCTTCCCCCAAGCCCTCCCTGCGGCAGAGTGACCAGCCCCTCCCCACGTCCTAGCCTGGTTCTGGCACTTTGGCAGAAGCATGCAGTCTCCCCCCTGTTCCCAGCCCGACCCTGTGGATGCCTTCAAGGGGTGGAGCCACAAGTCATAGGAACTGATAAACGTGTTGCACAAACAGTTGTGTTGCCCAGAAAGACCAAATAGTAGAAAAGAAGCCAAGGAAAGGGTCTGTGTCCATTTTTTCTTAAACACTGATGCACACTTGCACCACGTTTTAGTTTGGTTGTGGGCTGGGACCTATGTTAGACCGGCTGTTTTGAAAGGGAACTTCCATAGCCACTATCATTTACCTACAGATACTCTTGGATAGAATAAAGATTTTAAGGACGGTGAGATGTGGCCTCACCTGTGTTCTCTAATGTGACACCACTGTGGAAATCTCAATGAAGGGAAGGAGGAAACTGGTCATTTTATTCCCAGTGACGTCATCCTGCAGTGCCCAGGTCCCCTCATATTGGCTGCTGAAGCCAGCACTTCCAAGTGAATGCATTTGCCTTCTTCCTTCTGCAGCGGGCCCCAGAGCCTGGGAAGGTGGGTGTGAACTGATTAGAACTGTGAATCCCAGTTATTCAGCCTGCAGACCTCCAGCTCCTAGAGAAACACATTCTCTTCCACCCTTGCCATCTCTGAGGTTTGTAAATTGTGCTTTTCACACAGTCCTTACCTGGAAGAGTGAATCACCGTAGGACCCGGTGGGGTCTTTCCCCTTGCCCTGGTTTTCATTATCACTCAGGCGGTTTTGACAGCACGGTCCAGTCACGGTGGTTACAGCTGAGCTGCGGCTAAACATACTCACCATTTTGCAGATTTTGCAGAACCGGTTTCTTCTCCTCAGCTGAACGTACATCTGAGACCTTCAAGCTCACACCCTCACTTAAAGTGACGGAGAGGCATCATCTCCTTCGAGCTCTCATTGCTACAGGGGGAAAACTGGAGAGACACCAGAGGAAACCCCATTATTACCTGATCCCCCAAATCACCCATATTGTGTGCAGGTTGCTAACCATGTTGACGTCTTCAGCCACAGTCCCTTCGGACAGACCCTCCAATTCCGGAGACGCCGAAACAAGCTTTGTTGAGAAGGCCCTTTTCTTCCTGGTCCTCAATTTTCAGTCAAATGAAAAGGACATTTCTCTCTGTTCTTTTGTTGTCTCCCAGGATGGTGGTTGTTATGGTGATCTGTTCTGCAAAGCTCTGAAAACATATAATATGCTTTGTTTTGGAATTTACCGGCTGAGAGATGCCCACCTCAGCACCCCCAGTCAGTGCACGAAGAGGTGAGTATCTGCTTCTCCTCTGCTCTTCCAGCCAAAGGCGGAGACATCAATGCTCTCTCCTGCCCCTACTATAAAGCCTGCGGTCTGGGAACACGCTCTCAACATGCATCAAATCCAACACCGAGTTTGGTGGCTATAGGAAACGTTAATTACTAATAGCAGATGTAAAGACATTGTGGGCAGAATTCAAATTTTGTGGAATAATTCCATCACCCAATTACAAAAGTCTAAATAGAAGCATCTCCCCCTATCCAGCTACTGGGATAACCTTTGTTGGTATTTAACATAGAGATAGATATTTCATATTGCTAGTGTTTAAGGTAAATGGTTCTTTTGCCATATCTTAGGATCCTATATTTTTACTTTATATATTTTAAATTGATCCACGTTTTGACTTTTATGTATTCGTTTTAAGAAAATTATATATCATCTTAAGCAGAAAAATAAGTTCAGATGTGCTAGGTTTATTTTTCTAAAATGCATTAAAATAAATTCATAGCTAGCAAAAATTAAAAGTACATGCTACAATTCTCAAAATCAGTGAGTTTATATAATATACCCCAGGAAACAATATTACAGACATGAGTGTTTCTCGGCCTTGTTTACATATTAGAATCACCTGGGGAGCTTTTTAAAACATACTCTGATTACTCTGATTTAACTGGTCTGGAAGGAAATATATATATATTAAAATATATGACAATCACACACATAATACATGTAGCCTAGGAGTTACAGTAACCAGAGCTGAGAACAATTGCTAAAGACCAGTGAGTTCTTTAAAGTTTAGCAAGCATGAGAGTCACCTGCAGAGCTTGTTAAAAAACAAATTGCTGGACCCCACTCTCAGAGCTGCTGATTCAGGAGGTCTGGGGTGGAATTGCTTAAGAATTTGCATTTTTAAGAAGTTTCCAGGTGATGCTGTCTTTCCTGAAGACCACAGTTTGAGACACACTGCTGTAGATGAAATGGGGTAATTATTTTAGTCATGTCTGTTGTTAACCAGAGAAAGCCTGTTCTAATTGAGGGGAATAATAAATAGTGTTGACAAGTAGGCAGGGGAGTGTCTTAGATCCTTCCATATAGCAAAACTCCCATCACAGTGGATTTTTAAAAGCTAAAGAGGACAGTCTAAGGAGACACTAGGTCATGGTAAACAAAGATCCTGTGATGTGTGTCTGGGGTTGTTAGAAAACTCTAGAATAAATGTTGCATTGCAGTACATGAAACCTCCTGCAGTTGGGCTATGTGGGATTGAAAGTGAACTTGACCTTGTGTGGAAACTTGCATGTAGACCATAGGAAGCACAGTTTGGTTCTCCCATTGCTGGTTCTAATTCAGCATCTGTGGGCTCATGGCTGGGCTCCTCTGTTGAGTGAAACAGAGAAAGATTTTGTTTATCTTGGAAGACAATTTTAAGACACTGGACCAGCTAGAAGTGCATCTTCCAAATCCACTGATAGACCCAAGCAACTGGGCAGTTGCTTTTGGTTCAGGGAGAGTTGAATTCTCCACCCGGTTACCCAGAGGCTGTGATGTCTTTGCTTTCCCTGTCTAGGTATGTCATCACCAACCCACCATACGAGTTCGAGCTCGTGCCGACGGACCTGATCTTCTGCTTAATGCAGTTTGACCACAACGCCGGCCAGTCCCGGGCCAGCCTGTCCCATTCCTCCCACTCATCGCAGTCCTCCAGCAAGAAGAGCTCCTCTGTCC
Source organism: Lemur catta (assembly GCF_020740605.2). Classification (NCBI taxonomy): domain Eukaryota; kingdom Metazoa; phylum Chordata; class Mammalia; order Primates; family Lemuridae; genus Lemur; species Lemur catta. The sequence continues at coordinate 53,636,613 of NC_059141.1, forward strand.
ACTCTATCCCATCCACAGCGAACCGACAGAACCGGCCCAAGTCCAGGGAGTCCCGGGACAAACAGAAGTACGTGCAGGAAGAGCGGCTTTGATATGTGTATCCACCGCTACTGTGTGAAACTGTATCTGCCACCCATTTCCCCAGTTGGTGTTTCCAACAAAGTAACTTTCCCTGTTTTCCCTTGTAGTCCCCCCCTTTTTTTTACACATATTTGCATATGTATGATAGTGTGCATGTGGTTGTCATTTTTATTTCACCACCATAAAACCCTTGAGCACAACAGCAAATAAGCAGACGGACCAAAAGTTATTTATGATTCTAGGGGAAAAATAACCCAAAGGCATGCTCCAGACATAAATAGCTCACTGCAGGAATGAGTTCACAGATTAGAAGGGAGCACTTCTGATCAATGTCAGTTAGGCAGAGCAAGTTTATTTAATGTAAAAGTAAAGTTTATTCTGATTTATCAGGATTATCAATCAGGGTGCTTTGGGTTTTGATTTTTTTGTTGTTGTTTTCCTTTCTTTCTTTCCTTTTTTTAAGTACACACACGGTAAGTTAGCACATGTTTATTTGGAACAAGCAACTAAAAAGCAATGAAAACATATCAATTGTTTCCACTCTCTGTGTGTAGATGATTATTAAGCACCTGCTTGTTCCAAGAGAACATCAGAGATTTTTCTAGTTACTCACCAAGGCCTTTTGTCCCAGAGCTAGCTTCCTTTGGGAGTTGAGATGAACAATTCTAACCTTAATATGGAGGAAAGAGTAGTATTCCATTCATAGATGTACCAAATTCTAGTCATTTAATTTAAGTGAAAAGAGCTTTGATTGCATATTAAATTGTTATTCTGTCTCCTTATGTTGCCATATGAATAGCTATTTTTTTTTCTTTCACTTTTGACATTTGGGATGAAAAGCCATATGTATCATAAATAACAGATGTAAGTCATTAAAAAACTGCCTTCCTGGGACTTTTACATCTTTTAAAAGGTGAATTACTTACCTTATGTACAGAATAAATAATGCTCAAGAAAGAGCAAGTATTTTTCCATGCATTCTCAGGGGACCTTTTTATTCCCCTTGGGTTAGCTAGGACCCCAACGCCAGGTAGGAGGAAGGGCTGGGACAAAAGCAAGAGGAAGACAAACCCAGCTGCAGATCATGTTTTTCTAGAAGCCAACATGCTAAATACATTACAATATAGGAGGATCAAGCCACCGTCCACTCTACAAAGAAAAGCCAGCTACCACCTTACACTGTTGGCACAGCTGCATGGTGCTGGCTGTCCCAGTGCAGAAAGCTGGTGGGAAAAAATTCCTCATCATCAATTTCTTTAACATAGCCAATTCACTCGGGCAGGGGAATGACAGTAATAGAGAGCTGCTCCTTGTCATTATGGGATGGGGATGAGAAGAGTGCAACAGTGAGCCAAACACATTTGGGTATAGTTATTTTTTCTTTTGTTTTCTTTCTTTCTTTCTTTTCTTTTCTTTCTTTCTTTCTTTCTTTCTTTCTTTCTTTCTTTCTTTCTTTCTTTCTCTCTTTCTTTCTCTCTTTCTTTTCTTAGCAGTTAGTAAGCATGAGAGGAAAGGTAGAAAAATACCCTTTTTTCAACATCTGGTTGTCAGATGCTTTATGCATGCAAATCATGCTTTAGGTAGTGCAGTAGTTCTTAACAATTGGCCAACTCCACCATAACCAAATTCTTATATGGATGGACTAGCCCTGGGCTAGTATATATAAACATGTTTGAAACATATACTTTAAAATATTCCATCACATAGAAAAGGGGTATAAGGGAGGAGGAAAAAAAAAGTCACAGCTGTACCATCTCTATAAAGGTGTTTTTATGGTGAATGTTTTGGGTTTAGATTTTGGATCCCCTGTCCCCTCAAGCATGGTAGTTTTGGAGATTTGCTTGCTGTGTGAATTGACAAGCACTTTTACTGACAAAACGGTGAGGCTCAGTCAGAACCTCCACTCCCCGCACCAGAGACAGGGACAGTGTAGCATTCAAACCAGTAATGGGGTGGGGAATAATTGTATACATGTAAATTAAAAAGCCCCCTGAGTGGAAGAATTTTTTTCAAATTATTTTTGTCCCTATATATTGATTTATATTACTTATAACTATCTCTTTATATATAACTATATATATATAACTATATATATAACTATATATACGTCTCCCCTAGTTTTGGATCATGAAGAGCTCTTCATGCATTCTTTGCAAAGGAGGTTATAAAGTTAAGCCCTCAGAACATTTATAACTATGAGAATGTGCCAGTTAAAGTGCTCAACAGGAAATATGACAGTTTAAAAGCATTGTAAAACTCACATAGCTTACTTCTCTCTCTAAAGTGCAACAAGGATGAATAGAATGGGCCAAGGTATGATAATTAATGGTTCTGCATGACCTAGCCACTGCTGGGGGTTTTCTTCTATAACGTTGTCCTTGTGAAAACTTTTGTGGAATTAAAAAAAAAAAGGAGTTACAAATTTTATTCTGTTATTGGTTTGTTTGTTTTTATTTATATTGTTCTGTTTGTGGTTTTATTTATTTTGTTTTGCTTTTTCCCCTCCCCCCTTCCCTTTCCCTCTCCTTTTCCCTTCCTTCTTCTCTTCCTTCCTCCACTTTCTAAACTGCTCAGCGCAATGAGGCTGTGCTGCTGCTATTGCTAGATTCCTTAGAGTTTGTTTTGGTGTTCTTGGGTTTGGGGTTGGGTAATTTGGGGGGAACTTCTCTCCATCTGGCTTGCCTTTAAATCTGCACGTGGCCTCCCTGCCCACCTTGGTACCTGCTCCAAGGCCAAAAGCATTTTCCCATCAAGAATCCCAGCTTCCTTCACTCCCATTTCCACCTCCCACCCCCTCCCCCATTGGTCTGTTCACATCTCTGTGTTTATCTTGGCAAGACCTATTAAATCAAGTGATGATGCCAGCTGATAAACTTTTCTGGAAAACATTTGCAGCTAATCCATTTGGCAAACCTGCTTCTCTGTTAATATTTTATCCTCCTTTTATTTAAACTAGGAGGGTTATTAATGACTAAAGCATTGGTCTCCTTCATGTTTAACGAGTATGACCCAAAGTTAAAAGTGTTTGGCTGTATGTATGTATTAATTCAGTAGCTCATACCCAGTTATCTGGGGGCTGACGGTGCAGTCTCTGTGTTACCCAAGTCTCTCCTGCCACCTGCCTTTCAGACATTTGGTAAATCCTAACCAGAGATCGGAAAGGTAGAGAGAAGTAAATCCAAATTGCATTTTACCTACAATCTGCTAGCAACTCTGATGAGATGATATTGTGATGGGAATGGAATGGGAACAGACTATGGTGACATGAGATGAAATTTGGGGGATTTCCCTGGACTTTGGGCACATAATCAAACCCCACTGGTAGATAATTGAGAATTGACCATATTTGGGTAATGATATACTGGATGATGGAAAAGGATCATTATTACATCTATGTTATGAGCCAGAACCACGATATTATACTTTCCTTAATAGAGTGAAGAGTCTCCCCCACTGATTTTCATTGGACCCCACACTTCCCCTTGCACTTTCAGGAGAATACCTGCTCACTTAGGAAGGAGGCGTACAAGTTTCACATATTATGTCTCTTCCCCTCCTTACCCACCAAAGAAACAAATAGGTAAGGGTAGAAAGAGAAAGAATTCTTTGAAGAGAAAGTATAGACATTTAAAAAGAACAGGAGCTAGGAACTCAGCTATGTGCTCCATTCTAGAAGAGAGGCAATTTATAAGCCATTTGGGTCTGACTTGCTTTGGGCTTTGGAAGGGGTGAGCGTTAAGTAAGCTGGTAGACCAGGAGGCCCAGTGAAACTTCAGTCTCAACACCCAGATGATCATGGAATCATCAGGGTCCCTAATGACTGCTGCCCAGGGTTCTTCTCAAAGCCAGTTCAAATGGATAAAGAGAAAGCTGGACCTTTGTGTATATAGTTAAATTTCCATCACAATTGGGAAAGTTTTCAAATTCTGTTGTGACTATCAAAGGTTATGACCCAGAACCTTACAGTAGTTGCTCAATAAATGTTTGAAGTGAATTGACATTTCTAAACCTTTAACCATTTTATAAATTATCCTATCTCCTTGGTTTATTTTTTTTTAAAAAAAGATACATTCAGTGCCTCTAGGTGTTGCAAGGTGCTGCTGATCTGGTGGCACTTTCTTGAGCTGGGTACACAGCTTCCAAGAAAGGGGAACAGCCCCATAAGCTACTGAGTAGAGAGACTGACTGTGCCTCTTGACAGCATTGTCAAGATCCCAGGTGACCAGAGAAACCTTTTGACTGGCTTTTCTTCAGCATGGGGAAAGCCTAAAGGTGTCTGCATCCCAATAGAGACAATTAAATCAACCTGCCAGGTTCCCATAGCAACAGGCTCCTTGGAGGAGAAAGAGTAGAGCACAGAAACTTCAGGGCCTGTGGAAGTCAAGACAGGGTAAAAATCAATTTCTCAATCAGCTTCTTTCAGCCCATCCCTGCTTTGTCATAATATGATGAAGAAGTAGCTATGGGCACCTGTCACTAAACTGGTTGACTGTCTTCCACGTGGAGACAGTTGCACATTCATTGCAACTACTGCTGTTGAGAGGGATTGATTATCCCCTGCCACCTGAAAAGGAGGAGTGAGGAGTCTGTCCTCAGGGCATTGGCTGGACCGAGGGCCACAGAAGATGACTGGGAGGGAGGAGTTTGCTCTGCTCAGCGATTGGCAGCATTAGATTTTCAGTTAAAAGAGACAAATAGAGTCATGGTAGACAATTGCAAAGAAGTGAGATGGTTTTCATCAAGAAAAACAGCTCCGGTCCTGGTACAAACAATTTTCATCTCTATGAGATTGCCATACTTTGCCCACAGAGGGGACAGCAGGCAGTGTGTGTGGGTGGGGCTGCCGTGGGCCTCAGGGTTTGCAGTACGGAAGAAGGGCGCCAGCCTGCCGATCAGAGATGTGAGATGGGAAGCCATGCAGCATCGCCCGTGGAGGCTGGAGCTCCTTGTTAGCCCTGACTGTTCTCAGCTGCTATCTCTCTCCAAATGAAATCTTTTCAAGCCCTTTCTCTCTAAACCTCAGCTTGTGGTGCAATGAGAAGAGGGCCAATTATTCCAAATGCCTTTGCTATATCATCGCCTCCCCTTTCCTGCACTCTTCTCTGGGGAGTAGTTATGTGAAAAGGCCACATCCCACGGCACTGACAACCCACACAGCCAGCGAAGCAGCTCCGCTTTCACAGTGCAGCCTGTTTCTTTCTCTGCTTATGGGGCCCCGGGCAGCTCTGTCAGCCCAGGTCTGGGGTCCTTCCCGGCCATAGCCCACTCTTCCAGGCTGCCCCGCAGCCCTGTGGCTGGAGGAAGTCCTCACCCTCGTTCTGAACCCTGCATTCTCAGTGATGAAACTAGCAGTGCAAGGCACGGTGGGCTCTCGGGTGGGGTAGGGTGCCTGTCAAGTGAAAGCCAACGTCAGGGACACAGAGGCCCACAGGAGGGTAGCAGCCTTGAACTCTCCAGACATAACACCAAGTTACCCCTTCCTCTTCTTCATCTTCCAAATGAAGCCTACCAACCAAATCCTTCTCTATCATCTCTGTGGCCACAACCCACATTCTTCAGGCCAGCACCCCAATCTGTACCCCCTAGTTCTCTGCCCAGTGTCTCTGCTGAAGGGCATCATTGTAATCGCACTCAAAAGGTACCACCCATCCTTATATCATCCCTTGGTACCGGTAGGACTCAGATTAATGCTAAACTTATACGAAAAACTAACACCTTACCCATCAGTTGCCTTGGGCCAGACATTCTTGTAAGTACTTTACATTCGTTAACTCATTCAATCCTCCAGACACCCTCAGATGTGGATGCTGTTGGTGTCTCCACTGAGAGATGCAGAGTCTGAGGGACACTGGAGTCCATGAAATTAGCCACTGTGATATAATGCCTGCTAATACTATTAATAATACTAAGAATCTTCACAACTCGCATTTACTTGTTGTGTATTTGGACCTGTGCTTTGCGGGCATTAACTTCCATTTATCTAAACAATAATATTAGGAAGTTCATATCATCAGCCCTATTTTTATAGAAGAGAACTGAAGCTAAGATAAATGCTCCGAGCCATGCAACTTGTATGTGAGGAGCAGGTTCCCTTGACTGGGACCTACTACCTACCCCACGCTGTCTCTTTAGCCTGCACCTCATTACTTGGCCGTGGTGGACAGCTCATAGCATGGCTGGTCTTGACAGGTGACATCTCCCAGTGGCAGTTGTGTTACCAGCATCTCTCTGCAGTTGTCTTCCAGATTTTTCTCTTGTTCTACTAGCCCGCTAGCCACAAACTGAAATGCCTCTCCTTTCCTAACTTCACTAACTCTGGTAGGTCACACTTTGTACTCAGAGCGATGACATCAGGTTTCTTCTCACTCTAGAGAAGCTTATTAACAAATGGGGCTATTTTTCTCTGGCAGACAGGAAGCCCTCACAGCCGGATCAATTGCCCTTCTCATCTCAGGGATGAAAAGAAAGCTCCTGAAACTCTTTCTGGCATGTGGGATGAGGCAGGGAGTGGAGATAAACTCAGGGACTTGGATTTATCCTTGACCACTTCGGTACTCATTTGAATTCTTTCTCTGAGTCCTCTTCCTTGTGGCCAATTTCATAGCCACACATTGGCATTGTTTCTTCTCTGGAAGGCAAGATGCAATAAATCAAATTGTCACTGTCCTACTTAAAGCACTCTGCTTTGAAGCCGAATGACTGGCGATCATTAAAATGAGTGTTCCTCTGAAACTTGTCGGGAGAATCTCTTCATAAAATACCTTGGCCACCAGACATTTTAATCAAATGCCCAGAGCATTCGTATATTTCGGTTTCCTCAACATCCTATCTAACCAAGTCTCCAACAACACATGTCTATACATATATCATACATACACATGTGCACATTTGTACATCTTAGGAGGCACCTGAATTAAACAGCTGTTTGTCAGGCATAGTGGAAACCTGAACTCCTCACCAGCGTGTGCCTTAACACAACTCATTCCTGGTGTGGAAGCTGCATGTCCAAGACACTCGTTACTCTGCATATATATATATATATATATATATATATATATATATATATATATATTTTATGGCAAGAAATTTAAAAGGAAAGAGAGAAGGTTAAATGGGGAAATAATGCTCTCTTTCTCACAGACAGCAGAAGGAAATTGATATTCTCTCTGCCGTGAAAGGTCAAAATGCCAACTTTGACTTGAACTGTAAAAACTAAATTCTGAACAATTATTCTCTGCAGCAGTTGTAAAAATTTCAGCAAATTGTGTCTGTCTTAGGTCTCTCACCCAAAAGACCTACTCGTTTCCATCAACAGAGTTCACTCTTCCAACCTGGCATGTCCAACCTAGCACTAAATCCCTTTGCAAAATCCATCCACAGAACAACGTGGCCAAGACCAAGGGCAGCTCAGGCAAGCAGAGCACAAACACCAGGCTCGACCCCTCTGAAAATCATCTTTACACATAAACCGTTTGAAAAAGTCGTAGTTTGAAATTGTTCCAGCGGCCTGGCAATGCTTTTAAAACATGATAACCATCACACTTTACTCCTCTCTGAAAGGTTAGTTTAATCGTAGATCACAAAAAATTGGTTTCCACAAATGCATAATGGTTCATCTATGTCACACTTGAACTAAATGGTTTTTTAAATGGAGCTGAAATTATTTTGATGTGTACACAGTCCCCAATTTCTATACAACCTTTTTTAACCAGCCCATCAGGAACCTTGCCTCTAAAGCCTCATTAATAATTCAGATGTGCTGATGACTTTAAAAGATCTATGGAATTGAAGCTTAGGGAAAAAAAAAAAAACTCTGCTTGACAAAAAGATAAATGAATGTAGAAAGAAGCTGTAGGAGTCTGGCAAGCTGTAGATCATCTCAGAACAGATTGTAACTTTATCATTCTGTCAGGGGGAATAATTTAAAGCACTTAATCAGTTCGCTTCACTGTGAGGATGTAGCATTATGAATTCCTATCGTCCAATCTGTTCAAATCAAAGTGAACTTAATTATAATAGGTGAGAGAGCCAGAGAAGGAGGGGGGGGTGGGGAGGATGAGGCAAGAGGTAGCAAGTTTCCTGTGGGGTAAACTGAGCGGCTCAGCAAAGGGTCATGGGCTTCTACTCAGGCGCATCCCAGCTCCAGCGACAGCCCTCAGCCACATTGAGGGCTCAGGACACTTGAAACAGCAAAAGTATGGACCAAGGAGAAACATGCCAAAACAGGAGTCATTTGCTGATCATAGATGCTTCATTTATATATCATTAGCCAAAAACGCGTGCGCACACAGACACATCAAGCCAGGTGGAGTGATATTCACGAACATGTCAGTCCAGGACCACTGACAAGGCAGCTATGAATTGTTCTGGGAAGCAGAAAAGGAAGCTGGAGAAACCATTGTCTCTATAGCAGTGCGTGTGCTTGATACTTTTACTCTTTTTTCTTTTCTTTCCCTAAGCCATTAAAATGAGGCGTATGGTTCCCAAGTTAGAATGTCCCCTTTGCCCAGTCCTTTCCTATCTATACACATGGCCAATTTCCCAGAAAATTTCAATTCTAGAAAGAGGCGGGGATGAGGGCTGAGTCTTGTAAAATAGCTCTGCACTGCAAAGGGGACACTAGACCATTCTCATTCTCACCCCAGACCCCGAACACCCTGACTCAGCATTCTCTCTCAGCCATTTCCGTATTTAGGGTGGAAATGAAATGCCAAGACTTCATCCAGCTCCCTTGTGTTGACAACTTTGGTTATTATAGTCGCTTAAGATATTGCCATTTGGAATTTTTTTCATAACTTTATACCAACACACAGTTTTCTGTCTTGAAACAAAAGCCGTCTCATCTCAAAATCCTCTTTAAAATATTGGTCGCTCCTCTGATCTTCACTCTCATTGGCCAGCGACATCTGTGGGTTTAATTTAAGACCCCCAAAACTGGTTGCAAAAGAAACAGGAGAACAGTATAGCTGAGATATGCCTTTAAGTGTGCCTGTTATAAGCAACGCCAAATAAAGGCTGGGAGGAGGCAGCCTGGGTGAGATTCTAGATCACTCGCTCTGCAGCAAGGATGGTGTCCTGCCATGCTCCATTCAATTCAGTGGGTGTACGAATCTCTCCTCAGGAACAATGTCTGTACCTGGTATCTGATATAGACAACGTCCCCTCCCTACCAAAGGTTTTCAGGCCACTAAAGTTACTCCAGAGAACATTGCCAGAGTTCATCCTCCATCCCTCCTAACTCTCTGAGGTCCACCCACGGTGCCTCCAAGTCCCAGTGGCACCTTTTGTTCATCCCTTGCTACAGGAAGCAGAGAGGTATGTTTCAGGTTCTGGTGTCCTCCCTACACTGCACTGTCTCTCTTAGCAATTACTCACTGTCAGCTTCTATTGATTACCTTTTTGCATTTTTCAATGAACTTTCCAAAGGCTTTACCCTAGGACTAATTAAACTTCTCATTTCTCCTTCTTGTTCTCTATCCATTTTGCCCTTTAGCAGAAAAGAAATGGTTTACAGATGAACCGGATAATGCCTATCCCAGAAACATTCAAATCAAGCCCATGAGTACCCACATGGCTAACCAGATCAACCAATATAAATCCACAAGCAGCTTGATTCCACCAATCAGAGAAGTTGAAGATGAATGTTGACTCCCAGGAGACCAGAACTATTTTTTTAAAGCCTGACAAACTTCATAAATGGTGACGTGACTTTTCTTCCTTTACATGCTGAATCACTGGTGGAAACGTTAGGATAAGCAAGAAATTGCAAGAAAAATAAAGTAGACAGATCTTTCTCTTTGTCTGCCTTGAATATTGCTTCCATGTATTTTGGAAAAGAAAATTATTTCATTTATAAATGAACATACTAAAATAGTCATGTATAGCCTCTAGCATTTTAAATTATTTTTATTTATTAGAAAGAAAATATATTTTTTCTTTTTTTCATGTCAAATATCTTCCCTATATCTAAACAATGCAAAATCAAAATAAGTGGCCAGACTCCTTAATGCGTATTTCTCTTCTTTCTCTCCTTTTCTTTGAGGAGAATGATGGTCACCACCACACTTAATTGTAATTAAGGGAAATGAGTTATTGAAACAATTTTAAAATGGCCAACGATGTATACATGTATTTTAGTAAATCTGAAAAAAAAGAGAACGGGGGCAGGTGAATACCTGCCCCTCTCCTGGATTGGTGTGTATTTTGATCTGCATTGACACCAGCTCTTAATAAATGGAAACTTATTTATTTTCACAGTTGAAAGTCATATTTTTGTAGTTTTAGTTTTCATTCTGTATTTCTCATCCCTTTGTTTATATATTTAAAGGGAAGACCTTCTTGCAGCTTTTCTACAATGGCCAGATCAGGTTTACCTGGGCAACTAAGGATGCCAAGAGGGTTGTGGGCACACCTGGGACGTGGAAGCCGAGGACCAGATGCACACGAGACGTTGCTCTGTTGTTCAATGGTGGGGACTCCTACATGCTGTTATGCTTCTAATGTCATATTTCCAAACCACCTGAGCAAGTAATTTCAACTTTGAGCGGGGCTGGTGGACTTTCTCCCTACCCTCTAAGTCTCTGAGCTTTTAACCTGAAAGTTTGTAAAACCAATGAATAGTTTTACTTCACAGGAGGACATGAGAGGGCATTCATTATTCTCACTGAGTTTTTGTTTAAAAGCCACAAAATTTCCATGATCAAAGAGATGACATTTGTCCAGATTTTAATTTGCGGGCTTTCCTTTATTTAGTCGCTGGGGCAAAACATACAAACTTGCTACAACAATTAAAAAAAAAAACAATAATAGTAACAAATGGAAAGCAACGAATGCACTTATTATAGACTGTTAGCAAAGGCCTTGGAAAATTACCAGCAGTGAAATCAAATGTATCCGCCACTTCAAACTGTGGTCAAAAGATTTTTCTTGCCATCAGATGCAATTACGATGTCTCAGAGCTCTGCCGTTGCTTGCATGCTTGGTGCGTGGTCGCCTGGCAACTGTTTTGTTCCAAACGACTTAGTACGTCTTTCAACTTCAAAATTATCAAATCTTTGATATGATCATCAGGGTCTCTGGAGAAGCATGGATGTGATAGTGATTTTTATTTAATTAAATGTAAACTGTGGACACTTAAAGGCACCAAATGAACCAAAGTAACTCCCAAAGTCCTGTGATATCTATTCCATTAACTCTTTAGGCCATGACCCTGTGGTTCCTAGTTATGGTAGTGCAAATCAGATCAGAGCAAAGCAACAAGATCACCAGGAAAACATATGTCCACTAAGTACTCCAATTACCAATGTAGGCAAAACGAGCTTCCACCTCTGCCCACTCCCTGCAGAGCCAATACAGTCATGCTTCCACCTCGTAGGCATTGTCCTGCAGTGACTTGTCGGACTGTGGTTACTCTGTCGTCACATTTTGTAGAATTAGTTCTATCAAAGTATTGTGAATATAATGTATGTCCAATTGGATTGTTTAAAAACTACTTATAATTAGTCACTAGTCTACTCAGCAGACTAAAATGACGTCAACCGTCTATATTCAGGCTTCTAAACATTTCTTGGTTTCCAACAGAAGTCAAACTTGTTTGTGGGGAGAATCTCTTGCTAGGATTTTGACAGCTTTCCTGAAAGCTAGGCCTTCTTTTACATAATGATTTTGCACTGGGGTCACCTTAGTACATTCATGTCAATCCACGCTCTTCCTTCCTTCATGAACCATAGTAGGCACTTCACTTTTGCTCCTGATAACCACCTCTGGATTTGTTACAGCCATTTGATCTCCTCTGGCAGGCTATGGTGGCCACCAAAAGGATCTTCCATTAGAGGGACATAGAGTGCCCCATTCCCCATACCCTCTCTTCCCTCTGTCTCTCCCTGCCAAGGCAATTTGGAACAGAAGTGTAAACTCCCTCCCCATCTCAAGTCCATTTATAGCTAGAGATTTGAATCTAATTTTTTAATCATAATGGCTAAGATGGTTTCCTGCAGCAAAGGGTTCCTTGGCTTATAGAGCATCCCCAAAAAATGAATTGGTAGAAATCCATTTTCTTTTAAGGTACCGCAACAAGGTCATGCTGTTTTGTCTTTGTAATAATAAATTGCTCTGGACTAGAAAGCAAAATCAGGCATTTTTTAAAGGAAGTATGCAAAATGACTGGTTAGTGGCTCCTTTGACAAAAACTGGCACCTGGTAATTTGACAGTGAAATGGAAATAGAAATACGATTTGTCAAACCACTGGAAGGCTCAAGGGAATGCCAGAGCTTCTTCCTGATGTGTTTCTATTTGTTAAGCTCTTTGGCCTTGAATCCTCATCCATCTGCACTATGACAGACTTTCTGCCCACATCCACCTTAGGCCAATGATGGTCTCCTTCAGTATGGTTCCTATGATGAGGCTTTGAGCTTCCATTCCAGCGTAGGGCTTCAGAAAAGCCATTTTCCCAAACTAATGACTCTTGGGTGCTTAGGGAATCAACGACTCACTCACAGGCTGTTTACAAAGCAGAAAGTACCTATTTAGAAATGCTTCACCACTATCATCACCTTCCTCATTGATAAAAGTTTTATTTTTGCTAAACAATTTTACATTTGGGAGTATCACCTCAAACTAATATAAAACCCCTTAAATAAAAGTGATTGTGACTAAGGCACGTTGGAAAACACTCAGAAGCTCTTTCCTTCCAACGGTTGTGGCATCTTGTGATGCACTGTGTAAAGAATTTGATTGAAGACTTTAAGCAAACAGGGAATTAGAACTGTTTGGCTGGAGTTGGAAAGGGAAAAGTGAGAAAGCATAAGAAATTTGGGAATATTTTCATGTTGGGGGAAAAAGCCCAAGTTTCCTACTTATGGTTTAATACAAGGGTTCAAGAGCCACATTTGCAGACAAGTAGCTATGAACTTTGAAAGTATTTTTCAAACTCTCTTGAGTCTCAGTGACCTCATTTGTAAATGAGGGCAATTCACCCAGATGACTGTAAGGTTCCTTTCAGATCCCAGAGGACATGACCTGAGTTAGGGGTGGGAACATGGAAGTGGGTGCCTCTCCTTGGCAAAGCCCTTGGAGACAATCTTGTCCAGGGCTGGAATAATGATCCTTTTTGCTACATTATCCAAGCAATACTCCTGACCTTAATGTAGTGTACATCTGTTCTGGACATAGTTAGGCTAATTCCTGTGCTTTTCACTTTGGAGTATCTGCAGTTCCAAGATGCACATTTCTAAACTCAAATACATCTGAATCATGTTGGTCAGGTTTTTCTGCTTAATTCTAGGGTCTTCCTCTCAATCTCATCCCTGCCTTCCCTTTTCCTAGGTTTAAGGCCCAGCTTCAGCTAATCCCTTCATCTCTAACCCATAGCTCCAATTCCCAGCACGTAGTTAGAGGTTCAGAACCCCCAAATTCCTGCTGATTTCCACATTTTTGTTTCCCCACATGGATCTGGCCTTCAGGAAGTAACTGTTCTTACTTCTCACTTCATTTCCTGTCCTCTGTTTATTTGTTTTCTTTTATTAATAAACTATCCATCTCTTTCCTACTTACGTTCATAAATGTAATTTTGAACTATCATTTTTTTATTGTTAAAGAGACAATTGAAGGAAGGAAGGGCAAAATGGAGGAAGAAAGGTAGGAGGGTAGAGAAATAAGGAGTATCAAACCACTTGACTGGAATCTGAGCCACTTTGACTCACATGAGACTAAGCAAGTCCATTCAACTTGGATACCAAGTCCCAGCACAGTGCAGAATCTGCCCATGTTCTATTCTGTTTCTATTCATTGCTTTTGGCATGGTGGTACAAACACCAATCACTATGGCCCTCAAAGGGCCTTCACTAATTAGGACTTGATTCACCCTTTTGATAAAGCAAAGGAAACTGAGAATTCACTTACAACCTTCCTGGTAAATTACCTTTCTGCCTCTTTCTTACTCATCCTATGTTCACAAACAGCATTTTTTCTACCCAACCAAGATGAGTTAGTATATAAATCCCATGATCGTTGGAGGAGGTAATGAGGTCCTTTGGATCTCTTTATAAGAGCAGTAATTAGACATGATTCTAGCCAGTCATACCAGTGCGGCCGTACTGGTTGTTTAAGTGGAGTCTGTTCTGATTCTGTTGCCTATGCAGTTGCAGTTGTTAATAATTTCAATATTTCCATAAAAATAAGTCAATTCAGAGAATGTGTTTGATTTTATTTCTCAAGAGACCACAAAGCCTAATTTGCCATTTCTATAATAATCTTGCTTAAAACACATACAAAAAAAGAGCCTATGTGCCCAAAGGCAGCAGCACGTACAACGGTTGGAAGCTCCATGATAGCACAGCCTCATGTGGTTAGATTGGAGAAAGGATTCTTAGTTACCAGACCTTTCTCTTTTGCTGTATTTTTTAGCGCAAAAAAGGTCTAGATACTCTTTATCTAAAGACAAGCCAAACTCAGAATATACATCAGGGAACTGGGAAGAAAGAACAAAAAGGAAAAAATATATAATAAGCAGTGTTTTAAATACCACAGGCATGGGTATACAGATGGTGCCAAGAGCTGGTGCTTTGTGTTGAAAGGAAGAGGTTGCATTGAACATTATGGGCTGGGAAGAACACAGAGGCATATAATGCTTGATGGGTTTTGGAGGCATTTCAATAGGAAATGAGTGACCAGACTGGAGAAATGTGGAATATGAGGGTTTTCCAGGGAGAGGGGACTTAACGGGCCATAATACAGTTGTAGAAAAGTGATCGCAATAGGTAGACTGTTTTGCCTACTGTGACAAGCTTGCACAGGGCAGCTGAGGGAAACCAAGACGAGACCTCATTGAAGAGGCTAAAAAGTAGATGGCCTAAGGGCCAAGCTAAGAAGTTAAAACCCAACCAGAGAATAGAAAGCCACTAGAAGTTTCAAACAAACTGAGTGACAGGCAAATATGGCTATGCATTTTTTAGGTCCAAAGGTGCGCAATGTCAGTTCTTCCTAGAAGGCATTATGAGAACGTACACAGAGCTGAGCATTTTCCCAGCAGCGTGGAGTTCTCAAGGGTGCACACTCCAAGTCAACAACTGACCACACACAGCACCTACCATCCTCACCCATTTTGCTCCCTGTCGTGGGACAGTCAGACACAAGACGTCTCTACTCTACTGAATCACTAGAATGTTGGCAACAGACTCATCAAGTAGATTAGACGGTAGGAGTAGATATTCAGATTTCTTTTGAAACCTGCCAATCATACTATTTTCTATACATTAACATAATAAGAACACAAGGCAGATCATCACAAAGAACTTCCAAATACGAATTCCCATTATTAATATGTCCTTTCAGATAATCAGGTTGCCATTGCTTAGTAACTAGTTAGCATTCAGAACATATTTGTAAAGGGAGTGTGGGGGAGAAATGAGCACAGTACAGGTTCTGCTATCAATCAGCTTAGAATCCAACTAAAAAGAGAAAACATATCGCTGGAGCCATTAGGGAAAGTGTAAGCACTAATGACATAGCATCACCTTTCAATATGGCAGGAGTTAGAAAGAGGGAGAGATGTTATGGTTTGAAGAGGTTCAGCAAGGCAGGCTTTCTAGAGAAAAGGGGATTTGGGAGTTAGTTAAACAGAGGGTCCACATTCCAGGCATGAATGCAGGGTCATCTGGTATGTGGCAGGGTAGGTGATGCTAATCAGTAACTGCTGATGGATAGTGATAGAGTGGCCACTGTGTGCTCCTTGCTGTGTAAGACTTTCAGAAGAAGATGGCCCACCGGCCTAACTGGGAACATAAGATATACCTGCATTGAAAAGCTTGTGTTGCACAAAACAGGTGTTCAGTAAATAATTTTTAAATAAATGCAAACACCGAAGAGCCAGTAAGTGTTATGGATCATAATAGTTGTCAAAGCTTGGTTGGAGTCATAGGGGCTGGGCATTGGGGCAATGGCTATGGGTCTGGAAAAGGCTCTTTGTGAAGGGTCCACTGAATCAGGGCCCCAAAGGTGGAACTCTGCAGAGGGATAGGAAGAGAAGGCAGGAGGGGCAGTCAGTGCATGCCGGCAGCTGGGGTACATTGGATTCATCCAGAGTGGAAGGAGCTGAGAGACATCCATAAGGGAAGGCCTCCCAGGCAAGAGGAGGGAGGAAAGTGAGCTCAGGAGAGGGTTACAACAGGCCCTCTGCATGTGGAAGCCAGGAGCACAGAGGTACTCACAGAGCGAGGCGCCTGGATGGATTCTCCTAAGGAGAGAGTGAAGGTTTAGAAAATGAGCGGGAAGATTTATTTGGGGTCTCCAATTATGTTAATAGGAGCTAAAAGGAGCAGAATAAGTAGACACTCTTGGTATAGGATATCTAGAGTACTCTAGAACCAGGAAAGTTGGAAACAAGAGAGGATAATTTTGGGAAAGAGAGGGTGGGACCTCTATGAGGCTGGAGAGGAAGGGTAGTGGCGATGGTGACTCAGCATTAAAAGGACTCACTGGAAGGGCAGGCACTTTGCTTATTTGTGTCTTCATCGCCAGAGCTGGTCATGAGGCCTGGGGGCGGGGGTGGTCAGTCGGTCACTATGTGTTGCTTCAGATGCCATGGGGGAAGGAGGCTGGATAGGATGTGCAGGTGACTGGTACTCTTCCTGGGGGACTCAAAAGAGACAGAGATCTTGATGTGGCCATCTTCTTTCCTCTCCCTGTTCATGTCACTGCACTATTTCTTGTCCCCCACTGAACAGCACACGCAATGGCAGCTTTGGTTCAGGGGTCTGAAAACAAATACTACAGTCACCTTGCTTTGGTGGCTTTTCTGGACAGGAAGTGAGAGATGTTAGGGCCAGGTGAAAAGGGACCTTATTTCTAGGTAGATTTTTAAATTTAAGATTTCCTTTGATTTGTTCATCCTCTTGAGGACTTCTGTGTTTCTTCTCCTACACCTTGCTATTCTGCAGAACAAGGACAGCAGGGACACCAAGCTGCCCGCTGGGCCCTGCTGTTTAGGATCTAGGAGGGGAATGTGCACAAGGCACTGACACACGCCTGCCAGAGGGACCCAGAGCTCCCCGCCCATGGGATTCAGGGTCAGTGAGTGAAGGCAGCTAAGGCAGCAGGGAAGGGAGCCTGGCCAACACACCGACCGAGCCCCACTTCCACGCTAAACCAGAGCCCCGTCCGCCCCAGAGCGGGGTGCTCCCTGCCCCCCGTCCCCCTGCCTTCCTTCCGCTGAGCACAGCCTGAGAAACCTTTGACTAGAACTGCAACATTTCAAACATAAACTGAGATCTGCCGGGAAACCCTAATTAAAAACGTTCCATTCCCAGGTGGCACAATCACATCCTGCCTAAAACTTCTGGCCCACATCCCACCACCCAGATGCTAAAAAGAAACCTCCCTCCACTTAACACCAAAACCTGCACTCGAGGTTTCTTTAGGGGACAAAGGAAAAAAAAAGTACACACACAGAGAGGTCAGCCTACATGTTCACGAAGGAAAAAGAGCGTGGCTTATTCATCTTTCAATCTTTCGATTGTTGGTGTTATGGTTACGATTATGATTAATTGCTATGACCTAATAGGAATTGAAGAAGAGACTAAATGCTGGTGCTCTGAAATGATCTACCCAACTCTGTCATCTGTAACAACCAGTGATAACTCTCGTCTTGTAAAAAGGGTTTGTACATAACTTGTACATGGTTTCATTTTGTATTTTTCGCAGATTAAAAATTTATGTATTTGTGTTCTAAAATGAGGAGTGTTTCTTGTGTCTTTGTAGCAGTCACATGGCCACGGGGGGGGGGGGGGTGGGGATGCGGGGACGGTGGCAAGGTCCTTGAGTTCCCGTCAGGCTGCTTTTGCACACTTCCTCTCTCTGTGTCTCCCTCTTTCTCTGTCTCTGTCTGATAAAGGCAAAGTTACGGGCCGATAGGAACCATGGACTTATCTTTTCAGCTTCAAGTGCAAACAGTCCGCCACATCTCCCAGGAGATAGTCAGCGGGTGCTGGCCAAGGCTGCAATGGGCAGTGGGAGAGAGGAAGAGCCACTGTCATTAGATGTGGTGCCTGAGAGCCCTACAGGGCCACACCACGGCCAGCAGGACACATGCAGAAGGCTCCAGCAAGGAGGCCTCTAAAGAAATGCGCAGAGTTCCATAGGCCCGTGAGCTACGCTAGACTCTTTCTGTCCTCAGCCACCTACTCTCAGGCTAGTTACCATTTCTTACCGTTTACACAGAGACACAACACTCTGCGCATAGCTTATCAAAACCCAAGACAATTTGCGGAAGGTTTACTCATCCTTCCCACACTCACTCCTGAACAGGGCAATACAAAAAACTTCAACTCGAGACAATAAAGAGCTCTTAAAAACTAGTGCTGCCATGCTGCGGCCATGCTTTAAACCTTCTTCAGGACACTGTGAGTTTGAACTCTTCTGGGGAGGCTGGACTGCAGAGGGTAAGGTGGTCTAGCCTCAAGGAAGGGAGGGGCCTGGAGAATGGGAAAAAGCCATCCAAGTTTATATATATATATATATATATATATATATATATATATATATATACACACACACACACACACACATATATATATATATATGTAAGGTGTAGAATGTATTGGGATTCAATGTATTCTAGAGATTGTCTCATTTGTTCATTAGCCAAATATTTACTCAATAGCCATTATGTTCTCAGTCTTCTACTGGGAGCTGGGGGCACAGCAGTGAGGAATGCCATGATTCCAGTGCTCCAGTCAGGGGAGACATGGGACCAGAGACCAACAAATAAACAGGTAGCAGTCATGTATTAAAAATTGATCTCTAGGGGTAAGTACAGTGAGCCATTGGGAACACATAAGAGAGGCACTTAGCTATTTGAAGAACAATACACCAATTGATTGATACTTTCAAAGACAAATCCTCCTTCTACTTAAGTCAATACCAGCCCAAACCAGAACTCACTCCCAAGGGTTGGTAAATGCAGGTTTACCTGTCAGAATGTGCCAATTCTTGACAGTCCTTTGTGCTCCAGTTTCTCAACTTGCCTTCTCCAATATTTGCTAACAAATCTGAATGTTGTTGGGGAATGTAATTGCAGAGCATATGGTCCCCATTAGTTAGGCAAACTCCACTGCCAAATTCGGCTCCAAGAAAGGAGTCTGCATAAAGGATGAAGTATTAGGAAAACATCAACAGTGACAGAAAAGGCAAATAAAAGAGATGAGACAGTGAGTTACAAAATAGCAGGCTCGGCAAACCCAGCACGATGAATGTGGAACATATTTTTCCATTTGTTGAGAAAACAATATATGTGAATTTGTACTAAAATCTCCCTGTAGCAAAAATCAAAGTAGACCATTCACCAGAATCAATGTTAACTGCTTTGCAATGTCAGATAAGATAGATTCTGCCTGGGAGAAAAACGTAGGAGGAACAGAACAGACAGTGTGCTAAGGAAATAAAGCATGAACCACATCAAAATGTAAATACAGACTTAGCGCTGTTTTAAATGCTACTGGACCAGGCCTTTGAGAGAAGAAGTAGAATCTCATGCTTACTAACCTTTCACATTCAGAGAGTATGAAAACGTAGGCTAAAAGTCAGAGAGATGAGGTCCTCCAAGACCTGGAAAAGCTGATCGGGCAAGGTGGGAGCGAGGGGCATTGTCTGGCAGAAGGCAGTTCCCCTGCCCTGTGCACCTTCTGAAAATCATAGAGGAACCAGAGCAGTGACTGAGCCCAGAGACTCAGCCTGGCTGCTTAGCCTGCTATTTCTAGGGAGCTAATGTTGTGGGGTCTCTACCCCAGTGCTCAACGCATGCACATTGGTTTTCCATCTGCTGTAATTATTATATCTCAACACATACTTAACTCGAGAGATTTTTTAAAAAATGCAATTTACCTTAATCGAGTCTTTCCAAAAATAATCAACTTAATTTTTCTAGACTCAATAATCTCTTTCCTTTACTTCTATTGCTCTAGTTAACACACTATTTAATTCAATTACATACAACAATAGCAAGTAGATATGTTTAAACAAGCTTGGGACTGCTAGTCAGCTCAGCTGGGGAAAGTCCAAGGACACAGGCGGGGTAAGGAGTGGTCTGCAAGGCACACAATTTCACTGCACCATGGAAAGCCACAGGGAGAAAGAGATCAACTAATCCAGCCAGTGGACATGTAGTGCTTGGTCAAGAGAGTTTCTAGTGGAAACAACTTTCAATATCTATCAATGGGGGACTAGTGAAGTGAATTTATTCACCCATTCAATGGAGTATACTAAGCACCCAGTAAAAAAGATGAGGTGTACTGAAATATGACAGGTGTTGGCAAACTATGTCTCAAAGGGAAATGTAGCTTGCCGCCTGTTTTCTAAATAAAGTTTTATTGAAACACAGCTATACCCATTTATTTACGTAGTCATGGCTGATTTCCTGCTACAACAGCAGAGTTCAGTAACCGGGACTGACGGTGAGACCCATCAAGCCTAAAATATTTACTATATTACCTTTTATAAAAAACGTTGCTAACTATAGTGCATAAAGGGAGGAAATAAAATGTGCAATAGGATTCTATTTCTATTAAATAATTAGTTATGCTTATACATTTATTAAGATTTGGAAGGAAGTAAGGTCAAGTCATAAACAATGATTATCAGGCTAGGGCAGGAAGCAGAGGGGAAAAAATAAAGAGACATAGGAGGGATTTTTGCTTTTCACTTCATACATTTCTGTTTTGTTTGGGTTTACGTGGATCAAACAAGCATAATTTTTATCATCAGGAAAAATGCGAAAGATACTTCTTTTTGGGAAAAATTGGTAAATAATTTTTAATAAATAAATTTATTCTTAATAAATAGGAGCCTAAGGCCATATCTGATGCAAGTGGCTTCACTAGGATGGGTTCACGGTTCTGCAGACTCCGAAGACTATTGCAGGGCTCTGAATCTCATAGCTGCCTGCTTCCAAGTGGCCTGTATACAGCAGGCAAGTGTGAGACAAGGACAGTTTCTCTACCACTCTTGAGTTTGCCACAGTCATTGAGCTCTGGGCCTGCCAGGCTGGCAAGCATGAGTCTCATTCCCCAACAAACTGTTCTTCCTGTAATTGCCTCTGCGGCAGAACACAGTGACCTCTACATCCCCCCCAACCCCCTACAGAAAGGGGCTGCAGGACCAGTTACCTAACTCCAAGGCTCCGGCTGCACCCCTAAGTCCCAAACTCATTCTATTTTGCACAGTATTTTTTTATCAATGCATCATCCCAAGGAAGAATATGTCCTCCAAGAAACTTTTCTCCATTTATTAATTAAAACAAAGATTTAATAAGCATAATAGATTATGCATACTAGTGGCACACATTTGAAAGGTATTAAATAAGTAAACAGTGAAAATAAATCTTCCTCTTATTTCTGTCTTGGATACTCAGCTTCCCTCCCTAGAGACACCCATGGTTAATAGTTTCTTTATTCTTCCAGAAAGACTATGCATATGAAATCATAACCGAAGCATAGCATGCTATATACTTTACAACACTTGATATGCACTCTATACAGCTTTTGAAAAACAATATAATGTATGGGTTGTTTTTCGTCCACCCATCAATCTTTCTAAGGGCTGCACAGTATTTCACACAAAAATAATTTATTTAACCCTTCCCCTTCTGATGATTATTAGGTTGTGTTCAGTCTTCTGCTATTTCACCCACAGCTTCCATGAACATCCTGTGTATATATCTTTGTGCTCACATGTGAATGTAATAGTAGGATAAATTCCCAGAAGTGGAATTTCTCTGTCATTTAAAAAAAAATATTTTAAGTGAATCGGATTTGCCAAATTATCCCCTAAAGAGGATGTCTTAAATCATAATTCTATCATCTATCAGTGAGTCCCTGGTGTTCCACACCTTCTTCAACATGGGATATTGCATTCAACAGGATGCCTTGGACTGCAAAGTAACAGAATGCCCAGCTAAGAGCTGCTCATGGAAATGAGTAAGTCCAGAGGTGAGTTGTTGTGGGGTTGGTTGATTCATCAGCTCAGCATTGTCACCAAGAACCTAGGAGCTTTCCATTTTTGTGTTCTGCTGTCTCCAGTATGTGAAAATGTCTGTGCTCATGGCCAAAGGATGACTGTAGCTATTTTAGTGGTCACATACACAATAATGTCCTATGAAAAAAAGCAGCACATTTCCTCTCATGGGACTCTTTTTTATTACAAAAGAAGCATTTTCTAGAGTAACTCAGTACACTTCTGTTTAGGTCACATTGGCCAGGATGGAGTCCCAAATAATAAAGACTTTGACATGAAAAGGATGTGATAAATGTGTGTTTGACTTAGACTTTGAGCCATCCTGATTTACCCCTGTTGGATTGGGGGTGGGATCGCCTCTTCTACTATGAAGGTGGGGGATCCAACAAACAAAAAAGGAGCAGTGGTCGCAGAGCAGGCCGCCAAATAGTGGTCAATCTGAGATTTGAAAAGTGAATTTTTATTTCACTTCTATTTAAATTTTACAATTATGAACAAAGTTAAATGTCTTTTTATATTTTTGTTGCCAATTTTTCCATTTACATTTTCTTGTATTGAACTTCCTATATGATTTATTTTAAAGTTATCTGGTTCTTTAGTTTGTTAATTAAATTTCTCTTTAAAATTTCAAAAGTAGCATATGCTCACCACAAACAATGAAAAGATACAGCAGTCATCTCCTCACACCTGCCCTATATTTTTCATCCCCTCCATTGTGACACCAATGTTAGCATATACAAATAGATAAAAAGAAATGTAGGGAAATGTTTAACTTATTTTTGGCAACAAAAAAAGCTCATACTATGAACATGAATTTGCTACTTGCTTTTCTTAATTAAAAAAATATATAAGCATACTCCTTGCAGATTAATAGACATAAATTTAACTTATCCTTTTAATTAACTTACTCTTTAATTAGCTTATCCATTAAGAGCAATGAAATAACAAAATTAAATTTTAATGATTAAAAAGATATAGAAAATGAATATTGCATATTATGTGTGTACCTAAGTTACAAGGCCACCCACTTTTTATGACACTCAGGTGTTTCCTATTCTTTCCTGCCCTCTGTGTTACCTTTCTCTCTGATACACAGGGCTGCTGCTCGCCTGAAGAGACACAAGTGAGCAAGCAGGTGGGTGAAATCAGGGGTGAGGCCAAAGCTCAGAGCCTCGAGAATTGGGACATGCTCACCAAAGCCAACTCTTGAATATATCTGAGGAAAAACCTGCTATGAAAGGAGAGTCGTACTAGTGGCATTACAGATGAAATATGTATATTCTGAAATTTCTGAAATGTCAGAACTATTACATCTACCCAAAGCAAGGCAAACATGGGCATTTAGTAAAAGACTATCAAAAGAGGCAACAAAAAATAGAAAAGATAGAAAGTATGATATCAAATCTGAGACAGAACATACTATATAAATAAATAAAGATGGACTAACTTATTTTTTTTTAAAAGCCTGTGGTAGAAAAGTAAAACCCAAAATTATGCTGTATAAAAATGTTATTTTTAAAAAAAGACTTAGAATAGTTGAAAGTAAAAGTATGTGCAAAAGTATTTTGGGGAATTTAAAAAAATTTTTTGAAGCCGAGAATAGCAGATTCTTAATATTAGGCAATGTTAACATCAAGACAAAAATTATTGAAAGAAAAAAATATGGCACTTTTTATGATAAAAGTACAATGCAGTCATACAAGACCTAACAACCACAGATATCAGACTCAAATATGACATCATCAAATTTCATAAAGCAAGTACATGTGAATTGCAGGGAGAGAAACTTAGGAGCAAATTAATAATGGGAGATGTTATTCATTTTTCCCATCCCATGAAAGATCAGGTGGATAAAAATAAGCAAGGCTATAAAAGAGACAACATTATTAATAAGGCATATTCTATATGTAATTTTCATATATATAGATATGGGTATATATGTGTGTATATATGGACATACAAGCAAATAAACATACATACCTTTAAAATGTACAGTTTTATATATATATATATTAGATGAGAGAGAAACAGAAATTAACCTACTGCAATGGGAAAAATAGGGACTATTATTGAATAGTAATCACCCCTAATAAAAAACTTGTTGTGCCTATATAATTTTGCAGGTGAATTCTACCCAAAATTTAAAGAACAGATATTTTTAATGCTATTTCAGAGCATAGAAAAAATATTAATGTTTCCCACTATTTTATGAAATCTTCTAACATTGCTTATAAAACCTGACATTACAGCAAACAAATTACAAACTAATTTCACTTATGAATATTGACTTAAATATAGTAAATATGAAAATAAATCTCACAACATATATACAAAATATTAATACATGTTTCAATATACAGAATTATCATAGTATAATTCTCTATACTAACAGATCTGAGGTGAAAATCATATTATAATTTGTATATATGTTGAAAGAAATTTGATAAAATCCAACATCTATTCTTGATCAAAAATTATAATAAAATACGTATCAATTATGATTTCTTAATTTTATAAATAATTTGAATTTCTTTAAAAACCAGCATTATACATGAGGGAACTCTAGAAGTTCTCCCATTCAAATAACGATTCAAGAAAGAAAGTTTAATAATATTTAATTTTGTTTATTATGTCTAGCTTTTTTTATTGGGCAATTTAAAAAATGAGAAGTCTTTAAAAATTGGAATGGAGGTAATATTTTTAATATTTTCTGATTATGATTATGTCTGAAAAATGCAAGAGTATCAACTGGAAAACAGTGACAAATTATAAAAGAGTCAAATAAAGTGGTTGAGTAAAAAAATTGAACTATAAAAGACAATAGTCTTCCTAAATATAATCACAAAAAAATAAAACTATAAAGTAAAAAATTAAAAAGAAAAAACCTTATATAAGAACTATTAAAATGAAATACTAATAATTAGCTTAAAAGAAATGTTCAGTAAAAAGATACTAAGTATAATTAGTCATTACAAAAATGCAAATTAAAGCCACAATGAGCTACAACTTCATATACACTAAGATGGCTCAGATTTCAAAGACTGGCAATACCAGGGGCTGTGAGGACAGGAAACAACTAGAACTCCTGTACATTGCTGGTGGTGATGCTACATTTGGAAACAGGTTAGCAGTGCCTAGTAAAGTTATACATTTACTTTCTCTAAATCCCGGCAATTCCACTTATAGAAATAAAATCAGATATTCACAGCAGCTTTATTTATATAACCCCAAACTGGAAACAACCCAAAGGCTACCGATATGTGAATGTATAAGCAAATTGTAATATGTTTGTGCTGTATGATTTCATTTACAAGAAACTCTAGAGAAAGTACACTACAGTGATAGAAAGCTGATATGTGGTTGCTTGGGGACAGGTGAGGGAGGAGAGGTTTGACAAAGATATAGCATGAGAAAAATTGGAGGGTGATAGAAATTTTCTATATCTTGATTGCAGTGATGGTTATGTGGTCGTATAAATTTGTGATAGTTAATGAAATGCACAGTTAAAATCAGTGCATTTTATTATATGTAAGCTATATCTCAATAAAGTTGACTAAAAAAGCAAAAAAATTATAAAGCGACAATAATCAAAACTGTATAGCTGTTTGACTTGACAGAGAGATTAGAGAGATAGAATAGAGAGACTAGAAGTTTCTCCCATCTATCTAATATTTAGCATATGATAAAGATGAGATGACTTATTAGTGAAGGAAAAGTATGTAATTCAAATAATATCAAGATAGAATAGTCATGAGGTGAAAAATAAAACTTCATGCCTGCTATGGGTTGAACTCTGTCACCCAAAAAGTTAACGTTGAAGTTTTAACCCACAGTACCTCAGAAGTGACCTTATTTGGAAATAGTGTCATTGCAGATGTAATTAATAAAGATGAGCTCACACTCACTGGGCCTATAATCTGAAATGACAATATGTTCTTAAAAGAAGAGACAGAGACACAGATGGAAGATAATCATGTGATGATGGAGG
The DNA here is from genome assembly GCF_020740605.2 of Lemur catta. Taxonomy (NCBI): domain Eukaryota; kingdom Metazoa; phylum Chordata; class Mammalia; order Primates; family Lemuridae; genus Lemur; species Lemur catta. The sequence continues at coordinate 53,662,685 of NC_059141.1, forward strand.
CAGAGACAGGAATGATGTATTTACAAACAAAAGAACACCAAGATTGCTGGCCACCACCAGGAGCTAGGAAGAGGCAAGAAGGTTTCTATCCAGTCTTAGAGACAGCACAGCTCTGCTGATAACTAAATTTTGAGCTTCTCACCTTTAGAACTATGAAAGAATAAATTTCTGCTGTTTTAAGTCACCCAGCTTGTGGTAATTTGTTATGGCCCTAGGAAACTAATATAAGGCCTATATAACTTCTTATGCAAAAATAAATACATAAATAAATTAATAAATAAAAATAACTGAAGACATTGAAAAGAAACAGTAATAGAAGAAAACATATGAGACATGAAAAATAAACCTCAGTTTGTGGAAGGTGAGACAATATTCAAAAGCCCAAAATTAAAACATTGCTGTAAACAACTAATTTTTAAATTATTCCTATAAAAATGATAAAGCATGTATATCTATTGATTGGATTTGCTAAGTTTTGAGAGAATTTTTATATCTACATTCAAGAGAGAGATATCTTGTTATTTTTCAGTCTTTGACAAGTTTTTCTATTCATTGTCAAGTCTTGGCATCAAGATTATACTGGCCTGATACAATGCATTGGAAAGTATTTCCACTTTTTCTATTTGTTGGAAGAATTCATATAAAATCAGTGCAGTTCTCCCTCATATTCTTTGGAAAATTCACTTGTAAAGTTGCCTGTACTTGAAAATTACTTCGTGAGAAGGATTTTCATTATAGATTCAATATATATAGTAGATATAGAACTCTTTTGATTTTCTTTCTTCTGTTGATTTTTGTGAATTATGTTTTTACAGGGATTTTTCTATTTCATGTAAATTTTCAAAAAATTTCATATAAAATTATTTATAAAATCTTTTTTCTTATCTTTTGAATATTGGGAGGTCTATTTTTATCTTGTTATTGATAATTCTTACCTTTCCTTTTTCCTGATGTAAACATCCTTTTAACTTCTTTTAGGGAGAGTGGATTTGTGATGAACTCTCTTCACTTTTTTGCTTGTCTGAAAGTATCTTTATTTTTCACCTCTACTTGTAAGATATTTTAGTAAGGAAACATAGTTCTAGTTTAGTTTAGACAGTCTCAACAGTCGAGTAATCTTTCCTTTCTCTTTTTTCTGTCTACATACAAGATACTATCTTTGTCTTTGGTGTTCTGTGATTTCACAATGAATGGAATTTGTCACTTTCCTGTGTATTATCAAAATTTTTAGGATAAAGTTGTTCATAATAGCCTCTTACTATCTTTTTAATATTAGGAGAATATTCATAGATGTCTTTTTGAATTGTTGTTATTGGTGATTTTTGCTTTTCTTTTTTTCATTTTAAAAAATCAATCTTATTAGTTTATCAGTCTTTTCAAAGAATCAACCTTTGGCCTGGAATAAGGAAAATGATTTCAACAGTGAAGTGTGAAATCTAGAATAAAGGGTAGCAAAGAAATTAGTAAATATGTGGGTAAATTAGAAAACAATAACTGTAAAAAATGAAAGTGATAAACATCAGCTAAGGAAGAGCCAGTTTAACAGTATAAGATAGGTGGATATAGAGTAATGATCAGAGTTAAAATATTCCACTTTCTTTTAATTGCTCAGAAAAAGTTCAGGGCTACTGTTTTTAACATAATTAAGTTTAATGTGCAATGTTAAAATTTAAGAGTAACCATTAAAAGGAAGAAATATGGTGTATAACTTCCAAATCAGTAGAGGAAAAAAATGCAACAACAAAAAAACTATCCAAAATAAGCCAGAAAATAATTTTTAAAAAGAAGCATCAAAAAAGTAGTGCAATTAAGGCAGTAGAAGTAAACTCAAACAGATACATAAATAGGTATGATTGAGCCAAAGGCTTTAGTTAAAGTTAGTGAAAATATAGTTTTTGGAACGTCCAGAGGCAGCCAAGGTGAAGTTGAACCACTATGGCTACTTTCTGGCTTTCTGACTGATTATCAATTACTAAATTATTGATACTGATTACCTAAAACCTCTGGTCTGAGTACTTAAAGCAAATACTTATGGACTCTGAAATGTAAAAAACAAAGAAACAAACAGACAAAAAATAGTAGGCAGACTGGGGAAGGAAGTAAAAACTTGAAGAATAGCTAGTTAACTATTATTTTTTTCATTTCAGAATATTATGGGGGTACAAACATTTTTGTTACATAAATTGCTTTTGTGGCATTTGAGTCAAAGTTATAAGTGTGCCCGTTCCCCAGTTAGCATGCATTGTACCCATTAGGTGTACTAGTATTAATATGAGACAGAGCAGAATATGAGAACAAAAAACCATACTTACAATGGATATGTTAAATGTGGATATGGATAATTTACCAAAAGCATATAAAATTCTAAATTCATGGGCATGTAATAGTCTAGGACCTGACCTCAAAGTATGTTTTAAAATAGTAACTTTTACAAAAAGGAAATATTAAACACACCATAATGAATGAAATAGTCTGTCTCAATACGAGATATATCATGTAGATCAAAAATGGATAAAATTAGAAATAGTTTGATATGGAAGTATCCACAAGAAAACTAAGAAGCTTATTTAATTGGCATATATAGAATACTGTGTTCAACATTTTGAAAAAACAAACTATTCTCAAGTACACAGAAAGTATTTAGGAAAAATAACCATGTAACTATCAATAAAACAAATCTCAATAAACTATAAAGAGATACTCTTCGGTCAAAGAACAAATCAGTTGGGAAATTAGAAAATTTTTGCACCTAAACATTAATGGATATTGTACACATGAAAATTTATGGGATGCAGATAGATTGGTATTTAAAGGGAAATTTAAAGCCATACATACCTATATTAGAAATGAAGCAAGGCTGCAATTGGTGAGTTCAGTATTTCTCTCAAAAATTAAAAAAAGAGAAACCCAACAGAATAAACATTAAGAAAAAAAGGAAGGAAATAATCAAAGATAAGCACAGAAAATTGTAAAACTGAAGATGTAATTGAGTGTATAAGCTTTAAAACCAAAAGTTGCTTCTTTAAAAAGTTGAAGATTAGTAAAAAATTAATAACAAAAATGGAATAAATGAATGATATTAGATATGGAAAATGAGCAGAGCTAGAGATATATCTGAGATTAAAAATAATAAGAATAGTATAAACCATTTATACTAATAAACATATTTTAATAACATTAAAATTTTAATAAATCAAAATTTGTTTAAGGAATAAAAGTTGAATAGACATAAAACAATTAATAAAATTGGTAAACCCTCTGGTGAGCCTAAACCTGTGGCGTTGGGGCCACATGTGGCTTTCTGAATCCTATGAGCCGTTTGACTCAATCCAAATTTTAAGGGTTTGTTCTGTAAAGTTTGGATTCAGTTGAGGGGCCACACTCGGGGATCTGAAGGGCCACACGTGGCCTTGAGGCTGCAGGTTCCCCACCTCTAGCTGTTCATTGTGGGAGTATTTACATTTGAGGAATAAATTATTTCAATATAATACAAGTTATTTCAGAGTATAGGAAAACGAGAATGAGCTTACAAAATGAGAGAGGAAAATTACATGCTAATAATATTCACTAACATGCATGATGCAAAAGTTCTAAACAGAATACAAGCAGACTAAATTTAGTAATAAAAAAGATGACACATCAAAACGAAGTTAGATTTAACACAAGCATGCCAGTTTGGTTTAATTTTTGAGAATCTATTATGAAATTTAATAATTTTTTCTTAAAAAAGAAGTATATTATCATGACAACAGACGCAAAGTCTTTTAAAATGTCATCATTCACTCACATTTAAAAAAAAATCTTAGCAAACCAGGGAAAGCAAGAAATTTCCAAAAACTGACTAAAGATATCTAAAAACATTGACAGCAAACATGTTACTTCATGATGGAAATTTAGTTACTTGAAGATTGGGAGTAAGAAGAGAGTTTGCACTGTCACTACTTCTACTTAATATTATTCTGGAAGTCTTAATCAGTATAGTAAAGAGAAAGAACTGAGGGACAGGTGGGCTATGATCTAGATCTTGGGTTATTTGATTTTGTATGGAGTTGTTAGAGTTCTTTACATGTTCTGGATACTAACCCCTTATCAGATATATGATTTGCCAATATTTTCTCCTTTTTTATAAGTTGCCTTTTCACTTTTGATTGTGCCATAATGGTTTAAAAGTTGCCCCCATGTTGTAGTAAAGATCATTCCTTTATATGGTTGAATAGTATTCCATTATATGGATATACCACTTTTACCTAAGGATTCATTAATTTTGTTTTTTTTTATATTTTTCGGCTATTATGAATAATGCCACTATGAACATTTATGTGCAAGTTTTTGTCTGAACAATTATCTTTATTTTTCTTGGGTAAATGCCTAGAAGTGAAGTTGCTAGGTCATATGGTAACCCGATGTTTAACCTTTTGAGGAGCTGCCATTCTGTTTTCCAAAAGGCCTGCATCATTTTACATTCCCACCAGCAGTGTATGAGGGCTCCAGATTCTCCACATATTCACCAACACTTGTTACTATTTCTGCTTTTAGCCATCCCATCTGATGTGAAGTAGTATCGCCTTCTAGCTTTTATTTGCATTTTCCTGATGACTAGTGATGTGATCTATTGGCCATTTGTTTATCTCCTTTGGAGTAATATATATGTAGATTCTTTGCTGATTTTTAATTGAATTTTTATTATTGAGTTGTAATAGTTCTTTTATGCATTATAGATATAAGTCCATTATTAAACATAAGATTCGCAGAAGTTTTCTCTTATTCTGTGGGTTTTTTCACTCTGTTAATAGTATTGTTTGGTAGAAAGGTTTTTAGTGTTGAAAATCTCAATTTATCTATTATTTATTTGTTTGCTTATGTTTTTGGTATCATTCTTTGGACTTCGCCAGAATCAAAGTCATGAAGACTTACTCATATTTTCTTCTAAGAGTTTTATAATTTTAGCTCTTACATTTGGGCACTTGATCTGTTTGAGTTAATTTTTGTATATTTTAGTTCATACTTTTTACTTTTCGTTTTGTATATGTCTCATGTGTTTTTTGTTCTTCTATATCTCCTTTACTGCTCTCGTTGGCATTAACTGCATATTTTCTATTATAACATTTTAGTTATTTAATGTTTTTTACTTCTTTATTATTTTCTTAGTGGTTTCTTTTTGGCTTACAATGCATACCTTATCAGAATCTACTTCTAACTTGATTCCAATGAAATATAGAAATATTACTGATACATAGTTCCCTCATTTTTTCTGTGTTATTACTTTATATATGTTAAATCTATATATGATAAAAATCCAACAGTATATTGTTAAAATTACTACTTAAAATATTGTATATTTCTTAAAGAAGTTGAGTGATGGGAGGAAAATGAGCATATATTTATAGAGGTTTTATTTTTTATACTAACCTTCACATTTATCATTCCTGGTTTCCTTGTTTTATTTTTATGTTAATAATTCTAGTTATTATCTGTTGTCATTTCTCTTGTCCCCTATAGCTTTGTTCCCGAATGCCTCCTTTGTGCTTTTATTGTTAAATATATTCTCTTTCTGTATTATATGCTCAGCAATACAATTATATTCATATTACTTTATATAGTCAATTTAAAAATCATTTAGGAGAACAAAATATAATAAATATGTATATATACTTGTTTTGTAATTGCATAATTACCTTTACTTGTGCTCTGTTTTTCATTTGGATTTTAATTATTGTCTGGATTACTTGCCCTCAGCCTAAAAATATTCCTTAAGTGTATCTTATAAGGTAGATCTGAGGGCAACAAATTCTGAGTTCTATTTCTCTGGTAATGTATTCATTTTTAAAATTTATATTTTCTTTCTTTTTTATAACTTTTATTTCAAAATATTAGGGGATACCAGTGTTCTTGTTACATGGATGAACTATATAACTTTAGTCAGGGCTTTTACTCTGCCTGTCACCAGAACAGTGTATGTTATATCTGATAGGTAAATTTCTATCCCTCACCCACGCAACTGCCTCCTCCCTTCTTAGTTTCCAATGTCCTTTACACCACTTTATGACCATGTATACCCATTGTTTAGCTCCCACTTATTAGTAAGAACATATGGTGTTTGTTTTACCATTCCCAAGATACTTCACTTAGGATAATGGTCTTCAGTTCCATCCAAGTTGCTGCAAAAGACATTATTTCATCTCTTTTTATGGCTGAGTAGTAATCTGTGGTATATATATACATCACATTTTCTTTGTCCACTCATTAATTCATGGGCACTTAAGCTGATTCCATATCTTTGCAATTGGGAATTGTGCTGCAATAAACATTTGGGTACAGGTGTCTTTTTGATATAATGACTTCTTTTCCTTTGGGTAGATACCCAGTAGTGGGATTGCTGGATTGAATGGTAGGTTGACTTTTAGTTCTTTGAGGAATCTCCATACTGTTTTCCACAGAGGTTGTACTAATTTACAGTCCCACCAACAGTGTATAAGTGTTCCTTTTTTACTGCCCATGCCAATGTCTATTGTGTTTTTATTTTTTAATAATGGCCATTCTGATAGGGATAAGGTGGTATCTCATTGTGGTTTTAATTTGCATATTTCTGATGGTTAGTGATGTTGAGCATTTTTTCATATGTCTGTTGGCCATTTCTATTAACATATTTTCTTTTGACAAAACTCTGTTCATGTGTTTTGCCCACTTTTTAATGGTTTTTTTTTTTTTTTTCTTGCTGATTTGTTTGAGTTCTTTGTAAATTCTAGACATTAGCCGTATAGCAGCCAAAACAGCATGGTACTACTGGTTTAAAGGTAGACACATAGACTAGACAACCCAGAAATAAAACCATATAGCTATGACCAACTGATTTTTGACAAAGCAGACAAAAACATACACTCAGAAAAGAATATGCTGTTCAATAAATGGTTCTGGGAAAGTTGGGAAAATTCTGTGGTCATATACAGAGGAATGAAACAGGATCCCTGTCTCTTGCCATATACAAAAATTAACTCAGGATGAATTGAAGACCTAAATGTATGACCTGAAACCATAAAAATTCTGAAAGTACCCATAGGAAAAACTCTTCTAGATATTGGCCAAGGCAAAGAATTTATGACTAAGACCCCAAAGGCAAATAAAGCAACAACAAAATAAATAAATGGTACTTAATTAAACTAAAAAGTTTCTACACAGCAAAGGAAATAATCAACAGACTAAATAGACAACTTACATAATGAAAGAAAATATTTGCAAACTATATATCCATCAACTGGCTAATATCTAGAATCTATTTTCCTTTCAGTTTTGAAAGATAGCTTTGCCTGATGTATGTTTCTTGGTTGCCATTTTTTTTCTTTCAGCGCTTTCAATACACAATCCCACTGCCTTCTGGTCTCCATTGTTTCTGACAGGAAATAGACTGTTAATAAGGATTCCTTGCAGGTGAGGAACTCTTTTTCTATTGCTGCTTTCAAGATTTCCCTTTAATGGGGGTATAACTACATGATGAGTGCAATGCTCACTGTCTGGGGAATGGACACGCTTGAAGCTCTGACTTAGGGGGATGGGCGGTACATGGGCAATATATATAACCTGAACTTTTGTACCCCTATAATAAGCTGAAATTTAAAAAAAAAAAGATTTCCTTTTATATTTCAACATTTGACTATGATGTAACTGAGAGTCAACCTTTTTTTTTTTTATAACTCTACTTGGAGTACAGTGGGCTTCCTGGATGTGTACATAAATGATTTTCATCAAATTTGGAAGATTTTAGCCATTATTTCTTTAAATATTTTTTCTGTTCCTCTCTCTTTCTGTAGTAGTCCTAATAATGTTCCATGTTTCTCTAAAACTCCGTTCTCTTTTTTCATTCTTTCTTTCGTTTTACATAATCTTTATTAATCTGTCAAGCTTGCTATTTCTTCTGCCAACTCAAATCTACTCTTGAGTCCTTCTAGTGAATTTTTCATTTCTGTTATTGTACTTTTTCATTCAAAAAAACCGTCTGGGGAATGGTCACGCTTGAAGGTGCTAACTCGGGGAGGTGGGGGTGGGGAGGGGACGGAGGTATGACTGCATGGTGTATGCCAGGCGCACTGTCTCGAGAGTGGACGCGCCTGGGGCTCTGACTCGGGGGGATGGGCGGGACACAGACAATGTATGTAACCTGAGGTTTTGTACCCCCATGAAGAGCTGAAATAAATAAATAAATAAATAAATAAATAAATAAATAAATAAATAAATAAATTTTAAAAATTAAAAAAAAAAATTTCCATTTTGTTCTCTTGAAAAAAAACTTTATACTTATTGACATTCTCTGTTTGTTATGACACTGTCATCATACTTTACTTCTTTAAGCATGATTTGCTTTAGCTCTTTGAACTTTTTAAATAAATTTATGTTATAAATTTATAACTTTTTAATAGCTTCTTTAAAGTCTTAGTTTGCCAAGCCTACATCTTAGCCCTATTTCAGGAAGTTTCTGTTGCCATTTTATTATCTTATGTGAGGTTCATTCTTTCCTCTTTCTTTGCTTGTATCATAATTTTTGTTAAAAACTGGACATTTAAGATAATATAGCAACTCTGGATATTGATTTATCCTTTCAAGCATACTTTATAATTATTACTTATAATATAAGATTTCATATTTTATAAAGAAGTCAAGAGAAAAAAGGAGACTAACTGTATATTTATGGAGTTTTAAAAATATTAACAATATTAGTATATTCTCTTTTTAGGCGTTTTTGTTATGGTTAATGTTTGCTTTGGATTTCTTTACTCCTTTTCCTGGACTACTTTAGTAAATTTTATTTCTTCCTGTAGTATGAAGCCTCCTCAGTGCAGCCAAGGACATGGGATAGTCACCTAGAATTTCAGGGGTTTCAGGAGGGCTGTCTGGCAGTCAATTTCCATGTTTCTCAGTTAAGCTGTCTGATTTTCTCAGTATCATATTCGGCTGTTAGGGCCCACTAATTGCAGGCTGATTGCTCTATTGTTTTTTGACAATACCCTGGGGCATAAATTACTTCACAGTTTGATTCAATTAAGTTAGGGCCCCCTCATAGGGGTGATTTTTGAAGCAAGTCACTGAATTTTGTTTTGACCCCAGGAGGCCTCTTCTTCACTCTTTTTCTAGTTCTTTCTAGTTGGCCTGCAGTTTAACAGATGCCTTCATGGATCTACCTACCTCCTTTAACTGCTTACAACCCAAATCTCCATTGTTTTGGGGAGCGCTCTTGGGCTTGAACTTTCCTATATTCAGTTCCAAATGAAGTCAGTTCCCTTTGGGAGCACTCTGGAGCTCTCTGTTCTATGGGGTGCTTCTCCTCCTGAGCAAAATTTTTAGGCCACTTCTCCAAAGAGAGCAGCCTGCCTCTCTTAAGTGGCATCCTTGATTTATAAGCAGTGTGCTGGCTGGAGGCAGTGGCCTCTGGCTCTTTCTTGCCTCCCCAGGTATGGAAACGTTACCTTACCAGTTCAGGCAAGGCCAATCAGAACTTCTATATTCTTAATCTGTTACACCTGACCTAGAGCCTCTGTAACTGGGGGCTGAGTGATGGAAGGGCACCCCTGAACTCTTGTCCACATTTACCTGGAATTTGGCCTCTGAAACATGGAACTAAAGGGGGATGAGAAATGCTGGTGACCTGCCTCTCCTAGGGCAACAGCAGCTCTTGAGCAGAAACTGGCTGGGGAGGAAGCCTCTCTTACTGACTAAGCCCAATCAATATGGTGTTTCCCTGGCCCTGAGCTGGGAAAAAGGATGGGTCACGGCTCAAGTGCCACAGATTCTCACTGTTCTGACCAAGATTTAATACATTTTCTTGAATGAGTGTTTTTTTATTTGCTCTATGCCCTTAAGACAATTTCAAGATACTTTAAATAGATGTTCTTTTTATAATTTTTACCAATTATAGTTATTTCACTCAGGCGAGGATCTGCACAGCTCCTCGCGGTATCATTCTGGATGTTGTCTTCTTTGGGGAATTCTTTTGCAAGACAGAAAAAAGCACAACCTGAAAAAGAAAAGAAAAATAATTTAATTGCATTAAAATTAAGACATTCTCTTGATGAAAAGAAAACATAGCAACAGGAAAAAGATAGGTCACAGACTGGTAGAAGTTTTTTGAAGCAAATATAGCCAAAAAGAACAGGTATGTAGAATATCTAAAGAAACTTCCACAATCAAAAGGAAAGCCAACAATCTTTATTCCAATTTTTAATTGGAATAAAATCAACAACAGATGTGAATTGAAAGTTTGTGGGAACAGAAACTGAAATGGTCAAAACACTCCTACTAACACTCAACCTACGTAATTATCTAGGTAATGCAAATTAAAACCACAGTGAGGTAGTATTATACACCTATCAGATTAACAAGAATTAAAATATGTTATGAAAAATGCTCAGTGCTCAGATTGTAGACTCGAAATGCCATTTCCCACTGAAAGGAACCAGGGCTCCTCGGGGAAGTGGATGATTATGGGACTTGGCCAGGATACATATAAGATGAGCATGGAATATCCTGTCAGAGTAAATATCAAGGAAGGTATCAAACTGCCAAAGGGAGTCAAGATCCAACTCAAGGAGGCTGCATTAACCAAAGTTGAGAAATCTGAGCATCAGAAAGAACAAGAATTGAAATGGATTGAAACTCATTACATGTATTTAAATTTGTGAGCTTTTTATAAATATTTTTATCATTTTGACACCAAAATAATATAAAAAATAAATGTATTAGTCACCATTGAAGGATGGTTGTAAAACAAATCACTTTTCCAATAACTAGTATATAAATGGAACGAATCATCTTTGTCTCATCTTTACTATATGAACTCTACCATTAAGTAACCCAATAGTAGAGGAAGGGAAAGTTTTTCTTCATAGACGTATTCCAGCCATTCAGTTAAGAAGAAACGAGAGAATTAGAATGAAGCATTTTGCAGCACCAAGTGAATTACGAATATGGAGATTGAACACCAACTGCTAAAATCACAAGGAGTCAGACAACCAGACGTTATCACGGTAAACCACAATACCAACCTTGTAACCTGTAGACCTACCCAGCAATTTATAGGAACACATCAAATGATATCATGGAGATACAATCAGCAAAATTCAATCTGTAGGAAATTCTATAGGATAGAATATCTAATTTATTTAACGAATAAAGAAAAGGGGGAAAAGAAAATGGAAAGAGAATCTATAAACTAAAAACGATATGAGACATATCAACCAATTGCAATTGTGAGTTTTGCTTGATATTGGTTAAAACAAACTGTTAAAAATGTTTATGATGGTAATGATGCTAGTGGATAATTGCTGTTAAGAAATTATTTTCAGGCTTGATAATAGTATTGTGGTCATTTTATAAAAGACTCTTTGCAGTTTTAATATAATAAAATATTTAGATTAAATTACAATAATACCTATGCCTGAGGTTTGCTTACAAATGACATAGGATAGGGGAAGTGAATGGAAGTATAAATATAAAAGAAACAAGATTATCTGTGAGATGATAATCCTTGAAACTGGGTGATGAATACTTAAGGTCCATTATATTATTCTGTCTGTTTTTGATGTTTGAAATTCTCCATGAAAAAGCTAAAAAGTTTTTTCACAACACCAAGTTTTAGCAAATATTTAGAGCAATTAGTACTCTTATAGACTGTCGAGAGGAGAGGAAATAGGTTCTCTTTTGGGGTAGAAATATAGCAACTTTATTATACTTGAAGATGTACATAACCCACAACCAAGCAATTCCACTACTGCATATATGGTGAGTATAGAGATACTTTCACAGATGTGCAGAAGGCGGCAGGCAAAATATTTTCAGAGCAGCACATATTTGTGTGTGCCTGAAATTGGAAGCAACCTTGATGTCCGTCAACAGGAGAATAGACATATTGTGGCACATTCATCAAATGCATTTCAATAGAGCAATAAAAGTTAATGAACGATAGCTACATAAATCAACTTTGATGACTCTCACAGACACCATTCTGAGGTGGAAAAAAAAAGAAAAAGGAAAGAAGCAAAACAGCAAATTTTAGAAAAGTCCATATATTTTATATAAAGCTTTAAGCATATTTAACAATGTTATAGCTACACATACAGGAATAATTGCAGATGCTGTAAAATCATAATGATATGCAAAGGAATGACAGGTCCCAAATCATGGTTAGTGGGCACCTGTCTGACAGAGAGGAAATATGTTTTGGGAAGGGTACAAAATGGGCTTTGAATGTATTGGTAATGCATTAATTGTTAAGCTCAGTTGTACACATGTTACACAAGTGTTTATCTTAATATTTTATAATATTTTATCTGTCTGAGGTTTTACAATTTTAAAATGTCAAAATGAGGGAAGAAACCAAATAAATGTTGCAAGCATAGAAGAATATGAGCGTGAAAGAGGAAACAGACCTAGTCTAGGCAGTTCCAGCAGTCTCCACTGTAAGAGGATATTTGTGCTGATTCTTGAAGGATGAAAATGAGATGAACACTTTCTTTTAAGAGACAGAAACAGAAGGAATGTTCAAAGTAAGAGGTGTCATTTTTCTTTAGGGTCTGTGGGACAAACCCAGACAGCAGACTTTTTTTTTTTTTTTTAAATAGCCAGGGAGCTAAGAATAGTTTTTACTTTATTTTATTTATTTATTTATTTATTTTTTAATTTTTCTTTATTTCAGCATATTACATGGGTACAAATGTTTAGGTTACGTATATTGCCTTTGCCCCACCCGAGTCATAGCTTCAAGCAGCGTGTCCATTCCCCAGATGGTGTGCACCACACCCATTAATGGTTACATTTTAAATAGCGTCTTAGTCTGTTTGTGCTGCTATAACAAAATACTTTAGACTGGCTAATTTATAAACAATAAATCCATTGTATAGATATCTGTTTCTCACAGCTCTGGAGGTTGAGAAGTCCAAGATCAAGGCACTGGCAGGATAGGTGTTTGGTCAGGGCTGCTCTCTTTTTTTAAGTTGGCCTTATTGCTGCCCCCTCCAGAGGGGAGGGACATCGTGTCATCACATGGTGGAAGCATAGAAGGGCAAGAGAGCTGTGCCTTCAACCTTGAGGCCTGTCGTTAGATGGTAATCCCATTCATGAGGGCAGAGCCCTCGTGACTTAATCACCATCCAAGAACCGTACTTCTTAATACTGTTACGCTGGGGATAAATTTCAACATGAATTTTGGAGCGGAAACTACCATTCAAACTGTTGGAAATGGTTATATAACTACCTGCATACTATCCTCAGTTTTGCCTCTTGGCCCACAAAACCTAAAATTTTTACTATCTAGCACTTTAAGAAAAAGTTTTCTGAACACATTAAATATTTGTTTCCCAGCAATTCTGTGCGTATCTTCCTGGTCCTGGTTTAGGAACAAAAATACGCTTAGTTATAAAGCTCCGTATGGTCTCAAGGGAGTAAATGCAGTTTTATATTAGTCAGTGGCAAAGGACAGAAAATGACTAAAATTCCCTTAAACAAAAAAGGTGAATTATTTGATTATGAGTCTGAACGTCCAGCGTGATGGCTTCAGGCACAGCATGGAGTACTCAGCGTGTTCAATGACATCATAAGAATTCTGTCCCCGTGTCCCTAGACTCTGCTTTTCTATGTGCTGACTTCACTCTCAGGCAAACTCTCCTGTGAGATTGGAAAAAATGGGCAATGGCAGCTCCAGGCTTATCACTGAGCAGCTGTGTAACATTTCATTTGTCGTGGTTCCAATGAATGTCCGAGGGTCCATGTTGCTTGTCCTGGGTTGGATCAATTGCTCACCCCTGGATCTGTGGGTGGGCATTATAACCCCTTGAAAAAACAATGCACAAAAGTGTAGGAGGTAATTTTTCTGGAGGAAAATTATAGGATGCTCCACAGGAAGAAAGAATGAATACAGCGTAGGCAAAAACCTTCAGACACTCCCTTTAAACTCTGTGCAATGTTTTTTGTTTACCCAACAGGTATTTCCTCTCTATTCCCATGCCCATTTGGAGATCACAAGATTGATGATAAACTGACTCTCCCCTCTTTCTGGATAAAATAAATTTTTCTATCCACTTTTTGGCACACCAGTGTTTGGAATATCTCTGTTTTGGTTTCAGTATGTAGCTTTAATTCACATTTGCCATATTCTTGCAACTCAATGACTTATTTGCTTTGGTTTCTCAGTAGTACTCTTGAAAATTAAACTCTTTAGCTATTTCCATTTCTACCCATATTATGAATTAATGGGAATGCATCCATTTGACACCTGCAGCAGCTATTGTCTGCAGCTAAGGTTTCTACTCTAGATGCCAGAAAAATGTATCCTTGTGTTTTCTGTCTGTCTGGATTGTTTCAGCCAAGATTGAATGAGGAATACAGGAGACAAACATGGTGCTACAGAGAAAAACATAGAGAGAACTTTTGCAACTCAGAAATACTTTGGAAATGGTGAAAAGCCTGAGCCTGTTCTACTCCAATGAAGCATCTAAAATTTAAGGTTACATGAGGATTATTGAAAAATTCTTTCCCATACACCTTCACCTTCTGGTTGATTCAGCCCTTAAAAGCTTAAAAGTTAAAATGAAAAAAAAAAAAAAGAAGAAGAAAAAGAAAAGAAAAAAAGGAAATTAGTAGGAATTATGGCATATGCATAAATCCAACAATTAACTGATATTTGAAACACTTGCAAGACAAACACACCTTTGCCTTACTGTATTTTACCACACAATTAAAATGTTTTAGGATGATAATCTACTTCTTTAGTCAGTTTTACCAAAGTCCAATTCCCCACTAGGAGTAGGAACAAGGAAAGGAGAAAAGGAAATAAAGAGGTAATAATATTCTGCCACTTTTACAATGAAAAGCTGGCTAAAGACACACTTCCTCAGCTCTGGATAGCAGAGTAGAGTTTTCAGCCTTTAGTAATTGTTACTAATGTGCCATCTGATTAAACCACACAGTTTTAAAATCATGCCAGGAAATCAAGTATGGACAACATTTTCAGGCCCTGATACCCTGCTTAATGCCAAAAGTCTACTTAAATAGTAAGTTTTATGGGGATAAAAAGAAAAGGCACATGGATATGGATTACCCAGACAAGTAGCTCCTCTGCCATCATATCTGAAGAGAGAGATGTAAAGATTTCAGAAAAATGTTTCCTTTTGGACTAAGCTAGACAAAAGTCATGGCTACAGACCCAAGCATCAGGCAGCCAACTCCAAAGAATATCTGCCAACAACTCTCTCTTCCTAGCTCCTGACACAGAAGCTTGAGTCCCCCCGTCCCCAACAAGCCTCACCCCATATTCCTCTTGTCCATGAGCATCTCTTATTGCATAGGCTGGTTGAGATGTGGGCCGTCACTCCACTTCTGGCACTGGGACTACCTCCCCATCAATGGGTGTATCTAGTTCCTCCCATGTGCAACTTTCTAAGCAGAAGCTGGTTGTCCCAGCCCTGGGTTCCAGTACTGATGTCTGGCTGTGTCCCTCCCTAGAGCACAGCACAGCCAGGATGGCAGCCGGGCAATCTCTGCTCTCCTCACCGTCAGCTGTGCAGCCTGTTTCACCTCTGCTCCTCAGTTTCCCTGTTTGAAAAAATGAAAAACTAATGGCACCTACAATCATCATTACAAAGCTTGAGCGAGTTAATATTGGTTGCTGTGCTTAAGACAATGCCTTGCACATAGTGCTGCGCCTGTTGATCAAAATAATAGCCCATCAAGTGCTGTCTTCCTTAGACATGGCTGTTCTGTCTCTCATCTGCATTCCCCAAGCCAGAAAAGGAAAACTGTCAAGGATAATGACAGAATGAGAAGGAACTGAGCAAAATGGAAACCTGAAAAGGACCAATATAAGGTTGCTAACACAGCCCATCCCAGGGAACGGGCAGCTTTGAACCTGTGCAGGTTCCCATAAAGACAGCATCTAAAACCTCAGCTTCACTCACAAAAATGGAGAGAGAGACACAGAGGGGGGAGGCAGAAGGCTCCAGTGAGAGAAACAACAAGCTTCTGTCCATTTAAGAAAAAGAAATCAGACAGAAGTCCCTAGTCGTAGCTACTGAGATGCTTCCTGGAGGAAGGTGGCTGACTTTTTATCTGATGTGTCACTTGGTGAAATAATTGCTGGCAATAATGGTGCAATAGCAGCCTGCTCAGAGTACTATTTATCCGTGTCTGTTCTATCTTTCAACTTCAAAGCACCCACTGCCTCACGGAACACATCAAAATGACACCACTGTTATTAATGACAGTGGCCTAACGCAACACACAGAAGTCAAGTGATTTCTCCAGATAGACAAAAACCCCCCAAAACCAAAAACCAAATGGAAGGCAAAACAAAACAAAACAAAACAAAAAATACTACCACTCTTGGAGAAGTGAGGTGGAGAAGTGAGGTACATGTGCATATTTTTTTTTTTTTTTTTTTTTGAGACAGAGTCTCACTCTCTTGCCCGGGCTAGAGTGCCGTGGCGTCAGCCTAGCTCACAGCAACCTCAAACTCCTGGGCTCAGGCGATCCTCCTGCCTCAGCCTCCCGAGTAGCTGGGACTATAGGCATGCACCACCATGCCTGGCTAATTTTTTCTCTATATATTTTTAGCTGTCCATATAATTTCTTTCTATTTTTTTTAGTAGAGACAGAGTCTCGCTCTTGCTCAGGGTGGTCTTGAACTCCTGAGCTGAAACGATCCGCCTGCCTAGGCCTCCCAGAGTGCTAGGATTACAGGTGTGAGCCACCGCCCCCAGCCTTAATATGCATATTCTGACACTCCATTTTAATTCACAAGTGGGGAGATGGAAGTGGATTGCAGATTTATTCATCTTTAGGAAAAAGTAGAATCTGAGACAGGTGCAGGGGGCATAGGTGAGACATGGAGGAATACAGCCAATGAAGAGATCATAGAAAAAGGATTGTTTCTCTGGGTTCCCCAGTAATTGGTTCCCATATTGGGAGTGACCAGGTCTCTTTGTGATGTCAGGAAAAACATGGCCTCAATTGTGAACAAGAGGACACGAGGCTTCCATTGTCTTTTAACTTTATTCCAATTCAGGAGTTCACTTGCACCATCACACCTTGACCTGGCCCTCTTGGCTCCCACCTCCTCTGCGGGTCACTGCAGGAAATTAATGCTTAGATATCATCACATCCTGAAGTCTCTTAGCCTTGGATAGGGCTCCTTAGCAATCCATTCTATGCTGAGATCATTTCCACCCTACCTGTGTGGTTAACATGGTTTAACCAAATCAACTATACTCTCTTGGTAGCAGCCTCTTAAACTCCTCAGTTTCATCTTCTTGACATTTTGCTCATATGTCCCAATAATCTCCTGTGTCCCAGACCAACACACCCCTCCAATCCATCTCCAGGCTTGCTACCAAGAGCTTGCCTTGAGAATCCCACAGCCATGGTGATGAGCTACTTTGTGTGCCTACAATTTCCAACTTCACCTGGACCATAATTCTCCATAATCTATTTCCTCACGTCTGGTCAATTGCTTTGCACATTTTTATAGCATCGCTTCACCAAGTTTAACATGCATAATAGCCAATTGAGGAACTTATTAAAACACGTATTTCTGGGCTCCGTCTCAAGAGATTCTGATTCTGCAGGTCTGAAACTAAGCCTAAAATTTTGTAGACAAGAATTTGTAGAAATCTTCCAGGTGATATTAACCTGGAAGTGTAGTCCATGGGCCCTTTTTTCAGTAGCACTAATATGAAGCTCCTGGCGTATAATATATTTTTATTAAATCATTATTTTTAAAATACCTCAATCCTTTCCTGTCCTCACTTCAGCAGACCTTGTCTACTTGGCAGTGACAAAAAATTACTCTAAAATATGAACTTTTAAAACTTACTTCCTTGCCCCTTCAATTTATGTTTTATCCATCCTTAAGTTCCCCTCGCCTTCATATGTTATGACTTGGCCTCTAGCTTCTTGAAAGAGGAGATGGGAGCAACAGGGAGTTTATAGAAGAAGCCGTGGGTCAGGTCTTCAGCTGACTTACTCTGTCACGTGCCCCGAGCACTGTGGAGAAACAGAGCAGGAAGAGTTAGGAACCTCCTCCTGGACAAACCCAAAAGCCTGACACAGCTGACCATTTTCCTTTTGACTCCAGAAAAGGGGACTGTGCCATCCAAATGGAATATGGCAGCATGAACAAGGGGTTCTGGAGCCTGGCAGACCCAAGCGTATTCTCAGTGAGTGAATATTTCTCCAATTTGACCCACTGGCATAACGAAGTTTCTCAAAACATAATACCACATATCTTATCCTGTCTTTTTATTTCTGGGCATCCTCTGGCCATCAATAATATAATATATATATAATATTTTGTATAATACTTTGTATTTATACACCACTTGGTGAATATGGTTTCCAAGTGGTTTGGTGCTATGGATTCATTATTTGGTATTTGTATTACATCCCATTTTTCTTAAACAAAGTGAGCTCCTTGAAGAGTCTGTCTTCTGTTGTTTCCACTCTCAGCATTCAGAGAAGGCACTCTTTGAATTTTTTTTTTGGTTTAGTTGAGTGAAGAACTTGAAGGCCAGAAAATTAAGAACTGTTAACCTAACCACACACATTGAACAGGTATATCTGGGTCTTATTTTTAAACAAAAATATGATGGTTGGCCTTTCCAGGATTGTAGAATCATCTTTACCTAATAAAGATCTCTTTCCTGTTTGCTTATCTGTCCTAGACTCAGGGAAAGTCCAGGTCTCTGTTTGTCAGGAGTTTCTCAGAGGACAGAAGAAAGAGAACCCGCAAATTTCTTGCCTCCAAAACTTCTAATACTCCAGTGAAGACCCTCCATCCAAACCAGAGCAGTGATTCAGAGCAAGTAGCAGGAATATGGGAGAGTAGTCACAGAAGGCCAAGGAAATCTTGTCCTGGTACACAGAACGTTAGAACACAATGGGATGCCATTCTGTGGCTCTTACCAGGAGTACCCATTTGGTTATAGTATGTTGTAGTTCTTGAGACACAATGCCTGCTCTCTCTCCCCATGAATGTTTGAAATAGAGGATCCATTTTTTGAAGGTAAACACATTTACCTACTCATCTGCAAAGACAAAGACTTCTCATTGGCAAATTTCCTACCTCTAGCCAGAGTTTACCCTGTTGTTTTGCTGTGAATGTTTGATTTCCATTTATGTCCCTCCAGGAAAATAAAAAAGATATTCTGGATATCTTGGAAATCAATTTCTCAAGTTGTGTGTCCTGAGGGACTCAACTGAAAAGTTGTTGTAGTGTCCCCAAGGTACCTCAGTCCCCAAAAGAGCTCCTATCCACACTCCAGCTGGTCTCAACTCTCAAATGTGGAAGCTAATTATTGAAACCATGTCCTCCTTGATTTAAGATCTTTTAATGGACAGCTGGAAACATGGCCATTACTTTCCACCTGCCATAGTGTCAATCAGTTGGAGGAAGAAACCATTTTTATGTCAATCAAAAAATCCTTGGGGATGTTGTAACCTGTTATGATGCATTACCCTTTGACCACTATGAGTTGAAGGCTCTGGCATTAAAGAGCATGTGCCAGAAATAATGAGAAGCTACTCTTAATTGTATTCACGTATAAATGCAGCATTTAACACTACAGTGTTTAGACTGTCTGGAAGAGAAGTCTGGGAAGTTCATCTTCTTTGGCGCCACCATTAGCATCACTATTAATCAGATGTAGTAGGTTGAGATTCAAAGCTATTGCCCTAACACTGAAAATATTTAGCACCAATGTGATTACTATTTCCTGTATTAATGTCCTGCCACAAGTGTTAACAAGACCAGTATAGCAAATTGACTAATTTTCAATGCTCCTAACACCCCATGGTGAAAGAGATGGATTTTTCCAGGAAACAGCCATTGTGGAAAACAGCAATATATAGGGCTGAGGCTGGCCTTACACATTTTAGTGGTTACAAAAATGTCTCCCCCCACCCCTGGTGAGTTACAGCTCACTGAGGTATGCCACTGAATCACCTTATCTCGCCCAGTAACTGCTCTGTTGTGCCTGGCTCAGGGACATTCATCTGAATGACACCAACCTCAAAATCGGAATTTGGGCTCTAAATCTTGAGCATGTGATATTTTTCTTTATGGGCCGGATTTCAGAGAGGCCAAAAGAAGAGAGAGAATCACCAGCACACACCTGGCTTGCACTTATTCACAATTCATCTCGGCCATTGCAAAATCCTGTCCTTAGAATGACCTTACAGAGAAGGAGAGCTAAAGGGAATAGCTACAAAAATGAGAATGGCTGAGGAGTAAATAAAACTACAGGAAGGCAGGCAGGAGCCACAATGCCCAGACTGAACCAGAATAAAACAAATTCATTATAGTGTAAATTGCTCACACTATATGGAAGTCTATTATGGGGAGTTCGTGAGAACTGGGAAGGGGGTGGTGGATTCCTCCAACATCCCGAGCCCACTGATCACTCCAAAATCCCCAGGGCCAAAGAAATCTAACCCATGATGGATTGTTCGTGGTTGTAGAGGGTGAATAGAGAGTAGGTAAATTAAACCCTCAGATTGCCTTGTTCATGGTGGGAAGTATGTTACAGGTCTTTCTTCTGCATTTCAGCTCTGAATGCTTGAGTGTAATTTGTCGTCCTGAGGGCCCAATGCAGGGCCAGCTAGAGTGTCTCATGCTCAGTATATTTCTGTTGATTTCAAGAGGATTGTCCTGAAGTGTTAAAGCACTTAGCACATAGCCTAGTACAGAGTAAGCACTCAATAAATATTAGTAATTCAGTGACTACACAATCACCTCTTCCGTCTGAACTTCCCCCCTCCACCACTGATATATAATCCACATTACAAGACAGGTAAACCTTCTCATTCTCATATCACTGTTTCTTTCATTCATTTAGCAAATATTGGTTGAGCAGTTAGTATGTGCTATGCACTATCAATCTGTGGTCTGGAGTCTGGTAAAAGCGTTAGCCTCAGGTGGATCTGGGTCCAAATTCTGGCTTTGTGATATTGAGTAAGTTCCTTAATATCTTTGGGCTTCAGTTTCTGCTCTGCAAAATGAGCATAATAATGACACTAACCTTGGGCTAATGTGAGGATTAAGAGAGTTTGTATCGTGGGATGGTTAGCATAGAGCTTTGTACATGGTAAAGTCCATACGTATAGTGGCCTCAAGGGCCTGTCTAAACGGGAAACTTTTTCTGGCTTACGTAGCCCTGGTGAATTTTGTCTTCCCCTGAGTTCAATTAGTATTTGTTATTTGTCCTTTACGTTTAATTATTGACTTTTTGCTTCAGTTGGTAGGCTTTCTTCCCTGGCCTATTATGCCACGAATGCCTAAGTTTGGCTTTGCCCATGGAAAAACCCAATTGCTAGGAGGCTCAGGTTAGGAGCAAATTATGAGCTGGTGACTGAGTCCAGCTGAGGATCAATGCAGGGAAAATTCATCCTCACAAAGGTAGAGTGAGGCTTGAGGCAAGATGGAGAGAGGCCTTGCAGGGAAAAACAAGATAGGGCTAAGGAAAGAGGAAAATGGACAAGCACCTCATGGTGAGAGAGTGGGACATGTGCTGCAGTGTGGGGACTCCCCTGGAGCCCAGGGATTCGGGTGGGGGAAGTTGTTGAGTATAATGGTTCATAGCACCTGGATGGAGAAACAGAAGTTTGCCCAGGTGAATTATGGGACGCTCCACATAATTTGGGGACCCTCCAAAGTCCTGTTTACCCTATTTCTTCATCTTTAATCCTCAACTTTTGTTGGTTATAAGCAACTTTAGTCCCCTAGAAAAGAGTGTCCCCACAGTGACTGTACCTCTGTGCTTCCTGAGCCCCCTGGCACCCCTGGTTGTCCAGTCAAAGGCTGGGATCCAAGAACATGATTCTGAAGCATGGACTGATAGGTAGCAGAGAGGTGAGAAAGAGGCAGTGATGGCCCCTAAATCTCATGTTCTTGCTCATAAAGTGGGGTCCTTAACACTCTAAAATTGTGAGCAAAGCTTTATGAATGTCTACATATGGGAATTTTTTTTCCTAAGGAGGTTATCAGTAGATTTCATCACATTCTGAAAGGGAACTGAAAATTGTTCCTGTCCTTCCTTGGTTAGAGGAATGTTGCAGGATGGTCTCTGGTCCCCTAACATCCAGTGACCATTCTCAGTGGCTGCCACAGGGGGTGGTAGAAGAGAAAGACAGAGAACATAGGATCAGGACCCCATCTTACTGCCATAACAGTAATTCACTTTTTAAACTTACTTTTAATATTAAAATAAGGTTTTACTCTTTAAAAGAGTTGGAAAAATAATCAGGAAAAAAATAAATAATAGAATTATCTGACTGATATGGCTCCTTTAGCTCTTGTATTCTTCTCCACCTTAGTAGCCAGGCATCCTGTGACAGGGTGCTCACTGTCTACGTGGTGACCATGGCCTCAGCCCTGGACTGCAACCACATGGAATACTTCATATTTTCTTTATTTCCCAATTGATGACTTTGTTTCTCATTTTCCTATTCCCACTCTTGCTATGCTCGTATATTTCATTAATGTCTGACCACCACCTTGACTCTTTTCAGGGGTGATTCTGTTTCGCTCCACTAGCTTTGATGCCCCAGATCTCCTTGGGTAACACTTGTTCCAAGTCAGTCCAGCCCCAGATCTCTCCATGCCTGACTCCTGTTATACAGGTGGAATGTCCGCTGGGCTTATCTGGGCCCTAGGTTATAGGCAAGACTTGGGTATCCACCATGATCTAGAAAATATAATCACTGCATAGATATAAGCCTTTGAAGCTCCACACCCATCCATCATGTCTTCTTAAGCCCAGAGGGCATTCAAATCGGTTCCCAACCAAACGCCAACCCTCAGGTGCAGCCCGTCACAGTACACAGTCTCTGTCAACTCAATCCCTCAAATTTAAATAGAGCAAAAAATTGCAAAAAGCCTTATATTCACAACAATATAAAAATAGTAAGATATACAGTGATATAATCATTCAGTGTAATGGTATGTGGACAATCTCAATGATAACTTATAAAGAATATTTAACGGTGTATGAAGATATTTGTGATTAAATCCTAAGTGGGGAAAAAAGTCAAACTCAATTATACATTAGCTTCCTGAGAAGTGGTGAATAAGAGGCAAATTATTTCAGATGTTGCAGATCTTTATGAGTGTCTTGGCTATCTCAGATGGTTACAAAATGGCTGCTGCAGTTCTAGCCACATTCGGCAAGCACAAAGAGAGAGAAATAAGGAGAAAAGGATATTGCCTAAATAAGTTTAGGCAAAAGTTTCTCCAGAAATCCCACAGAACAATTCTGTTTAAGTCTCACTGGCCAATGGTATGACACATGACCAGCCTGGTTAGAAAGTAGCTAAGGATACGGATGTTGCGGATAAGGACTGGCTGAGCCAATCAACAGTGAGTTAATAGTGCCCCACATGGTAACTGAAAAGTCAGCCTAACATCCATGCTTGCTCTAGTCTACCACAGTAACCACTGAATTGAGTAAGGCCAGGGTATAAAGAGAATATCCTTCCTTCCCTCATCCCTTTCCTTCCTTCTTTCCATCTTTCCTTCATACTGTAAGACCTAAAAATTTCCAGTGCTGCCTTGACATCTTTGAGCCTCACAAGGCCTCAAAGTCCTAGCTGTGAGTGTCCTTGCTCTTGCCAGAGATCCCCTCCACCCCCACCCAGTAGGAAACTCTTCCCACCTGACTTGTTCCCCCATCCGCTGGACCAGCTGTGCCTGATCTCAACCTAACGGGTTTCCCCTCTCTACCAGACTGCAGGATTATTCAGACAGGCCAATCACACCCTCCCGGGTGAATAAAGAGTCACCTCACCCTCATGTCACTGCAAAGCCTGCCTCCTACAGCAGTCTGGTTCTCTCTTTCCCAAGTAATCCTTGAGTGGTCCTGCATGGCCTGTAGGGGTCTCCTCCTCAGGGCTATGAGTGCCTAGGACTGATAAACTTCTGTTTGTCTCATCTGCCTGGTATTGAGTGTTGTGTGTTCAGCCATCTCATCTCATCCTATTTATGGCAGAGGGGCCCTCCCACAACAGTGGGGTGAATAGGAGGTGATCAGAATACTCTTCCATTTCCCTCCCTCCCTCTTTTCCTCCCTCCCTTCCTACCTTCCTTCCAATACACATGCCAGACATGTCTCTGGGCATTGGCATTATCACAGTGGACAAGACATACTCAAGCCTTGCCCTTAGGTAACTTACTATCCAGTCAGAAAGATATTTGCTTGTATTGCATATTTTCCTCCTCACTTACTGGGGTAGAGTGCTGTGGGGTCATGTGCCAGGAGCAACACACCTAAAGCAGAGAGTGTGTGTGTGTGGTGTGTGTGTGTGTGTGTGTGTGTGTGTGTGTGTGTGGTGTGTATATACACACATGAGAGAAGTCCGAGGCAAGGGAGAAGGAGGTAGCCAAGCAGAGGGGTCGAGATGGTGAGAAGGAAGATTGCCAAGTTCAGTGTGGCTGAAGCTGGGCATTGGAGGAGCTCGAGAACATCGTAGAGAGGTATCACAGAGCAAAAGAACTGGCTGGAGGAGACGCCAGAGAGGAATGCAGAGGCCAAATCACAGAGAGCCTTCTCAGCAGAGTGAAGGAGGTCAGACTTCACGACTGAGCACTGGAATGCTGCTTCCAGCAGGAGAATAGGGACAGACATTTGCTTTTAGGAAAGCCTCTATGGCCGCAATGTGGAGAACGACCAAGAGGGCACCACAAGGGAGAAGGTAATTTGGGAGGCTGTGGCAGTGGTCTGGGCAGGAGAACCTGGTGCCCTAAACCAGCAGAGTGGCAAAGCTATGGGGAGAAGTGGAGGGAGTGTCAATGAAGTCAGAGACCAGTCTCCTAGGGGGGGAGAGACATGCATGGGCTCTCACTCAGTGGGTTTTGTTTTTGCCATCCTCATAAAGGTCAGGGAAGTAAAATTTACCTGATCACTTTTAGAAGAAGAGTTCAATTGCCCATGGCACACATCATTTCCTGCAATTTCATATCAGCTAGTATTTTCTATATCTGCAACAGAAAATGCAACTGCAGTGGCTTATACAGATACTTTTCTGCAGAGAGTGAAAGGCGGTTGGGTAGAAGATACCATTGCTGATACTACTCCTGGAGTTTCCCTCTTTGTCACAAGATGGCTGCTATAGCTCCATCCATTATGCATCCAAGATATTATAGAAAGAGTAAGTGGGAAAGGCTGTGTCAACATTATGTTTCCTTATGTCCAGAAAGAGAAATATTTTACAAATGACATCTCCCAGAAGACTTCTGCTTATTCTTCATGGATGCTGGCCACCCCTACCTGTATGGGAAACTAGGATGGCAAGTAGTGGTTTTCTGACTCTGTAGAAGGAGGTAGAAGGGGAGAAGGGTTTGGAGATGATTGTGCAGCAGCCAATCAGCACTGCTTGCCACAAGTGCCTTCCAAGCCTGGGTTATATCCGAGGGGGAAGGGAGCGCTGTGGAGGCGAGCATGTAGCAGAGGTCAGCCACAGTCATGAATTTTATGAAAGGATTGCTGGGAAACTACATTTAAGAAAATATATATGGTGACTAGGATTCTCTTGACAGCATGACCGAGTGATTTGCAATGTACTTGCATTTCACGGCCCTCGTTCCATGCACTGTCACTTGCTTTCATGTCAGACACTTGAGTTGTTTCAAAATCACCAGGCTGGCCCACTATTAAATTACATACACGTGCGTGTGTGCGCACACACACACACACACACACACACACACACACACCCTTTAGAAGGCCCCAGTGTATGGTGAGAAGTGTGATTGCTCTTCTGATGGCTGCAGCATCAATACTATTGATGTTTGGACAAATATGCTTCATTTTGCAAGACTGGAATCCAAGGAAAATTAAAACTGCCCTCTGCCCCAGATCTCTTGCCAAAAACCTCCAGTCTAAACTCCATTAAAGTCGTTTTGCACCTGTTGTGTCACTTGATTCTCGCGGCAATCCTGCAAAGCATGCTTTGTTCACCATTTTAGAAGAGGACCAAAAGATATGAAATGATTTGCTTAAGATCACTTAGCAGAGTGTGGGGGTCAGCAGCGTTTTCTTTGTTCAGATATCAGATCCTCCTAGTGCTGGATGACTCACAAGACTGTTGGAGTAGCGGCAAAACAAGGTCGCTTGGAAACGAAAGAAGTTCAGCATTGATAAGCTTAACTGTCATTGTAGTTCAGGAAAATCTGGAAAGAAGCTGTTCTGTTTACCTATGTGCTTACAAAGCACCCCAAAACTCAGCTGTATAAAACACTAACTGTATTTTAGTGCTCATAGTGGTTCAGGAGCTCAGGGAGATCGCAGTAGGGATGATGGTCTATCTGCTCCCTGATGTCTGAGGCTTCAGCTGGGAGGAGTTCAATGGCTGTGGGTTACTCCTTGGCTGCGGGCTAGAATCATCTGTAGACTTTCACTCACATGTCTGGCTCCTGGGCTGGGATGACTCCAAGTCTGGGCTCAGATTGGACCATTGACTTAAGCACCATATTAGTGTGGGCTTCTTCACCATATGGGGACCTCAGGGTAATTAGACTTTTCACATGGCAGCTCAGAGTTCGAAGAGAATATATTGCAGTGAACAAGGCAAAATCTGAATAAACCTTTACAGTCTAGCCTTGGAAGTCACGTATGCCTCTTTTACCATATTCTGTTGGCTGAAGTGGTCTTCAAAGCAGCCATAGGAATTATACCTAGTTTCTCTGAGTCCCGGCCTCCATGTTTTTAAAATGGGGCTAATACTATTAGGTCACAGAAGCACTGGGCTTCTTAGCAAGGAACCACTGAACATTTATTCAATGCATATATCTGGCACTTACTATGTGTCAAGCTGTGCTCAGAGTGTTTCGTAAAAATTATCTCATTTAATCCTCATTTACCCCTATGACATAGATACTGCTGTTATTCCTGCATTAGCGATGAAGAAACTGAATTGCAGATGGTGGTACCTTGTCTAGGGTCACAAAGCACATAAGTGGTCGATCAGGATGTGAACTGAGCAATATGGCTCTAGAGTCGATACTCTGCCTTTCAGGAGGTAGCATAGATGTACATAAACATATGATTTCCATACATGATTTCTTGAGCACCCACAAGTGGCAGCGTGAGCCCAGGGTTTTGGTTTTTGCAAAGACTCTGTTGACCTACACTACATTCCACAAACTATGACTGTGGTCCTAATCTAGTCATTTCATTCACTATGTATTATCTATGACTGCTTTCGTGCTACAAGAGCAGAGTTAAATAGTTACAACAGAGTCCATATCACTTGCAAAACTGAAACTATTTATTGTCTGTCCCTTTAACAAAAAAGTTTGCCAAGCCTTGTTCTAAACCTTACCTGCAACAGCCCTTTATCCTGGATTTCTTAGAATTTCAAACATGTATCTTTGTCCTGATTAATTCCTTCATTTAACGAGTGTTTATTGTGTTTCTGATATATGGCAGCCATAATTCCAGACCCACAAGCTACCTGGCAAATAAGAGACATGTGGTCTTTGCTCTTACGGTTTATGTTCTGGTTGAGGGAAATAAAAAAATAAAACGGTAAGCAAAACCCAGAATGATTGTAGACTGTAATGATTGCTATGAAAGAAATAAACAGGATAACAAGTAACTGAGGCTAGAAAGTGAATTTCTCATAAATAGAAGCCATTTGAGCTGGGAATTCTATTACTGCAGCTAAAAACATTCTGGTAAGAAGATATGTGGAGAGAAGAAAGTTGGAAATGATCATCTCTGAGGGAGGAACGGAAAGCTTCCTAGGAAGTGTGGAAGGGCGCCTGCTCAGTGTGAATGCCCACGTGCGATGTGATAGTCAGTTGGAAGTGAAGCTGTTCAGCCTAACCGCATGATTTTTCTCTGCTGCAATGGGAAGCAATATGGATGCAGACATGGGAAAAACAGAGAGTGAGTTCAATGAAAGTTGAGGTTTTAGAGGATAGCAATAAATAGAAATAAGGTGAGAGGTGAAAGGACAAATTTAGCCTGGAGACAGATTTTGTCTGGCTCACTCATTATATTAAAACTATGCATTGGAATACCTTGAGATGTAGCACAATCAATTTGGTTCATGCCATGTGGACAAGTTCTTGCTGTGTTCTGTTTTGCCTGTTTTACTCATTTATGTTTCCTGCCTGACCCTGTAAACTTGAGATTGCAAGCACTGAATTGTAGTAATAGGTGATGGACTCTTAACCGCATGAGGGAGAATGGAAAGAGAGAGCTAAAGGATTACGAGAAAGTGGGAGGATTCATTCATTGGACTGAAGTTTTGATGAGGTCAGAAAACTTTAAAAGTTTTTCTAGATATGTGATGCACAGAGTCATTAGCAAATAGTCCGCATGTAACCAGTCAAAGGCAAGCCTGGGCTAGAATACACAGAAGCCTATTCTTGATAAAAACAACTGTTCTTTTTTCTCTGAATCTGCCTATATATACATATTACTTGGTGCATAGATATCCATAATATATGTTTATTGTGGATTATTATGTATGTATTCAAATACCACATCCTCAGCATAAATAGAACACAGAGAATGCCCAAATTTCAAGGCAATTATAATTTTAAAAAGAGAAAACATCAAATTCCAGTGAGAAACCTTTCATATTCTCACCATAACCCTCTGAAGCCAGCAGGGGCAGGCTGAAAATCTCAAGGGAAGAATAACCTCCCCATATAAGCAATTGTTAGATGTTAAAAGGTACTATGAAAAACCAAGTCACGTGGTAGAAGGTTAAATATAAAAACATGGGACTAAGGACATTTAAAAAGGTATAAGTACAAAAGTAACCAACAGAACAATAATATAAGCCTTCCTAAATATTAAGGAATAAAAGAAAAAAGTAAGAAAAAAGACTTTAAAAACACATGTCAAATAAAGAAATATAGGAAATAGAATATAAACAGTTATAATTGCCAGAGTTGGAACTAAATGTATAGTCACAATGATAAATTAGAATGGACCTCACTCCTTAATGAAAGAAAAACATTTTAAATTTAAAACCCAGGCATATGTTGTATAGAAGAGACATACCTAAATTAAAATGATTTGAGATTTCTTTTTTTAAAAGAGATAGGTGGACAAAGGTATACCAGGCAATTTAGGTAATTGTAATTAAAAATAAAGTAAGTAAAAGGAAAACATCTATATAGAAAAGTGGAATTCAAACCAAGAAACATTAAATGAAGGGATATTTTAAAGGCTTAAATCCACAATTCACAATAAAGATATATTATAGATATCTATGCACCAAGTAATATAGCACTCACCTTGAAGAAGCAAGATCTATAGGAGATGCAAGGATACACTGTGGCAAGAGGAACTTCAACACAACAGTGTCAGTACAAGAACTAATAAGTGGACAAAAATGCATAAGAATATAGAAGAGCTAAAAATACATACTAAAGAAGGTAGATCTTAGGAATATATATTGCACTTTTTTACCAGATTATGTGTTGAATTGTGTCTCCCAAGAAGATATGCTGAAGTCCTAACACGCTGTACCTTACAATGTGATCTTATTTGTCATTAGGATTGTTGCAGATGTAATTAGTTCAAATGAGGTTATACTGCAGTAGGGCGAGGACTTAATCCGTTATGACCAGAGTCCTTAGAAGAGAAAGAGAAGAGACACAGAGAACAGAGACACACAGAGATAATATGGTCATGTCACAAGCAAGGCAGAGATTAGAGTGATGCATCTGTCAGCCAGGAATGCCAAGGACTGTCAGCAAATACCAGAGGCTAGAAGAGACAGAGTCTTCCCTACGTGTTTCAGTGGGAGTATGGCCCTGCCAACTCCTAGATCTCTGACTTTCAGCCTCTGGAACGGTAAGACAATAAATTTCTGTTGTTTTCAGTCACCCTGTTTGTGGTACTTTGTTATAGCTGTACTAGAAAATGAATACACACCCTGCTAAGAGAGACTACACTTTTTCAAAGGCTCATGGACCATTCACACACATACACAAACACACAGACATACACAAAGAAGACATCAATACATTCCATAAATTAGCAGTATTACATATAACAATCTCTGATCAAAATATAGTTTAATGAGAAAGTATTAATAAGGTACTTTATTAAAGTAAATAAAAGAAAAAAGAAAAGAAAAATGTGTTTACAAAATGCCAACAAAAAGAACAGAAAAATAGTGGAAGATAGAACAAATCTTCTATTGTAAAAACTCCTGGATGAAAGAGGAATTAAATAAAAAAATGAAGACAAATGAATTAAATTCCAAGCTCAGAAAAAAAAAAGAAAAACAAAGCAAGCAAAAATATAAGAAAGGAACTATTAAAGATGAAATCAGAAAATAACGTTGAGAATACAAAACTCATACAAAACTCTAATTAACAGTTCAAAATGCTTTTTTTTTGTTGAAAAAATTAACAAAATAGACAAACCATTAGCCAACTTAATCAAGAAAACAGGAAGAAAGATCTTTAAACAAATAAATTTGAAAACATAGATGAAATGGAAAATTTCCTAGGGAAATAAAGTTAAGAAAATTGACACCATTAGGGATAGAACACTTAAACACACCAATTTCTATAGAAGAAATTTTAAAAAGTTATCAAGAAACTACCCCGCAAAAAAGGACTAGACCCAGATGGTATCATAGACATTATGACAGATGATATCATTGACAAATTCTATCAAACCTCCAAAGACCAGATAGTTCCTATGTTCCATACATTGTTCCAGAGCATTGAAATGAAGAAAGACTTCTTAATTATTTTTATGATGCAAATGTAATACAAGGACTGTTCAGAAAGTATCCAGCAATTGTTAATACTATTTTTCATAGTACAATGCTGGATACTTCCAGCCAGCCCTCATATATCTAAATACAATACAGACAGTGCAAGTAAACTACAGAATAATACCAATTATAAATATTGATGCAAAAGAACTAAATTATTAGCAAATAGAATACAACACTTTATTGCATTCAGAAAATAAAACAATGTGACCAAGTGACATTTATTCAAAGAAGCCAATATTGGCTCAATATTAGGAAATTCATTAATTTAGCACTATATTAATAAGTGAGAATAAAAATTATATCTCCACAGATGCTGAAAAATTCTCTGACAAAATTTATCACCCATTCTTGATTAAATAACTTAAGAATATAGAAACCGATTGACACTTTGTTAGGAAAAAATATGTAAATCCCATCATAAAGCCAACATCTTTCTTACTGGGAAAACACTAGAGGTATTTACAATAACATCAATCATTTGGAGGTGTAATAATGATAAAGAAGGGGAAAAACTTTCTTTATTTGCAGATGATATGATAACACCAGGAACAAGACAAGAAATTTCTCCATCTCTACTAATTCAATATTGTATTAAAGCTCTTAGCCAGTGCAATAAGACAAGAGAAATAAATTGGAGGCATGATAAGGATCAAGAAGGGGTAAAAGTTTCAGGGAATCAATGATAAAACTAACTTAATAAATAAAATGATTCAGTAAGATAACAGAATATAAAATCAATATATAGAAATCATTTGTCCTTATGTACACAATAACCAGTGAGAAGAAATAATGGCAGCGAAACTTCATTTACAATAGCAATAAAAAATTAAATAGTTAAGAATAAGCTTAACAAGAAACGTGCAACATCTCTGTAAGAAAAACTGAAAAAGAACCTCCAAAAGACACAAAGTAGACTTAAATTTGAACAAATGGAAAGACATTCCTTGTTCTTCGATAAAAAGATTCAACTATACAAATGTCACTACCTCTAAGCTACTTTTTTTTTTTTTTTTTTTGGACAGAGTCTCACTCTGTTTCCTGGGCTAGAGTGCTGCGGCATCAGCCTAGCTCACAGCAACCTCAAACTCCTGGGCTCAAGCAATCCTTCTGCCTGAGCCTCCCGAGTAGCTGGGACTACAGGGATGAACCACCATGCCCGGCTAATTTTTTTCCATATATTTTTAGCTGTCCATATAATTTCTTTCTAAAATTTTTAGTAGAGACGGGGTCTCACTCTTGCTCAGGCTGGTCTCGAACTTCTGACCTTGAGCCATCCACCCGCCTCGCCCTCCCAGAGTGCTAGGATTACAGGCGTGAGCCACCACGCCTGGCCTCTAAACTACTTTGTACATTTAGCACAATCCTAATTAAAACAGCACTTTTACATGAAGCTGGGCTGACCAGTTCATCCTAAACTGTATATAGAAAATCAGCCATGATAGAATAGTCAGGAAAACAAGAATAAAGAAAAATATATGGGGGCTAGAGGTGGTAACTAGCCCTGCCAGACATTAAAACATATCATAAAAGCTTTATAGTTAAAACAGTGCCATGTAGGCTCAGGAATAGTTGAACACTCCAGTGGACTAGCATAGAAATCCAAGAACATGCAGACATTTAACTTATGAGAAAGATATCTCACATCAAGGGGGCTTATCTCAAATCAAGATGGCCTTTTCTAATAAATGGTGCTTGTACTGATGAGTAGCCAATTTAAGAAAGATCAACTTAAATTTTTACCTTGTACCATATATAAGAATAAAATCCCAATAGTTTATTTGTGTCAAAGATTTGGATCCAAAGAGTTTCTATATTATGCTACATTTTGCATAAGAAATGAGAGAAAATAACAAAATATACATGTTAGGCACAAGAAGCTCTGGAAGGATAAACCAGAAACTGGTTTATAACTTAAAAAATAAAATAAGAATTCACTAATTCACACTATTATAAATAATTAGTTGAATAAACTTAAAAATGGGGGGAGAAGAGAATGTTCTGCCTTAGAGTTGAATTCTAAGAAATGAACATAGAAAGAATGACAGAAATAGAAAACTGCCACAATCATTATTATTTTAGGTAGCATCATCCATAAATGTTAAAACTGGGAGTGGGACCAAAAGTGTGACAAGAAACAGGGATTTTCATGTGGTTTCAAAGTCACTTTTCATAAGATGCAAAGGAAAAAAAAAAGTAAAGATAATTGACATTACCATTAACAAAATGATCAAAGTTAGCATTATCAGTCATGGGGCAAACTGACCAATTGGATTGGTAAAGAAAGGATAAAACTTCTGAATTATGCCCTGAGAAGTACATAACATCACTTTTGTTGAATTCTTGTCAAAAATATATAACTTCAGTTTAATCATAAAGAAATATCAGGCAAACCCAAACTGAGGGACATTCTATAAAATTGCTGGCCGGTACTCTTTAAACTTGTCAAGTCATGAAAGACAAAGACCGAAGAACCATTTCAGAGTAAGGATTAGTAAGGAGAAAAACAATTAAATATAATGTGCTGTACTGGATTGGACCATGGTCCAGGAAATGGACATTAGGTGGCCAATTGATGAAATTTTCATGAGGTCTATAGTTTAGATAATGCTATTGTTACCAATATTAATTTCCTGATTTTGATAATTGTATTGTTGATATTAGTGGAATCTGGATGAAATTCATGTAGGAATTCTTTGCAACACTTTTATAAGTTTGAAATTACCTCAAAAGAAGAAACAGACAAATCTAATAATCTAATTTCTCTTTTGTGTTCAGTGACATATGCTTAAATGATGTATATGATAGTATTATTTTTCTTTTTCTCTAAATAGTTGTGAAAGAAACTGCCAGATATTGCCACTGGTTCCTGCAGTGTTCTCTTAATGTGTAGCAGCAGTTAGGAAAAATCAATGAAATTTACCATTTGGACACTCAGCTTTCCGAGCTGAATGTATTCATCTTACTCTCTATCCAGGATATTTATTGGCCATTCACTGATTTTCCCCCCAATTTAATAAAGAAATAATCGTTTTTCTTAACTGAAGAATCTTCTTTTAATAGCAAACTCATTGTTGGCCATTAGCCAGGAAAAACAAATAGTAAGCACTCAAAATAGAACCAAAAAGCTTCTCTTATTTTTTTTGTGAGTTGAATGAGGCAA
The DNA here is from genome assembly GCF_020740605.2 of Lemur catta. NCBI lineage: Eukaryota > Metazoa > Chordata > Mammalia > Primates > Lemuridae > Lemur > Lemur catta. The sequence goes on from NC_059141.1 coordinate 53,696,625, forward strand.
ACACATAATTCCTTTCAAAAGCTTTATCGAGGAACCTGAGAGATTCCTAGTGACTCCTTTATCTGGGTAAATGGAAGCATCATAACTAACCATATGTATATGGCCAGCAAATGTTTCTTCTTGGACACAGGGTGCTGTTGTTATTGCTGCAAGGGACAAACTAGTATCAACTCACGGTCTGGATTGGAAATTCCAAAATGTGCTCAAAGAAAGTCTCATTTTTCTGCAATGCCTGAGCCTTTCTGAGCACTAGCTTTGCCCCCCCTATAAATGATCCACACTAGCACTTTCTAGCCCATCACCATGGTTTGATCAATAGTTGTGCTGCATATAAAGTTATGTCTTACAGGATGTCAATATCAACCTTTCCAGTGTGCATCTTTCATGATTTATCCATCAATAGCACTACTAAATATGTTTTATATGCTGCAAGCACTTATTTCTACCAGGCAGGAAAACTGACATTTTAAAGCTAACTACCTTCCATCAGGACAATCTATCTTGTCCTGGGAGACTTCTCACCTGACCGGGTTGGAGCTGACCAGCCCAGTACTTATCCATGGGAGCTGTAAGGCAGCTCCCCTATAAATTCCTCAAGGGCAAATATATTTTTAACCCACCAGAGCGCCTAAGATTGTCCTGAACACTGAATAAATGCTCAATAAACCTTTACAAATTGACCTCACCATGAACCTACATGTCGCCAATTTTATCATAGATTATTTAACTATTAATAGTTATTTTCAATCATTTGCAACATGGCAGGTACTGATGAAAGGGGTTTTTTTGTCTTAAATAATTTCATTTAGTCCTCAGACAAACCTGGAAAGGTAGATAATGTTGCCCCTTTTTACGGACAAAGAAATACAAACAGGTATAGCAACTTCCCCAAAGTCACTTAGCTCATATAAATGGGAGAGGCAGTATTTGCAACCATGTGTGACATGAAAGGGTTGCTCAATCGTTATGCAACATGTGTCAGCACCACCCGTGGAGGATATAACTTAGAATTTAGAAGCCCTACTAAGTCTTTTAAGTCTTTCCTGCAGTTAGGAGCATTATGTGCTATTTATCCAACTATTCCAATAACCCAGTTTTCTAAGGGTGTTTTTGTGCCAGGCTTACTAGACATAAAATTTGAGATTTTGCCTGGGGCATCACATTGCCTCTATTAGTTTCCTATTGCTATGATAAAAATTTCCCACACGTTTGTGGCTTAAAACAACATAAATTTATTATTGTACAATTCTGGAGATCAGAGGTCCATAACCAGCCCCACTAGGCTAAAGTGAAAGTGTTGGCAAGGCTGGTTCTTTCTGGTGGCTCCAGGAGAGAATCTGTTTCTTTGCCTCTTTTGGTTTCTAAAGGCTGCCTGCATTCCTTGGCTCATGGCCCCTTCCTCTCATCACCCTAACCTCTTGATTCTGTCTTTACACCCCCTGTTCCTGACTCTGATCCTCCTGCCTCCTTCTTGTGAGGACCCAGTAATGACATTGGGGCCACCCAGATCATCCAGGAGAATGTCCCCATCTTAAGATCCTTAACTTAATCACATTGGCAAAGTCCCTTGTACCATGTAGGGTCACAATTTAAAAATCCCTGGGATTAGGATGTGGACATATTTGCAGGGCCATATTCAGCCTACCACAGTACCACACATATAACATTTCCAAGTAAACTGACATACTAAAATGAACATTTTCAAAACAATTAACTGAGTCTGTTTTCATGACTCCTGAAATGCCTCAACCACATTGAGGACATAGAATGGTCGAGTGGATCTTTTATAAGATCTAATAAAATAATTTATTGTTATTTTTTATTTCAAAATATTAAAAGAGTACAAATGTTTTTGTTACATGGATACATTGTATAATGCTTAAGACAGGGATCTTAGTGTGCCTGTCACCAGAATAGTTTTCATTGTACCCCAAGGGTAAGTTTTTATTCCTCAACCTCCTCCCAGCCTCCTCTCTTCTTAGTTTCCAATGACCTTTGTATTTCTTTATGCATGTGCGTGCCCATCGTTTAATTTCCAGATATTAGTGAGAACATGTGGTGTTTGTTTTTCCATTCCTGAGACATTTTGCTTAGGATAACGGTCTCCAGTTCCATCCAAGTTGTTGCAAAAGACATTATTTCATCCCTTTTTATGGCTGAATAGTACTCCATGGTGTGTGTGTATGTTTGTGTGTGTGTATACACACACACATATAAATGTTTTATATATATGATGTATATATCTCTGTATGTATGTATATAGCATATATAAAATATATATATGTATGTGTATACATACACACACACCACATTTTCTTTATCCACCCATCAATTGATGGACACTTAGGTTGATTCCACATCTTTGCAATTGAAAATTGTCCTGCTATAAACATTCAAGTGCAGGTGTCTTTTTGATAAAATGACTTCTTTTCCTTTGGGTAGATACCCAATAGTGAGATTGCTGATAAGTCTACATTTATTTCTTTGAGGAATCTCCATATTGGTTTCCACAAAGGTTGTATTAATTTGCAATCCCACCAACATTATGGCATTCCTCTTTCTCTGCATCCATGGGAGCACCTATTGTTTTTTGACCCAATATTGGTTGAGCAGTAGGTTGTTTAATTTCCATCACTTTGTGTAGAATTGAGTGTTTCTGGTGGAGTTGATTTCTAATTTTATTCCACTGTGGTCTGAAAAGATATATGGTATAATTTTATTTTTTGAATTTGTTGAGACACGTTCTGTGGCCTAAGATGTGATCTACCTTAGAGAATGTTCCATGTCCTGATGAGAAGAATGTATAGTCATTAGTTTGAGGTATAATATTCTATAAATGTCTGTTAGGCCCATTTACTCTGGAGTCCCATTTAAGTCCAGTGTTTCTTTATTTATTTTCTGCTTGGAGGATCTGTCCAGTTCTGTCAGTGGGGTGTTGAACTCCCTAGCAATTAAAATGTTGCTGGTTATCTCTTTGCTTAAATGTAGTTTTGCTTTATGAATCTGGACGTACCTGTGTTAGGTGCATAAATATTTAGGATTCTTATATCTTCTTGATAAATTGTTCCCTTTACCATTATATAGTGATCGTCTTTGTCTTTCTTTACTATTGTTGATCTTAAGTCTACATTATCTGATATGAGAGTACCTACACCTGCTTTCTTTTGATTTCCATTTGCATGAAATATTTTTTCCATCCGTTATCTTGAGTCTGAATGAGTCTTTGCAATGTAGTTTTTGGGTCCTGTGACCAGTTCTTGCCCCTCAGGAGAAATACTCAAATACCCCAGGTGAAGGGTGGGGTCCTGGAATTACAGGTGAGTCCTATTTCTCTAACACAGCAGAGGCAGGTGAGGGAGTGTGGTTGGGCATGACTGGGTTGGGTGAGCTTGCCCTCAGGCTCCACCAAAGCTGGTAAGATATCAGTTTCACCAGGGCTCAAAGGTCTGTTCTCACTTCTGGGCAAAGTTGCCAGGGAGGGGCTGAAGTGGCCCCACCCAACCAGAAAGTCTGCTTGTGTAGGTAGGTGGGGCCAACTGAGATTCACAGTCTGGAAGTCTGGAGTGGGCCTCACTCTTCTTCACCCTTCTTTGCTCTGAGGTTTCCTACTCAGCATCTGCCAGCAGGCAGGAGCTCAAGCCAGCCGAGCTCCCACAAGACTGTGATGCAGGCTGGGAAGTTCCCTGCCCAGGATCCAGGCCTGAGCTGAGAGTGCAGCTCTCCTGTTGGAGGAGGGGTGCCCTGTGAGCTCGCTGCACCTAGGATCCGCACTGCAGTCTCCTTCTTGATCTGCCCATTGCGGGCTCCCTTGCCTCCCAAGACTAATTCACAAATCTCCCTCCATGCCCCCAAGCAATGTGATTGAGGCCTGAGGGTACAGGATCTGGCCTGGGGGCCCAGGTCCCTGAAGATTAATTCCTAACCATGCCAGGGAGAAGTGCACTGGTTGCAAGTAGCCTACATGGAATGCCCAAGCAGTTTGCTGTCCCTCTGCCTCGGGATATACCCCTCTCTGATGGGGCTGCCAAGCAAGCAGCACCAAGGAAGGCCAGCAGGCAGGGAGCTCACAGTCTGAGCACCCCTCAGTCTGCTGCAGGACCCCAAGAGGAAAGGACTGAACCCCTCTATGTGGAAGCCTTGGTGAGATGGCTCAATTTCCTTTCCTGGGTTGGGGAGGGGAAGGGAGAAAAGGAGTGTGGATGGAGGAAAGCTAGCATTCTGGTCATGTCCGTCCCTCACTCCAGGAGGCTGCTGCCCAGACTGTCTAGGCACTGGAGTCACCCAGGTCACCCAGGACCCACGGCATCCCTGTGGCTCCTGCAGTCTGGGCAGGAGTTGGGAACGCCTGTGTGAGAATGAGCAAGGTGAAACCTGAGGAGTTGCAGCCCCCTGGGGAGGACAAAGGCGCATGGTGAGTACAGAAGTAGTATGCTGCCTGCTGTCCCAGCTGGGGTCTGTGAAGATGGGAGTTTCCCCAGAGGGGCTGGGAGCTTGGAGCCCTGTCTATGAGAATCTCCCAGCTCAGTCTCTGGGCTTGTGTGGGCAGAAATTCTCTCCAGCAGCTTGAGAACTTACTGACTGTCAGAGATGAGAGGGAGGGAGAAGCAAACCGCTCCACCAACCCTTCTCACCGGACACCAAGCCTCTCATGGGTTGATCTCTGCTGACACCTTGCTCTTCCCTGCTCTGATCCTCAACTTCTTCCCTTGGAATCTCTGGTAGGGTCTGGTATGTTCCCCTCAGAATTACACCTGATCTATGTTTGTTTGTTTTTCTTTTTCATATAAAACTTTTTCTTCTTTGGGACATGATCTGGCAGCTTGTGTCTCTGGTCCATCTTGATATGTATCAGTACTCTCTTTTTTAATAAGTACATTTAATCTGAGTCTGCTTATTTTGATTCCTGAGGTATTTGGACTTGTGTCTGCCACCTTGTTTTGCCTCCTCCCCCACCTTTCTTCCTTCTGTCATGTTTACCTTGTTCCTCACCTTCTGTCAGTCCTTCTTTCCTCATTGGAAATTATGGATTACTGAAAAATTATAATTAAGTATATTTGTTGTTAGCATTTTTAAAATGGAAATGAAATTCTGAAATCATTTTATATCCTTCTTCTGAATATGGAATTAATTACCGTGCTTTAACTACTCATTGACACATTCATTCACCTAACTACCTTCTCTCAAACTCTCAGTTTGACCTAAAAGAATTTGTAACACAAAAAGAAAAGCTCAGCACACTTAAAATTATTTATATTATGCAGACCAACTTTTCTTACCACAGTAAAATAAAATTAGAAATAGACGATAAAAGATAGTAGAGAACAAACACAAGTTTGGAAATGAGCACTCAGGCCTTTAACACTTGGTTTGAAGAAACTGCAGTGAAATAATACGACACATTTAGAAATGAATTACAATGGGAATATTTTAAAAGCTTATGAGATGCAGCTAATGTGTCACTCAAAAGAATATTATGTCCAATTTATTTTGTATAAAGATATTTTAAAATAAAAACATAACTGAAAATAAAAATTCTTCCTATAACTATGTAAGAAAAGATAGAACAATAAAAACCAAGTGTTCATCAAAGTACGTGAAATGAAGAGCAAAATAAATCAGAAGCAGAAAACAAAACAAACAAGCCCAAAACACCACAGGGGTGACAATAAACTGAAAAGATCAATAAAATAGATTTGTACCTTAAGGTATATAGATCGGAAAGACAAAATTAAAATGAGCAATATTAGTAATGGAAAAGAAGGCTGAAGTACAGACACTCTGAAAATAAAAAAATCATTTAAAATTTTATAAATAACAATGATAATAAAATTAAAAATAGTGGATGAAATGGACAAATGTCTAGAAAATTACTGATTGCTAACAATTATCTTAAGAAAACTTGACCTGAATAAATAATAATTATAATTTAATCAATTTCAAAAGTCATTTTATCTCCAAACAACAACAAAAAATAATTTTATAGGAAAGTTTATTGTCTTTCAAGAAATATATATATTATAAATTGTTTCAGAGAGTGAAAGACAGAACACTGTCTGGCTTACTCTCCTAGCTTAGTATAACTTTGATAATATACTCAGACAACAATAAGAGAAGAAAATAAAATTATAGACTAATTTCAACCATGAACATAGACACAAAAATCCTATATGTAATATTATTAATTGTAGGTCAGCATTGTATTAAATACATTTTATATAAAATATTTATATAAATATAGTATGAATATATGTTTATATAGAAAATCTATGTAGATATATATGGTTTATATGTTTGTTTACTCATGGAAACTATGCAAGCATAGCTCATTATGAAACAAAACTATGCATTCTACTGTTGTACCACAGAATATATTAAATAAATATTATATTTAGGGATTAAATAAATATTTAATATATAGTTTTATATATGTATTAAATAATATGTATAAAGATGTAAAGTATTAAAAATGTAGATTAATACATATCTATATATGTGTAGTAAAACAAGCAAGGATGATTCAATATCAGAAAATCTATCTATAAAAACCATGAAACCAAAAGAATAAAGAAAAGGGAATATGATCATTTTAATAAACATAGAAAAGGAATTTAATGAAACATAATACTCATTGCAGAGTTTACAAAAGCGAACAACTTATCAAAATGCAAAATGAAGGAACTCTACCTTAAAGTGATCAAATGTTATTTCTCAAAAACCTACCAAAAACAGCATATTTAGTGGTGAAACTTTACAAACCTTTAAAGCTAGATGCAAATTGAATATTCCCGCTATTACTGCTTTTATTGAACATTTTGTTGGAGTTCCTAACCAATGCAATAAAAGAAGAAAAAGAAAAAGTAAAAGTATCAGAAAGAAAAGATGCTAACTCTTTTGCAAGAATGTTATTTTCTGTATTAAGAAATCTAAGAGAATCTGCAAAGTATTAGAAATAGTAAGATTGCTATATAGAAGATAAACATACACAAATTTGTAATATTTCTATGTGCTAGCAATAACTGATACAAAAATGTAATTTAAAAAATATTTTCCACAACAGCAAAGCTTTTAGAACATCACAGATAAAAGAAATAAAATTTAGTGAACATAAAAAATACTTATATAAGTAGAAAGATATAACATATTTATTGGTGAGAAGTTTCAATATCCCTAAATTTTTCATTTTCTCTATGTTTATGTGAAAATTAGATGCAATTTCCATCAAAATGTGTGAGGGAAAAGAATTTCTATTAACAGTGGAAAGCAGATGGCAAATAAAATGATTAAGAGCACTTGTTTAAATGTTTCCAATGCCAAGGTATACCATTGTCCACAAAGATTCCCCTGGAAGAATCGAGTTTACATGACATGTGATAACATCCTCAAGTATAGAGGAATAGTGATGCAGCAAGAATTTAATATTTTTCAGATCTGGCAGCCACTGGGTTAGTGGTAGCCACACGGATGATGTGCTGACAGCCACAGGACTTCCGCTAAGTTTCTGTATTTTCGTGTAAACAAATTGGGAACTTATAGTGCTTGTGTGTGGACTTCCTTCCTCAACCTGTAACACATTTGAAGTAATACAAAATCACAGCAGGGATCTTCATGGAACTTTACAAGACAGTTCTAAAATTCATTTGAAAAGGTTAAAAAAATCCAGAAATAACAAAGCCAATTTTGAAAATACAATAAGGAAAGGGAATTGCCTATCAGTTGGTAAGTCTTATTGAAAGTGACAGTTGTTAAGACATTGCGGTATTGGTATATAGATACAAAGACTAACCAGTAGATTAGAGTAGGCCTGTAGTAGACCCACAAAGTCGTGTAGGAACTTGGTATGTGCGAGAGTGCCAGTAGGAACCACTGGGGGAAGGAGCACTCACTACTAAGTAAGCGAGGTTGAGGTAACAGGTTAGCCACATGGAAACAAATGAAATTACATCCTCACCTCGTGCTTTGTAATTTTTCAGATTAAAAGTATGAAAATCAAAACTTTAAAACGTTTAGGTAAAAGTATAGAAGAATATCTTTATGGGATCGTGGTTGGGAAAGGTATCCTAAGTAAGATACAGAAATTCATGAATCATGAAGAAAAAGATCGATACACTTGACTACATTAAAGTCCTCTGTTTAACCAAAATCTCCATTAAAAAGTGAAAAGATAGCCACAAATAGGAGGAAGAAGATTACAACAAATGTAACTGACAAAGTCTTAGATTTCCGAATATACAAAGAGTCCTACACAGCAAAAAGAAAAAGCTTAAGATCTACTCTCTTAGCAAATTTCAAGTATACAACACATTACTTATTATTAACTGTGCTCCCTATGCTGTACCTAAGGTCTCCAGAACCTGTTCATCTTCTGCTCTTTGACCAATGTCTCCCCATTCTCCAAGCCCCACCTTCTGGCAACACCCTTCAACTCTCTGGGTCTGTGTATAAGCCTGTTTTTATTTTTATTTATTTATTTATTTTTGAGACAGAGTCTCACTTTGTTGCCCGGGCTAGGGTGAGTGCCGTAGTGTCAGCCTAGCTCACAGCAACCTCAAACTCCTGGGCTCAAGCGATCTTACTGTCTCAGCCTCCCGAGTAGCTGGGACTACAGGCATGTGCCACCATGCCCGGCTAGTTTTTTCTATATATATTTTTAGCTGTCCAGATAATTTCCTTCTATTTTTAGTGGAGACGTGCTCTCGCTCTTGCTCAGGCTGGTCTCGAACTCCTGACCTCGAACAATCCACCTGCCTCGGCCTCCCAGAGTGCTAGGATTACAGGCGTGAGCCACTGCACCCAGCCTGTTTTTAGATTCCATATGTAAGTGAGCTCATGCGGTATTTGTTCTTCTGTGTCTGGCTTATTTCATGTTGTCACAAATGGTGGGATTTCCTTCTTTTTAAAGGTTGAATAATATTCCATTGCATATATTAATATGTATGCCACATTTTCTTTATCCATTGGATATACACACACAGAAAAGGTGACTATGGGAGGTGGTGGACATGTTAATTAGCATGATTGTGGTAATCATTTGGCAATATATATGTATATCAAAACATCATGTATATTTTGACTATATATAATTTTTATTTATCAATTACACCTCAATAAAGCTTAAAAGAGAGAAAAATCTATCTATCTGAAGACATGAGGCAATAATAGGCAATTCAAAGATGAAGAAACAAGTGACTGATACACATGAAAAGATATGCAACTTTATTAATAATGAGGAAAATTTAAATTTAAAAAATTAGATATTTCACATTGAACTAGAAGTTTGGTAAAATAAAATATTGGCTAGAAGTAAAGAAATAACTAATGTACACTGGTAATGGAAGTCAAAATAGTACAATGACTTTGAAAAATATTTTGGCTATTTCACCTGGCATACTCATAAGATAAACTCTTATATTAACATATATATACATGGAGACATGTTCAAAAGTAGTCACTGAAGCATTGCTTATAATGAAAAACTTAAAGATGTCCTAGAAGTCCATCAGTAAGACAATAGGTAAATAAAAATGAAATTGGCATATCCATGCAATGAAACATTATACAACAGATGAAATGAGTCAACTACAGCCAAATGTGTTGATACGGGCAAATTGTAAAAGTTAGTGCTTAGTTAAAAAACAGGTTACAGTATTATCTATGCAGTGGGATTTCATTAACATGAAATTTTAAAACACATAATACTGTAGTATGAATTTTATGAACACATATACCTGCACTAAAATTTCAAGAATATACAGGAGACAGATATGCAAAACATCCTGATAGTGTACTCTCCAGGGAGGGAATGAGAGACTAGGATTTGGCTTGGGTACCAAAAGGGTTTCAATTATACCTGTAATGTTTTATTCCTTTAAAAAAGGTTTAAAGAAAAAAATAGCAAAATTAAGATTTGTTAAATCTGATTCAGTTTTGTTTAAAATTCTAAAAAGTGTGTGTGTGTGTGTGTTTTACTTTGTTAGGACTGCCACAACAAATCCCACAGTGGGTAGCTTAAGCAACAGAAATGTATTTTCTTACAGTTCTGAAAGCTGGAAGTTGGAGATCAAGGCATCGGCATGTTGTTTCTTCTAAAGCCTCTCTCTGTGCCTTGTAGACAGCCATCTTCTCCCTGTGTCCTCATGTGGTCCTTCCTCTGTGTGCATCTGTGTCTTCGTCTCTGTTTCTTATGAGGAAACTAGCCATATTGGATTTGGGCCCACCATAATGACCTCCTTTAACCTTAACTATGTCTTAAAGGCTCTATTTCCAAATACAGTCACATTCTGAGGCACTGGGGATTTGGATTTCAACATATGAATTTGGGAGGGTGCACAATTCAGCCCATGCCAGTGTGTGTGTGTGTGTGTGTGTGTGTGTGTACAGAATATTTTTATATCTTCTAATCTTCTCTGCTATGCAGAGTTCCAGCCTTCATGCAAATCATCAGCTCAAGGTTCTCCTGCCTCTTTCTCCTAGAAATTCATATCACATGCCCATGGGCATCTCCTGTGAGCATCCCATTTCTTTCCCCACTCATGCTGCCCCAGACACCTCTGTCCGAGGAGTGGATATCCCCTAGGAATTTGAGAATCTTTTTCCTTCCTTGAAATGTCAACTGATAGCACTTGACACTGAGCCCTGCAAAACAACTATGCCATGTGTACAGTGGACCATACTGCTGGTTTAGTCCATGTTTTCAATCTTATGTGAGTCTTCTTGTAAGGTTTTTTTAATCTCAGTATTTCTGTCTAAAAAAGGCAAATAAATAATCATTAGTGTGCAGGAAATAAGAATATAAACTTTAAAAACATGAACTAGGTTATTTTTTAAAAGAAGTCAAATTAAAAATGATCTTATTATACCAAAAATGCTGTAAACAAGAACATTTTTCTTTGTACCTAACTCTAAACTTTTCTATTCTACCTCAGTTTAGGGGTTTGTTTCATTGAGCATTCCGTCTCCCCCTTATTGGAAATAAAAAAAAAAAAGCAACACTCTAGTTCATGTCATGTGACCTGAAGTGGGCACATTTAGAGAAAGAGCACATTACTAGAGGTGATGACCAAAGCCATCTCTAAAATGTAGTTTAAAAACTATCTGCTTTGTCTGTGATGTCTGTGCCTAAACTCAAATGGATAAATCAGAGGTGAGCCCACTTTTTGCAAGATTTATTATTGTACAGATCTAGAGAAAACTCAGGTCAAATTATGATCCCTGACACTGAACCACTGTGTACGACACTAGAGAAATTTAAAAAGCTCTAATCTTCAGGGAGAAATCAGGGGAGGAGGGATTTTAGGGCTTTTAACATTTCTAACCGTGGTTTTTAGAAATCTACATCATCAGCAATTATTCTCTGAGCACAAATAGGGTGCACATTCCTGCACCTGGTACTTGGGGTCTGTCCAGCGACCTACGGAAGACCAGGGGAAAATGTAATCTGCATTCACCCAGCCACCCTCAGCTGTCTTCCAGGATTATTAAGTACCCGGCACTGTAAACTCCTACTTGTTTCTTTAAAAATTGTTAAAGCAGACATGCCAGCATATCAATAGCAGAGTAATATCCAAATCATATATTATTCCTTCCAAGAGGCTAGAAAAAGGCAACGTGCATCCCCCAATGAGGACAAGACTAATCGCAGGGCCAGCGCCGAGCTGTGGAGATTTCCCTGGGGACCTCATCATTTCATCACATGTCACAGCTTGGTTCAGTCAATGTGCCCTCCAGAGCAGCTTCCCTTCTCGGCACCGCCATTCTGGGGAAAGAGCTCTCTAGTAAAATCTACCTGGGACATGGCACAGGAATGCATGATAGCAGCATGTTAAGAAAACAGGTAGATACACAGGCCCTCCCCTGCTTGAGGATAGGGGCTTTGACTCCCCCCAGCACCTAGACCAGCAATTAGTAATTCATGGCGACTATCTGCCTTGAGTATTCAGGCAAAACACTCCTGACCACCAACAGTCCACGCACGTATCATGTGGAAGCCTGAGCATGCTCACATGCGTGTGTGCACACTCTCACACACACACTCAAACACACATTTAGAAGGGAGATTATCAATATGATTTGCCACTCTGCCTTCGAAATTCCTGCTTAACTAGATCAAGACGCAGGACTCTTATAAGGCTGCAAGGTTTTGCATTATTGCTTTTATCCCACACTCAGATTGTTCAGGTAGGGTTAACCCTGTCATTTTCCCATCATTTGCAAAACAAAATCTCCTCTCACCTTTGCCCACTTTGACCCATCCCAAGGCCAGAGAAAGGCATTCATTTATTCATTCAGAACAGGCACAATTATACCTCCTGATGGTGGAGAATGTGGAGCAGGGCCACCATGCAAAGCATTAAGGAGCCACAGTAGCACATGGGTTGACCTGGCCTGAGGTCCCCAGAAACCAAGAGCTGCCTCTAGTGACAGAGGCCTCAGGCAGATCAAGTGACAGAGGATGGACCCTGCATAGAGCACAATGCTGGCCACAGGGTCAAAGAATTCTAAAATTCTTTGGGGTTCTTGGAGGGTAGGTGAAACACTTTCTAGCTCTAAAACGCCATGGTTGTGACTCAGAGCTGCCTCACTCCTGCTGGCCACAAAGAAGTTAAATGCTCGCCGGAGTGGCATTGAATCAACCTGGCCAGAGATTAAATGTTCTTTCTATCCTTGATTGCCCTCCAGTTACACTGCAGTCCCTCAGCCCACACTTTGGAGAGAGCCAAGATGGACGATGAGGTGCTGTTGAAATATCTTGCTGACATTGAACAGAAATGAAGAGGTTGTCAGCAAAGCCTTCTGTGAAGGTGGCAGGGATGACGGGAGAGGGTAATTGTTTTCTGAAGTAGAGTTGTCACTCTGTGTTAATAACTATACATGACCTTTCTGTGACAAAGGTTCTTTGCTGGGTTCCACATTTGAGCGGCCAGAATGATTTAAAAGTTAAGCCCTGACAACAGGGGACAGTCCATTTGAGTGAGCAAAGCCCTGCACTTTGTTTTCTCCAAAGCCGTTGCCTGTCGTGGAAGCTGTGTGAAAGGCAAAAAAGAAGGGTGAAAAATAACACAGGTGCCACTCCCCAGAGCATGTCAGGCTTGGCAACTAGAGAGTTGCATGCTTAAAACTGCAATTCAAGTACTTTTTAAAAATCATCTGAGCCTCCATTTCTTCTTTTCGCCTCAGGGATAAGTGACTAAAAATAGCTTATAAATATCTGTGAATCCCCGTCCACCACTAGACCTAGCCAAACCTCCCACTGTAGACGCTCCTTCCGTTAAAACTGATCTCCCTATTCAACTCCCACTCTTAAACTGATGTCTTTGTCCAATTCTTGTTTTGTATTCCTCCTGCCAGCTTTCCCAGAGCTCCGCGGGCATGGAGAGCTGGCTATCCCCTGAGCTGTTGGCACTCGTCACGCGCTCTCTGGAGAGCTTTATGGTACATTATCCTCAGCTGTTATTTGGCTAGGATGTTCTTTCCTACTTCTCCATGAACCCATCCAGCTTGTCTGGTCTCTAGGAGCAATAGAAATTCAATCGGAAAATGTTGATTTCATATGGGAACCTATTACTCAGAGACACTATATTAGGGCCTAGGGAAAAGCAGGAAGGGTCCGCTGTGAGCCTGCTCTCAAGGCGTTTCCAGGCTGGCGGTGCAGACACAGCCAGGAGAGGAGCTGGTGGAGAAGGCCACGTGAGGCTGAGGGGACAGGTGCCAAACCTGGGTGGCAGGAGAGTAAAGACTCAAGGTCAAGATAGTCCTGACACCTAAAGTTCTTCACTTTGCATATGACTGAACTGAGGTCCAAGAGGTGCAATGATTTGCTATTGGCAAGGGTTGGCAGAGTCGGGAAGGAGTCACATTAGTAGGAGCTAATACTAATAACGGTCAGAAACATTTCACAAGCACTTGCTCAGAGTCAGGCCCTGTGCTGAGAGCTTCCCCTTCAGTCTCTCCTGTCATCCTCATCACCACCCAAGACGTTGGCCCTATTATTATTACTTTTTTCATGTTTACAGATGTGCAAATTAAGAGATTAAGTAGCTTTTCCAAAATCACAGAGTCAAAGAGTGAGTGAGCCAGGATCCAGGGTTCTGCCACCATACTCTGTGTAACTTTGGTCTTCTACTCTTTATCTAATTTCCTTCAAATAAGAAGAAAAAAATAAACTAAAATGAAGTGAAAACTCCTTACCCATGTACATGATTTCCTTGCTCTTTGTGAATCCCAAGCCTGGCCTCTCTGGCTCAGGACTTGTAGGTGTCATTAAAAGCATCCATCACAGGTAAGATCTTTCACTAAAGGGCCTTGCTTCCCTCACTTGTAAAATGAGTGGGTCCGACCAGGTAATCTCAGAGGTCCCTTCTGGTTCTTACCCTCTATGATTCCAAAGAAGGGTTGCCATCCTTGAAGACTGTAAATTTCAACCCCTTTACAAGCCCTGAAGAAGAAGGAAAAGAAAGGAAGAATTGATCACATGCTTGTGCAAATTTAAGTAATAGAAAACAGAGATGCTACCCTTGTGAATTCCTCGGTGATATGCATGACTTGGAAAAAGAAGAAAAGTATTTCATGCAATACCATAGGGTACCTTTAACTCAGCCTTTCTTCCTGAAATAAAAATACAACCAAGTTTTTTAAGTTAGTTGGTTGATGGATCACCTTGTTCCTTCTCATCATTCTCGTATGATTCAACAAACATTAGAGAGAAATTTTTCTGCTTAAATTCCTTCCTGCAACAGAAGTAAATATCTCACTTTTATAAAAATACATTTCTTAAAGATAAAATACAGTTCTACAATGCTGTTTCAGATATATTTGCCATAAGTCAGATACTCTCGTTCAAATAATGGACTATGAACATAATCCATCTTGGGGAGTCAAGAAGTACAGAACTTGGTCTTATTAAGGTGCTCTGTTATGAGGCCCAGTCACTGATACAATGAATTGTTTTTCAACAGTGCTGTGGCTGCCACCATAAGTCTTCGGCTTGAATGAAAAGGCAATTAAGAAGGGAACTTGGAACAAGAAACTCAAACTAAATACTCTTCTTTTTCCAGTTCTAACATAATTAAAATGGTGTGCAACTGCCAGTTGGCTAAAACTAAATAAAAATGGGCAATTAAGGGACACTGTTGGGACAAGCTATATCTCAAAAAGCTCTCTTTCCTTCTAGTGCCATTTGAGTCTTACTTTTCTTTCACACAAGAGAAGTTTCTGCCATGGTGCAGTGAGCTCTGCGTATGGGCAATGGAAAGGTTGTATATCCCGATTTCCCATCTCACAGCCCTCAGTTGCTTTAGAGCTGGTTGGCCTTGAAAAACATGATGCACTTCCTGCTGCTTTGCACAGGGTCTGTTAGCCTGAGAGTGTTTAAAACGCATAGCCCAACTTGCCTTCTTATGGAACCATGATAAGAAAGCCTTAATCTTCCAAGAGGGCAAAAAATTATCCTCCATCAAGGACTGTATTAGAAATCTGCTGCTGCATAACACAGTACAAAACTTAGCAGCTTAAAGAAAATACAGAATTACTATCTGACTTTGGGTCAGGAACTTAGGCATGGCTTAGCTGGGCTATCAATGTGGGCTGTCTCTCACAAGCCTGCTCTCAAGTTCCAGCTGGGGTAAGATTTGTTTCCCAGCTCACTCAGTGGTTGTCTTCAGACTTCAGTGCCTTAGGGGCGCTGGACTGAGGGCCTCCAACCCTCACTGGCTGCCAGCTGGAGACCACCCTCTGTTCTTTGCCATGTGGCCTCTTTAACATGGCAGCTTCTTTCATCAAGGCCACCAAGACACTGAGCCTGCATGCAATCTTTTGTAACCTAATCATAGAATTGACATTGCATCACCTTACCATAATCTCTTGGTTAGACATAAATTCCTAGTTCAACAGTCCACACTCAAGGGAAGAAGATGACACAAGGGTGTGGATACCAGAAGGTGGAGTTCCTTCTAGTCATCCTAGAAGTCATCTACCACAGAACAAATAGGGTTCCAAGACTTGACCATCCGCAAACGATAATTAGAGCCTAGGGTCTAATCAGTTAGATTAGCCTTCTTCCCAATTTTTACAGCAAAATTATCATTCTAGGCAGGATACATGAGTTTTAGGTGCCCTTCCCACTTCTAATTCTACCTACACATGTTTGCTTGTCAGAACTATGACTTGAAAATGCAATCCTATCCTTTATAGTAGCTAAAATGACATTTAGATTATTTCTCCCATAATTTACAATGGTAACTCTTATAGTTTATTTGCTGTTGATACTCACATGACCTAACCATATAAAACTGTTCTAACTAGTTAGTCTACCAATAAACCCATGTGGCAACTTGGGCAAGTTACTTCCCTATTTTGGACCTACATTTTTTTACCTGAAAAACAAGAGGTTTGCATTAGACAGTGGCTAAGCTCCCTAAAGCTTTGCCATTATATGGCTTTGTTTGGGGTCCACCTGAAGAAATACTATTGAACATCTGGCTGGATTTCTTGTGGTTGATACAGCCAGCCGATGATTTGTATTCAGTGTCAATCTATTAGGGTTCTTTGTTCTAAGCAACAGAATGGTTCTGATCAGCTCAAGCTCAAAATGGTGCTTTGAGGGAGGAGGGAATTTACTGGAAGAATAGTGGGGGCTCATGGATTTTTATAAAAGGGCAGAAAAACTAGGTCACTGGAAGAAACGGAACCCCAGCCCTTTCAGGGTTTTGCAGCAGTGAGGCCATCACTCTGAGCCCCTCCATACTGAGGTATGGCACCGGGTATCTTACATTCCTGTGTGTTTCCTCTGATTAAACTGATATTTAAATTCACAGGAGAGAGATTCTGATCAGCTTCCTTTGGATTATCATCCTATCCTGTTGTCAAGGGGAAAGTCTTAGTATTGCCAGTCCCACCAGAATCACGTGTGGTCAGGGAGGAGAATGTCCTTAAAAGAACTGATGTCAAGTAGGTTAAAACCATCGACACCACAACTTTCAGCCAGAAGAATGTCTGGGATGATGGATATTTGTGGGAGATATTTTAGGAATATGTTATCCACAACTCAGTTTCTCCAGCCTTATTTATGGGTCAAGTTAGGATATGGAAATATATTAAGTTTAGCTAAATTAACTTTGTTCTAAGAATGCCTTCATCGATCGGTAGTACTTAATAGTAGCCACATCTATTTGACTGGAATGTAACCACCATGAGGGCAGGAATCTTTGGCTGACTACTGCATCACAAGCGCCTGGAAGAGGGCCTGGCATGTAGTTAACCCTAAATAAATGTTGGCTGAATAAATATATTGAATGCACATTGCTGGCACAAATGCACGTCAGAACATGCAAACCATATCTCATAGAGAGATATGGCTCTAAAATCAATTTGTAAGGGGGAGCTGTGTGTCATAAAAATTGCCATAGCATGAATATCATGGGGAACCGAGTAACCCACACTGAATCCTGACATTTTAGACCATTATTCTACATAATTGCTCCAACAAGGTTCCTTCTGAAGGTTCTTTGTTTAAGCACCGTAAAATGTATTTCCGTTGCATTTGGTGGCCATGATGTATAAAAGTGTATATTGTTAAACATTTTATGACAGGCCTCAGGCACCAAGAAGAGCTGACCAGGAACACGCTCATCTGCCCCCATCTTGTGCTTCTTCCAGGACACACATGCAATGCCTATGCTGCCTTTTTGAAATGTATTAAATAGCAAGATCCCTAAAGACATAGACACGATTGCACATAGTATGACTACAAGTTGGAAATTATCGTAGGAAAATAGCCAGAGATACACAGGGACATATATATTGCAGTGTTATTTTTAATAGCAAGATTCAAAGCAATTAAAATATAAAATAGTTGGAGAAAGGTTAAATAAGCACTTTATGTATATGTAATTAAATATTCTACATCTTTTAAAACTCTTGCTGGTTGTTAATAAAATGTTACCATACCCAGTGAGGAAGCTAAAACCAGAGACATTCAGTTCCTTGTATAACCTTAAAGTGTCATAACCTCTAGGCTGGAAAGTAGACCTCTGGTCATCTGGTCCAACTCTAATAACTTGACAGTCTTCTAGTATGCCTGCTGCCTCCAACAGGTGGTGTGATATGCAGAATAATGGCCCCCAAGGATATTCTAGTCCCAATCCTGGGAAGTCATAAATATGTTATTTTACATGGCAAACATGAATTAAGTTTGCAGAAGGGATTAAGGTTGCTAATCAACTGTCCTTAAAATAGGGAGATTTTCCTGGATTATCTGGGTGAGGTCAGTGCAATCACACAGGTCCTTAAAAGTAAAAAAGGGAAGTAGAAGAAGGTCAGAGGGAAATGTGACATGGAAGAATGGTCAGAGACATAGGACATTGGTGACTTTGAAGCTGGAAGAAGGAATGCAGGCAACCCATAGAAGCTGGAATGGGCAAGGAAATAGATTCTCCCCTAGAGCTTCCAGAACAACGTATCCCCACTCATTTTACCCCAGTGAAACCCATTTTGGACTTCTGGCCTTCAGAGCAGTAAAATAATAAGTTTGCATTAAGCCACTAAGTTTATGGTAATTTGTTAGAGCACCCACAGGAAACTAATACAGACGGGTAGCTCTCCACTCCCCCAAATGGCTTCTATATTCTAAAGATACTGCAAGGCAATGTGGAGAAATGGACTGAATGTTTACTGACCACATTAACCTGAAAAGATAGACTTTGGAATACACTTCTGATATCTCACTTCAAATCTTAATGCAAAAGTACATTCCAATTCATTGAAATTATATGATATAACAGATCTCACCACATTATCTTGCAATTATAATTTGCTTTGGCTGTCTCAGTAGGGGTAAGTTACCTCTCAGATGTGCAGATGCATAGTGTCTTGAGATCCTCTGGTTTCTTAAAAATTCTTAGACATAGATATGGTGATTAATTAAATTTCTTGGCCGAGTGAATAGATTATAATAACTGATGAAGTTAAAGACTTACTTAAATGCCTATTCATAACCTGTAGTCTGGACATTCTCAGTAGGGATTTAATAAAGAGTGTTTTCCAGCCTTGCATTGTTAGAGAGTAAATAGAGGAGTCGTCCCATTACATGGTTACATATTAATCGTTAGATTTTGTAGTTGGTCATAGTTATTTTATTTATTAGTATCCTATGCATAAAGTACAATATTCAGAAACATATAGACAGTCATATATTCAGGGGCTTATAACCTAAGAAAAGTGAGCTCGGTTTGTCTATGTGCCCTTTGTTTACTTGCATGAACCAAAAAATGCATTTCTAATTATGTCAGGACATCACCCAATGATGCCACTGCTGTTAAAAGATCACAAATTAAATGGCAGGAACTGAAGGCAACCCGGAGTTTTTTGAGAGCAATCTTAGAGCTTGGAGAATTCATAAACCAAGTAAACCTTCTGACATAACTATAAAATGTGGTATAAACCCTAGAAAAAAATGGCCATCTTGAAAGGGTAACAGCACTTTTATGAGAATTCCAACCGCACCATGGCAACATCAACCCGTCAAAGCAAATGAAGGGTAGTAAAAGTAAAATTAAACATGATGAAGGGGACACCAGCTTGCTAACAGCTTTCCAAGCAGTAAAGCTTTCAAATGTTATCTCTTCATTGGTCTGTTCAATCACACATGCCTGCTACCAAGCTCTATCATATTATGTATCTTTCTCATCACTGCAGCCTGCCACGGGTTTGATGGACTTGTCTGTATATTCACAGAGGAGGGGAAGAGAGCATTCCCCCTCCCTGGCTGCACCCCTCCTTGTGCACCCTCATTTCTCTTCTGTCATTCCTCTCTCCCACTGTCCTCTCTTGCCCTTGTTCTGGTGTCCAACATGAGTCTCTCTGGCATCAACAAAGGTTGCTGTGCGGGCTCTGAGCTTTGGGGACTAAATATACATCAAAGCCCCATCCTACACTCACTCAGTCATGCAAGAAACAGGTTCCACCGTGCATCTGACTTTGTCCTCTCTCTTTGCTTCCAAAAATCATCATCCATCCTTCCTCAGGGTTCTTTTTCCTCCCTACTAATTCCTCTTCCATAACCCTTCTGCAACCTTCTGCAGGGAAAATTGTGAGAGCATTTTCATATGTTAACTAACAGACTAGCTAATCCCCTGGTCTGAATACCTTTCCCTGTTTGCTGGAACCCAGAAATCTCAAGGTTACATTTATTCCCTGACCTACTCAACCACCAGGGAGTCGGGACAAAATTCTGGCCCTTTCTTTCAGTGCTGTAAACCTCTCTCAACTCTATTTCCCAGTTCCAAACAAATAAGGTTCCCATTCATTGTGTGTGGTGTTTGCACAGGCCAAATTCCTCAGCCTTTAGACCATATGAGTTATTCAACTGTATGGGAAGAAAAAAGAAATACAAATGACTAAACGGCCAACTTAGGCTTCCCATCACCCACACAGTGAGGAGGAGATACAGGAAAAAATGAAAAGCCCGGATACCACGCTGTGGTGCTTACAAATAGTCAGTAGGGGGTGGGTAGGGGAAGCAGAGACCAAGAAAAGAAAGGCGAAGTTGCCACAGCCAAGTGTCTCATAAAATTGCCATGTTTTAGCCTGAGTTTATTGTCTGTTAGTGTCGGTAATTGAATTGCTTTCTCTGCCGAGAGCCAGTATGGGAACCCACGTCCCTTTTCCATGGTCAACATTGAAGTGTGTTCCCAGTTAAACCAGCTCCTTTGATTCATTCATCCATTCAACAAATACTTACGGAGCCTGGACTGTTTGCCGAGTAGGAATTCGAAAGCATTGGAAGTCTGAGAAAGGGCAGTGAGGAACCTCTGCACGGGCGCTTAGAGGGGAAGACACCTAGCGGAGCCTTGCTTGCTCCACTGTCCCTCTTGGCACATTTCTCTCCGTGTCTGCATCGAGTCCAGTCCCAGGCACTTTGTTGTCTTAGCCCGAGCCTCCAGCCAGGGACCCAAATGTCTGTGCTGCTTTTCTATCTCTTATTCTGTCCCTATAGGATTACCATGTAGTTTCTTTACCCCCTGTCTACAGTTGCTGCTTAAGGTGCAAAGTCTACATGAAATTATGGTTCCAAAAAGAACCACATGGTTGTGTGTATACACACACACACACACACACACACGCTTTACTTTGATTGTATTATTCTTTACTTCAGTTGATCTTATTAATAATATAATCAAAGCAACTGGCATCTTCCCCCAAAGTGTAAGAATTTAGTTATGTGGTGTCTGATGTCAAAGCCAACGCATTATACTTCTTGGAGGGTTGTCACATAAGCTGAAGACGGAATCACGGAGATTTCGGGTGGAGAGCAGCACTGAAGTCTTGAAGCAGAGAGCTGTTTTTCCAATCACAGTCTTTCATCATTTTGCTCTGTGGCCTAGTTAGTCACTTTTATTTAAAAATACAGACATAAAGATACAAATATGTCTCTATCTATAACTTTAGCACCAACTACATGTGGATGCTTTGTACTGGGTATATTAATTTGCTAGGGCTTCTCGGTGGCTTAAACAACAGACATTTGCCTTCTCACAGTTCTAGGGGCTGGAAGTACAACGTCAAGGTTTCCTTGGGTTTGATCTCTTCTGAGTCTTCTCTCCGTGGCTTGTTAATGGCCACCTTTTTGCTATGTCCTCACATGGCCTTTTCTCTGTGCACGCACATCCTGGACTTCTTCTTGTATTAATGGCCATATGTTAACTTAATCACCTCTTTGAAGAACTTATTTCCGAATATGGTTACGTGCCAAGGTACTGGGGGTTAGAACTTCAACATATGAACCTGAGACAGACACAGTTCAGTCCGTAACATTAGGTGCTAGGGCTACAAATGAAATGGGGCACATACAGTTCCTGCCCCTTAAGGATCCAGTCATTGAAACAGAAATACAGTCAATTATACCACACTGTAAGAAGTATAGTATTATAATAGAGGCAGGTACTGAATATTGTGAGGGCACAGAAGCGAATTTAACAAGGAGTCAGCCTGACAGGGTCCCAGACAGTATCGAGAGAAAGATAGTATTTGTACTGGGTCTTGTAGTCTTAGTAGGAATTTTCCAGGGGAAAACTGAGGAAATAGAAGGGTAGGTATTTGGGGTTAACCCAGTGGCTCATGCAGGCGAGGGGCATCTCATAGTAAGGACCTCTGGTGATACTTTGGAGGAAAGAAATGTGCCCCAGCCATCCTCAGCCAATTAGGCCCCTAACTGGTTGAAATCTCATTTGAGCCTATTTGAGCCTTAGTGAATTTTTATCAGTCTTTACTTTGTATGCTGTGCTATCTTAGGGTCCCCCGGGAATAGAAAAGACATTCACCATATCTCTTTATAATCTAGATAGGAAGATCAAACATGGTTGATATAACCAGAATAACACTACAAAGCAACAAATGAATAATTCCAAAAACTACTAACTTCTTCCCCTTTAGGTGTATTTTTCCTCCTGGATAAAAAGAAAAACGTTAAACTGAATCTTCTCTAAGCTCTGCTCAAGGATCAAATGGACTATGACAGTGTTTCTCAACTTGAGTAATATGCTCAAAAGAAATCATTTCACAGACCTTCCCTATGTTAGTTAAATTACTGATGTTATTTAAGAACGTAGACTCAGGAGCCACATTGCTTGGGTTTGAATCTCAGATCTGCCAGTTACTAGTTATGTGACTTTGACCAAATCATTAAACCTGTTTGCCTCAGTCTCTTCATCTCTAAAATGGGGATAATAACAATACTTATTTCCATAATATGGTTGTGAAAATTAAATTTGTAAAAATTTGCAAAGCACTTAAAACATGTCACTGGCATATATTAATAATAGGTGTTCAATAAGTGGTAAATAAAATTTTCTATAAATGTGTAAACATAAACTGGGAATGAAATCTTTATGCATATAGTTCTTACTCAACTATAAAAAACAATTTGAAAATTACTCAGCTATAAGGCAAAATGATTTGAAAATTAAGATAGAACAAAACTATAAATCAAATAAAATTCAAACTTACAATGTTTTTTCAATGTGATGGATAATATTGTTTTTGTGAACCTAAATTGTAGAAGTTGCCATTAATTATATAGAGATTTAGCTTCAGATCTAGTTCTACTGTAAATTGTTCCTGTATTTTGACTTTAAAAATATTAATGCAGAGAAAGTCTGCGTGCATAGTAAGCTTTTCAGAACGCTAGGAATACCATCATGACTTTGTTTGCTAATTCACAACAATTAGACCTCATTCTTCATGAGCATTCGAACTAGTGAGCAGCCCTGGAATGCCAATTTTAATTAAAGATAATGTCATCATTATATTATAAGTGAATCCTGCATGAAATTGTTCTCTAAATCACAACGTTTTTGATTTGTTTTTTACTTTTAAAATTTATTTATTAAAACCTAAGACACAAATATACACATTATCCTGGGTCTACACAGGGTCAGGATCATCAATATCACTGTCTTCTCTACATCTTGTCCTATTGGAAGGTCGTCAGGGGCAATCATAGGCATAGAACTGTTGCCTGCTATGGTAACAATGCCTTCTTCTGGAATACCTCCTGAAGGACCTACCTGAAGCTGTTTTAGAGTTAACTTTTTTTTTTTTAACAAGTAGAAGTACACTCTAAAACAATGATAAAAAGTATAGTATAGTAAATACATAAATAGGACTATAGTTGTTTATTATTATTAAGAAGTATTATGTGCTATATATAATTGTGTATGCTATGCTTTATAAGACTGGTAGCACAGTAGGTTTGTTTATACCAGCATCACCGCCCTGTGAGTAACATGTTGCACTATGACATTATAATGACTATGACATCAATAGGCGATAGGAATTTTCAGCTCCATTATAATCCCACAGGACCACTACTGTATATGCTGTCATTGACCAAAATGTTGATACGCAGTGCATGACTATAGAACCAGATAGAAAACACAGGTGAATGGATCATTTGCTGAATCCTTGCTTTCGAAGTTGCCTGGGTTTGAAAAAAACCCGTATGTCTAAATAAATATTCACCTGCAACCCTCATTCGTTTGGTTGTCATTTTTGGAATTATAACTGTTATTACTATAACTGTATATGTGATCATTGTTACTACAATGTGTATATGAGTGTACTATACATATGTGTGCATTTATTGAGCAACTACTATGTGCCCAGTATGGTGACCAGCGTTTTACAATGTTATTTTCATCCTTATAATAACCCTGAAAAACTGGCATTATTATTCCCATTTTAAGAAGAAGAAACTAAGGCCTAGAGATGTTAGCTAACCACCCAGAAATGTAGGGACCCTGTGCCTTAATTCTTTGAAAGACTCTTCAACAATTACTTGCTCAGTTTAAAACAGACTTGCTCATTATCTTGCTTCTATCCTGCCTACTGTGATGAGTTATAGCCCATACCCAGAACAAGAATATCCAACTTGAATGGCAGGCAGGGAGTAGCCAAGCCACAGAGAGTACTATTTGGAGCATGCCACTGTATTACTGTAACTGGAGACCAGAGGAAGGGTAGCTTGCCTAAAGTCACAATGAACATTTCCATAATGTTGATCACATGCCCAGCATTATTTTCAGCTTTTTACTTGGCTCAACCAATCCTCACAGCACCCATAGGAGGGCTGTAATTATTGAAATCATTTTGCAGACAAGGTAAAACAGAGGCCTAGAGAGTTGGAGTAATTTGCCCATGGTCACAGAGTGAGTAAGTGACCAGCTGGGACTTGAAACTGGGCAAATGTAGATTGAGCAGCTGAGTGTTTAACTCCTACACCAGTACCAGTAGTTTCAACACACCTACTGCCTCCTTAAATCCTATTCCTCCTCAGTTGCCAAGTCCCAATAAATCCAGGGTTTCTTCTAACCATGTTATGTTGTAACCATCATTACCTTGTGATGTTTCATTACTGTAACTGTCTCCCAAGTGGCTTTAAGCTGGTCCTCCCATCTGTGCCTCCACCAACCCCCATTGAAGTTGATGGGCCAAAGGCATTCAGCTGCTCTTGCTTGCAGTCCAATTTTCCTCCTCCCCACTGCTCAAACTATTCCCAGAGTTTTGCCTTCTGATGCAAGGTTTGCAAGGGAGTCATAATCACACAATTACCCTCAACCATGCCGTGCTGACGACGCAATCATCTGTCAGCAAATGACCTTAGTGGCTTTTGCACGGGGCTGTCTGGACCACACTTGGCAAAATCAGGTTGTTGCCATCATGCCTTCTAACCAAAGGAGAACAACAGCGCTCTCCATTACCTGGAATGGGAGCACAGTTTTCCTGTCCACACGCTGAGAATCAGATAGAAGCCACAAAGAAAGGGGCGAAATATCTCAAGACCAAAGTGCCTTTGTCCTATTTCTTTAACTGAGAAGAGTTGAACGTGTTTTGCTGACGGCTCTTGGAAACCAATTATAATAGCCTGTGCATATCTTTTCACTGAAGAGTGTGTGCTAGTGTTATCGGGGGCAAGTTTGTCTTCTGGAGAGCTAAAATTTAGTCATTTTATCTAGTCAAGGGATAAGGAAAAAGATTGATTTAGAGACCCAGGGGACACTTAGGGCACAAAGCCTATGTCCTATTAATGCTGAGTGGATAAGAAAAACCATCCATGTCATTGCATCATGAAAAAGTCCCCCCCCCATTTTGTTATGAAAAATTTCCAACATACAAAAAGGTTGAAAGGATTTTACACCAAACATCCATATCCCACCCCCACCCCACTTAGGTTTTATTATACCTGCTGTATGCCATATCTGTCCATCTGTCCATCCCTCTATCCAATTAGGAATCCATCTTATTTTGAAATGCATTTCAACCCAAGCTGCAGACTTTGATACACTTCCACCAACACACATTGTTAATTACATTTTATATTTGTTTGTACTTCTCTCTCATTTTCTTAGTTTTGAGGCAAAATTTGCATACAGAGGATACAATGTAGAAATCTTCACTGAGTTTTGACACACACATACATCTGTGTGATTCAAACCCCTCTCAAGATACAGAACGTGAGCGTCAGTCCAGAAAGTTCCTGCACGCTGCATCCCAATCAATCCTCTCCCCCGCCTCCCTAAAGGCAACTACTTTTCCATTTCTTCCCCCACCACAGATTATTTTTGTTTACTCTAGAATGTCATATAGATGGAATCTTAGAACAGGAACTCTTTTGTGGAAGGTTTCTTCCCTCAGTACAATGATTTTGAGATGTATCCACGTTGTTGTATGTGCTGGTAATTCATTCCTTTTCACTGCTGAGTAGTGTCCCCTGGTATGGACATGCCGCAATTTGTTTACCTGCCACTTGTTGATGAACATCTGGGCTCTTTCCAGATTTTGGGTATTGTGAATAAAGCTACTGTGATATTTGTGTACAAGTCTTTGTGTGGACGTATGTTTTCCTTTCCCTTGGGTGAATCTCTATACTCAAGAGTAGAATTACTGGTGATAGGATAGGTTCATGTTTAGTTTATAAGAAATTGCTAGTCTCTTTGTTTTACACTCTCACTAATAATGTTTGAAAGTTCAGTTTGCTCTACATAGTCACTGATGTTGGGTGTTGATGGTCTTTTTAATTGTAGTCATTCTCGTTTTGGGGGAGGTACCTCACTGAGGTGTTCATTTACATTTCCAAGATGACGAATGTTGAGCACTTTTATGATCATCCATAAATCTTCTTTTGTGAAGTGTCTATTCAGATCTTTACCAACCCCCACCCTAATTTTTTTTTTTTTTTTAAACAAGGGCCTGGTCAAGCCTTGGCTCTATTTCCAGGGGGACAGCGTCACGACACATGTGTGCACGTGCATGCATTAGGCAGCTGCAATTCATCCCTGCATCGCCGTCACCTGCCCAGGCTCAAAAGAACCTGAAGAGATAATTTTTGAATAAATGTTGGTTGCACTCCTCATTTGCTGGGTGCTGCCAACAGGCAGCAGGAATTGACAGCTTGTTAGTAAAGCCTGGCCCCTTTGTGAGATGTTTTCAGAATGATTGATTTACAATAAAGTGGTTCCTGGTGGGTGCATGCAGGTGGAACTGATGCGGATCGATTCCAGTGGCGCTAACTAATCAGCTGTTTAAACTGGCAGGGAGAGTGCTCAGTGACAGACACAGCGCGACCATCATTTTCCCCCTAAGATTACAAATTAACTTGTTCGGGTTTGCTGGGGTGTGTGACAACTTGGGGCCAGCCTCAGAGGAGGGGACGGCAGCTGCGGCTTCATGGAGGCCTCCCTGGGATCCTGGGCGAACAGTGCACTGGCTGCAGGAACAGAGATCTCGTTATGGAAGGTGAGGGGATTTTTCCTTACTGGACCCCCTCCTCCAGTGGTGGGGCCAGCTGGATTTTAAAGAGCCCACTCCTCTTTTCCTCTTTTCTGTTTTCTCTTAGCTATTTTCCTGACCCCATGGCAGACTTGTTTCTGTCCCCCTCTTCCCTTCTCCACATAGGATGAGTACACAGGGAGCCAATTTCTTCTTTTCCCTCTTTGCTCTTGAAGAAAGTTCAATATCCTCAAATCCAAGCTCTTCTGAGTTGAGGAAGGTTATTATTTTGTTTTGCTCTGTTTTGTTTGTTTTTAAAGACTCTTCGTTTTATAGCAGGATTAAATTGTGGTACCTTTTCAGGATAAAAGATTTTGCTTTTATAATAGTAATTACAAAACCTGACCCTGAAAATCATGAGGTTGTGAGCTGGAGAGTCCAGGTAAGGCGTAGAGAGCAAGGAAGGTCACGTTGGAGGTGCCGATGTGACTGTGGCCCATTCATGGCTACCAATAGGAAGACCTAGCCTAGTTGTGGACTCTGGAACAAATTCTGGCCTCTGGTGTTCGACTGGCACTTCCCAGCCCACAGAAAGCTTTGTGATACATTATCTTATCCTCACGATTGTGCAAGGAGAGGGACAGGGACTGCCATTTTATGTATGAGAAAATAGAAATATAATGACACCTTCTCTGAAAGCGATGAAACCTGACCTCCAATGCAGGTCTTTGCATTTTAGTATTTCCAGTCACAGCTCTGGAAGACTGAATTTGCAGGCCAGATAATATAGGTGCTACATGAATTGTCTGGAGTGGCATTCTAATATTAAAAGGTGAATCTGTTATATTCCAAATTACCACTTCAAAAGGATTTGTTTCTTCAGGACTTGATAGTATTATTCTAAAGTGCTTCTGGAAGAATAACCAGGTGAGAGCTAGCACAGGCTGTATCTAGATATTAAAACTTAATGTAAAGCTTCCATAATTAAATCAATGTGGCCCCAGGGATAAACAAGCAGACAAATGAAGTAGAATAGGTGGCTTTGGAACAAACTACAGTATTTTAAGAAAACAAAATTGATAAAAGAGGCATCAAAAATTTGTGGAGAGAGGATGGAAAAGATGAATCAAAAAGTGGCTATGGAGAAATTGTATAGTTATTAAGGCAGAAACAGTATACCTAGATCTTTAACAGATGACAAAACGTTCCAAAATCGATGTTCCAAAATAAATACCAAATATTTCAAGGTCAGTATAGAAATCCAAGACATAAATGTCATCAAGACATTTAGGTGATTATTTAAGTCTTGACGTAGGAAAGATTCTCTAAGCAGAAAAGCAAAGCAAAAAAATTAACAAAAATATTTGTGAATTTAATGCATAAAAAATTCTGTGTATCTACAAAACAATACAAAGATTAAAAGCCAAAAACAGACTAGAAGGAGTATTTGCAACAGCCATGCTAAAGGGTTAATGTAACTTAATATATAAAATCTTGTTCAAATAGATAAGAAGAAACAGGAGCCTCAGTGGATAAATTGAAGCCAAGGATAAGAAGAGATAAGTTATAATAGAGGAAATAAAAATGTTAAATTACCTTTTCTGTGTAAGTTCACCAGCAAACAAAGGATTAAAAATTAAGGTAATGGGATGCCATGTGTTATCTCAAATTAGCAGAGATGAAAATATGATAATACTTAATGTTAGCAATTATATGATAAAACAGACACTCCCATACACTCACGGATGAAGGTTAAATTGTACAACTTTTCTGGCCTATATGTCATGTTGCTCCTACTGATTTCTCTAGTCTTATCTCAAATTGCTTTCTCCTTTGCTCTCTGTTCCAGGGTAGGAACATATTTTTTAAGTTGGTGTCACATGGGATGTTCCTTATTCCTGGAAGGTTCCCAGACTCCCCTCTGCTCCCTCCTTCTGACTTCATCCTCCTCCTTTTCATTTAAGCTCTTTTACCTCCCCTTTTCCCCTGCCTCTGTCTCCCCCTCCTCCTCCATTTTCCTTGCTCTTTCCCTTCTTGTGTGTTTACACCTGTTCTCCCCTCCATTCTTCCTCCTCCTCCTCTCCTTCCTCCCTGTGTCTCCTCCATGCCACCTGATTAAGACTTACTTACCTTTGAAATCTCAGATCAAACATTAATTACTCAAGGTAGCTCCTCATTCTCTCCCAAAGAGTCACATTATCTGAGTATTTGCTCTCATAATGCCTTCTAACTTTTCTTTGTAACACTAATCACAACTGGAATTTATATATTAGTAGTTGTAATTATTTCATTAAATCATTTCTCCCTCATACGCCTACATGGATGGTGTCAGCTTTTAGTCATCACTGCCCAGTGTCTAGCAAGGTGTCGGAAGGTGAGTGGATACATGCTTGCTGGATGATTTGAGTATTAACTTCCTAAAAGGGCATGAAAGTAAACTGTTGCCTGAGCAAAGCTAAACTTATTAAACCTACTGCAGGGCCCAGCACGGTGGCTCGTGCCTGTAATCCTAGCACTTTGAGAAGCTGAGGCAGAAGGATTGCTTGAGGCTAGGAGTTCGAGACCAGCCTGAAGAAGAGTAAGACCCTCTCTCTACAAAAAAAATAGATAAATTAGCAGAGGGTGATTATGCTTGCCTGTAATCCTAGCAACTTGAGAGGCTGAGGTGGGAGGATAACTTAAACCCAGGAGTTTGAGGTTGCAGTAGCTATGATCACACCACTGACCTCCAGCCTGGGCGACAGAGCAAGACCCTGTCTCAAAAAAACCCAACACCTCTCCCCAAAACAACAACAACAACAAAAACAACCTACTGAAGTAATGGAGAGGGCCAATTTAATACTCTTAATCATGTCTCGGAAAAAAGTGGTCATGTGTAGAAATCTTTAGGGCTTGGAGATCTGGGCTCAACAGGTTTAAAGCAAGTATTTCAACATGAGGATTTTACTGGGAACGACCAAAGCTTGTGATGTAATAGTTTAAAATAGGTGATGATGATAATAACTAAAACAGTGAGAAAAGGATCTTTAAGCGAGCCTTGGCAAGCAAAAGTGGTTTGATATGTGAGCTACTTGCATCTACAATCAATCTATTGTTTTGAATAAGGGTCTTTCATCCAGATGTACAAAGTAAGTATTCATATATATTAGTTTTCACAAATTTTCTAAAGCTACCAGTGAAGTTGTTAGTTTATAGCCTTATGTTAATGGGCAACATTTCCTGGAAAAAGGGTAAAATTACATTGTCATAACTGGCCCTAGTTCTCAGTCCTGAGAATTCAGCTATGTGGCTACAGGTCTCAGTTTTCAGATTCATGAATGGAATGCCATTGTGGTAATATATATAAAATGTTTTTTATGATATTTCATAGTAGTTCCTTTTTAAGAGTCGATCATAAGAAATCAGATCTACAAATTTTATGTACAAGGTTTGGAAGTGTCTCTGTGTGAAATTGGGACAACCATTAAGAAGCAAGATGACCCAGCCCTCGGGAGAAATGAAAGCCTGGAGCTTAAGGAGAGAGAGGTGGATATGAGGTGGAAAAATCATCAAGGATTTATCAGTTTTGCTTTTGATCCATTTATGGAAACCATGTTTAATATCTATGGAGGGTTCCTCCTCTTCTCTGCCCATAGCTGGTCATATGTTTCTAAGAAACACACACCGATGACTCAAGCTCTAGGAAAGAGTACGATTAAAGCCCTGACTACAGTCAATCAATGAGTGGTAGACATGTCGATCTCAGCTCATGTCAGACTAACAATCACCTGGTGAGACTCCATGGCGAGGAAAATGCTACAAATTTCATGTAGTGACAAGGCTAAGGTTTTTTCCTGAATACCAACAGCTCTTTCTCTGACTCTTCTTTATCATAACAATGCATATAATGTGCAAAATAAACGCATTTCCTTTGGTCTTTTCTGTCAAAGGTAATTTTTTTTTTTTTTTTGTACTGAAATCTGAGGCACTGAGTGTGTGGCAACTGAGACTCTAGATGCAGGATTGTAAGAGAGTGGGTTGTGGTTCTGAGTGCATAGCTCCTTAGTGGCTGGGTTTATATCCCTAGATAGCTTCCAAATAAAATCCCCAAGATTAGGGAAAGTGCAAGATGACAACAGAGAAAGGCAACATTGTTTTTTTCCAGAAAGGAAAGACATGACAAACTATATGTCTGAGATTTTTTTTTTTAAATCAGTGTTACAGTGCTGAATAATACAAGCTGGTTTGTGAGTACTGAGAAGAAAAAGCAGCTCTCACCAGGACCCAAGATGCGGTCATTAAGAAAAAATCACAACAGACAAGTCCCATTCATATTTTTGGTATTGTTTGTAGATTAAGAATATGTAGCTGATGGCCGGGCGCGGTGGCTCACACCTGTAATCCTAGCCCTCTGGGAGGCCGAGGCGGGTGGATCGCTTGAGGTCAGGAGTTTGAGACCAGCCTGAGCGAGACGCCATCTCTACTAAAAATAGAAATAAATTATCTGGACAACTAAAAGTATACATAGAAAAAATTAGCCAGGCATGGTGGCGCATGCCTGTAGTCCGAGCTACTCGGAGGCTGAGGCAGCAGGATCGCTTAAGCCCAGGAGTTTGAGGTTGCTGTGAGCTAGGCTGATGCCACAGCACTCACTCTAGCCCGAGCAACAAAGTGAGACTCTGTCTCAAAAAAAACAAAACAAAACAAAACCAAAAAAGAATATGTAGCTGTTGTACCTAGATTTTTCTGTGGCATTTGATTAAGTTTCCAAAATACCTTTGTGGACAAGTATGAAGTAGGGGTACTCACTCAGTACGGTGGGTAGTACCTGGATAAAGGATGGATGAATATATTAGTTTCAATCTACATGAAGATTTCTACTTATGCATTTTCAGAATAACTCTGAACCAGCAAAGATTAGTCATAGTGAAATAAAAGCTTATATTAAGCAGTGCTAACACCTCAATGAACCAAGGTCATATTCAGGGTCAGTTAAAACTTTGTATGTCCTGCAACAGAAAATCAATAAATGTCTCCTGTCTCACAATGTTTTGAAAACTCATGAAACTTGATGTTTTAAAGATGATGATGATGATTTTTTTTTTCTGGGTTACCTGAAATAAACAGCTCCAGGGTTAAAATGTACAGCTTCATTGAGTTATTTCAACAGAGTATAGAGTTTCTTTTTCTCATAACACCTATCAAAGGCAAACCTATTTTAGCCAATGATTGTTAACTTCAACCAATGGAAAATAAAGGCTCAAGATCAAAGAACTCTTCAGTAATTGAAGGAAGTAGATGAGCTGGAGCTAATTCTGAAACAATTAGTCAAAGTCTGTGAAAATAAAAAAGATATGAATATTGTATTGCTGCATCTCATCAAAAGAGTCATTCTCCTACCATATATAATTGTGTTCATATCACTCTAGTCACCACCTGCCCCGTGTTAGGAAATCAGGCTATTAACAAGTAGATGATAACTCATAAATAATAAGGTTATGGATGTCAATTACTTTGTACTTATACATAATGTAGATCTCATAATGCATGTGGTAGCCAGATAGAAAATAGAATGTCACTTTTCATATGACAATATCATATATTCTATAAAAGTTATGGGAAAACATGTTTTATAATTATTTATTGAGCAAGTGTTTATATATTCTCTCTTTTTCTTCTAGGTACCAAGGACATAGTGGAGAACAAGACGTATAAACTAAAAGGAAATGTAGGGGAATGATAGATTCAATAAAGGAAATAGAGCAGAGTGATGTGTGAGAGAGAGAGAGATTGGGTGGTGGTGGTGAGGAGATAGTTTATTTTGAGTGGTCCAATGAAGAAGTGACATTTGACTTGATTCCTTAATTATCAGGCAAAATCAGCCAGCCATGTGGTGATGGGGGCAGAAAGTTCCAGGCAGAGAGAGGGAGGGGAAAAGCTATGAAGTGAGAATGAGCATGATGTGTTCTAGGAACCATAGAAGACTTTCATAGCTGAAGTCCAACTGCAAGAGGCTGTATTTCAGTCTAAGCAAAATGACAAGTGATTGGAGGGTCTTAGGTAGGGGAACAATATTACCTGATTTGTTTTTAAAAGAGTCCTTCTTGGCCATTGAGGGAATTAGGGGTGAGATGAGTAGGCGTGGAAGCAGAGATAATGGAAAACTGGTCCATCAGTCCAGGCAAGAAACAATGTTGGCTTACACTAGGGAGGAAGCTGAAAGATGAAGAGGAGTCCTTCACGATGTATTTTGAAAGTAGAGATAAGAGGACCTGATAAGGTATGGATGAAGTAGAGGATGAAGGAAATAGAGGAATCAAGAATAGCTTCTAATTTTGGAGCTCAAGTGAATTTAGTGGATGGAGGTGCTGTTAAATACGTACCTAGAATATGTCCTGAGGCTAAAGATCTGTAACTTACATTGACTAGTTTGTCAGACATTTGGTCAGTGCTTATGTTCAGAACAACTCCAAGTAGAGAGAAACAGAATGAAGAACCATGGTAACATTGTCTGGAAACTTCAGTCTGGCCATGTCTAAAGGCAGAGGACACGCCTGAACTTGATAGTTGTGTAACTCAATAAACTCCCTCTTTGCTTTAGGTAGTTTGAGTTTTGATCAGTTGCAAACAAAAGATTATAGACAAAAATATTGCCTCATTGAATTTGGAAGAGGAAGACAATTAATATTTGAATTCCTTCAAGTTGCCAAGCATGATACATGCCAGTCTCAATTAAACTTAAAATAGCTTTATGTTTAAGGTTGAGAGATTGGGGCTCAGAGGTGACTTGCCTGAAGTTGCATACATTTTCGGTAGAGTTATGATTTCACCACTGAGGTATCTGACTCCAAAGACCATGCTATTTATATGATCCCATGTAGTCGGGAAACATAAAAACTAGATTTAAAAATAACAAAATATAATTTTTGGATTTCTCTCTCTCTTTTAAATCAGTTCCTTCTAGCGTTTCAAAATTGAGGGAGACAATAAAGATGATTATTAAAGCATCAGATACTAATAGTTTGATCTCCAAGAAGTTCCTTTAGTAGATGTAGTATGAGCTGTGAATCAGTTATGGGTGGACTTTCAAAGCTGCTTTGGATCTTAAAAATGCTTAAAATGGAATGTTTCTAGCCTAATTGTCTATAGGTTAAAAGCTGGAAAATGTTGACTTTTTTCCCCTTTGCTTAGTGAGACCAGATTTCATATGTATGCAGGGAACGTGGAGCCAGGCAAACCCTTCATTCCGTATCTCTCAGGAGGCTGTGTGAGATTGACAAGGAAGGGCGAGGCAGGGATATAAAATCGCCATCCCAGATTCATGCTGAGGAAACTCTTCTTGTGAGCTAGATGGAGACAGGCGTACAAGAGGGGTTTCTTCCTAGGTGCAAAGAGGTGATAATTAAACATAATTTGTAGAAGAAAATTAATAGTGATGGACTTGAATCCTTTATAGCAAATGTAAATTTCAAAGCAATTTTGTGTGGAGAAGTAAAAAGCTATAATATATGGCTGAGTGGTATATGCTGACAGTAATGGTCCTCTTGTGCAGTGAGTTATTAAAGACTTTCATCTGGTGGTTTTCAATAATGAAAAGGGAGGCAGTTTGGGGGCATTTTCTGAGATATGTCCCTTGTGTTGATTTAGCTTGTACGATCAGTAGGTTATCTCAACAGCTGTATGGAAAAGGTTAAATTTGCTAAGGAGGTGAAAGACTAAAAATGTGAGAAGCATGCTATTTTAGAAAGATGTATTATTTCCTCTCTGATACTAACACACTATGATTGTGGGCAAGTCATTTAATCTCTCTGGGGCTTGGTCTCCATATCTTGTCTGGGAATCTCGTCCATGGATTTTTCCAACTCCAATCACCTATAATTTCTTTATTTGATAAATATGTCCTCTTGGGAATGAGCTTTCCTTCCCCTCTTTAAGGAGTTTTCCCATAAGAAACCTCCGGGACATTTTTCTTAGTCATTTCCCCTCTCTGTTCTCTTATATTTGAAACGGATTCTAAAATCAGCTTCAGGACTGGATCTTCTTCACTGAGCAAGGAGTACAGATGGGGAAGGATGGGAGCCATATCACAAAGCCTGGTGCTCAAGCTCTCACAAAGACCTGCAGAAGGAAATTTGTCTGGGAACCTGGAGTTCTGCTTAACTGGGTCACAAAACCAATGACCATGGGTTTGGGATATTCTTCAGTGTTCCTGGCTGTGAGGATTAGACCACAAGGAAATGAGATATGGGACTCTGAGAGAAGGAAGAGGTCATATTGTTCTCTGATAGTTTGCTATATTTATTAAACATCAGAGGGGTTAAAAATGAGGGCTTAATGCTAATAGAGTTTATAGACCTTGATCAATAATGTATGTACTGGAACATAGTCACCTGAAATTGGTATGATATATTTGCCAAACCCAGTGAATCAATATTGATTCGTTATTGTTAACTAAAGTCCAAATTTATTCAAGTTTACTGAGTTTTTACCGAATGTCCCATTTTTGTCTAGGATTCCATCTGGAATAGAACATTACATTTGGTTATCCTGGCTCCTTAGAGCCCTCCTGACTGTGACAATTTCTCAGCTATCCCTTATTTTTGATGATGACCTTGACCATTTAGAAGAGTACTGGTCAGTTATTGGGTAACAGATTTCTTAATTTGGATTTGTTTGATATTTTTTCTCCTGATGAGAATGTAATTGTTGGTTCTTGGAATACCACAGAGTTTGTAAAATGCCATTTTTATCCCATCATATTCAGTGTACATGCTCTGACTCGGCCAGGGCAAAGGCAATATATGTAACCTAAACATTTGTACCCCTGTAGTATGCTGAAATAAACACACACAGACACATACACACAAAACACAAAAATAAATATTCTCCAAACACACATGTGCATAAAAACATGACTTATCACGATGGTGTTAAACTTGATCACATGGCTGAGATAGTGTTTGTCAGGTTTCTCCATTGTAAAGTTGCCCTTCCCCTCTCTACTCCCCTGCCCACTTTCTTTACTATACTATTTGGGAGGAAGTCAGTATGGGCAACCCACAGCTACGGGAGTGGGGAGTTATACTCCACCTTCTTAAGGGGAGAGTAACTACATAAATTGTTTGGAATTCTTCTGTGTGGCAGAATTGTCTATTCCGATTTATTGAATCAATTTATTTATTAATATATCAGTATGGACTTATAGATATTTATTTTATACTTTGGGTTATATTCCAATGCATGTTATTTATTTTGTTGCTCAAAATGTTCCAGCTCAAGCCATTGGGAACCCATGAAATTGGCTCCTGTGTGCCTCTGACCTAACTCCATTGTTTTGTTTTGCTTTTTAGCACATCCTTACTTTATGACACAAGATGTTCCAGGATCATCTGGTGTATTCATTGCCCTAGACTTAGAATCTGCCATTTCTTCCAGGAGCCGTAGTTTCTTGTTTTGGAGAATAGTATTTGCAACCAAGATTTGGGTGCTGGGTATGCTCTTTGCTGAGGCGTGCCATTGCTTCCAGGCACTTTCAACAGAATGAGGTTGGTAATATATGTGTGTATACTAACCAGCATGTACATACATATCTATAATTATTTTGACATTTATCCATCCATATCTATATTAAGTTAAACATTAATTTACGTTGGTATTTTCAACTCCAACTCAGTATCCCATGATTCATTCAGGCCTTCTCCCCTTGGTTTTCTGTAACTTCCAACTCCAACAGTGAAACCTGCCCCCAAGATCTGCCATCCATTTACTTATTTGTTCAGTCTCATCATACATGCAGAATGTTCTGAATCATTAACCTGTATGTACTCCAGTAAGAAATAACTTTACCAACTAGAGTACAGTGCTTACAGTCAGTCTCTCTTGCCTTCAGTCATACAGTCTTCATTCATTTTCAAAGTAACTTGGGTCAGTACTTCTTTTCCCCTACTCCATTCAGTGAGATTGTGTCATACATTTGTAATACAGTTAGACTCATTTGACACAGTTTGCATTCAATCCTGGATCCCCAAACCTCCAAATTGATTTTTAAAAATATGCATATATTAAGCATACAGTAATGTTCATTTTCGTGCTATAATGGTTTACGAATTTTGGCAAATTCATAATGCAATGTATCCATCACTACAGTATCATAGAGAATAGTTTCATCCCTTATGAAATATCATGTGCTTCACATGTTCTATTCCCTTCCCCCCTCCCCAGCAGGCCTCTAGCAACCACTGGTCTATTTTCTGCCTCTGTATTTTTGTTGTTGACACAATGTCATGTAAATGGAATCATATAGTATATGGTGTTTTTAGTCTGGTATTGGTGAAGGGAATATACAATATGTATTTAAGATTCATCCATGTGGGTTGCTTGGATTGACAATTTGTTCCTTTTTATCATTGAACAATATTCCATTATATCGATATACTACATTTTGTTTATCAGTTTACTTTTTGAAGGCATCTTGGTTACTTCCAGTTTTTAGTAATTATGAATAAAGCTGCTACAAGCATCTGTGTGCTTATTTTTGGGTGGACATAAATTTTCAAATCAGTTGGCTAAATACCTAGAAGAGCAATTGATGGATTGCATGGTAACACTATGTTTAGCTTTGTAAAAAAAAGGAGCCAAGCTGGGGAGTTACTGTATAATGGGTACAGAACTTTAGTCTGGAAAGATGAAAAATGTTCTGGAGGTGGATGGTGGTGATGGTTGCACAACAATGTGAATGTACTTAATGGCACTAAACTGTACACTTAAAAATGGTTATGTATAGTCTACCAGAATTTAAAAATATCTAGTCTAAAAAATAAAACCCCAAAAACTGCCAAGTTGTCTTCCAACATGGCTGTAGCTTTATGCATTCCCACCAGCAGGAATAAGAGTTCCTGTTCTGTATCCTCACCTGCATTTAATATTGTCAGTTTGTTGTTGCTGTTTTAGCGATCCCAATAGGTGTGTAGTGAGATCTTGCTTTAATTTGCATTTACCTAATGACATATGATGTTGAGCATCATTTCATATCTTTATGTGTACATACCTATTGACGATGGGTTTGGTAGTATTTTGCTCATTTTTCAATTGAATTGTTTGTTTTCTTCTTGCTGAGTTTTAAGAGTTTTTTGTACATTTTGTAGTTGAGTCCTTTATCAGATATGTGATTTGCAAATATTTCTTCCGAGTCTGTGGATTTTCTTTTAATTCTATTAATAATATATTTCACAGGTAGAGTTTTTAATTTTAGTAATATCCAGCTTGTCTATTTTTTCTTTTATGGATTGTGTTTTTGGTTTTGTATCTAAATGATCATCACTATACCAGTGTTATGAGGGTTTTCTTATAGAAGTTTAAGTTTTGTATTTTACATTTACATCTGTATTTGTTGGGAGTTAATTTTTATGTAAGTTGTGAGATTTGTGTATACACACATACACACACACACACACACACACACACATGCGGCATGTGTATGCCCAATTGTTTCAGCACCATTTGTTGAAAAGACTATCCTTTCTCCATTGAATTGCCTTTGTACCTTTGTCAAAAATCAGTTGACTATGTTTATGTTGTACCTTTATTCTCTTCCATTGACTTATATGTCAATTCTTTCACAAATACCATGCTATCTTGAATGAAACTGTCAGGTATAGTATGCCTTTAAATTGGGGTAATGTGACCCCTCCAGCTTTCTTCTAGATTTTCAGCATTGTGTGGCTATTTTAGGTCTTTTGATTTTCCAGGTAAATTTTAGGATAAGCTTGCTGGGATTTTGATTGGCATTGAGTTGACTCTATAGATCAAATTGGGAAGAAGTAACATTTTAACAATTATGAGTTTTTTAATACAAGAATATAGAATGAGTTTCATTTATTTGGGCCTTTAAAAAATTTCTTTTATCAGTGTTTGTAGTGTTCTACATACAGACCTTGGACATATTTTGTAGATTTACATCTAAGTATTTCACTTTTTGGTGATATTGTAAATAATATTTTTAAAATTTTAAATTCCAATTGTTCATTTGCAGATATATAGAAAAGCAACTGATTTTTGTACATGGAACTTGTATCTTGTGACTTTGGTGTACTCACTAACTAGTTGCAAGAAGTTTTGTTGTTTGTTTGCTTGTTTTATGTAGAATCTTTAAAGTTTTCTACATAGACATCATGTCATCTGTAAATAAGGGCAGTTTTATTTCTTCCTTTCCAATCTGTATAACTTTATTCTTCTTTGTCTTATTTCACTATCTAGGATTTCCAGTATATTGTTGAAAAGATGTGGTGAGAAGCAATTATGTACTCAAATTGTTTGTACCCCTGTAATATTCTGAAATAAATTAAAAAAGACGTGATGAGAGAAGACATACTTGCTTTGTTCCGAAACCTAGGGAGAAAGCACTCAGTTTCTCATACTTTTGGCTGCAGTGGTTCTTCTTCTTCTTCTTTTTTTTTTTTCTTTTTTATTTCAGCATATTATGCGATGCGCACCGTCTGGGGGATGGGCACGCTTGACGCAGTGGTTCTTTAATATACCTTTTACTAGGTTAAGAAAGTTCCCTTTATTCTAGTTCTATTTGTAAGTCATAAATGAATGTTGAATTCTGTCAATTATATTTCTACATATATTGATATGAAAATATTTTTCTTATTCAGTCTGTTAGCATAGTGAATGACATTGATTGATTTGTGATGTTGAACCAGCTTTGACTTCCTGGAATGAATCCCGCTTGGTAATGATGTATTATCCTTTTTATATATGTCTATAGGCAATTGACTGGCATTTTGGTAAAAATCTTTTTGTCTATGTTTATGAGGTATATTGGTCTATAGTTTCCTTTCTTATAATATCTTTACCTGGTTTACATATTAGGGTTTTTCTGGTCTTACAAAATGATTTGGGAAGTATTCTTTTTTCTTTTATTTTATTGAAGAGATTTAGAAGAATTGATATCATTTCTTTCTTAAATATTAGTATAATTCACCAGTAAAACCGTCTGGACCTGGTGATTTCAATTTTGGAAGGTTGTCAACTATGAACTCAATTTCATTATTAGCTATGGTACTATTCAGATGATCTATTTCTCCTTGAATGAGTTATGGTAGTTTATGTCATTCGACATTGGTTCATTTCATCTACATTATCAAATTTGTGCGCATAGGGTAGCTTGCTGCATTTCCTTGTTACTCTTTTAATGTCTTCGGGAGTGGCAGTGGTGACCCTTCTCTCACTGCTGATGTTGGTCATCTGTGTCTCCTTTTTCTGTTTCAGGCTTAGCCTGTCTAGAAGCTTGTCGATTTTTATTAATCCTTTCAAAGACACGCTTTTTGGTTTCATTTATTTTCTATATTTTTTTCTGGTTTAACTTTTATATTTATTTCCTTCTGCTTGCTTTAGGTTTAATTTGTTCTTCTTCCTCAAGTTTTCTCAGATAGATGTAGAGATTATTGACTCCAAATCTTTCTTCTTTTCTAATATATGTATATAATGCTATAAATTTCCCTCTAAGCACTGCTTTTGCTATATACCATAAATTTTGATGTTACATTTTCATTTAGTTTAAAGTATTTTTAATTTTTTTTTGATTTCTTTTTTTGATTCAGTTGTTATTTAAAAGTGTGTTGTTTAATCTCTAAATATTTTGGCATTTTCCATCTATCTTTTTGTTATCAGTTTCTAGTTTAATTCTGTTGTAGTCTGACAGTATACTTTATGTGATTTATATTCTTTTTAAAAATTCAGGGTATATTCTATGGCCCAGTATATCATCTATTTTCATGAATGTTCCATGTGTACTTGAGAGGAATGTGTATTCTGCTGTCCTTTGATGTAGTAGTTTATACAAAGCCAGTTTAATCAAATTGATTGATAGTGTTGTTCAAGGCACATATCTTTACTGATTTTAACCTGCTTGATCTGTCAATTACAGACAGAGGTGTGTTGGAGTCTCCAAACATAATGGTAGATTTGTCTATTTCTCTTTCTGTTCTGTTAGTTATTACCACATGTATTTTGAAGTTCTGTTGTCAAGCACGTATGTGATTATGTGTGTTATGATTTCATGGAGAGTTGACCTCCTTCTATCATTATGTAATGTTCCTTTTTATGCTGATATTTTCCATTTTGAAGTCTTCCTTGTCTAAAATTGATATGGCTACTCTAACTTTCTTTTGGTTAGTGTTAGAATGTTATATCTTTTTCCATCTCTTACTTTTAGCTAGAATCTTTATATTAAAAGTAGGTTTCTTCTAGATGGCATATGATTATGTTTCTTTCTCCAGTCTGATAATCTCTGATTTTTAATTGTTGTATTTAGACCATTTACATTTAAAGTATTATTTACATAGTTGTATTAAAATCTACCTTCTTTATAAACGTTTTCTAATTATTACATTGTTTGCTTCTTTTTATCCCCTGTTTCTCTCTCTTCTCTGGCATCAAGTGAGCATTTTATATGATTCTTTTTTACCTCCTCTGTTGGTGGTCATTTATACTTTTAAAAGTGTTCTTAATGACAGCCTTAGAGTTCACAATATATGCATTGAAAATAATCTAAGCTCACTTTCAATTAACATTATACTACTTCATGTGTAGTACTGAGACCTTATAATAAAGCATTCCCAATTCCTCCGACCATCCTTTATAAAATTTTGCTAATATATTTCACTTATCCATATGCCATAATAACCCAATTCATTGTTACTATTATTGCTTGAAGACAACAGTTTTCTCTTAGATGAATTGAGTACTAAAATGAAATATTTTATTTTTACCTTTGCTTACTCCTCTGATACTCTTCCTTTCTTTATGTAGATACAAATTTCTCACCTATGTAATTTTTCATCTGCCTGAAGAACTTCTTTTTTTTTTTTTTGAGACAGAGTGTCACTTTGTTGCCCGGGCTAGAGTGAGTGCCGTGGCATCAGCCTAGCTCACAGCAACCTCAGACTCCTGGGCTTAAGCGATCCTACTGCCTCAGCCTCCCTAGTAGCTGGGACTACAGGCATGAGCCACCATGCCCGGCTAATTTTTTTTTTTTTTGTATATATATTTTTAGTTGGCCAGATAATTTCTTTCTATTTTTAGTAGAGACGGGGTCTCACTCTTGCTCAGGCTGGTCTCGAACTCCTGACCTCGAGCGATCCACCCGCTTCGGCCTCCCAGAGCTAGGATTACAGGCGTGAGCCACCGCGCCCGGCCTGAAGAACTTCTTTTAATTTTTTTTTTGTAGTACTGTTTGTTCTGCTGGCAACAAATTTCTTACTTTTGTTTGTCTGAGAAAGTCTGTATCTCTTTTAGCTTTGAAGAATAGTTATTCTGTATATAGAGAATTCTGTGTTGACAGGGTATTTTTTAACACTTTAAATATTTCAGTACACTCTCTTGTTGCATGTGCAGATTCTGATGAAGAAACCTGCTCTGTTCTTATCCTTGCTCCTATATAGGGAAGGTTTTTCTATAATTTGTTTCCACATTTTCTCCTTATCTTTCATATTCTACAGTTGAATATATGATGCTTAGATGTGTTTTTGGTATTTATCTTGCTTGGTGTTGTCTGAGCTTCTGGGCCATGTGTTTTGGTATCTGTCATTAATGTTTGTAAAATCTCAGCCATTATTACTTCAAGCATTTCTTCTTCTGCCCCATTCTCTCTTCTCTCTGGTGTTGCAGCTATGGATATCTCCCCCCCCAGTTCTTGAATATTATGTTCTGGGTTTTTCTTTCTGTTTCTTTTTTTAATTTGGAAAGTTACTTTTAACCTATGCTCAAGCTCACTGATTTTTTTCCTTGACTGTGCTGCGTGTATTGAGTCAGTTGAAGACATTTACTTTTGTCACTGACCTTTTGATTTCTGATATTTTATTTTGATTTTTTTTTTAAGTTTCCACCTCTTTGCTTAAATTACCCATTTGATCATGTATATATATTTTTTTCACTAGAGCTCTTAACATATTACTCATGGTCATTTTAAATTCCTTATCTATGAATTCCAATTCTGTGTCACATTAGAATGTGTTTGTGGTGATGCTTCATTTCCCTAGGGTATTTTTTCTTGCCTTTTGGTATGACTTAATTTTTGGCCAAAAGTCAACATGTCGTATCAGTAGTAGCTACTGAGGTAAATGTGTCTTTAGGGGGAGGATTTTTGTAAATCTGGCCATGAGTTGGGCTGTGTTTAATGTTTATTATAGCTTTAGGTACTTGAGAGTCCAAATTCCTCTAGTGCCATTTCTTTTTTGTTTTCTCTGTTGGCTTCAAAGTTTCTCTTAGCACTACCCCTCAGAGTGAGTCCTTATCTCCCAGATTTTTAGCTGAGCAATTCTGTTATTATACTGCAGGTTTGTGGGCATGCTGGAGAGTATGGGAAAGGAAGGGAGCCTCAGTCTTCTGGTGGACCTCTGTCTCAGGGTCCACCAAACATTTGCCTTTACAAATGTTCTTCTCCTTCCTTCAGGAGTATAACTCTCCCACCTCTCCTGACTACCAAGTTCCAAATATATTTCCTTGAAGTTCTGTCTCCTGTTAATTTTGTTTCTTTTGTTGTTGTTTGTTCATTTGTGTGTTCCCTTAGGTAAAACACAAAGCTAGAAGAGACTGCAGAGGGAAGGAAATCCATTTCCTTGTTTTCAGTAAGGTTTACATATTACGCTATGGCAAAATATTTCTCTTTGGAGAATAGGCCTTTCCATAGAGAAGGAAATGGGAGGCTCATGCTTGCTGCTTTTTCTTTCCCCTCGTCAGAGCCTCAGGAGATTTTCGCTGTATCCTCACTGTGAGAACCTGGCGGGGCTCCTGGATGGAAAGCCCAAGAAAATGTGGGCACTTTCCTTTGGTTGTAGCCCCCAGGAACTTGTCACAATCAAGCTAGTTAGCATTCAGCCTACAGCAATTTTTCAAAATTATTAGAAAAATAAGTGGTTCTACAACTCACAGCTTCCATTTGCTTCTGCTCCAGGTAAGCCAACCCCCAGTGCTATATCTCCCTGGATACACCCTGTGACCTCAGTTCTCTGATGGATTCAAAACCAGTTTTGATTTTCAGTTTGCTCAACTTTTTATTGTAATGACAGGAGTGTTAATTTCCAAGCCTCTTCCTTGTCAGAGCAAAAATGGGAAAAGCCACGTCTATCAATTTTAATAGGGAAAAATCAGATGTGCTCCATTTCAACCCTAGGGACCCCAACACATTGCACAAATAGAAAAATGTATAAATTGAACAATGAAACAACTTTATGTAAGAGATAAGTAATAATTTCGGAACCAACAAATAC
This sequence comes from Lemur catta, assembly GCF_020740605.2. Lineage (NCBI taxonomy): Eukaryota > Metazoa > Chordata > Mammalia > Primates > Lemuridae > Lemur > Lemur catta. The sequence continues at coordinate 53,741,132 of NC_059141.1, forward strand.
ATGAGGAAATACAGGTTTATTGTACTTGCCAAAGGGCAAAGCGAAACTTCCAAGAGTGGAGTTGGTGGAGGAGAGATGCCGGGGGTGACTCTTGGGAAGTTTCATTCACCATTCTGCACCTCTTTCTTGGTGACATTTTGAGTTCAGGTTGTACCTTGCACTGAAACTCTTAGAAATAAAATCAAAGAACAGAAAAACACCTATTTAAGGGGAATAAGGCTAAATCCAAAAGGACACTGAGACACATGGAAAAAGCATACATACTCAACAGGCTGAAGAATCGAAGAAGCAACTTCTCTTTATCTTTCTCACTTGGCATATATTCACAAATAAAATGTCTGGGTTCATTGAACTATAACTTGTAGTTTAAATTTGTTCCATGTGATATCCGCTGACCAGAAAGTGTGCCTAGTAAATTGGCAAATGTGTCTTTGCTTGAAACTGTAATGTTAAAATGCCGCACTTTAGAGTGTATTTATTTAGTGTGTTTTTAGTTGAAAAAGTCATTATACCAAAAAAGAAAAGAAGTTGTATCCAGAAAATGGTGTATTTTTGCAAGAGCTATTATGGCAAAACATCATTAATTAAGCAATCCCTATGTGAGGTAACTCTGTAATTAGTTCTAGTTTTGATTTCTTTTAAAGCTTAGAATCAGTTAATTAGTACTATGTGTCCTCCAGAGCAAAGTAAAAATCATAGCACACTCTCATTTTTCTCAGCTTTGCCCCTAGCCTCCACCAATGCCCACGGGACAACCGCCTGGAATTTTAGTTCATATTATTGTTAAAATTCTTTTCTTTTCAGAATAAATACTTATTTAGAACCAACAACCAGGGGTTCTCACTTCTTTGGTAATTATTTCTTCACACATACTCCTGCCTATTTCTGGATTAATTTTCTTTCCTGATGTAGTTTGTCCTCTGATAAGTAGTTGTTTTCAGACACAATCAATAATTGATAGAACTTCTGAGACCAAAATCACCCTTAGATGACAATATGTATGAGTACAGAATTCTAGAATCAAAGGATTGTCTTCAGCACTTTCAAGATATTACTTACCACTGTCTTATATCCAATATTGTTGATGACAAACCTAGTGCTGTCTAAATTCTTGGAGCAGGTTCTAAGGCAAAGGTGTGAGAATAAATAGTTTATTTGGGAGGTGATCTCAGGAAACGCTGGTAAGAAAGTGAAACAGGGAAGGGAAGGAAACCCTAGAAAGTGCAAATGATCCAGCTGGTCACCACTGTGCGAAAATGGGGTTTAATTGCCCTCAACAGGTCTGGGAAACATCATAGATCCTTTGCCTCAGAATTATCTCACTCTGAAGGTGAGAAACCTGAAGTATTTATACTCCCACCCTGTGGCACCCATTGGTTTAGAGTTGCTTCTAGGTAGGCATCAATTTTCGTTTTCTATTTATTTCATTTAAAGCTACAAGGTAGGACAGGGAATTGCTAGCAGTTGCTATAGTACATAAAATTTTCCCTCTTGGTAGGTGCTACAATTTTCTCTTTACTGTTAATACCCTGAGGTGTATCTATAATATGTCAATATAGGATTGGCGATGTTATTGTTGTGTGCATGTTAGTCCTGCTCTGCCATCCCTTGCAATTTAACACATTAACTGCCATGTGAGTTATATTTAACTCACACTAGTTTTGAGCTCAGGGTCTTGTGAAGCACATGTAACTCACACGTCTCTTTACCTTGGAAGCCATGGAACTCACGCTGCCATGCTGTAGCATACATTTTACGTGATGGATAGCCACCTGGGCAAAATCCTGCAGTTGGTTCTTGAAAATATGACTTGTTGATGTTCTTATTGTTACAATTAATATTGACAATTTAATTGCATATAACTCATGCACAGAAAACAATAAAAAGTAACAAATTTTTCATTAAATTAGAAAGGATTGTTTTGTTTTTGAAGTTTTTATTCTATTTTTCTAAAAAACACCATGGCCCCAAGGAAAAAAATTTTTTTTCTAGTGTGGCACTCAATGCCTTAAGGGCACTTGTCTTTCTTCAGTACTTAGAAATTACCTGTCATTTTTGGAATATTGTTCTCCTTTCATTCCTTTTATTTCTCCCTCCAAAACTTTTGTTATGTATATGTTGAGAGTTCCATTCTCTGCTTATTATAGTTTGTGCATATTTAATATTGGTTTGTTTGTTTTCTTATTATGAAATATTTGACATTTTTTATATATTCTGAATACAAGCAATTTACTAGATATGTGATTTGCAAATATATTCTCCCAGTCTGTGGCTTGTCTCTTTGTTCTCTCAAGATCGTTATTCAAAGAGCAGAAGTTCTTCGTTGTGATGAAGTCTAATTTAGCAACTTTTAAATGGTTTCTCCTTTTAATGTATCTAAGAAGGCCTTTCTCCTACATTTTCTTCTAGAAATTTTATAGTTTTGGGTGTTCTATTTAGGTCTATAATTCACTTTGAGTTTTGTAAATATTGAAAGATATGAATCAAAATTCATTTTTTGCATATTGATATCAACTCTTTCCCAGCACCATTTGTTGAAATGACTATGTATTCTCCACTAAATAGTTTTTCCCCTTATTTGAAAGTCAATTAATTACATATTTGAGAGTCCATTTCTGGTTTCTCTATTTTGTTTCATTGTTCATCTATCTTGACTCTAACGTGAAACATTTTTTATTTCTGTAACTTTACAATAAAACATGAAGTCAGGTAGTATTATTCCTCCAACTCTCTTCTTTTACAAAATTGTTTTAGCAATTCTAGGTCCTTTGCATTTCCATAGGAATTTTAGAAACAGCTTTTCAATATCTACCAAAATGCCTTGGAAATTTGATTGGAATTGCATTGAATGTATAGTTCAATTTGGGGAGAATTGACATCTAAATAATACTAAGCCTTCAGATCCATGAGTACAGTATACTGATCCATTTACTTTTGTCTTTAAATGTCTCTCAACTGTGGGAAGGAAAATTCCTCAACATGATGAAAAACCATAATGGTGAAAGACTTCTTTATCGTTAGAGTCACAAACAAACACGAATGTCTGCTGTAACTATTTTTATTTAATATTGTACAGGAGGTCTTAACTAGTACAATAAAGCAAGAAAAAAAAGTAGAGTGAATACATTTATTAATAAAAGGAATAAAAAGACTGGATTTATTTGCCATGATCATCTAAGTAGAAAATCCAAGGAATCTACAAAAAGCTACATGTACTAAGTGATTTTAATAAGACAGCAAAATAGGATCTCAAAATCAATTGTATTAATATTTCTATACACTAGCAATCAACAATTGGACATTGCAATTAAAAATAAGACCATTTGCAACACCATAATATGAAATATTTACAGATAAATATAAGACAATCTGTACAAGATCTGTATATTGAAAACTACAAAATATAAGAGACTTGTACAGTGTTCACGTCTCTGAAGACTAAATAGTGTTATAATGTCAAGTTTCTCAAAATTAATCTATAGATCCAATGCAATCTCAATCTCAATCAAAATCTCAGCAGGATTTTTAAAGAAATTGACAAATTGACTCTAAATTTTATAGAAATGCAAAGGTCAGAATGCCCAAGACTATTTTGAAAATGATGACCGTTTGAGTACATCACCTGTTAGCAAGGCTTATAATTAAGCTACAGTAATTAAAACAGTGTGGTAGACATATAGCCCAGAAATAGTCTCACACCTATATGATTAATTGATTTTCAACAAACGTGACAAGGTAATTCAATGGGAGAAAAATTCTTTTCAACAAAGAGCACTGAAACAACTGGACATCCACATGGAAAAAGTGACCGTTAACCCTTATCTCAGACCATATATAATAAATAAATTATCATGGGTCATAGAAATAAAATAAAGAGCTAAAACTGTACAATTTCTAGAAAAATTTAATAGAGAAAACCTTTGTGACCTGTGACTTTGAGTTAGGCATAGCTGTATTGATGGTACACAAAAAAGCATGAAACATAAAATGAAAAAAACTAATGAGTGGACTTCATCGAAATTAAGAATTGCAGTGCTTTGAAATGAAAAGGCAAATCACACACTGGGAGGAAATTTGCAAAGCATATGAGGAAAAGGATTTGTATTCAGAATAAATAGAGGACTCATACAATGAAATATTAAGTAAAAATGCTTTTTTAAAAAATGGCAAGTGATTCAAACAGATACTTCACCAAAGAGTGTACATGGCTAGCTAAGAATGTGAAAAGATGCTAAACATTTCTATGAAATAGAAATGGAAATTTAAACCAGCATAAAATACTATTACACATCTAGTAGAACAGCTAAAAGAAAAGGCCAGCAATCTAAGTGTTGGTGAGGATGTGAAGTAGCCAGACCTCTCATATATTGCCAGTGTGAACACAAAGTTATACAACTATTTTAAGAAACATGTGACAGTTTCTAATAAAGTTAAGCATACTTTTACCATTGACTTAACATTCCCACTTCTGAGTATTTATTCAAGAGAAACGAAAACATCTGTCAAAATACTTGTGTCTAAATGTTCATGTACACTTTATTATAATAGCTGAAAACTGGAAAAACCAAAGATACATCAATTGGTTAATTAATAAACATATTGTATCAATTCAAGAGATACTACACAGCAGTGTGAAAGTACGAATGATTGAAATAATCAAAGATATGATGAATCTTGAAAGCATTATGCCAAGTATAAGAAGCCTGATATAAAAGATGACATATTATATGATTCCATTGGAATAAAATTCCAGAAAAGGCAAAACCAAGATAACAGCAAATAATTCAGTGGTTGCCTATGGCTGGGGTGTGGGGAGGGCAGATTCACTGCAAAGGAGCCAGAGAAGACTTTTGGGGGTGATGAAATTGTGCTAAATCTAGATTGTTGTTTTTATAGGACTATATGTATATTTGCCAAATTCATAGAATTGTACATTTAAAATTGATTTTTGTATGTAAATTTATATCTCAATCAAGCAGATAATAAAAAAGAAAGGCTCAGAAATGATAGATAACATAAAGCCATTTTTCTTGTGAAGGAAAAAGCTGAGAGTAAAATTATATACCAATTAGAATACTTTTATTACATTAAAATCAGAAGTTACTCAACTAGGAGATTCTCCAAATAGTCTAGCTGTGTTGTTTGTTCCAGATCAAAGTTTTTTCTTATTTTTTTTTCTAGTTTCCTTTTTTCCTGAAGTTGTTATAAAAGTTAAATTTTCCTTTATTGGCAAAGGCCCTTTAAGATTTCACTTTTGTGGTGAAAAAGTTAAACAAATTCCAATATTCTCATTTCCCCATTTCTATGAGGAGACTGTAGGGGGAGGAGGGGATTTTGTGATCCAGCTGGTAAAATCCTTCCCGCATCCCACACACAGATGCTTGCTACTTGCTGGCTCCAGGTCTGATTGCTGAACCCTCCACCCTGACAGTTTAGACATGAATATATAGAACAAAGGGCTCTGTAAATCCTTCCCTTACTTGCCTTAGCAGCTGCCTAGGCCTAAAAGCTGTCTAACTATAAAAGATTTGTAACACAACAGGAATTGTGGACTCAAAATATTTCTATCACAGTCCAGAGATGGAAAACCAGAGACGAAAGGAATCATTTTCAGCCATTTTTGTTAGTTCATCATGCACGTATCAATGGCTTCATTTCCAACACAGTCAAGCAGAAGTATTTAAAAGTTTACTTTTGTGCCTAAATGTTCATGTACACTTTATTATAATAGCTGAAAACTGGAAAAACCAAAGGTATATCAATTGGTTAATTGATAAACATATTGTGGCGCATCTTTATCCCATACTTTTTATGTGTTTTAATCTTCCATAACTCACATCTTCAGCATTTGCAGCCCTCCTCAAAAGAGAGGAAGACAAATATGTTGTGTGTGTGATATATGCTGACTGAGCCCTATTGTGATCATCACTCATAAGCGTGGTGGGGAGTCACAAGGCATGAGTTATCTCTCACCTCCTCATTCACAGAGATAAAAACACAGAAATGCCATCCCAACATTTAGGTAAGATATACATACTAAGAATGCCGGAGAACAATAAATTGTCCCAATAACTCTTACATTCTTTCTACAATAAAATGATAGAATTGAGAGAAGCCACACAAGCCTTTAGAGTAAAATCACCATTCCATCAAAGTCAATCTTTATATTTATTTGTATAAAAAAATCTCCCAGTGTTTTGGGTATTCCAACAACCACAGGGAGAACAGAGAGTCTCCAAACACATCTATCTGCACACAAAATGGACAGATTCAAGTAATGGTTCTCTGGTTCAAGAGCTGAATTTGCTTGAGGGATTTAGGGAAATATGAGACAATGCAAACTTTCTGAGCAACAACTCTAAAAAAGAGCTTCGTAACTTTGAGCCAATTATTCCCAGTAACGTACACAGCACAAATGTATGCTCTGCAGCACCATCCAAGTTATTGTCTATGCACGATGGCCTGTTCCTGGATTTGCATTTAGGACCCTCATTTAAATGTTTTCCCATATTCCCTAGCACTCTGGGAGGCCGAGGTGGGCGGATCATTTGAGCTTAGGAGCTTGAGACCAGCCTGAGCAAGAGCCAGACCCCGTCTCTACTAAAAAAATAGAAAGAAATCAGCTGGACAACTAAAAATATATAGAAAAAAAATTAGCTGGGCGTGGTGGCGCATGCCTGTAGTCCCAGCTACTTGGGAGGCTGAGGCAGGAGGATCACTTGAGCCCAAGAGTTTGAAATTGCCGTGAGCTAGGCTGACACCATAGCACTCTAGCCTAGGCAACAGAGTGAGACTCTGTCTCAAAAAATAAATAAATAAATAAATGTTTTCCCATATTATAACTTTGCATATTTGGGGCTCCTAAAATCATGACAATTGATTCTGGTCCTTGTTTAAGATAAGAGCTGCCCCACCAAAGTTTACTCCCCAAGTTGTAATTTCAAGGGAATTTGTGAAGCTGTGGGATTAAAATCCTAGCAGAGACATGTTAGAGTAATGCAATGATATTTACTCCAAAAAATAAAAATAAATATTTTTTTCTATAGGTACATGTAGCTTTTTAAAGAATATTCTTAAAAATAATGAGCATATTCCAAATTTTCTTGATTATATCAACCCTGTCATACATTATCTTTGCAAAGCCACGTGGGAACTTGCCAAAAAATTAAAAGAGCATTCCAGAAAGGTTTTACATGTGGACTCTTGTTTGTGGCAAAATCATCTTTCATCCTTAGTGAGACTATTAGAACTGTGCAGGAACCTTAAGGACTGTTAAGATGATTAAGAGCCACATTTAATAGTTATTCCGGTAGCATCTTGACAAACATTTTAATTTTATATCTCTTATGTAAGCCCATAAAACAGCATGATCTAAAAATTCTTAACAAATATATTAATAAAAATTTAAACATGCACGGATTACTTATGCTATTTTGAGTTAATTATATAGTAATATGGCCTTGTAAACACCTTAATTAGATTAAATATTGATCAGTGCACTTCCCATTGATATTTCATTAACATATAATAACTGTCTTGTTATATCTAGATGTAACTTTAAATTAATTAAAAAGTCCAGCTGGAAATGAAAAGTTACATAAAGATATAAAAAGCAAGCCCTTTTAAATGTAAAAAGGACTGGAAAACTCAGCCTAGGCATTTAAGCAGAAAAGAAAAATTAAACTCTACCTATTTTAAGGGTTTACAGTAATTAGATAAAAGAACCACAATCCACAATTTTTTTTGCATGGGATTTGAGTTGTAATATCAGTCACCCTAAGTTCATCTATCACTCCATGTTAAGGAAGAGGTTATGAAATATTACAATTATTCCTGAGGATTACGGGCTTTGTTTATTTCAAAAAGAACCTAGGTTTTAAACAGCATCATAGATTTCTTAGCATGTGATTAAGGCTGTTTATTTTCATGCTGATGAGCTAAGAGCTGTTTCAATGGGGAGATGCTGTAATTTTCCCATGATCTGGAAAATAATTCATAGCATTTTTATGTTGTCATTAACTGTCACATCCCTTGAGTTAAATATGAGCCCTGTCATTTGGAAGTCAGAAAGCGGCTCCTAAATTTCTCAATTTCATTAGCAATTGATTCAAATCATTTCCCGAAAATAGTCTGAATTGACATATGAATTGTAGTGGTTCCTCAGCCTGGTGATTAATTAATCAAGCCATCAGGTTCACATTAAACTATTTATCAATCTTACGATTTCCTGCTTTTCAGAAAAAATTAAAAAGCACTCTAATCATATTTTATGAGTTTTGAGAAAAATTAAAATAGGACCATAGAAAGTAATCTGTCCTTCCTAATTCAGAAGCTTCATGATGTCAATTTCTGTAAGCCGAGATACTAAAAAGAGGAGATGAGGCTGGAATCTACATCCCAGGAAAGACACTGGAGTCATTTCTGCAGGTCTCAGTGTCTTCATCTATAAAGTAAGGAAATTGAAGTAATCATTACACTAAATAATCTCTCGTTTTTCTCTCACCTTTAAAATAGTCCAGGGGAAAAAAGATATAAAATATTAGCTACTTTTATTTTTATTAGTTTGATGTGTGTCCATTGTCTTTATATCAAAACACACACACATACACACACAAATTTGTGGTTACTGATAGAGCCTCCAAGACTCCAAATTAAAATTGTAATTGACATCCTTAGACCAGGATCGGACACCGTTCTGCAATTTGCGTTTGAAATGCTATTGTATTTTCCACTTAAGCCCACATCAGTCGGCATCTCTTCTATTGTGCTATTATAACAAAGAACCGCAGTCAATTGTTGTAGCCTCGAATGACAGTATCAACCATTCCAAGATCGGGCCACACCAAAAGCCATTTGTTGGCTAAGAAAACTGCTGGCAAAACATCACATTGTTTGCCTATTTAAATTGACTCACACTTTGCTGAGTTTAGTTAATAGCCAGTTCTTTTCAAAATAAATAACTAGCCAGACGAATTTAGCCACTTTCCTTTCACATTAGCTTTGTGTCTAACCACAAAATGAATGTCTCATTCAACACAAAGGCCTCTCCTATTATTTATAGGAAACTGAGGTTTCTCTTGTACAGCTAACTGCATTTTAAGTGCTGGGCTTCCTCTGGTGCCCTAGAACAGAGAGGGCAAACCGTGCAGAAATGACCCTACGTATGCAGACAACCAAGAGGACTTGGCAAGTCTTGTCCTTCTGAGCCCTGTGCGCTGTGCCCAGAGAAACATCAAGGGTTCTGGTGTCTAAAATCACACAGGCAGTTTCAGGGCTTCCTCCCTACAGCCACTGCCTTCTCAGAAAGCTTAGGGGATGAATAGAAATGACTCAGCCTTTCCTCCCATTTTTTCTTATCCCCAGCGCAAGTTGTGTGCCAGTTCTCACAGCGCAAACTGCAGAGATGGGGCCTGGGACTGAGAGAGGACCACAGAGAAACCACCCCAGCACAGGCTCCTGGAGGCCTGGGTGGAGCTGCTGTCCACGTTGACAGCAGCAAGAACGACGCCTCTTTTGCTGAGGAAGCAGGTCTGAGGGCTCACCTTGGACCACCACGGCTCTGAGAACGCATGTCCGTTTAAGAACGACGCCTCTTTTGCTGAGGAAGCAGGTCTGAGGGCTCACCTTGGACCACCACGGCTCTGAGAACGCATGTCCGTTTTACAGAGGAAGAGACCAACATCTTGAAAAAAGAAGCAACTTGCCCCAGAACAAAAATGTTTTTTGAATTCTTATTCTTAAGTTTATTTTTAATGACAAATAATAATTGCATATATTTATGAGCTATAGTGTGATGTTTTGATACCTATATACATTATAGAGTGATTAAATCAAGATAATTAACATATAGCACCTCACACCTCACTTAGATATATATATATTAACGATATATACGTATCAGTTTTAAACTTAAAAAAATCTTACCTAGATGGCTATGGCCTATAGGGGAATGAGGTGAAAATGGGAAAACAGAAAGGGTATTTGACACACATACCCACAAAGGACTTCACATTTGGACTCTAACTTTATCTCCAAATGAGGTTATTCACACAATTGCTGAGATGCATGACAGAATTGGGGAAAAAATAAAGTTCATCACACAGCCAGAAACTTCTATTTCGTTACGGAAAAATACAGTTGATAATCAGTGTTTTAGCAATTTTGTGATTATCTTACGCACAGCACAATGATACTGCATTTTTTTAACTTAAAGAGTTAATTTTTTCACTGTAACCACTTAAAAACATAACACAATTTTTGTAATTCGGTTCAATATTTCTCTTTTTTTCCCCATGTAGCAGAAACCTCAAGAGAATAAAGAATCTCAGGCCTCTTCCCACCTCTCTGAGGCCTTGCACATTTAATACCAGAGTCTCACCCTGTGGGAAGACAAAGCCTTGTAGTAAAAGGAAAATGACCGATGCGAGAGGCACATGACAAGTGCCAAATGAATGCCCTAAGCCCTGTAATAGCCTTGGTACATTGCCAAAAGACACCTCCAATTATATTAGTAAAGAGAAAGAAAAATCCTCTTCTTTAGATCATAGCCCACTCCTGCTATTTTGTTATAATGCACTTGTAATGCATAGCCATCCCAAGCCCTTTCTGGAATATGCCATGCTTTCAGACTCCTGGGCTAGCACCATGAGGATGGAAAGGAATTGCATTTGCAAATGTCAGCCAACCTCATCCATCTCCCCTCATTCAAACAATACGCATTCGAGGTTCAGCAATCGGAGTTATATATTTTTCCTTAATGTTGTTGTAAGGTAATGGTTCTCTTATCTGAAATTCATCAGCCTGCTATAAATTTAAACTCCATTACTGCCAATAGAGAAAAGCTAAGCACCAAACCACTTTCAATAAATTTGCACTTATGCAATTGAACTGATATGGCCTCAGAGGAAAAGGTGAAACTCGTCTTGAGATATTTAAGTTAGTCTGAGTCACTGCTTCGTCTGGTGTTAAATTGGATCCATCGAGAAATGTAGGGCAGCACTCATCAGCCCTGAGTTACAAGAAGAGATTTCAGGCTGAAAAAAAAAAATTCTGTCTCCAGTATTCATTCATTATTAGACGGCATAATTCTAAGAAACCACTGGCTGGCTCTGTTATTTGGCATAACTAAATGCTACAAATGGAAAACCTGATGGATGAATATTTTTATGAACAACATTAATCAGGCTCAGACCAGCCCAAGCCCTGGAGATTTGTCATGTCCAGTCATGAAGCTCTAAGTGAGGAAGTCTATACACTCAGAGCAAAGAGGATAATTATAGTACTAACATTTGCACAGGGATTCACCATGCACAGATAATACTGCTTTTAGTCTATACCCCCACTCTGGGTACCACAGTTGTTTACCATCTTGTGTTTCTGATGAGGAAACTGAGGCTCAGATATGTGAAATGACCACTGTCTCTGGGTGTGTGGCAGCCATGACTTGATATCAAGTCTTCCTGGCTCTGTGGTTTTGGCAGTGGAGGATCAAGAATACACCCAATTCAGCAGCCTCAGAAGCCTTGCCAGGATCTTTTCGTGAAAAAGGGCACCTTAATCAGAAACCCAAAGAATCAAATGCTGCACTCCGAAGCAATCCGGCTTTGGCCAATTAGACTGATGGTTTGCCCAGCAGAGGACAGGGTGACCAGAAAGAGCTCCGAGACTTCCAAAGAGCAGGTTTGGGGATTTAGAAATTTAAGATGAGTTCTCTTTCTGGTGGAAAAACTCTCACATTTCTCTGCGGATCCACGCATGTAAAGTTTAACTCCCAGGATGTAATGAGCATGCTACAGGTTGTGGGGGCTTAGCTGTCAGACACACACACACACACACACACACACACACACAACCACACAACCCTCCTCAACCCCTCCTCCTACTCCCAGCCTCAGTGCCCATTCTAAGGCCAGAACTGGCATTACATACCAGTTGCAAGAACTGAACAGCATTTGTACTTAATTGGACGATATACATTATTCATGAGCCTTGAGTCTGTGATGATTTTGGCATTCATTAGGGGGGAAAAATGGGGCATTAGTTTTCTTGGTACAAAACATTCCATATTAAACTTCATTTGCAATCCACTTTTCAACGTGAGGAATTAGAAATGCTTTTAAGCAAAGTTAGGAACTATGAACTAGCTGGGAAACAAGCAGAGGAAACTTCTAAAGATGGAGAAGAAAAGGAGTAAGAACTGGGATTTTTCAAGCTCTGAGTATAGAAGAGGAAGAGTCAACCTAAAACTCAAACAGGTTAATAATAATAACAATGATAATAATGATAAATGTTTGTATGACTATGCATATGCTCATGTATGTATACACTATGTATCTCCTCAAAATTTATTTCAAAGCACCAGGTGAGTTGTGTAGTTTTTCTTCCTACCCTATTTTGTTCAAAATAAAAGTCATCTTCTCCTCAGAGATAAATTAGACCTAGTTTACAGTTGTATGGTACCCTTCTTCATTCCAGTTAGAATCGACTTTAAAACCTACTAGAAGCTTTTATAGACTTTAGGTTGAATTCTACCCTGTTTCCCTTTTCACAAGTGTATCTGGAATCCCAGAATTGAGATGATCTAAATCAATTTCTTTGTTTTGCAAAAGAAGAAACTGAGGCACAATTGAGGGATCTGGAATGGCTAGTGTGTCCTTGGATGAGAAGTGAAGAAAACTGGGCAACTTTCACAAACACCTCTCCCTCTCCCCACCCTTCCCTACCCCTAATGGCCACAACTCTCCAGAAAACCCTCCTAGCCAAGGGCTTTGAAGTCAAACACACCTGGGTCTAAACACTCTAGGATGGGAGCAAGCTTCTTCATCTTTATCTCATTAAGCCTCAATTCGTCAATTACAATATTAAGGTAATTTCTTCATTTTTTAGCTCTCTAATTATAAAATGAAGTTAAATCATGTACGTTTATAACGAGGTTTAAAGGAGATAACTACAGCTGTCTTAGAACAGTGCCTGGCATATGCTAGACCTCCATAAAGGTGTGCTATGATTAGCTTATTTTTTTAATTATAAACGCTGAACACACAACCCACCCAGGTATGCTTACCACTGCTTTCCAGTTGTCGCATGATAGAGATGTTTGGCTGATGTCTCCATTAGCCATCAGGTTCCTTAGATCAGAGTCATCTTCTAGTCCTAGTTTGCAGTCCCCAGCACCTGGCTCTAATTCAACTAGTGGGTGCTCAACAATGATACAAATCATGTTTTACACAATGGAACCATTTATAGTGTGCAGTCTTTTCACATGCCCCTACTGACGCGTTGACTGACCTGCCATCAGGAACCAGTGCTGATCTATGCTTCGATATTGCAGAAACATCCCCGTTTGTTCCAGCTGATGCTCACCGGGACCCAGGCAGGTACCAGCAGCCCCATGTAATAGAGGAAGAGAGTGGTAAGTAGAGAGACAGGCCTGGCGGCATGGGTTGGTGCTAGAAGACACTCTCCGGGCACCCCTCCTACATCTAGCATGTGTTCCATTTAGCACCCTTTCTCTCAACGTGGACTCATCACCCACTGCTTCCAGTGGAACTGCACGAAGCAATGTCGCTATTCAAGAACAGTGTTTTCGGAAGCGTGGGGTGAGTAGGTTGGCTAGTTGCTGAGTATTTCATTTGAGAAGGTTCCAAAGCAGAGTCCAAAGTGATTGCCTGTCACTGAAGCATAGCTAGCTCCAAGAGGCTGTTTGTAGTTGCCTACCAAAGTTCACATGCATTTACATTCAACTGCAAGGTATATCTGTGTTGATTTTAGTACACATTTACCCCTTAAATCTGTAAGTTAAACAGTCATTCCAAGAAAATGTACCATGTTCATCCTACAGATCACCCGTGGCCCTCAGCTGTGCAGCTCCGATCAGGGGGAATGCTTCAAGGGGAGCTCTTTCTCTGTGACGATCGCCACATCTCGGCTCAAGCCCAAGTGTGTGGTGACCCCCCCCAGTCTATTATCATCAGGGCACAGCTAAGGGGCCTGGGTGGCGGTGTGCTGGCAGACAGCAACCACGCTCACCCCTGCATCAATTTTTCTTAAGGAACCACGGAGGATGTTTGCCTTCCCACAAAAGCCCGAAGAGCAGCTGAACTCATTTCTCTTCTGTCCGTGTGTATTAATTCCTGTTTCTGTAATGAGATACAGAAGAGAAAAAGAGGAAGAGGACTGATGTGGAGTCAGATTGGGCCTGATGAGTTATGGAGCCTGCCTTCTCATCAGCGATGTAAAACAGCCCGGGCTCTATTTACTGCCGCTGTCAGCAGGATCGATAAATAACATTTTCAGTGACATGAAGAGGGGAAGCGTGAGCTCAATGAAATGAAGGGGAGCCAGAGGTAGCAGCAGATAGTGCGCTTTTTCTCTTCTTACCCTGGCAGGAGTCTCCTGTTTGGTCCCACAGGCGGATGAGGGCATAAATGTGGGTTGGCTTTTAAGGAAGAAGGAGGATACATTCCTGAGAGTGGCAGAGGGGTCTTCTGTTGTGAAGACAGGCAGAGAAGGCACGATCCATCGTCATCACCATAATTTCCCTCCTCTGCAGAGCAAGCCCCCACCTGGGCCTGTGAGCTACCATCACCTGGCCAGGGGGACAACACCCCCATCTCCTTGGCCACTTCAGAGGGAGGTGTTTGCTTATTTTTTATACTTAAAGAGTCCAGGGCTAAGGCAGAAGGCGAAGGAGGCGTTTTTGTTTGCCAGATGGCTGAGAGGCGCTGACCATTGAGAAAGGCCTCCATGGACACGGGGGCTGGGTGGCGGGTAGGGGCGAGGGTCATCTAAAGCACAGCAGAAGTCCAGTCCCTCCAACAAGAGTTTGGGGTCAAGAAGTAACATAGTCACAGAATGTCCACTTGGAAGGAATATTTAAAGTTGTCTTGTCCAACCTTGCATCAAACATCAGAATCATCTGTTCAACACGTGTGAGGAGGCTGAGCCGGCCTCTGTGCACGGTGGGATTACTCCTCCACAGGCAGCTCTTTCCAGTAGAGACTGCTCCATGCTGCGTGCATGCTGGAAGCACGTGATGTGAGTCAGGAGCCCAGCTAACTGCAGTCTGTCTGCTCCGTGTGTCCTGGGACATGGGCCTCTGCCAGCAGGTCTGGGAGGCAGGGACAGCAGGAACTCTGAGAGTGGCCTCTCCTGCCTTTGCTCTGTAGACAGCCGAGTAACAAGACGCCTCAGCCAAAAGACCAGCAAGGAGACTCAGTTTTAGGTTTAGTGAACAAAACAACTTTGAGGGCTTCATTTGCACTAATTTTCCATTCTCCTTGACATTTTCCAAGCATGTTCATTTGAGCTAAAAACTGTGGGCTGCTGAGCGTGATTTATAACTCTTGGATAGCTCAGGCTCTTCGTGGCACTTAAAAATTTTGTCAGAAACCAACTGTAATGGCTCCAGAGATATTTGGGGGAGAGAGAGGAAAAGAAAGGAAGAAATCATTAGGCTAGAAGGGGAGAATAATGGTGGGTAGAGAGAGGACAGAGATGGATAGGGAGGCAACAGGAAAGAAAAGAGGGAAAATAGGAAAACAGGAAATAGGAGAGAGAGAGGGAAAAAAGGGCTGGGAGAAAGGGAAAGTAAGAAGCGGAGGAGTGAGAAGTTGTTCAGCAAATCCCTGCTCTCATCAACGCTCCTTCCAATCTATAAACACTGTTAATTGGGTGGAAAACAACATCATCAAAAGAAGCTCTTCTTTAGACACTGTGTTGAAAAGTGCCAAAAAGTAGAATTTGAATATATATATTCCAGATTCTGATTCCAAGTGTCATTTAGGGAAATCCAATGAAATCCCTCTGACTTTTATGTCAGGTTTAAAGTCCTTTTCTATACTAGTAATATTGGGTGCTTACTAGCTGATGCACATTGTTCAAAGTACTTTACCAGCATTAACGTATCAAATCCACACACCAAGCCTATGTAAGTGGGCCCATTATTGTCTCTGTTTTACCAGGAAGCATAGAGGCTCAATGACTCTCCAGGGAGAGTGTAAGAGCCAGGATTTGATCCCAGGCAGTCCGGCTCCAGCGCCTGCATATTTAGCCACCGTATGATTCTGCCTCTCACTCACTCACTTTGGAATCATTCATTCATTCCATAGATATTTTTTGAGCTCTTATTATGTGTCAGGCAGGCTGGGACCTTCCCCTAGTAACATCAGCTGGGGACAAAGGGTACAAGCAAGAACAGGCATAGAAAGACAAGTGTTCTGACGGGTGAGACCCCGCAATGAATGACAATTGCTTGGTCATTTGCCTCCATGCTCTGAAAGGGGTGAGCAAGGTGAGGGCATAAGGATTTGCATTTCTAACAAGCTCCCACATGATGTCAATGTTGCTTGTCTGGGGACCATGCTTTGAATGTCACTGGGTTTGAGACACCTCTTCTCAGCAGAAAGAACAGAAAGTGAGCCTAGAATATGATTGGGAGGTTTCTAGGTTAAGAGGCAGGAGGAGAGAATGTCTCCAGGCCTGGAGATGACAGGCAGATGGCACTTTGGGAAATGGAGGTAAGGCTGAGTGGCTGGAAAATCAAGCTGAAAGCTAGTGGGTGAGAGGAGATGATTGCTAAAGAGGCAGCTCAGAGGCAAATAAATTTAACAGCACTCTCACCTCTCCCAGGAGAGGGTCACTCCCTTCGCAAAATCCCACTGAGGTGCTACACAGGGTCACCTTTTGGTATGAAAATAAAGCCAGATTTCTACTCATTTATCTGTCTTTCCCCCATCCTCTGTTGGAGAATCTTCCCTAGGTCACACTGACCTCATGTTTCTGTTGCTGCACGAGACTAACAAACATTGCACGAGTCAATGATGTGGTTTGTCCATAACCAAAGTCAGCTCTTTATGGAAATCACATAGATGGCTGTCTCTGCAGAGGGTTTGGAGAGGAACTGGAAGGTTCCACTGTCTGCCCAAGAGAGTCCGATTTCCACTATTGATAGCATTCATTTGCAGTAAGCTATTGGATCACCACACGACTCCTATTAACATGCAAATGTATACACAGGATAGGTAATTTATTACTACCATGATCCTCATGAATGCAGTTTTAGGATTTTATCAGATTGTCTAGTTGTTATCCGTGCCTGGGCTGGGACTGGGGAAATAGAGGGTCTGTCTCATCATTCCTAATGCCTGGCTCCCCTCATGTAAACTGACAGATGTACACACACAGCTGCATCTAGAATCATCTATGTACACATCCAATTTGAGATTCATTGACCAAGTCATTTCAGTCCATGTGATAGTTGCCTATAAACATATACATTCTCTCCAGAACTGTTTTATATCCCCAATCACAAATGGACAACAAACTTTTAGGAACCAAATCTTAGCAGTAGACTGTGAGAGTGGGTCCCTAAATGGGTGGTTAGTAGGAATAAGTAAAAATACAGAAAGAGGAATAAGAGAAGGATGGAGTAATCTCAAAGTGAAATGGGAGAGAGAGGGAGAGAGAACAGAATAGATGGGCAGTACTGGGGTACCAGATGCCAAACTCCCTCCCAGCAGGCTTATGGCATAGGATTCTGCTGGGAGAGGGGTGGCTGGATTTATAGGCATTGGCAAATTTGGGTGCAGGCCCTGCAGAGGTGTGCTATTACTAACCTCCTCTCTAAATGAGCTAGTGTTCTTTGCTGGAACAGTGCCATAGCACAAATCTTTTATCAAGATAGAAACTAAAAAACAAAACAAAACAATATCCCCCAAATTTGACAAAAATATTAAGAAAAAATCATTTTTGAATCTCTAAAACATGACTTACAGTTTTACTTTTTCTTTTCTTCTACCAAGAGGTGTGCTTCATTGACAACCTTAAGGTATCTGGCGATGAACCTAAAATGGCACAGTGGAAGTGGGGCATGAGGAGGGACAGGGACAAAGAGTTAATGTTCCCACCACTGCAACCACTGCCAGTACAAAAAGGGACTCTTCCTTTAAGGTCTGGGTTAGCAAGACCCAATGAGATTCGTTTTACCCTCATGAGATGTTGATAAGAAGACTGTGAATGTTTTCTCTCTCTCTCAAAACCTGATATATGTCAGGCCCCCAGCTTGTTAACTGCTGATTTGGCCATCATTAGTTCCTGCTTCAGCTGACTGCCCCATTTATCTTGGCTTAATACATCACCATGCCAACATATGAGGGTATATAGGTATTCTCCTATTATGCTCAAGTAGCACATTGAAGCATGTTTCAATTTAAAGTGACACGCAAATCTAACTTTTCTCATCCTTTAATGACTCAGTGGCAACAGAATATAGGAATAACAGACAATGTACACTCTATTAACAATTTTACAGTGAATCACTGTTAGAGCCTGTCATCTTCGTATTTATTTAGCTGAGTCTCATATGGTCTAGTTGAACATTGCCTACATGCTTGTGTTTTACTTCCTGACATTTGTGTACACATCTAGCACGGCGTATGAAACATGTGTGCATCCTTCCATGAAAATGTTTATAAATAAGTGATGTTAATAGTAAAACAATTAAACAAGGATGACACAATTGATTCTACTCCAATATGCAGTTATGGCATTTTTAAACCCATTAAAGGGTACAATCAGAAGAAGTGGCTTTAAAAACTAGGGATGTTGCATCAGCTTTTGTGTTTCCTGGGCTCCTTCTGGAAGAAAGAAACAGGGAGAGCTTTCAGTTGGCCCCTAGACCATGACCATGGCAAAAAAGAAACCCACTTCATTGACCTTTAGGTGATTGTGGTGTGGTGGTATTTTTTTGTTTGTTTTCAATTTGGTGATTGAGAAAATGACAAAAAGGACCCTTAAGAAAATTCAAATTTTTCTGAAAGCACTATGAATTCAATCACAACAGCACTTACATAGATTTGAATAAGTATATATTATAGTATACATATATACACATTCATACATGAGATAAATAATATACACACACACATCCAGGATCATCTATATGTACTACCGATTTCTGTATGTGTGTGTTTGTATTATGTAAAGGAAGGCTACCTCTCATCCTCCATGTTCTCAACCTTAATTTTGAACCATTCTTCTCAACACATTTCCTACCTGTCCTTCAGGAAATCTTAGCTAATAGCCCTCTTTATGTTCCTTTAAACTTTACAGTTGGCTGTGCCTTGGCTTTATTTAGCAATGATGACTTATTCCTATAGTATTTGAATCATTTTTATTGAAAGTGATAGAGACTTTCTGGTTATATCAGACAATGGATTTCCTTGTTGCTATTGTTTTGTTGCTGTTGGTTTATTTAACCTAGTTTGAAACAGATGATAGAATATATAGCTTCAGGCATTGCTGGATCCAGGTACTCAAAGGATGTTGTCAGGACTCTGGCTATCTTGCCATCTGGGGATTCTCCTTCCCTCTGTATGATTGCATCATTCTCAGATAAGCTCCCTCCAGGGGGTGGGGAGCATCCCCAGGCCTTCATCCTAATGGTTCATGATCTAAAAGGAAGAGAAACATTCCTCCTTTCAGTGTGCATATGTAGAATCTCAAGGGAGGTTTCTGACTGGCCCTATTTGGGCCACACCCCTCCACCCCAGAATCATCATTGGACCTCTTTACACTGGTCTGCCATGGTGACCTGAGCCTAGCTTAGGGTCAGGAGATTAAATGGGGTTCCATGAATAACAGGCCCATCAGAAGCACGTGGGATGGCATGTGTGTTGAGGAGTTGGGTGAGGAGAGAAGCACCCATAGAAAACGGGGACTAGAAGTAGAAACCACTTTGCCACCTTGCCTATCCACGTGCCTTGACTCAGATAATCATCTCTCCTTATTTTATCTCACTTGGAGCCCTCTAGTCTTTACTGGGCCACCCAGGTCTCAATAATAATAATAATTATTATTGTTATTTTGCTAAGCATCCTCTGAATCATAGCTGAAGTTGCTCAGGACTTTCCCAGGGAGGTCATGAGTCAACAAGAGCTGAAGAGATAAAATATTTGCGTGGCCAATAAGCCTCAAAATTGGCAGTAAAAGATGAGCACATGATGTTCACTGAAGAATTTTGAAAAAGCAACCAGATACTCTGTGCATGCTTAATAAACATCAAATGACAGATATGCACAAAGATGGGTGCTGCCCATGATCACTGGCTGGATCCCTGAAAGAAAAAGAGAAACATCCCCTGATAGTGTTTCCTAGCCCAGTTCCTGGTTTCAGCCCTAATTTGTCTCATATATAGCCATTGACTATGAGCCTTTCCTAAAATGATTTGTGGCATAGTACAGTACTTGAATACTAAGTTAAGACAGACTTGTAAATGAGGATGAGTCATCTAATCTCTTTAAGCTTGGCTTAGCCTTTACCTTTAGCAGGGGGATGAGAATATTTATTTTGTGGAACAGCTGTAAGGATCAATCCTTAACCTCTTTAAGCTTTAATTCTATGATCTGTACAATGGGCACAGAGTAATGCCTTGCTCCTAGCGTAAGGCGGAGACTGGAGTTGCTGACTCAATATCCACTCTGCTCTTCTTAGTGACATAATTCTAGTTGTAGTAGGGGTAGAAATATGCTGTAATTATAAAAAGCCTCAGCCTTCCTTGCAGATAAGAGTGACCAATGCGATATAAGTGAAATTGTTAAGAGCCAAGAACCCTTTTGAAGGCGCTTGATGTTGCTGACAGTTATACTTTTTGGCCTTTATTTCTCTTTCTGTCTGTAATTAGGATGTGATGTCTTCAGCTTCAGCAGCTATCTTGGGTCTGTGAGGAAAAGACAAAGAACATTGCTGAGACTTTGGCTCTGACACCCTTAAGCTGCTGAAACAATGCCAGCAATCTCTTGCTTCTGGACTTCTTATGTGAGAAAAAAGTGCAATATGTAACTGTGTAAGTTTTCTTGAGGATTCAGAAAGTAATCCGTATAAAGCACTCATTGCAAAATCTGCAAGACTGAGTCTAAGACACTTCGGTGCTGTCGTTTTTTTTGTTCTTACTAGAAGGTGTCAGTGGAAGGTTTTCTCTCGGCTGTGTCATAACTGCCACCTGGCTGACAACAAATGCAAACTGCGATTCTTTTATAAGATGTACCCAATTTCAGAAATGTTAGGATAGGAAAGTTGTTTATCTTAGACTCAATGAGATAGGATGATAATAGTTAAAATTCATGGAGAAATTCTTACTCACATATGTAACAGTGACTAACTCATTGCCAATCACATGGCAGGTGCTCAGAGCATGGCGTTCTCTCCTTCCATGCTTACCCCTTCTTCTACTGCCAGGGCGTGTCTACGCAGGAAAAGTCAGCCACTCTCAATAATAGATAAATGACAATGAGTTCCAGGTACACACAGGAGGTGACAACACGAACAGCACTTTCTTACTACAAGGAAAACCCAAACATAGATTTTGGGATAATAATGAGTTTTGTAGCAAACTGTCTTTTACAGGGGGCATGACAAGGCTGGTCTCTAATTCTGGTTGGCTCTTCAGAGTAGGTCTGATTAATGGGCTGGAATTAGTACTCTTGAGACAGACCAGTTTATTGAAATATTCAGAGTCTCCCAATGTCACCCTCCACCCAGGCCTGGTGGGGAGGCAGCGTTTCCATGACAATGCAGTACATTTAGTCAGCAGCACCTCCCGAGTAAACAGTAATCCTTCAGAAAAACAAGAAGGTCATTACAGCAACTTGTCAAATCAATGCAGAGGGTGTCGGGGCCGATTAAGGCATCTTCTCTCGCAGCTGACACAGTGTCAATAGTACTGGGCCACCACTGCTCAGGCAGATGATTGAAGTGAAGTGCCCATCAGTCAGGGCGTTGAGGTGGACTAACGATTCCCCGCGCTGCCTATTAGAGCTACATGACAACTCAATCCTGCTTGCTGGCAGAGAGAGAGAGAGAGAGAGAGAGAGAGAGAGAGAGAGAGAGAGAGAGAGAGAGAGAGAGAGAGAGAATGGAAAAAATAGTGACCTTGTTGCTTTGTTTGAAGCTGAATTAAATTGACAAGAGCAGCTAATCTTTACCTAGGGCGATTAACGGAATTAAGGACCACAACAAAGACACCCAAGGTTTTAGCATCTATGCAGGGGCTCAGGGATGTTTATGATGTTGGAAGCTCTCCTTGGGTATTCAGGTATGATCCAGATATATATTCTGGGCCAAGTCTTCTCCAAATGAAGCGTAGGTAATCCCATTAACACCCTGCCAAAGCAACGTGCAAGGACGTAAGGCATTCACTGAATATGCCTCTTCCTGCATCAGCCAGGAGGTCTCTTCTTCCCAGTGGCACTGGCTGATCATTTTAGACTTATGAATCTAGGATGGTGAAAGTCATAAATACACATTTTTAATATATTTCCCTGGAGAAATATTTTGCCTTATTTTAAATTTTCTAAGCCCATGGTTCCACAGCAATTTTTTCCAAACCCTCCAATGGTTCAGCAAAAAAACAAAAAACAAACAAACAAAAAAACCTACCAGAGAGAGAAAGAGAAGTGCCTCATGGCAGAAGAACAGAACTCCTGAAGAAGAAAACGAGCAGTCTGAGAGATTCTTGGACAGAACATACGATTTTTTTTTTCTCATTTACTAGAACTTTCTACCCTTGATGCAATTAAAGGGATAGGATCTAGCATGTCTTTTTCTATTAGAATAAATGTGTAACAATTATATCAAGGATGAAAGTTTTCCTTTTCCATGTAAAATTACATTTACCATTTATTTAGAACACTTCAGTGACCAAAAACTTTCTGTAAAGGCCCATATAGTAAACATTTTAGGCTTTATGAATCTTATCATCTCTGTTTCAACTACACAACTCTTCCAGTGTAGCATGAAAAAAAGGCCATAGACAATATGTAAACAATGGGAGTGGTTGTATTCCCAGAAAATCTTTCTTTACAGTGGACCAAATTTGGCCTGCTGGCTAGAGTTTGCAGACACCTGGCCAAAAAGAATATAGCAGTTCCATTCGACCAACTATCAGTTATGGAGTGTTTTCTATTTGTCAGGAACAGGACTAACTGTTATTAAAAAAAGATGGAACAGGCATAGTCCTTGCATTTGAAGAACTTGCAGAGTGACAGATAAGACAGCTATTTGGGTGTATGACTACAATACAACACATTAGCTGCTGCAGTTAAAAGAACACAAATGAAAATAAGAAATTCTTTCTAGGGCAGAAGAGGTCAGAGATACTGACAGAAACAAGGAGACTTTGGGACTACACATTTAAGAATTTCTAGGTACATAAGGTGGGTAAAGGCATTATAGAGTCAGTGTGGCCAGAGTTCAGCATGTATGTATGAGAGAGAGAGAGTTGCGGGTAGGGGGAAGAAAGGCAGAGAAAGAGAGAGAAAGAAACTTGCAAGACAGGTGAAATGAGAGAGGCAAAGAGTAGGAAAGAAAATTTTGGGAGACAGAGTGGTGGGAGAAAAGACTAGAAAGTATTATATTAGGGCCAGCTGAAGGGATTTGTATGGCAAGCCAAAGAATTCAGGTTTATTAGTTGAATGGCAATTAAAAGCCATTAATGACTTTAAGCAGGGGAATAATGCAGTCAGATGGCGGAGTGGAGACAAGGAAAGAGTAGGCAGAGACTATTATAAGAGATCCAGGCAAAAACAATAAAATCCTGGATTAAGTTTGTGAGAGAATAGAGAGAAGGACAAAGACATGAGAAATGTTTTATAAATAGAATCTGTCAAGTGTCTGCTCTTAGGAATAGGGTAAATATGACTGGAGGATTGCCATGGCATATGTTCCAAGCAAACTGGTCTTGGGGGAGCATAGGACCTTGAGAAGAATTTGCACAGGGCTAACAAAGGCAACTCAGGCAAGGGAGAAAAGAGGATAGTTGAGAATATCACCAAGGAAACAATCTCTAAGAGCCAAGCAGAGAAGATAGTCCAAAGCTAAAAGTGAGGTTATGGATCACTGAGGTGAGAAGCTCATGATATTTGGTGGAGGTCAGAATATAGAGCTAGAAAGATGGTTGGAGCAAATTATTCAGGACTGAGGTGAGTAGGAAATGGTCCCTCACTCTGAAATGGTACCAGTAAGGGGAGAGTTGATGATATATGGGCTCATATAACTCAGATACGAGCAACAGCACCAGGAATTATTCCAAGAATTCTAGCTGGGCTGTTCAAAGTAGCATGATGTTAACAGAAGTAGCTAAGACAGAAGATGATGTGGGCAGAGCAGTAATGAGTTTACTTTTGAGAGTGATGAATTGGAAGCAACCACATGCTAATAGGTGACATTGCATGGAATGATGTAAAGCTTAGATATACTTTTGAGACTAGTCACTATGTAGCTGTGGTGGAAGCCATGAGGATGAATGAGAAAACCCAAAAATAATGTGTCTGAGGAGAACAAGGAGAAAGGTAGACTTCTGTGAACAACACCTAAGGAGAGAGTGGAGAAAGCTGACTCACTAAGAGAGACAGGGAAAGACTGGCCACAAAGGTAGAAGGAAAGTCGAGGGGATGGCAGATGGTTAAGAGTAAATGCTACAAGGAAGTGAATTCAGAAAAAAATTAGAACAGAAAAGATTTGGGGCTAATTGTTGGCCACCCTGGGTTAGAAGAGTAGTGTGGATAAAACCATGATTATTCTGGGTTGAGGACTGAATGGGAAGCATTGTCAAGACTTCCTTTTTATTTTATTTTTTATATATTTTTTATTTCTTGATCACAAAAAGAAAAGAGAGGTCTTATGGTAACTTTGGGTAAATTTACAGCAGAAGGAATGTGATTGAAAAATCAGAAATATTTAGAGATATTTAAGGTCAGAAGAGAAGCCAATAGAGTGTGAAAAATAATGTCAAGGAGATACATAAAAGTCTAGGAAATTTTTTCCTAAATGAGCCTGTAAATAAGAACTACCTGTGGTTATGTGTTAATTATATTCCTGGGTCCCAATCGAGAACTTCTAAATTAATATTTTCACAGAACATCCTGGTGATCTGACTGTTTAATACACATCCAAAGAGATTCTTATATTCAGGCTGGTTTAGAAGATGCTCTTTGAATCATTGACATTAATAAAAAACCTTCCTAAACAGAAAAGTCCTGGACCAGGTGGTTTCAAACCCAAATTTTACCAGACCTACAAAGAAAAACTGGTGCCTATCCTGCAGAAATTATTCCACAACATTGAAAAGGAAGGAATCCTCCCCAAAACAAGCCAACATCACCCTGATACCAAAACCAGGAAAGGATGCAACAACAACAACAAAAAACTACAGACCAATATCCCTTGTGAATATAGATGCAAAAATTCTCAACAAAATCCTAGCAAACTGAATTTAGGTGCTTATCAAAAAAATAAGCCATCACAACCAAGTGGGCTTCATCCCAGAGATGCAGGGATGGTTCAACATAGGCAAATCTATAAATGTAATTTGGCACATAAATGGGAGTAAAAATAAAGACCATATGATCCTCTCAATAGACACAGAAAAAGCATTTGACAAAATTCAACACCCCTTTATGATAAGAACACTGAACAAAATAGGCATAGATGAGACTTACCTAAAAATGATAAAACACATATGACAAACACATAGCCCACATCATAATGAACGGGGAAAAATTGAAAGCATACCTGCTTAGAACTGGAACCAGACAAAGTTGCCCTCTATTGCCACTTCTATTCAACATAGTGCTGGAAGTCCTAGCCAGAGCAATCAGACAAGAGAAGGAAATCAAGGGCATCCAAATGGGGGCAGAAGAGGTCAAACTATTGCACTTTGCTGATGATATGATCTTATGTCTAGAAAACCCAAAAGATTCTGCCATGAGACTACTGGAACTGATAAACAAACACAGCAAAATCTCAGGTTACAAAATCAATGCACATAAATCAGTAGCACTCCTATATGCCAGCAACAGTCAAACTGAGAACCAAATCAAAGACTCAGTATGCTTCACAATAGCAACAAAGAAAATAAAATACCTAGGAGTATATTTAACTAAGGAGGTGAAAGACCTCTACAAGGAGAACTATTAAACACTGAGGAAGGAAATAGCAGAAGACATAAATAGGTGGAAAGCCATACTATGCTCTTAGGTCGGCAGAATCAACATTGTTAAAATGTCTATACTACCCAAAGTGATCTACAGATTCAATGCAATCTCTATTAAATTACCAATATCACTTTTCACAGATCTAGAAAAATAATTCTATGCTTTGTATGGAACCAGAGAAGACCCAGTATAGCCAAAGGAATCTTAAGCAAAAAGAAAAAATTGGGAGGCATCAATTTACCAGACCTCGAGCTATACTACAAGCTTATAGTAATGAAAACATCATGGTACTGGCACAAGAACAGAGACATAGACCAAGGGAACAGAACTGAGAACCCAGATACAAAACCATCCTCAGATAGCCATCTAATCTTTGACAAAGCAGACAAAAACATACATTGGGGAAAAGAATCCTTATTCAATAAATGGTGCTGGGAAAATTGGATAGCCACTGGTAGAATACTGAAACAGGATCTGCACCTCTCACCTCTCACAAAAATCAACTCACGGTGGATAACAGACTTAAACCTAAGACATGAAACCTTAAGAATAACAGACTTAAACCTAAGACATGAAACCTTAAGAATTCTAGACAAAAAATGTTGGAAAAACTCTTATAGACATTGACCTAGGCAAAGAATTTAAGAGGAAGACCCTAAAGGCCATCACAGTAACAACAAAAATAAATACATGGAACCTGATCAAATGAAAAAGCTTCAGCAAAGCCAAGTAAACTATGATTAGAGCAAATAGACAACCTATAGAATGGGAGAAAATATTCACATGCTACACATCCAATAAAGGGCTGATATCAGGAATCTATGTAGAACTTAAGAAAATTAACACGAAAAGAAAATCAAAGAACCCCATCAGGAAGTGGGCAAAGGACAGGAACAGATGCTTTTCAAAAGAAGACAGAATAATGGCCAGCAAACACATAAAAATGTGCTCAACATCTCTAATCATCAGGGAAATGCAAATCAAAACCACAATGAAATATCCTCTAACTCCAGTGAGATTGGCCTTTATCAAAAAGTCCCAAAACAACAAATGCTGGTGTGGATGCAGAGAGATAGGAACACTATTACACTGCTCATGGGACTGAAAATTATTACAACCTCTGTGGAAAGTAATTTGGAGATATTTAAAAGAACTAACAATAGAAATACCATTTGATCCAGCAATCCCACTCCTAGGCATCAACCCATAGGAAAACAAGTCATTTTACCATAAAGACATCTGTACTCCAATGTTTATGGCAGCACAATTCACAATTGCAAAGATGTGGAAACTACCCAAGAGCCCATCAATACATGAGTAGATTAATAAAATGTGGTATATGTATACCATGGACTACTACTCAACCATAAAAAACAATGGAGAACTAGCACCTCTTATATTATCCTGGGTGGAGCTACAGCCCATCCTTTGAAGTGAAGTATCACAAGAATGGAAAAACAAGCACCCAGTGTATGCACCATTAAATTGGTACTAACTGATCAACACTTAGGTGCTCACATGGAAGTAACATTCATCCGGTGCCGGGCAGATAGAAGGGGCATGGTGGGGATGAGTAAACTCACAACTAATGGGTGCAGAGTGCACAGTATGGGGGATGGGCATGCTTGGAGCTCTGGCTTGGGCAAGCCAAAGGCATTATATGTAACCAAAATATTAGTATCCCCATAATATTCTGAAATTTAAAAAAACATAAATAAAAATAAATAAAAAAATATTCAAAGGGAAAAAACAAAAAAGAATAATAAAGATTCAAAATGAGACATACTATGTTAGAGAATGTACTATAGACTTTTTGTAGTTTATGTCATTTAATTTTCACACAAGAACCATGAGGTGAGTACTATAATCCCTACTTGTTGGATGAAGATAATGAGGAATTAGAGTAGTTAAGGAAGTCATCCATGATCACACAGCTAGAAAACCAATATTTGAAAACAGATTTATCCTGTACTACAGTCTGAGCTCTTAATTATTACACTATGTTATCCTTAGCATCAGTTACTGATTAGTTGCTCAATTGAGGGTATTCTATTCATATAGCCTTAAAGTTTTTATCCACTAATTTAAAAATGGGAGAGTGTTGTTCTACAATGATACATGGGAGACTTCTAGGTACCTAAAAATAATAGCAGCAATCTACGTGTACATCTTCCCAAATATCCAGTAAAAACAGTAGAGAACAACAAGGAAAACAAACAAAACTACATGAAATCTACACTCTAAACACAACTAGAAGACAGAGAATTACCAAATTCAAAATAACTGTTTTCAGAAAGAAAAATTACCAATCCCAGTGAGCTATCACTCATGCTCCTACCAAAAGTTTTTTGGAATGTGCAAGGGTAGTTTGGGAAAAACTGTAAGAAAAAGAGAAGATGGGATTTATTTGATTTGTCTAAAACCACAACTAGAAGGAGAAAGTCTACTGTAAGTGTGTAACTAATAAAAATATCTATTGATGGATCTGATTACTGATGGCAAGAAGGGTTCTTAAAAGTATATATGATTTGAAATGTCAATCCTTGAAAAGCTTCAGGAAAAGAAAGAGGTAAAGAGGAAGAAAGAGGAGACTTTTGACAATTGGTTGGTAAAGGGGAAAAGAAGGTAAAAGGAAATGTTTAGCATCTTGCAAGACAGCAAACAAATAAAAATCCACAAAATAGAGGACACAGGACATCTTCCCCACATCATGCACACACACACACATGCGCAGGTACAAATATACACTTAGAATTAAAAACTTGGACTTTGCTACACTGGCAGAAGAGGACAGTATTGAATTAGAAATATTCCAAATACTAGCATATCTTAAAAAAATGAATGAAAGACAACTAAAAAGTATACTCAAAGTTATAGTAAAAAATCAGAAGAGTCAAAACATTTTAGCTGATGAAAATTCCCTCTCAAAAAATCACTGTGAGACAGAAAAAACCTGCAGATAATATTACAACATTAATTAACTCAAGCCAGTATTTGGGAATATGAAAAATCACCTTGAATCAGAAATAGACAAAAAGCAGACCAAAACATGAAAAGGGAACTGATTGAACCAGGGAAAGAAAAGGGAAAAAAATTTAAAATAATAATTATTTCCAAAATGAAGATTAAAATACAAGATGTTCAGGAGAAAGTAGATTCAAGCAAAAATTTAATAAGGAGCACTGAATAAAGGCAGGAAATAACAAAGAAAGTGGAAATGAGATAAAGAAATAAGGAAAAAATTTAGAGAAAAAGTGTTGGTAATGGAACACAGGCAAAGAAGAAATAACATACATATAATTGGAGCCCCTACCAAAGAAAGTAAAATAATGGAACATGTTTAATACTTAAACAGTGTAATTTAATTCTATTAATATTTTCAGGAAATCAAAGAAAACTTGCATTTTTATATCAAAAGGGCCCATTGGGTTCTTGGGAAGTTAACCCAGGATGATCAACACTGAAATATATCTTATAAATTATTAGATTTCAAAGATAAAAGAAAAGTCCTTGAGATCTCCAAGAAATAAGTAAATTAATAAATAAATTACAAAGGTCAAACTATTGACTGGCATCAGATTTCTCAAAACAATATGAAGCAACAGAACAATGGATGAGCATTTTTTAAAAAATTCAATGAAAGAAAGTATGAGTCAAGCATTTTATTTCCATTCAAGCTGTTCTTTAAGTAAATAACTCTAGGAAAACAATTTTAAACATACCAAAATTTAGTGACTTCTATAACCATCAGAACTCTAATCTACTAGAAATCTGCTAGAGAGAAATCTTCATTTAACCAGGAGAAGACTGAGAAAACTTATGAAAAAGGACTGATGGTGACTATAAAAGAGAAAGAGAGAGAGGCAGAGTATTGTAGGTCTAAGACTTCAACAAAGGTGGAATGAGGACAGAAAATAAATGTACAAATTTTATCTATTGTGACAAAGTAAAAATATAATACAATTAAAGAAAAGGATGAAAAGTGAGAAGGAAATAAGAAAGTAGAATAAAATTCAGATTTTGCATAGGCTGCAGGTGAATGCTAAAGGACACTACCAAAACTGACAAGCAAGATAGGCAAAAAATTAAATAAGAAAACTAGTGGTCAAGGGCATTAAAAATGTATAGGTGGAAAGATAACCACAGATGAAAACTAAAAACCTCTGTAAATACCAAAGAAAATATTTAAAAAATAAAAAAATCAAAGAATATGTATCATTTAGAATTAATATAGGTAAAAAATATAATACACACAATTATAAAATATTATGGTGATAGTGAGAACACACATATCAGTTTGAGAAACATTTTCAATTTGACTCACAAAGTAATATTCACACACACATAAATGCACACACACACAGAACAAAACACTATATACACTGAAACAGAGGATACCTTCTTCTAACTCACTCATGGGACCTTCACAAAATTGATCATATATTAGGATCACTTAAGTCATTATAAACAAAATGCTCTGGTCACTCTGCAAAAACACATACTTAGATATAATCAAGTAAAACTTTTTAAAAAGCCTTTTTACTAAAATTTAAAAACAACTTCATGTACAGAGAAAATGCAAATTTAAAATATAGAATTTGTAAAAATTAATGATAATGAAAACACTGCATATCACAATCTATGGATGCATTTAAATCAAGGATTAGAGAAGCTACAATAGCCATAAATACTCTTACAAATAAAAATGAAGGAATAAACATAAGGAAATTAAATGTTCAGCTCAACAAAAATCTATAAAAGATATTAGAAAGTAAACTAAAGGAAAGTACTGGAAGAAAACAACAAATTAAAATAAAGAAATTGCTGAGGTAGAGAATGTGTAAGAGCATGGAGAGACAGCACTCTGCAGCACAGATACACAGGGAAGACTGACAGTTGAGGGTGGAACAGCAATACTGGGAAGCCTTTTCCCACATCAGAGCCCCCAATCTAAACATAAGGTAATGCTAAGGAATATAAAGTTCAAGTACATTATGGGTAACTATAGAAACAATAATACCCAATCCCCGCTCAAGACCTATCTAGATTGAATAAATGACCCACACTAATGACCCGACAGAAGACGAGGGCCTATTTCTAAGCATAAATACTATTTATCTCAGTGGCCACTGGTTTACACAGAATGTCTGGCATTCAGTCAAAAATGACAAGATACTAAAAAGCAAGAAAATGCAAGGCATGGTCAAGAAACAGCAATCAACAGAATCAGATTCAGAGATGATCTATTAATAGATGTTGGAATCAACAGACAGAGCCTTAAACGTAAGTATAATTAACATGTTAAAGGCTCCAGTGGAAAACATAAGCAACATTCATAAACAAAAAACAGATGGGGAATTTTTGAAAATAGAAAGAAACTATAGGAAAGATCCATACAGAAATACGAGAATAAAAATACATGATAAAAAATATGATGAATGCTCTTTATGGGTTCATCAGTGGAGTCAACACAGCTGAGGAAAAAGCAGTGAATTAGACAATACGCCAAAAGCAACTAAAATACAAGGAGGAAAATGAGTGGGAGCAGGTGGTGGTGGGAAGGCATCAAAGAACAGAGCATCCAAGAACTCTGAGACAATATCAAATGACCTAATGATGTCAAGGATAAGCAGACTTAATTGATATATTAAAATTCTGTTTTTGAAAATAAATAAAATATACATGGTGCTGGTTACCTTGAGCAAGAAAAAAATTTAGGATTTGCTAAGAAGAAGCCAACATGAAGGGCTCCCATATGGCCAAGTCTGGAAATTTTTGAGGAACAAAATGAATAATAATAACAATCAATTATAATCCATAGATTAAAATAAGAAAACATGGCTCTATACTGATATAATCAACTGAGTGAATGAATGAGTTAATAAATGAGACAGCTTTTCCTTACAGCATAACTTCAACTAATGCATGCAGAGGGAATAGTGGAAATATTAAATCCCCATCTGAGAAACATCACAATGGCAATTGTTTCAGGCAAGAATCATCAGAGGATGCCAAAATTAGTAGTTGGAAGTATGATGAGAAGAGGATATTTATATGGTTTCAAAATATCTCTACATATAATATTTCTTACTTAAAATTGGAAAAAATAATAACCATAATGAAGACACCTAGCACATAGTTGTCTTAATCAAGTAATCTCAATATCATCAGTAATGGAACAAATCAGTATGTGTCTCTTGATAAATACTTTGAGAAGAACACATCAATTTTGCAGCATTTTTGCCAAAAATTTAAATCTGAATTTAATCACGTGGAAATATTAGGCAAACTTCAATTGAGGGTCAATCTACAAAATAAATGTCTGTTGCTCTTCAAAAGTGCTAAGGTAGTGAAAAACAAAGTAAGACTTCCAGATTGAAGGAGATACTAACTAAAGGCATAATAACTAAGCACAGGATCATATTGTGTATTGAATCCTGGACCACAAAAAGAGCACTGGTGGAACAATTGTGAAATTTGGGTAAGGTCTATAGATTAGATAATAGTAGCCTAGCAATGGTATTATATCAATCCAGCTAAGAATTAACTGTTTGGGGACTCTGAGTGAAGGATAAAAAAACACCTTTGTACCTTTTTTGGTTTTGTGCCTTTTTTGTAAGCCCGGAATTATTTTAAAATACTATCACGTGTTGCTTAACTACAGGGATACATTCTTTAGAAATGCATCTTTAGGTGATTTCATCATTGCACAAAATCATAGAATGTACTTTCACAAACCTAGATGGTATAGCCTACTACACACCTGGGTTATATGACATGGTCTATTACTCCTAGGGCAGAAACCTGCACAGTATGTGACTGTACTGAATTCGGTAGGCTGTTGTAACACAATGGTAAGTATTTGCATGTCTAAATATATCCAAGCACAGAAATGGCACAGTAAAAATAGGGTATAAAAAGCTCCATTATAATCTTATGAGATCACTGCCATATATGTGGTCAGTTGATGGAAACATTGTTACGCGGAGCATGACTGTAGAAAGTTGTTAAAATTTTAAAGTTAAAAAAAAGTTATATAAGACAACAGCCTGCTGCCATGTTCAGACTTCTTGTCAGTGTACTTTCTAAGGCACAAACCTAACTAATCATGACTCTCTCATGGCACAAAATCTTCTAAGTCCTTGGCCCTCCTTACCTGGTCCCAGCCCACCCATGAGACTCAGCTTTTGCTGCTCCCCAGCCCCTACTCTATCATACCACTGTGCTGAATCTGTGGATGTTATCAAGTTCTCTCAAGCTCATGGGTGTCAGGGGCCCTTTTCTCTTAGCCCATGGCACTAGTATTGAGCCTAGTATATTGGATGTCCACAGCAAATTGTTTTTTAACATCTCTGTCCTCTATAGGATGAAATGATTTTCAGTTGACATCACATACTAATAATAATCATCATCACTATTTTACCAATTTGTTCACTCAACAGTTCACAATTTTAAAAGAAGAATACATATCTTCTCCAGAAAATATTATTCAAATATGCAACATATGTCATATGTGAATTAAAATCTGTCCTTACATGTAAGAAAATGGTTACAACTTGTAGCTGGTACAGTTTCTCTGTTTGTGATTTTAAGCACAAACAAGTGTTCACATAGCATGAAGTAACTCTAGTCTTGTCATCTTCCCTCTGGTGGGGTGGAGGATGGGAGGAGAGAGGCTGAGTATATAACTGGGAGTTCTCTGAATTAACTTCCCTGTAGGAAAAAAAAGTGTTTCTTAAAAAACAAGTAACAAAAATGTGCTAATTTCCTGCTTATGTATATATTGTTCAAACTCAACAGTGAGTCCCACAATTATTTATAACTCAGATCAACAAATGATTTTGGAGGGAAGGAGAATTTTATTATTGATATTATTTAGAATTGCCAGCACATGGTGATCAGAAAATGAAGTTTAACTTTTAGTTGATTCCATTATTGTTTTTAACTTCTCCATAATGCACCCCCTCATTGCTGCACCTGGTTGCTCCTCCCACCAGCCCACCTCTGGGATGCTGCCGGACAGTACCCTACAATTCCTTCTTTAATCTCTACCACCCTGCTTTATAATAGTTTATGATATAGCTCTCTCTCCTAGGATGCTGTGAGCTATTTGAAAGCAGAGACCATGTTTTATTTATTCATCTCTGCATCCCCAACACTCTATACACAATAGATTCTCAATAACTGTTTGCTGAAAGAATGATTCAATGAATATATACATGCAAGAAGTGACCAGGCTCCCTGCACGTACACCCCTGGCAAAGGTGAAAAGCCACCAACATTAACACTGCCCAAAGTCTTACGACTTCTCATCTAGAGTCTTGTGGACTTCTGATGAAGCAGAGGAGGTGGTCCCAACCTAAGGGCCAAGCTCCCTCATCTGTTCAGCAAATACTGCAGCAATGCAAGCTGGACAATGCTGGATTTATATCCCACCTCTGTCATTTAACTTAGTAGCAACATTTGAAATCTCTGGATACTTGCTTGGCCTCACTAAGCCTCGGTTTTCCCGTGAGCAAGAATGGGGATAATCCCTACACCATATAGGGTTTTTGCAATATATACATGAAATGCCTCCTTTTTATTTAGACCTCTATATGAATATGGTCAAAAATGTCTTTTTTGTCCTCTCTCTGGCATGGAGTCTGGCCATAGCAGGGGACTGGTTAAATGTTGGCTCAATCCCATTCTGCATTTTTTTCCCTGATAATCGATGCTCAAACACACTGCAGATTCATCTCTGCTACATTTATAAAAACCCAAAGGACATCTTCTGTGTAGCATGACATTTCCCTTAACACAGGAAACATCTATTACAATTTGGGGATGTTGCAGTTGTAAATATTTTTTACCAATTATAAGAAAATGTAGTCCTGGAACTTTAGCCTTCCCTCAATGCTGTCAGGATCATCCAGGGTGCCTGGTGGGTGGCTGACAGAACACTTGGAGAGAGAACTGTTTCCTAAATCCCTGCTGGATGTCTACACAATCCCAACAGGGGGCCATGGAGCCCAAAATCAAGACTCAACCATCATCATGTTCTCTTCTTTCAGTAGATATTTAATTGGTGTATGTTAATCAACCTGATCAACTTCCAATAGGCACAACTTATTTTCCAATTTGACAGAACATGCTCAGAGGAAGAGAAAAAGAGAGCACACAGGGAAAAAGGTGTAGCAGTGAATAAATAATCAACATTTTTAATTGAATTTCAAGTTTGAGCTTAAGTCTCTCATTGGAGATTGTTTATTGGATCTATCATTAGAAAAATAATTCTATTTTCTTTTTCTCATTATTTTAAATTGGTCAGCAAAAGAAAACTGTGATGTCTGAACATACATGTTTCTTGGTGAAAATAACTGAAATGATTGAAATGATAGCTCAACCCCGTGCTACCGAATAGAACTTACTGCAGTGAAGAGAAAGTTCTGTTCTGTGCTATATGATACAGTAACTACCAGTCACATGTGGTTATTGAGCACTTAAAATGTGGCTAGTGCAACTGAGGAGCTGAATTTTTAATTTTATTTAATTTAAACTAATTTAAATTTAAATAGCCACATGAAGCTAGTGACCACTGTGACCAACAGCATCAATAAGAAACCACAGTAAGAGCCAAGTGCACTGAATGTCATTGTGCTCTCAGAATACGGGGGTTGAGCTGTGTGGCTAAAGGGCTTCCTGATTCCATGCTTCAAACCTCCAGCACACTCGAGTCCAGCTCATGCTCCTCCAAATCATCTTTAAATCGCTTCCACTGAACTCCAGCTATCATTTTCTGAAGTCTATGTCATAAGCTGTCCTCGGCTTGGTGTTCTAAGGCATCTGCAATTGATTTCTCTCATTATCATCTGCTTTGTACCCATTTCTCCTTTGGGTAATAGTTTCTCAGTTTTCTTTGGAGCAATGTCTCTTCCCCTACACAAAACACAGGTGGTTTGGGTACAGCTAACTTCATCCTGGGACTTTGAAGTCAGTAAATTGAATGTGGCTGAGGAAAGAATTAGTGAACTGGAAGATATGTCCATAAAAATTTCCCAAACTAAAAAGCAAAGAGAAAATGAGTAAAGATAAAATGAAATAGAATATCTAAAAACTGTGGATAATTACAAAAGGTATAAACATGCACATAATGGGAGTATTAGAGAAGCAAATGAAAATGAGCAGAAGAAATATTTCAAGTAATAATGACTGACTGAGAAATTTCCAAAATTAATTACAAACAATAATCCTTTAGATCCAGAAAGTTTAGGAAAAAACCAAACAAGATAAATACCAATAAATTTACACCAGGCATTGTGTATTCAAACTACACAAAATAAAAGAGAAAGGGAAAGTCTTAAAAAAAGCTGGTGGGTGGGAGGAACCAAGGTTAAAAATTACATGGTACTTTCTTCAGAAACCACACAAGCAAGAAAAGAGTAGATTGAAATATTTAAAATGTTGAAAAGAAAAAAATTCTCACCAGCCTAAAATTTTGTATCCTGAATAATTATCCTTCAAAAGTGAAGGAGAAATGAAGATTAGTTGTAACTATTGCAAACTCTAGTGA
The DNA here is from genome assembly GCF_020740605.2 of Lemur catta. NCBI lineage: Eukaryota > Metazoa > Chordata > Mammalia > Primates > Lemuridae > Lemur > Lemur catta. The sequence continues at coordinate 53,777,672 of NC_059141.1, forward strand.
ACTCCCTAAAATTTTTTTTAAAGAAGTACAATTGGTATGGTAAGAAAAGAAAGAAAATGGAATTATATAAAATGTTGACTTAAAAGCAGAGAAAGCATAAAAAGAGTGGAAGACAGAAATAAGAAACAAGCAATCAATAGAAATTAGTTACAAATAAGGGAGCTATCAAGCCAATTATATGAATAATCACTTTAAGTGTGAATGATTGAAAAATAGAGAGCATTATGGTGTATTGAAAAAAATGAGACCCAACTACATGTTGTCTACAATAAATCCACTTTAAACATAAAGACACACATTAGAAGTAATGAAAGATATACAATGCTAACACTGATCAAATGAAAGCTACAGTAACTGTACTAACACCAGACAAAGCAAACTTCAGAGCAAGGAAAACGACCAAGGATAAATAGAGGAATTATGTAATGGTAAAGGGGTCACTTCTCCAAGAAGACATAACAATGCTTAATGTGTATGTGCTAGCAACAGGGCCTCAAAATAGGTGAGGCAAAAACTGATGGGCCTGCAAGGAGAAACAGACAAAGTAGAGATTTCAATACTAATAGCAATTGGCAGACTCAGTACAACTGAATCTAGTCGACATTTATATAATACTTAATCTCACAATAGTAGAATATATATATATTCTTCTGAAGCTCACATGTAACATTCACCAAGATAAACCATATTAGGGAAATGAAACATGCATTAACATAGTTAAAAGAATAGAAATTATACAATATTTTTTCTCAGACCACAATGGAATTAACAATAACAAAAAGATAGCTGGAAAATCCCAAAATACTTAGAGATTAGATAACACACTTCTAAATACCACATGAGTCAAGGAAGAAATCTCAATAGAAATTTTAAAATACTAATATTTTGAGCTATCGTGAATTGGTATTAGATTTTATCAAATGCTTTTTCTGCATCTATTGATAAGATCACATAAAATTTTCTTTTTTGGCCTGTTGATGTGATGGATTTCATCACTTGATTTTCAAATGCTGAAACATCCTTGAACATCTGGGATAAATCTCACTTGGTCATGGCATATGATTCTTTTTATACATTGTTGGATTTAGTCTGCTAATATTTTATTAAGAGTTTTTATATCTATGCTCATGAGAGGTAATGGCTTGTAGTTTTCCTTTCTTATAATGTCTTTGTCTGGTTTTGACTCTGGTATTAGAGTAATGATAGCTTCATACAATATAGTAAAAAAATTTCTGTGTACTTCTATTTTCTGGGAAAGATTATGCGAATTTGGCAAAATTTCTTCCTTAAATGTTTGGTATAATTCATCAGTAAAACCATCTGGGCCAGGTGCCTCTGTTTAAGAAAGTTATTTATTACTGATTTGATTTCTTTAATAGGTATAGCCCTATTTGGGACATCTATTTCTCCTTGTATGGAGTTTCGGTAAATTTGTGTCATTTGAGGAGTTTGTCCATTTCATCTAATTATATCAAATATATAGGCAGGAGTGGTTAGTAATGTTCTTTTGATAGCCTTTAAATGTACATGGGATCATTTCTGATATTTATAATTTGGGTCATCTCTCTCTCTCCCTCTCTTTTTTTTTTTTTTTCTTAGTAGGCCTGGCTAGAGATATATCAATTTTATTGATTTTTTTTCAAAGAACCAGCATTTGTTTTGTTGATTTTCCCTACAGATGTCCTGTTTTAAATTTCATTGATTTCTGCTCTAATTTTTATTCTTTCTTTTCGTCTGCTTACTTTGGATTTAATTTACTCTTTTTATGCTTTCCTAAGGCAGAGGCTTTGGTTATTGATTTGGATCTTTCTTCTTTTCTAATGTGTGCTTACAAGGTCAAGGAGGGGCCACCTGATATGTCCCCATGCCCTTCCATTGTGCCATTCATGGCATGTTTAAGTGTATAATGCAAATGGGAAAAGATTATGTTATTTAGAAAGAGTCAGGAACAAGATAGTCACATAAAGTGACACAAAAGTCTTTCCATCAGAGATTCTCTATGGTAACCATGCTGCAAAACCACTGTATGGGCACAAAACACATTTATATATTAAAGGCTCTGATAAGTCCTTCAATAAAAAAGTTCTTAACCACAGGTTTTCTAAATTCATTTGCCAAAACAAACTCCCTCTTTTTTCCAACTAATAACTGTTAATATCTTACAGAATTTATGTTATTTGGAAAATACTTTGAGCAATGCTGGACCCCAACTCTTTCTGTTCCCACTGTTTACCTCTTTGCCCTTTTCTCTTACCATGGCCTGCACAACTTAAACAAGAACTCCAGTCTCTCTTTTGCAATAGCGTCTGTATTATTGGGGTGAATTTTTCTTGAAATTGAGATATTTGGAAGAGCATAAGCCATCTGTGTCATCCCTCTGGTGGATGAGATTTCCTCTTGCTGTTTGGCATATTCTCTGCATCAGAAAACCCACAACGAAAAGAATTATAAGTTGGTAGGCAGATGCTCAGTCCAGTGCGGGTCTGCTCTGTGTCAAGTATTAAGTGCTGGAAGACAATAAATATTCAACAGCAGCAGGAACCAAATATCATGTGAACCCGTAGAGGAGCTTCTTGACAAGAATGCTTGAGGGGCAGCAAGTCCCAGGACCCTTACTGGGGAAATGAAGAAAGCAGAGAGAAAGCCAGCATTTTTGCCTCACTTCTCTTTCTGCTTGGAATCACCCATCACAAAATGGCCAAGATCCAAGAAAACTAGAACTAAGGATACAAAACAAATGAGTATTAGCAAAGCAACATCATTACCAAAGCAAAGTAAATATCCACCATTTGTTTTTTGGCTCATGAGATTGCCTTTAAAAGGCAGTCCTGCTCTGAAGGATTGGATCCAGTTCCCAGAGCGAGGAAATATATGCCAGACACAGTGCACCCGTGAGACTGTCAGGAAGAATTAGAGCCCCTCTGAATTAGGAAAAGGCACTTCTCTTGGTGGCAGGAACTTATCTTACTCAATGGCATGTCAGTATGACCACACATCATAGCGTCTCACATTCTGCAGATGAAAGACATTATCCCACCCAGGAAGATAGCAGTTATTCTCCCAAATGAATCTGAGGAGGTCAGACTCATATGGATACCATTTGTGGAGTGTTTATATGAAAACTATGAAATTTAACTTAATGGGCTGGAGAAAATAATAAACAAACAAAAAAACCTTTTAAAAAGGCAAGTGTGAAAAAAAGCAATAAAGGTTTAGAGTTGCCTCCAAGGTCTATTTAGGAATGCCATTATTTCTCAAACTGTGTTCCTTAAATGCCAGAATTGAACAAGAGGGTGTTAGAAGAAAGTGTTAGCTCAGAAACAGCTGAGAATAATCTGCGCACTACAGTCCACATTGGAAAATGGCATGTTAAGAACTTTGAAAGTCCTAGAATTAAAAAAAAAACAAAAACCAAAAAACTTTGTTTCATTTTGGTTTATTCCAGCTTTCCTTAAATGTATATAAGCATATAGCCATTTTATGTGGAACTTCACTTAAACTCATTGCAGTCTAGTACGTAGTAATAGTAATCATTTCTTCTCTAGATATCAATCAAGTCTGCTCATCTTTAAACAGGATCAGGAGATTCAAAGTTAAAAATGCCTGCCGCTACTGATTGGACAAGGTAAGAATTTTCCTGGGTAGGAAAGTGTTTTGAGAAGCTTAGAATTTTTGTACAAATACACCTCGGGTACCACGTTGTTGAATACCCACAAAAGTGAGCCTGCCCCGATGGGTAAGACTAGTTAGTTGAATGATTCTCTCCAGAACACGGCACCATTTTTTAAATTCCCCTTCAATGAGAGATTTTTTCTTCTGAACAACTATAGAGTAAACACAAATGATAAAAGTTATAATTTGATTGAAGGAGAAAAAGAATAAACTCTGCAAGCTTACATGAGGCAGATTGTCAACAATTAGACCACCAATTTCACTACTAAGAGGTCCATGTAGACAGGAACTGGAGGCCTCAGCTGACCCCTAGCATCAACCACCAAAGCTTCAGAGAACCCCAGCCCCTAGGCCACCACCATGGATACCTAGTGGAGGAGGTGCAAGCTGTCCCTGCAGAACCCTGCCCTGGTTTTAAGCCACTAAGTTTAGGAGTAATTGTTACACAGCTGTTGCCAACGAAACAGAACTTATAAAAGGAAGACTCTGAAAGAGATTCTGGCTCCTGGCATAGGTAGATCAGGGGCTCAAACAGTGTCATCAGAGATCCAGTTTTCTCCTCCATGCCCTGGTTTGGCTGTCCTAGCTGACGCTCTTCTTATAGGAGCTCCAGCCTCCTGGAGGTGAGACAGACAGTCCGGTGAGGAAAGAGCATACTCCTCTGTCCCAGGAAGCCCAACAAAATCTTCATACTACTTTCCTGGCTGTGGTGAGGTCAGGAATCCATCTCTGACCCAATCATGAGACCAGGGAGATTCATACCGCTGGTTGGCCAGACCTGATTCACAAACCCTCTGGGTACGGGAGTTGTGGGGTGATACAGCTCTAGAGAAACCACAGAGGCTGAGCTTTAGTGAGGTGGGTTCCCAAACAAAGAATAAGGGGTTGCTATTGGTAAAAGATTGCTTGAATACTACACAGCGAGGGGGGAAAAAAAACAAAGTTTTTAAAAAAGAAATTCAAAACAAATGTCAACTAAAAACAGCCATTCTGAGTAAAAATGAATATTTATTGAGTGCTTAATTTGCACAAAGCAGAGCTCTAAGTGTTTTACATATTAAACCCCTCACAAGGGGGATACTGTTAATATTGCCGTTTTATAGAAAAGGAAAGTGAAGATGTGTAAGTTACACAAGTTGACCACACGTCTTCATGGCTGGCAAACAACGGAGCGAGCACTCAAGCCATAGCAATCCCGCTCCATGGGCAGCGCTGCAGCCACTGTGCTGTAGTGACTGCTGGCAGCCTCATTCCACACAGTTTAGTAGATGTGAGGGACACAGAAATGAATACATGGGCTTATGCCTTAGAAAATCAATTTACTGCTGCAAGAGAATAATATGCAACCAAGTAATTGCAATTCAGAGTTTCCATTTCTCTAAGAAAAGCAGAGCACATAAAACATGTGAGGGCTCAGGACCGGGAATGACTACCTACACCTGGGATGGACACTGAACAGTAGGGAAATCATAGTTAACATCAATTTATTGTAGATTTCAAAATAGCTAGAAGAGAAGAGTTTTAATGTTCCCAACACAAAGAAAAGATAAATGTTTGAGGTGATGGATATCTCAGTGACTCTGTTTTCTCATTACACATTGTGTACATGTATCAAAATGTCTCATGTATAACAAAAATAGGTACAGAAATGATATATCAACTTTTAAAATAGCACCAAAAAAGGAGGTGGCAATGTGCTGGTTCTTAAAATACGAATGGGACTTTTGCCTTGGGAAGGGGTGAGAGAAGGAGGGACATTCCAGGCAGTATATGCACGGAGAGAGATGATATATTTTTCTAAAAGCTATCCATCTTCCAAAAATGGATTTATTGAACACCTGCTACGTACCAGGTACACTTGTGGGGACTTAGGGCACATCAGTGAGCAAACAGACGAGGATGCCTGCCCTTGTGGAGCCAATGTCTCACAGCAAGGCAGGGGTGCTGCCCATGCTTCAGCAAGAAGACAGACCACCAGCCACCTCTGTGTCCCTCGAGGCAGGCCATATGCCACCCCTCGTGCCCACAAGTCGAGATAGCTAGCTCTAACCATTTCTACATTTCAGTATTTCAATCAATTCCCCAAAGAAAAGATGCCAGATTTGATCTTAGGTGAGGCTACCTGCAGAAAGCAAGGAAACCACCTCCAAAGCCCTGTAAGAGGCAAAGGAGTAAAGACCCTCCCCCCTCAGCCAAGCACATTAGTCCAGGTGAACACAGGCACGGAGCAGATTGGCGTGTGTATATGTGTGTGTGCACGTGTGTGTGGTCTCGTGTGCGTGTGCACACTTGCATGCATGTACATGTGTGTGCCTGGTTGCACATGGGCCATGCATAGCAGGCCTTGGGGGGAGGACAGGCAGTGGCGTTCCGTTCCTTACTGGCGGCTCCATGGTTCAAAGTTTGCAGAGGCTGGCTGGGCATTAATAATGCAGGAAAGGAGACAGCATTTTAGTTTTTAGTAAATGACAAACTTTATTAGAGAAAAGGAAAGAAGCAGACACATCTTGTTCTTTCTCAGAGTTCCTCATGAGGCAGTCAGAGTTCAGGGAAGGCCTGGAGGAGGAAGGAACAAATGTCCCTTTTCCCAGGGATAATTGAAGTGGTCTGTAGTGTTTTATTAGGGGAAAAAAAAAAAATCCTCCCTCCCAACTGGCATCTTCAAAATTATGTACTGAAAATTTCCCAAAAAAAGTCACACCATACAACATGAGTTTTAAAGATAATTATTCTTGTCGTCTGTTCTGGAATCTGTGTTCTGGGATTAAATTCAAAACTTGAGTCCCCAAAAAAGAAAATTATGTCTGCTGGCTTTTTCTCCCTGAATCCTGTACAGTTATACTCACTGCTCTTTCTTTTTAAAATATCTCCACCCATCACACAGTAATCTCTTCATTCATTCATTCATTCAACAAATTTGTTTTTTGCACCTACTGATGTCAGGCGATGAACCTACAGAATGAATGGGGCAGACTTCTCCTGGTCTTCGTGGAGCTCACAGTGTAGCTTGTGCCTAGTTGGGGCTAATGAAGGTGAGCTTGGGAGAAAAGGAAAGAGCCCAGGAGTACTTCACATCCAGAGCTTTCCATAGGACTGCCACATGGCAGAGGCTAGCACTCCCAAGTTTGCAATTTAGTGTGCATTTTTCTCCATCAAATTACCAAAAATAGTCATTTTAATGTTATTTTATCTGAACACATTGCGTGGCAGTTGGGAGACATGCACACCAAGAGAGCAGTTGGCCCAGACCTACCACTCATTACGACGCCTCCACAGCCTTGTCGGATGAGACCCTAGACTCAAGATCCACCTGCCTGAGATCAAACCGCGGCTTCAGCATTTGTTAGCTGTGTGAATCTGGACAAATTACTTAACCTATAACATGACAGTAAGTCTTATTCCTAACATTGTGTCCATTTTACAGACAAGGAAGCTGAGGCCGGGAGAGGTGAATTTATGCAAGGTATGTGGAGCAGTACTGAGCATTAATAAGCCCTCTATTTTTGGAAGAGTACCTCCAGACAATGGGAATTATTCACCAAACAAGTGTTTACTGAATGCCTACTTTCCCTGGCACTGTGTGTGGCACTGTAGATGTGAATGCAATGCAAGGCAAGGGTGATCCCTGTTCTTATGGAGCTCACGTTTGTCCAGTGGAAATGCAAACTTATACATAGTACAAGAGTTGCTATTGTTTGAAATGGGTTTATTTCCTGCGGATGTCTTCAATTAGTGCCGCCGTGACTACCTGGGCTCCTCAGCAAATGGAGGCCCCAGCCCCACGGCCTAGGGAATGGGAGTGACTCTCAAGTGGTTAAGCCACAGATGATCCTTGGAGGGATAGGTGTTGCCATGGCAACTCAGGGTCAGCAACTAGAGGACTTTCCTCTTTTTGCCACAGAAAAGTGTCTTGTCTCCCCCTCCTGCCATGAGCATAGGGTCTCTATAACTAAGGGGGTGTAAACACGTTGTTTGGACTGAAGTTCCCTCCAGAGGTGGACAAAGGGGGTCTGGAGGGGGCAGGCCTTTAAACACATCTCTTTCTTAAAGTCTGTACCTCCCACGCAACTGATAAATAGCGTATCTCACTCCTTGAACTCTCACGTCATAGAAACAGTGAACTATCCTCAATCCAGCACGCCTGGCTTTACAAAGGACATGGTGCTGGAGGCAGGCGTCCAGACTCTGTCAGCTTGATGTATACTACAGGTGCTTAATAAATGTGGATTCAATGAAGGATAGTACTGAATTTTCATCTCTGAGCTCAAAATGGTTTGTGAAAATATGATAGAAAATGTGCAATACTAGATATCAGGAAACGTGATTAGAAAAAGAGTGAGACATTTTAAAATACAGCTTTCTGGCACCGAATCCTGCCAGCTACCATGGCCACCTCTGACAAGGATGCAGATTACAATTAACAACTGTTAGATTTTGAGCTCTTATTATGATACACGCACTCCTCATACTTCATCTAATCTAATCTAACTTAATATTAGATGAGCTAAAGTTTAATGTCATCTAATTCAATGCTCTCTGCCATGCCATGGACACAGAGCTTTGATGACCCCCATTTTACAGGTGAAGAAACCAAGACTGAGAGCAGTTTGATAAGTTGCCTGGGAGTTAGAGTATGAGTTAGAGTTAAAGAATGGGATCTGAATCCAGGCGGGCTTGATTCTAAAGCCCAGGCTCTGAGCCAACACCTAATACTGTCCACCCACCAGAAATGAGTGAAGAGGGGACTGCAAGTTGATGGGCAAGCAGTCACCAAAAGGGAGACCAAGTCTGCAATGGCAGCAAGGATTTTGCTGTAAGGGAGGCCACATAGCTGAGGTGAGCAGGCACCTATCTCGGCCTGGGCTGGGATGGGAATGAGGGCAAACAGGGAAAGCATTATTGTAGAGGCCCCAGTGAGACATCTGATCAATCAACAAGTTCTCATCCACTGTCTTTAGGGCCCACAGCTTTGCTGGGTCCTGCAGAGATGGCACCACTCACGGCCTGCCCTCAGAGGCCTTCATACCATACAAAAGGGCTCAGAGCAGACCTGAGTTCTAGCCTTACTTGTGTCTCTCACTTGCTATACAATCCCAAGAGGGCCCTTCCCCTCTTTGTACCTTGGTCTCCTTATGAGCAAAAGAGAGGGGCTTAACATGCAATAACACTGTGTGATTCTGTCACCAATATGAATGAAATATCAGTAAATAAATACATGCATCACTTATGGAATTCAATACCTAAATTGGAGGATCCCTCCAGCTTTTCCCCATCTCCCTCAACAGCTTCCAAAATAATCAAAGACTCTGCTGAAAGTCTTAGGAATACCAAAAGAACTCATCCGTTTTCATCATGGAGATTCTCCACCTCCTACTCACCAAAGGAACAATCAAGTAAATGATTTTAATATAGGAACCACAGTAATAATAATCATAATGAGAACTAACAATGATTTAGAGCTAATTATGTTCTCATTTTGTGCTGAATGCATTAGAATCATCATTTTATTAATCCTTATAACAATACTCCTATGATTATCCCCATTTTACAGATAAGAAAACTGAGGCCCAAAACAGTGGAGGAAGTTTCCAAGGATACCCGGTTAGTGAGTGAAGAGATACCCGGTTAGTGAACGAAGAGACAAGGTTCCCACCCATCACAATTTGACTCAAGAGCTCCCCAAACCATATTCAGTAGAGGTGCCATCTGGAATTGCCAGAACACTCTATCTCTTGTTATATTTGTTATTCACTGTATTTTCCAGGGCTCTGCAGAGAGACAGAACCAATAAAATATAGCTAGCTAGCTAGGCAGATGATAAATAAATGATAGAGTGTTTATTAAGAGAATTGGCTCACAACAGGCCATCTCCAATGGAGATGCTGGGATGCTGGTGCATGGCTCAGTCCAAGTCTGAAGACCTCAGACCCAGGAAAGCAGATGGTGTAGCTCTCAGTTCACGGCCACAGGCCTAAGAACTCAATGTGCCATTTGTGTAAATCCTGGAGTCCAAAGACCAGAGAGCCTGGAGTTCTAATGTCCAAGGGCAGGAGAAGAGTGTCCAGCTCCAGGAGAGAGAGAGAGGGAGAGAGAGAGGGGGAAATCACCTTTCCTCTGACTGTTATGTTCTGTCAGGGAACCAGCCGATTGGATGGTGCCCACCCACACTGAGGGCAGATCTTCCCCCCTCAATCCACCCATTCACATGTCACTCTCCTCTGGAAACATCCTCACAGACACACCCAGAAATAACATTTTGCCTATTCTCTAAGTATTCCTTAATCTAGTCAAGCTGACACCTAAAACTATCACAGCCACTACACTTCGGAGGCTTGGACAGCCCTTCCCAACCTCTTGCTTCTTTCTCTTAGTCCTGTTGGGATGCTGAGTCAAGGGGTAAGTAGAAATTATAGGGGTGAGGGGTTTGACTATCCCTTCTCTTGATTAAAAAATTATTTTCTGCCCTCTGTCTATGGAGAACTTAAAGATTTCCAGGAAATTAACTATAGCATCATTTTTAAAACAAAGCAAAAGTTTGTGCCACTCACAACAGTCCACCAGTCCTTAGGTATTGGGAAAATGTAGATATGGAAGAACTGTGCTCTTTTAATTATTGGAAGGGCAAATCTTGGCCAAAAGTAGGAAACAGAGCACTTCTGTGCCAATAATAAGTGACCCCGCTAGACTCACAGCAATCACGGCTATTTGGTTGGGGAGGGTGTCAGTATGGTCTCTTGTGATATATTTATATCCTGGCATATTTTTTCTGGAATGCAGCTTGTTCTAAAAGAAAGGAAATTCATTTTGGAGCCCCAGAGGGCTAGATTCAAATCCCAGAATGTCCACTTATCAACTATGTAACATCAGGCAACTTATGTAGCATCTCTGAGCCTCAGTTTCCTCATCTATAAAATAGGCCTAATAGCACATTATGAGATTTGTGGGAAAACTTAATGTGGTAGCATGATATAAAATATCTAACACACTGGCTGGCAGAGTAGAAGCTCTTTATTGGTTCATTTCTGGTGCTCTCTTGACTCTATAATGAACATTAAGATCAGATATGGAGGCAAAGACGAGGCAACAGCCAGCAGCTGTGAGAGGTTGTGGGAAACGAGAAGGACCCAGCCCAACTCTGTGCCTTGTTGTTGGAACCTTTCCAGCCCCATGTAGAGGAAGCCACTCACTTTGGTGTTCCTGCCAGCATCCCGCAGTCAGAAGTTGGGGTGGGGTGGATAGGGCTGGGCAGAATAATCCTCTTGGTTGATAGATGTGTAGAGCAGGGTGGCACTAGCAGAATGTCCTCTTATCTTTCCTCTGTCCTACCCCTCTATGAGCAGTGAAGGCCTTGGTGAGAAATGCTTAAGTCAAAGGAGACCACAACATTTGTTTTCTAGTAAATCACGTTTAATGCCCTTCATAATTGGCACTTCCTTGATGGATAGGAGTTAAATGTTGATTTATAATGCATTATTGCTCCTCTCTCATAATCCAGTGCTGTTTGTAATCTAATTTCTAATCTTAACATTAACAGGATTCTCTGAGGATTTGTCAGACTCGGCCCAGCAGCCAACATTTACCAAGCACAGTTGGTAAATCTCTCAGCCCTTCCCAGTTGGATTCATTGTAAGTCAATTAGTGGGTTAGGAGTGGCCACATCCATCCTGACCAGCCTGCTGCCTGTCCTCCCAGCCAGGTTCTTCCATTGCTGGGGTCCCTGTCCACCACCTACTTGAGTTCTCAGCCTATTCCTGTCCTAGGTCAGGAGGTAACTAAGGACCTCAAATCTGACACTCAGAGAACACCCCGGCTCTCAGTGTGGCTTTGGTTCCAGTTACCTCTCTCCTGAGTCCACATGCCTCAGATTCTAAGGACTGGGTCTTGCCTTAATAACGTGTTCAATTGGAACTGTGGCAAAGCTGTATTAGTCTGCTCAGGCTGCCATAACAAAATACCATAGAGTTAGCTTAAACAACAGAAATTAATTTTTTCACAGTTTTGGAAGCCAGAAATCCAAGATCAATGTGCCAGCAGGGTTGGTGGCTAGGGAGGGCTCTCTTCCTGGCTTGCAGACAGCCACCTTCTTTCTGTGTCCTCATCGGGCCTTACCTCAGTGTGTGCTTGCAGAAAAAGAGATCTCACTCTTTTTCTCTTCTTATAGGGCCATCAATTCTACTGGAAATCCTCTCCTTTCCTCACAGTTATAACCTCATTTAACCTTAATTACTTCCTAAAAGCCTCATCTCCAAATACAGTCACACTGGGGGTTAGGGCTTCAACATATGGATTTTGGGTGACACAATTCAGTCCCTAGCAGTGGCTGTGTCCTAGTTTTGCTCGGGCTCCCCCAGCCTTGTATGTAGGATGTTGATTCTCATGGCTCCTCTCCACTTAGGTTGTCTACTTACCTGGTTCATTGTTCGAACTCCTTTGGCTCTTCCTTTACTTCCCATTGGCACCCTCCACCTGTTCACCCTCGGCCGCATATGAACTTTTCTCAGGACCACCCCTGGTGCTGACACCGCGCTCTTTGGGATGCTCTGTTTCACCACCTGCCTGGACTTCCCACCTCGGAAGGGGAGGGATTAAGTTAGAGGCCAGGGGCTTACCCAGCTGCTCCATCTTACTGCTCTGAGCACTACAGAAAATTCTTCAAGTGGGGAGCCAGGAGGAGTGGTAGGAAAAGTTACCATTGAAATTAGAGTGAATCAGAATCTGGGTCTAAGGAGGAGACAAAAATGGGAAGAGAGATTTTATAGCTACTGCAACAAAGAAGAAAAATGAAAGCCTTATTTTTAAAATTTTATTGTATATTTTGCTATTCTACAGTACAGACAAAATGAGCAGGTTATAAATGAAAAGGCTTAAATAAGGTAATAGATTCCTAAAGACAGAACGTTTGGGGGCATTAGACCTAGGCACAGAAAATAAACTCACAAGTTGGAAACAAATGAAATCACTTTGTATTCATAATTCTTAGCTAAGAAAATATACTTGCCATGTTCCATCATTCAACAAAACATTATAAAACACCTACTGTGCATGAAGCCCTCTGTCAGGTACTCTACTCAAATACAACTTAGATTTTGTAAGAAAATAAAAGAACACAGAACAGCCCAGAGACAATCAAAGTACAGTTTGGAAGAGAGAGAATGGTAAACAAATGGTAACATGCTAAAATCTTAAACATTCACTCTTTCTGCATTGTAAGGCTCATGCTGCTTTATCCAGTGGCAGTTGCTTTGAGAATGGAAAAGAAACAAATTCATAGTATTTGCATCGTACTCATTTGTTTCAAAGCCACATTTTTACTGGTTCCTTAATGCACCAAGCTATGGAAATCTAAATGCATGTTTCTGCTGAAATGGAGACCTCACGATTGCTAAGTTGGTGCCGGCTTACCTCTGACTTTAGCGGATGCTAAATTCTCACAGTTCCAAGTTCTGGTGGGCCCCGGCCTGCTCAGCCCTGATAAATAAGTAGATTCGGTGCTGGGGATCTAAGACGGCTGTGGCCATAAACCAAGGTGCTTCATACAGGGGGTTACAACGGGGAACAGATGGTTGAGTATTTCACCTGGTCGGGTGCAGCCTCCGACCACAATCATTCTCCCATCTCGTCTCTGGCGGTGAGAGGCTGGACAGGGCTCTAATGGCTGGCTAATGAGCATGATTAAAGCCTGGTAATTACTCATCCTGGGAGAAAATGTTCAGTCCTGCAGAACACATTCTGCTTTATTATCTGTGAACTTCTCACTGATGGGGCCTGGAGATTGACGGGCTTCCATCACGTGGAGGGTGTGTGGTTTGTCAGAAACGGAAGGTACCTTCAAATTGCCGCTGCTGGGGACTTGGGATGCTCTTCTGCAGACAGGAGGGCCCCTCCCAGGGATGCTCAAAGGGGCAAATTTGTTTTTTCCCCCTTAAAGGTCCAGCCTCTGATCTGGCAAGAGAAGCAGTCGTTGAGTCTAAACAGAAATGCATTGTTTTCTGCGTTGATTTGATTAACACTGTGCTGTCGAGTTTTTACGGTCAGGGCAGATTATATTACAGTCATGACAAGTAGTTAATGAATTTACATTGACTAATCCATACAATGCTAAAGATTTTTCTGTCAGGATTAATATCCAAAATGTGCAGGACACTCTGTCTGATGTATGGCTCTGCTCCTCACATCGTTGCGATGGGCGGCGGGTGTTTAATGTCCCACGGTCAGAGCTAAGTGACAGACAGGAGCCGGACACTGGGATTCAGGATTGCTTGGAGAATTTTGTAAACAAGTGTCAAGGCTAGCCTTATTCCTCTCTGACTTGACATCTGATGTCTTGCTTTCCTCTCCTCTAGCAGCCGGGGTCATCACCTTTGCACATCTCCACAGGGCCCACGACAACGCTGGAAGTGACCGTACGTTTTCCTTGCTCTTGTCCGGCTACCTGTCTTCTTACCACTGCTTGTTCCTGCCCTTTGTTTCCTTACTGCATCTTCTCTGCATGATTCTGATCCCTGGTCTCGTTTTGACCTTGGTTGCCATCCCTCGACCCCAAACACACGCTCCAGACTGCTTACCTCTTCCAGACATCCGGCTCCTCCTTACCCAAGACCTCACCTGCTCCTTTAGCCTGGCCTCGGGTCTTCTAACCACCACCTCATTCCGTGGATATGAGCCCTACTGATGGCTGTCACGCAATGCCGGTGGATGGCTCCTGTTTACCCGTCTGGATGGTAGATACCCAAGTATAGTAGTGATCAGAGTCACCTGGACCCAAGTATAGTGGCAATCGGAGTCACCTGGACCCAAGTATAGTAGCAATCAGAGTCACCTGGAGAGTGGATCCAGCATGCCCACTCCCCACCCCATCTAGGAGATCTGCACTGAGTCCCAGGAACATGCTTTTTACCAAGTAGCACTAGGGATTCCTTATGCTTGATAAAAAGGTGCTCATGGTTCCCATGTCAAGGATCAGCGATGCCCCTTGTCAGGGCATCTCCAGCAGATTCCTCTCCCTTGGCAGCAGGGTCTGCAGTAGACAATTTATTGACAGGGTGAGGTGGGCAAATGCAGCCATTATGGGATCAACTCTCTGAGAGTAGACTCTCATAATACCAAAAAAAAAAATTTTTTTTTCACAGCTTGATCTTGACCTACAAAAATCAAAATCTTTGGCCACCACTGACTCACTTTACCCCAAAATTCTGGAGATGAGGAGTGATAAAAAATGTTTTATACTGATTAAATGAGAGGCCTTTGAGGAGAGACTATCTGGGGGAGACCTCAGTGGGAAATTGGCCGGGGAGAGGAAGAGGGGTGGGCTAATGGTCCCAGAGGCTGCAGCCTCCATATGGCTATTTGTAACTCAGTCAGCTATACAGCTAAGGCTTGCATGCAACTTACACCAGGCCAAGAAGTTTGGTTTATCCTCTGTACAAATGGAAGTCCAAGTAGGAAGTAAGGGAATATCTCTATAGATTGGCGGTGATGAAGAGTAGCTCGAATCAGGCCTATCAATAGTCATAATTCTACGCTGCCTTAGGAGCTTCGCTAACCCGCACTGAGGGCTCTGTAGGGCCTGGGGCTTTGCAGACATCACTGCCTTTACTCTTCCCAACAACCCTGCGTTGTGAGTGAAATTGCTACCACTTCCCCCTCGAGGAAATTCAGATTCAGAAAATCTAACCTGCCTGTGTCAGTTCCCACAGTTAGCATCAACCAAACCAGGATTCTGACCCGGGTCAGCCATAGCAATACACGCTGCCTGAGAACAGCGAAGACATTAATTTGATCTCAAACTGTGGAAGCTTCCTGTCTCAAAGGTGGTATTGCCACCCTTAACTCTCACCGTCATATCTTCCCTTCTAGGGAACAATATGGTGTTTGTAAGGCCTCAGTTGGCCTCTTATACGTGGCCGGCACAAGACTATGGAGATGTATCAGACAAGCACCCTGGTCAGCATGTTGCCATTACATTACATGAATATCAAAAACCAGCGTCTTAACTCTACAATTTCTTCTTCCAAGTAAATCTCAGCATGGTAACTATATAATCACATATGTATTCATTCTTAGAGTCTCTAAAGGTTGGGTGCAGTGTGTGCTACCCATTTTCTCCTGCCTTTTTTAATTTGAATTTTACTTCAAATTCCTCCTCCTTCATGAAGATTTCTTGATTTTTATAATTGAAATGTGCACCCTTTCCTCTGTGTCCTCTCACTGCCGTTTTTGGAACATCACCATCCCCTGCCATTGCAATTGCTTAGGTCTAATCCATATGCCCCTCCAGACTGTACATATCTAAAGGGAAAGAACTGAATTTTGTTCATTTTTGTTCAAAGCCAATTTTTAATAAATGATGAATGGCTTCACAAATAGGAAATAAGCCATATTACTAAAGTGAACTCTTTGCCCAAGTCCTCATACTTAATATGAGCCACAAAACCCTGGTCTTCTAGACTCTGAGAAGTCAATAATCACAAATATGCCTTACAAGGGGTTGACTGAGAGCCCAGTGTTGGCAGAAATGCAGATGAGTAAGTCAGCATCTCTGCCCCGGGTGGCTAAGCCCTACCCGGCCCAGACCCAAAAGGGCAGATCTGGACAGCTGGAAAGCTGAATTCCCCGCATTTCTCTCCACTGCAAGAGGCCCATTTTTGTTTGGTTAAACCAGTCAGTAGGCATCTTTTCTCTTATTTCATGCCAAATCAGTGACCCCGTGCTTGTCCTTCCTCAGAAGGGGTCTGGCCCATAGCACCATTCCCACCCTGTCTTCTCTGAACTGCTCCCAATGGTCTCAATGGCATTTTCCACTTTCCCAGGTCTGAGCCATGGCCTGGAAGAGCCCACAGGTTTATGTCAAAGGCTCGTCCCAGCTGTGGGGCTGGAACACCACCAGGCTTCCAGGCAGCCTCATAAAGGGGCCAGTTATAACATTCACACTCCTTCGGAACACATTCCTTGTGTCCCAATTAGTTTTGGCTGAAGGGATGGTTGGCCGAGAGCAAGGAGGCGGACATGTTTCCCAAGTGCAGCCCATGTGACCAGGACACTGCGGGAACTCAGTGGGAGATCTCCCTTAAAGGCCTTCCCAAAGTGACTCCCTCCGACTCCTTAGCATTCTTGGCATTTGTCCCCTTCGAAGTCATTTTATCTGGATGTTTTGTGATGTTTGTTTGCATGTTTGGGACTATTTCTCCCTGGTTTGAAGACTCCTTTTTGAGCCAGGTTTAGATTTTTTTAGAGTGAAGAAATGTCTGTTCTTTTTGAAGCAGAATTGGTGAAAAGTCTTGCCCGTCCAGTGAGTACCTTCTATGAGAAGAGAAAAGCATATCAAAACATCATTTTTCTTTAGGCTTGGGAGGGTTGGGAAAATGCTAGTTCTGGGTCTAACTAGGGAATCAGCCTTTCAATATTTACTCATTTGACTTAAAGTTATTAAACACTTACCCCAAATTTGGCATTGCACTAGGTACCAATGTGCTAGAAAGGAAAACGAGGTTCCTATTCTTGGGTAGCATCCAAACAAGTTGCAGATGTAAAATCTTCAGCCAAGAAACAGCAGGGGAATAATTTCCAAGCAACGAAGGATGATCTACACATGAGTTCTTTATGTGAAATCCCTGGAATCCCAGGGTCTGTGAATAGGATTCTCCATGTCATAGTGCTTCTATGTGCATGTGTGCATGTGAGATATTTACTTATGTAGAAACACATACACACATATATGTCTTTTATTCTGGGCAGAAGAATCAGTAGGTTACTGAGATCCTCAAAGGGTCCCCAAAATAAACTTCACTGTATTAGAAGCAATTCCTCACTTGAATATTGGGGCTCTGCTCCCAAATCTGCCTCTCCAGGCTAAAACATGCCAAAGTGAACAAATTCATATTGCCTTTCTTCTTACTGTTTACCCAATACCTCCAATTTTTTTTCTGTTTTTAGTGATGAGATCTTGCTATATTGTCCTGGCTGGTCTCAAACTCCTAGACTCAAGCAATCCTCTCACCTCAGCCTCCTTTTTCTGATTTGGTCAGATTAGGAAAGTAATCTTTTACTTTATGTGAGATAATATATAATGCACTCCTTACATAGCTGTGATGGCATTCAATTATAATAAGACTGTGTCTTAACTGAGTCCTCTCCCTAGAGAGAATTTAAGTTCCTAGAAGGAGGAAAAGAACTATGGCTTAAATTGTTTTAGTGTGCAAAAAAGTTCAGGATTGAAGAGAGCCAGAACTCCATTTAATCACCATAAATTATGATGATCAATAAGGCCTAGTCTCCAAGCCTCCACTGAGCCATTTCTGGTGACAAGGCATGTATTAATAATAACTTTGAAGACATCCTTGCTGGCTAGGGATGCTGCAACACATAGCCACAATTTCAATGGCACCTTCTGGAGGTATGCAACATGGTGGACCAAGTGTGACTATGGGAAAGCTCCTTCCTACACAACCTCACTGTACCCTGACATGCCGGACCACCTAGAACAGATTGGATCTCTTTTGTGAGGGGACTCCTCCCAGCATGAGAAGCTTCAGCTTGGAGCCTAGCACCATGGAGAACTGAGGCAGCAAATCAATAAGAGAATGAAGAAGTTTCTCACTGAACCTGTGCTGGAAAGGGACCATGGAGAATGATGGTAATCAGAGTGACTCACAGCTTGCCAGGTAAGCTCATGGTTGCTGGGAAACCACACTGAGCTCACTTCTTTTGATCTCTGGTCCCTAGTGGCTAGGTCTGTGGCTGGTTAGCTTGTTAGTTACAGTGTCAATAAAACCAAGGTACCAGATGTCATTCTTCAGGTGAACCTGTTATTGTCATTCTTTCTCCTGGCCAGGGGCTATATTCCTTAGTATCAACAGAAAGATTCCCGCCTCTCTCTTTAGTACACACACAGACACACACTTACTACTCTCAAAAGTTTCTTCTCACTTTGGGAGGCCGAGGCAGGTGGATTGTTTGAGCTCAGGAGTTCGAGACCAGCCTGAGCAAGAGTGAGACCCCGTCTCTACTAAAAATAGAAAGAAATTATATGGACAGCTAAAAATATATATATATATATGTATATATATATATATATAAAAATTAGCCAGGCATGGTGGCACATGCCTGTAGTCCCAGTACTCGGGAGGCTGAGGCAGGAGGATTACTTGAGCCCAGGAGTCTGAGGTTGCTGTGAGCTAGGCTGACGCCACGGCACTCAGCCTGGGCAACAGAGTGAGACTCTGTCTCAAAAAAAAAAAAAAAAAAAAAAAGTTTCTTCAAAAGAGTAAAGTTACTGTGAATAGAAGCACAGAACCTAAAATTTGAAAGGAAACCTAAAAGCCATTCAGTCCCATCTCCTATATGATGCCCACGGCCCACCTATAATATCATTGACCTGTACTTATTCAGTTGATGATGACAACAACTACTCTTACTGCCCTTACAACTGGGATTTATTACTCTTATGGCATATGCATTATCTCACTTAATCTTTACAACCACCTTGTAAGAGTGGTACAGCTAATGTAAACATTTTACAGATAATGAAGGTATAGCTAAGAAGGGTTAGATAAAATTCCCAAGGTCACACAGTTTGTCAATGGAAGAGACCATATTTTAATCCTGGTCTGCCTGATTCCAAAAAGTCAAAATCTTAGTCACTGTTCTCGGTTGTACTATTTTTTTTTCCCACCTGCAGTGACAAAGTTTACTCTCTTTCAATAGTACTGACTGTGAGAAAGTTCTTTCTCACCCAAACTCCTATATTTATTTCTCCATTCAACAAAAATATATTGGGTGCTCTGCCCCAAGTACTGGACTGTGAGATTCCATAAGCAGCAGTCTTACATAACAGCTGCTTGGGCTCACGTGTCACCTCTATTTCCTTCAAATGTCTGGAGGCGGCCCAGATGAACCTGCGAAGTTTGTTTTTCTTCGATCAAAATGTTGCCAGTTCCTTTGAAACTCTTCATTGAGGACAATCTCCATTGCTTTCCTCTTACCGAGTCTCTTGTTCCATCAGCAGCCATGGTGATGGCCCGCAGACCCACCCAGAACCTGCCTCTGATTGCCTGCTGGGGCTGGACCTCCTCAAGGAAGCACTCTAATGACAGCGACCTCTAATGAAATCATTTCCAAATGATGTTCTAGTTTTGCCACAAATAGTTAACAAATAAAAATATCACTGATTAAGAATTTACTCTATACTAGCTACTATTTAAAGTGCCTCATGTGAATTAACTCATTTCATCTTCTTAGCAACCCTATGAAGCTGTGGTCCCCAAACCCCAAGCTGTGGACCGGTACTGATCCAAGGCCTGTTAGGAACCAGGCTGCACAGCAGGAGGTGAGCAGCTTGAGCAAGCGAAGCTTAATCTGTGTTTCTAGCCACTCCCCATTGCTGGCATCGCTGCATAAGCTCTGCCTCCTGTCAGATCAGCGGTGGCATTAGATTCTCATAGGAGCAGGAACCCTACTGTAAACTGCGCATGTGAGGGATGTATGTTGCACGCTCCTTATGAGAATCTAATGCCTGATGATCTGAGGTGGAGCTGAGGTGGTGATGCTAGTGCTGGGGAGTGGCTGCAAATACAGATTATCATCAGCAGAGAGGTTTGACTGCAAAATAAATGCAATGCACTTGAATCATCCCAAAACCATCCCTCCTCCTCCGGTCCGTGGAAAAATTGTCTTCCATGAAACTGGTCCCTGGTGCCAAAAAGGTTGGGGATTGCTGCTATGAAGTATATATAATTGTTTGTCCCAATTCACAGATGAGGAAACTGAAGTTCTGAGAGGTTGAAGAACTTGTCCCACCGTTCAGATAACTGAACCTAGGTAGTCTTCCCACAACTTTACCTCTCACACGGTTTTTATTAGCTCAGGAAGGGTAGTTCCAAGGACTGTTGTCAGCCAGCCAAGGCCAGTCCTCTCCTCAGTGCAGTCCCTTCTGAGTGCTTGCTTTTCCTTCCAGAGGCCACATAGCAGCCTGCCTGGGCTTAGGACATACTTTCCAGCTCAACAATCCTGGGCCTTGCCTCTCTGTGCTATATACTCAAAACCTTTCCAAAGCCCACACCCAGTTTTTGCTCGGCTTCTGAAGACACAGTGCACCTTATCTAAAAGAATGACTCCCTTTTCCTTCCCCAAATCCTCCATTAAGGAGGAAAAATGCAAAAATATCACTCCTTTAGTATTCTATCTGCACAAGGGAGCTGGGTGTGCTTATGAACCTCTTAGCTCTTGAAATCAAATTTTCCTTAAAACAGTAGATATTGTCAAAAAGTCATATATATGCATTTTTTGTATCTGCCACAACTCCTTCTTATGAACTATTAGTTGACACTTATTAATTAGTCATGCTATTCTCAATAGAAAAATATTTTTTTGAACCTCCTATTATATATGGGCAGAATTTTCTCCCCAAAGAGAAAAACTACACAAACTTAACAGCTTCTTTATTCGTAATTTAAAGATGATTCTTTTTTTCCAAACATGTATAATTTATGTTTGTGCATTAATTCTATAATTAATGGTTATAAAAATACATCAAATATGTAAAGTGCTGTAGAAGTGCTTAATTAAAATAAAAACAAAAAAGTGATGGTAATTAAATGTACATCCCAAAGGCTAGACAGTATTATAGTTCACAGTGACTATCAATTAATATTCCTATTGTTAATAATAAGCTCAACTTTTTATGTAAAGTAGAACATGTTAAAATTTCCCTGTTTAAACACTGAGTCAAATGAAGACAAAGTTTCTTAAAAATGTTTTCACCATATAAAGCCTCTGTGGGAAAACAGCTTTCAAATTTCACATTTAAAATCCTTGGTTGGATTCAGTTTCATTATAAAATTTTTGACTCAGAATTATACTATTATAATACCACCATTTTTACATTCCTATTCCTCCCCAAGGAATCCTGAAAATACAGCAAAACCCAGGGAAAGTGATCTTAGTTATAAATATTGGTTCATTAGTGTTTTAAATGGCTAGTATGCAATAAGGCTCCTGGTATGGGGAAAGGACTGTCTCAAATGCTTCGGAAGAATTTTGTTTGTTTGTTTGACAAATTTAGTGTGTGCCCACTATGTGCTGCACACTGTGCTAGGTGCTAGAAATACAACAGGAAATAAAAGCTGCCTCAGTTTCAATGTTTCATGGTGCTCACGATCCAGGCAAGGACATGAACATAAAGCAAAAATTGCAAACATAATGAGCACTGCAGAAGCAAGTCCCTACCTTGAGCTCTGGTTTCGTAGATAAGGCAATTCCCGTACCGGGGGTAAACAGCTATCACTTAACCTTCCCTACTTTGTTTTTCTAAGTCAGTTTATTGAGTTCCCTGCTTTTTAACATATCTTCATAAATAATCTATGTGTTTTGATTTAATTAATTGACCAAAAAAGATGAATAAAATCAAATGGATATTACTTTGGGCCAATTTGCTGAAAATAGATGAACTAATGTGTATATGGACATCTGTTCATTCATCAGGTTCACTGGACTTGCTGAAGCTTTCTTTGCCAATTGCACACGCTAGCCTGTGACTGATAGGTCACAGGACCCACCCACTTTTCCCTGGCTGGCTGGAGTAGGGTGGTGTGGGGAGTAGGTACCCTCTGCCTACAGAAATCCGTTTTCTAAAGAACCAGTTTCTGCCACCTGTTCTACAGGCTAAACTGCCTCCCACTGCTTATGTCCTCTTCGGAAGCAGTAGGCCATTAAAGACAGACAAATAATCTTATTTTGAAAAGTGAAATATTACTTCCTGTCACTATACTAATGAAGCAATAAAGTTAGAATTCATAAAGTATTGTGTTTAATCAAAATACTGCCAAGAAAGGATTTAAGTGTGGTTCATTCTAGAATACCCACCCACACAGAGCTCTTCCTTCTGTACATACTTTGGCACTGGATCTTATACTTTTCTATCTCAATACGATTAACCCTATGGTAGAAAACTCCCTGCTCTCAATAGATTAGAGCATCTCATACCTGGGAGACTTCCTGGACTCGTTGGCAGGCAGGTCTCTCCATCTGGAGATATAATGTCATCCCTTAGTCAACCAACTTGACCTTCTTGGCCAGGATTTTTAATTTGAGGTCCTTGGACAAACTTCAAAGGATTAAGAGGCATAATACAACATTTGTCATACCATGGATTTATCTTGGGAGAGCTCCTATTCTTTTTTATTTGACTCTCAAAATGGTCTATTGATTATTTTTTTAAATGTTTAAGAAACATGGCTCTTTCCAAGCTTCTGTGGTAGATTCCATTAATGGTTCAAATCCTTTACTTTTCCTTCTATTCACACTTTCATCGTGGGATTTTACAGTCTGTGTTACTAAAGAAGCAGAGTCTATGTCCCTACTCCTTGAATTTGGGATCAGCCCTGTGACTCTGACCAACCAAATGAGGAAGAGATTTAGTATGTCAACTCCAAGAGTAGGCCTCACAGGATGTTGTGTGTTTCTGCTTGGTCTCTTGAGCTTCTGCCATCACCATAAGGAAGATGTGTCTGGACTAGCCTGCTGATCTCAAAAAGAGGATGAGAGAATCCTGAGCTGCTGCCACAAAGATACCCAAGCTAGGCCCAGCTCAGAATGGAGCCCCACACAACCCTCGGATGCAAGAACAAGCCCAACTGAGACAAACCAAACCTAGTCTTGAGCAGGAACACCCAGCTGACCCACATATGTTTAAACTATAATAATAAATGATTGTTGTTTTAAGCTGGATTTGGGATAATTTGTTACATAGCAATAGCTAACTGATCTAACTCCCAATTCTTGAGGAGAGATTTCTGGCCTGCTCTAAAATCTCTGGAAATTTCCTTGAGATCCAATACTTCTATCCACGCAGACATGTAATTCAAGTCCAACCTTTAACAGCTTTCTGCTATGTCTGTCCCCTGTGCACAAATCTTGGGGATAATCCTTCCTCCAGAATTACTCTGTCAGTGTCCTCTGGTCCTGTGGTGATCTCACCTGACTCACTTTGCCCCATGTCCAGTGACTACTGTTAATACATTTCTATAGACAGGATTCATGACACATAAAGGTTCCTATTAACTCAGGTTAATATTGGGAGAGGACATTAGCAGAATGAAAGTGAGATGATAATAGAACATAAGTGCTAGTGAGTTCCTCAGGCCAAAAAGAGGGGCAGGTACATTGGCTATGGCTAATGGAGGAGTAAATGATTTGATATCTATCTATTCCGTGTTTTAATTTCCCTTAGGATCTTTCATTATATTAAAAGCAAACTGTCTCTGGCAACGTGGTTGCTTGGACACAGTTCATCACATCACTCCCTCACCTAGGGAGTCAATTTTCTCTCCCCTTCTATGGCAGAAATACTCGAAAGAGAAGGTCAGGTCAATTTCCCATTGTCCACTGACCTTACCAAATAGCCCATAGTCTATATTGCAACCTAAATAAAGATTTCGTTGTGTCTAAAACATCCAGTTACACCCCCTCCCCTCCCCCAGCCAACTCCAGTACTCTCTTGTACTGTGGCTGTGTGAGGTAGAGCAAGTCCCATCATCTTCCTGGGCCTGGTTTCCATGTTTGCCAGCCTGGGGCACAGGATCACTAGCTGGCTTGTATGGCTTATGGTCATAAAATTCTCTGATGAGTCTCATCTGCTCAGGCAGATGCACATAAACATCAATTTTTAACTTTGGAAGGAACTTTCAAAACTATCCATCCCCAGCACTTTCATTTATGAAAAAGCAAACAGAGCCCCAGACAAGGTGATTTGCCCAGGCCCACCCAGCAAGTCGACAGCAGGACTGAGATGGGAACCTGGGCCACCTTCCTCATCAGCATTGTCTCTTGTGCAACTTCCTTGAGGATAGGAGATAATTTCAATTTCGTATTTTTTGTCTTCCTCCACACAGTCCAAGAATTATAACCAACACTCAATAAATCTCAATAAATATTGGTTGACTTGAGTTGGGAATGAGTAAGCTTTGGCTACTCGGCCAAGAACCAAATTTCAGAGTCTGTTCAGCCAAAACAGCCACATTCCCTGGAGGCCATCTTCCTTCATGTGAGGGGGAAATTATGGTTGTGCATAATGAGTTTCTTAAGTTTCATTTCTGATCAAAGAGTCCAAACGGCTCCTTATCCTGCACTAGGCTGACATCACTGGGTCATCAAACACCAGCACTGCTCACCATGAAGGCATGGTGGGCAATTTGCACATAATTTCTCATTCACAGTTTAGGCTTTGAGAGAAAAGATAGGCTGTGGGCAAGGAAATAATGGACTGTGTTCAGGCAGACAGCCACTAGCAGTGCTTATTGTTTCAGAGGTAACTAATGTTTCTCTGAATAGAAAATAATATATACACACTAGGAAGCAAAGCAATCAACCATTGAGGACAATCAGGCTTGGCATATTATTTGTCATAGTCTCAAATATTCTCCTCTCCCATTTTTGAGGAGGTGAAAGGTTGAATACGGTCCCCTCCTTGGTGGCATTGCTGTTGAAATGAGAAGTCAGAGAGCCACACATCATCCTGGCCTGCACTCTTGGCAAACCACATTAATAAAGCTCAGCTTACTCTCAAATCAGGCACTTAAAGCATTCCAAGGGCACTAGATCTGCATGTTCGTAAAGGTCCTGTCCTTAACCATGTTTGGGAATTTCTCTATTAAATAATCTTTAAAAATTTCTTTTCTCTTAAAAATTATGTTAAAATATGTATTTGATACAGAAAAAGAATGTATGGCATAAAAATTATGAAGCTTAATGTAAAATAAATATAAATGACCTCCAATCAACTTAAAAAGAATATTACCAGTAATCTCTGAGTCTACTTATAAATTCTTCCCTGCTTCCTTCAAAGGCCCTGCATATATATACATGTATATATATGCACACAGGCACATATATACACACACACAATATGTATTTATGTGTGTGGATATGTATGTATTAATGACATTATTTAATTTTGCTTTTTTGTAATTTTATAGTAATCAAATCATACTATGTGTAGTATTCAATGATTTGTTTTTTTCATTTATCATTGTATGTCTAAGATTCATCCCTATTCTTGTATATAACTGTAGATCACAGAACTGTTAATGTTCCATGATGGGAATATCCTAGTATTTATTTATCTATACTATTGTATATGGACATTTAGTTGTTTCCCATTTTTAGCTATTGTGAGTAATGCTGGAATGAACAGTCTTACAAATGACTCCTATGACAATATGCAGGAGATTCTCTAACTTGTACATTTAGGTGTAGAAATGCTGGGTCATAAGTAATGTGCATATTTAAATTTACAAGAAAAAAGCAAGTTGTTTTACAAAGTAGTTAGATTGCTATGTCCTCTCCCAGAAGTATCTAAGAACAGTACTGCCTTTAGACCCAGGCAAGAATTCTCTGCCCAGGCCTGACCTCAGGGAGTTGTACACTGAGGATAGCCTTCCTGAAGAGGTTTGAAGTCTCCCTCCAGTGCCTAAGACTGTCTGGGACCAGGACTGTTCTCTGGGCAGGGCATCCTAAGCCTTTTTTCTCCTCTTTGGGATGCTCTTTGATCCTCTAATCCCCTCCTAACTCCGCTACCCTCTCACACCACACATGGAGTTTAGCAGATACCCTGGGGAGGTCCCACACTCCTACTGATGGGGCTGTTCTGGGATCCCAGGGTGGGGGCCCTCTTCCATGGGTTGGCCTGGCTAGCACATTGCTGCTGCTGGCTGAGGCATTATGTATTCCTTTTGCAGGATTTCATGTTATCAGGCTGCCAGAATAGTGCTGACAAGCTGACTCGGGGTGACTCTAATTGTTTATATGGACAGAGTCCCTGAAAAATATATTTGCTGAAAAGCCCACACATTCTAGGGGTGGTCCTGTGTAATAGTATTCCACAATCCTATCACCACATAGTACTGTCAAACTTAATTTTTGCAACTTAGTAGGTTGGAAATCATACCTGCTTGTGGCAATAATTTGCATAACCCTGATTTGATCATTTTTCATATTTTTATGTGTCATTATGATAACTTTTCTGGGAAATGTCTTTTCAAATCCTTGCACCATTTTTGAAAATCATGGTAAAATACACATAACAAAATTTACCATCTCCACTATCTTTAAGCGTACAGTTCAGTAGCTTTAAGTATATTCACGTTGTTGTGCAACCAATCTCCAGAAATTTTTTATCATACAAAACTGAAACTCCATACCCATTAAACAATGACTCCCTGTTTTCCCCTTCCTCCAGCCTCTGGTAGCCACCATTCTACTGTTTCTGTGAAACTGACTACTCTAACCATCTCACATAAGTGAAATTATCCAGTATTTGTCTTTGTAACTGGTTTATTTCACTTAACATAATGTTCTCAAGGTTCATCCATGCTGTAGCATGTGTCAGAATTTCCTTCCTTTTTAATACTGAATAGTATACCATCATATATTATGCCACGTTTTGTTTATCCATTCATCTATTGATGCACAGTTAGGTCACTTCCTCCTTTTGACTATTGTGAATAATGCTGCTATAAACATGGGTGTGCAAATATCTCTTGGAGACTCTACCTTCAACTCTTTTGGATATACAACCAGAAGTGGAATTGATGCATCATGTGGTAATTCTACTTTTAATTTTTTGAGGAATCACTGTACTATTTTTCATACCAGATATATCATTTTGTATTCCCACCAACAGGGCACAAGGATCCCATTTCTCCACATCCTCACCGACACTTGTTACTTTTGTTTTTACAAAGTAGCCATCCTAATGGGTGTGAGTCAATATTTCGATATGGTTTTGATTTCCCTGATGATTAGTGATGTTGAGCATCTTCTCACATGCTTTTTGGCACTTATATATGTTCTTTAGAGAAATGTCTATTCAAGTCCTTTGCCCATTTTTAAATCAGGTTATTTGTTGTTGTTGAGTTGTGGGAGTTATTTATATATTCTGGATATCAGTCCCTTAACAGATACATGATCTGCAAATATCCTATTTTGTAGATTGTCTTCTAACTGTTAATTGTATCTTCTGATATGCAGAAATTTTTAATTTTGATGTAGTCAAATTTATCTATTTTTACTTTTGTTACCTAGGCTTTTGGTGTCATAGCCAAGAAATCATCATCAAGTCCAATGCTGTGAAGCTTTTCTGCCATAATTTCTTCTAGGATTGTATAATTTTAGGCCTTATGTTTAGGTCTTTATTTGATCTGTTTTGAATTAATTCTTGTATTATAGTGTAAGATAAGGATTCAAATGCATGATTTTACATATGGATATCCAATTTTCCCAACATTTGGTGAAGAAATTGTTCTTTTTCCATTTAATGGTGTTGGCATCCTTGGGGAAAAGTATTTGACCATTTAGATGAATACTTATTTCTGAGCTCTCTATTCAATTCCATTGGTCTATATGTTTGTCTTTGTTGCAATACTATACTGTTTTGATTACTGTAGCTTTGTAATAAGTTTTGAAATTAGGGAGCATGAAGGAAGGACACTTCTATTCCTAAGATATTTTTGTTTGTTCATGTCATCATGTTTTTGTTTCTTTTTTGTTAATAGTTGTTCAAATTTATTAAATGATTTTTCTGTAGCTATTGTGATAATTGAGTATTTTTCTTTTTAATAATTATATATGTAATATTTTTTAATATTTTGCATAACATTTATAAGTACTTTGGTTTCAAACCATCCTTCTATTTTATTTTCATCTTTCCATAAACTCAAGTCTATAATGTAAACCTTTAAAAAACAAATGTCTGGCTTCAAGGTAGAATATGTTGTTTAGGATTTTTGAAAATTGCCTATAAATTATCTTTTTTTATATTATCTTTCTCTGGTTTTACTCCAAGTTTATATTGACATTTTCTTCTATTCTCAAGAAGGTGTTGTATGTTGGAATTAGTTAATTTTTGAAAATTTAGTAATATTCAATTAGGTCTTATTTTCTTTCGGTTATTGATTAAATATCTTAATGGTTATAGGGGTGTTGTCTTTATTTTTGAGTTAATTTTGGTACATTATATTTTCAAATAATTTGTTTCATCCAATTTTTCAAATTGACAAATGCTTGTTTATAGTAGTCATGTTTTTATCACATGCTGTATTTGTAGTTATGTCTACTCTTTTTGTTGTTCTTATCAGAAGTTTGATTATTGTATTACTGTTTTCAAAGCAGCAAGTTTTGGCTCCATTCATTTTCTATCACGTCTTTTTTTTCTTCTTCAATGACTTTTATCTTTATTGTCCTTGCATCTTCTATCTTTGGGCTTATTTTTCTAGCTTCTTAAAATGAATGATTACAACTCTAATTTTCTAAATCCTAACCAGACTGATTATATCACCAATTATATATACTTTTCTTTTCTAATATAACCATTTTTGGCTATAAATTTCCCTTAAAGTTCTGTTTCTGCTACATCCCCCAAACTTTGAGGAAATATTTCATTCTAAGTATTTTTAAATTCCCATTATAATTTCTTCTTTGCTCCATGCATTATTTAGACATATATACTTTTAATTTCCAGAAACATGAAGATTTAAAATTTTTTGTTGTTGATTTCTACTAAAATAGTATTATCCTTAGAAAACATTTTATGCATATTTATTCTTGAAAATTTGGGGGTATCTGTTTTATGGCCTAATATGTCATTAGTTTTTGTAATTGTTCTCTATGAGCTTAAGGGGATTGGGTATTTTCTAATTGTTTAATGTAGTGTTGTGCCTATGTCCATTAAAACAACTTATTAATAATGCTGTTCAATTATTCTTTATTTTTATTATTTTTTTTGTTAGCTGTTTCTATCAGTAACTGCAAGGCATATATTTAAACTTTCTACTGTGATAGTGAATTTGTATATTTTACCTGATAGTCCTATTCATATTTTCTTTCTGTATATTTGAGGATTCATATTTTAGAGTTTTTATATCTTCCTGGTAAATGACATTTAAAAAATTATATAGATACTCTTTTTACCCTTAATACAAGTTTTTACAGTATAATCAGTTTTGTGTGATATTAAAATAACTATTCCAGGTTTTTTTGATTAATGTTTTCATGGTATTCTAAGTATCTTTTAAAAACATTTTTATAATGGAAAATTTAACATACACCAAAGTAGACAAAATATTATAATCAGTTGCCATAAACCCATTACCCAGTTCAAATATTATCAATGTTTTCCAAATTTTGAAATATATTTTCCAAGTTTTTGCCTTAAATCCTTTAATTTTTCTGGGTTTTTTATATTTTATATGTATTTCATGTTTATTTCTTTGTAATAGCATATAGTCAGACTAGCCTATTTTAAAACATCAGTATGATATTTTCTTTTAAGTGCTGAGTTTAAACTATTCATATTTATTGGAACTATTAATATATCTGGAATTATTCAGGCTCTTAGTGTGTGCTTTCTATTTATCTTGCTTTTTCTATACTTATTTAGTCTTCTTTCTTGCTTTAAAAATTATTCTTTTATTTTTATTTCATTTTTTATTCAATATTAATATAATTATGGCAACCCTTGAATTTTGACTTAACTTCAAAATTAATTAATATCTTAACCCTCTTTCCAAATAATATATGTAACTTAGAATATATTTACCCTGATCATTCCTCTTACAATTTACATGCTATTATTTTCCATCATTTTATTTCTATTCTGCTTTTCAAAACCCCATAAATTTGTCAATAATATTATTACTATAATGACTATTTTATAGAGATGCTGTTTGCTTAGAATTATATATAGATATTTACTAATTTATGTACAAATGTCTACATATTTTAGAAGTTATTTGAGTGAATATTTTCTGATGAAAATTGGGAATCTCTCTCTCTTTCATTCTTATACTGGAAAGGTGGTTTTGCTGGGTTTACAGTTCAGCATTATGTATGCATTAATCATCATGTTTTGGCTTCAATTATTGCTTTGCTTTCATTTGATGACAATTTTTAAGTGTCTGATATTTTTCTCTTGGTGCTTTTAAGATCTTTTGTCTTTGGTGTGATGTAATTTTATTAGTATATTATGTATTATTGCTGTTATTGTTGTGTGAACTCCCTGCCATTGGATAACACATATTTTTCTATACCTATAAAATTATTATTTTCACAAGGTTTGGAAAATTCTCAGTCAATACATTTTTAATTTTTTTTTTTTTTTTTTTGGTTTTCATCCTACTTTCTCTTTCTGGGACTCTTATAGTTTGAATTATAGCCCTTGTTATTTTATTCTTTATGTTTCAATATCTCTTTTACATTTTTCCTCTCATTGCTTTTCTGCTCTGCATTCTGCATAATTTCCCCAGATCTAATTTCAAGTTCACTAATTATTTTATCTGCTATGTTTAACATGTTTTTAAATCAATTCACTGATTTTTTCTCATTTCAATAGCTATAACTTTTACCTTTAAATTACTTTTAGTCATTTCTTCTGCATGCTCATATTTAATAATCTTTAGTTCTTTCATTTTAAAATTTCTATTTTTCAATTATTTAAACATCTCATATCACAATTTTATATTCTGTAACCAAAAGTTTCAGTATTTTAATCCTTAATGATCTAAATCAATTGTGTGAGTGCTTTTTTCCCCCTGTTATTCACTTATTTCCTAATTTTTTTCCATGTTTGGTAGGTTTAAATTGTTAATTCATGTTTTGTTGTACTTAATCTGGAGGAATTTGAGTCATAAATGATATATTAATACTTTGTTTCAGTGAGGATTTGTGATTCTTTTTCCAGAGGCTGGAGTGCTACAAGTTAGGTTTTGGACTTAATGAGGATGCCTTAGATTCAGTTTCCCCTCCCCGCCGAAAACCAAATCACAGCACTCCTAATCACAGCACTGATATGGGCATCTTGGGGTTTGCTTTCTGTTTACTCTCTTCTGATCTGGTGTTAGTTTCTTTTTTTGTTTCCTTGTAGATTTAATTTACTTTCCAGTGAGCCATCCACACATACATTAAAATTTTATTTATGATACATCTATAGCTAATTGATTTTCAACAAGGATGCCAAGACTCTTCAATGGGGGAAGAATAGTCCCTTCAATTCATGGTACTATGACAACTGATATTTACATGCAAAAGAATGAAGTTGAACCCCTACCTCACATCATATATATCTATATCTATATCTATCGATCTATTTATCTATCTATCTATACACCCAAATGGATCAATGACCTAACAGGATAGAGGTAAAACTATAAAATTCTTAAAAGAAAATACAAGGGTAAATCTTCAAGATCTTGAGTTTGGCAATGGATTTGTTGATATGACACCAAAAGCGTAATGTTATGGACTGAATGTTCATGTCCCCCAAAATTCATATGTTGAAGCCATGATTCTCAATGTGATGGTATTTAGAGGTGGGACCTTTTGGAGATAATTAGGTTTAAGTGAGGTCATGAGGGTGGGGTCCCCATGATGGGATTAATGCCTTTACAATAAGAGGAAGAGAGACCAAGTGCACACTCTCTCTCTCTCTCTCTCTCTCTCTCTCTCTCTGTCTCTGTCTCTCTGTCTCTGTCTCTCTCTCTGTCTCTCTCTCTCTCTC
The DNA here is from genome assembly GCF_020740605.2 of Lemur catta. Classification (NCBI taxonomy): domain Eukaryota; kingdom Metazoa; phylum Chordata; class Mammalia; order Primates; family Lemuridae; genus Lemur; species Lemur catta. Next base: position 53,809,887 of record NC_059141.1, read on the forward strand.
CCCCTCTCTCTCTCTCTCTTTCCTCACCATGTGAGGACATGGTGAAAGGCAGTCATCTGGAGAAGGTCCTCATCAAGAACCAAATCTCCTGACACCTTGATCTTGAATTTCTTGGCTCCAGAACTGTGAGAAATTAATGTTTATTGTTTAAGCCACCTAGTCTATAGTATTTTATTATAGTAGCCCAAGCTTACTAGGACATTTTGTGATGTTGCTGTAACAAAGACCTAAAAATGTGGTATTGACTTTATAATTGGGTAATGGACGGATGAGGTGCATGTTAGGATTATGAATATTAAGGGCAATTCTGGTTAAAGCTCAGAAAGAAAATAGGAGAGCTAATGAGAAAGCTTCCATCTTCTTAGATAATATATTAATAATCATGAACGGGATGTTGGTAGAAAGGTAGAAATATAAATGTTAAGGTGATTCTTGTGAGTTTTCAGACAGAAAAAAATATGATATTGGGAACTGTAGGAAAATCAATCCTTCTTATAAAGTGGCAATGAACTTTGCCAAACTGTGATCTAGTGTTTTGAAGAATATATAAATTGCAAGGGATAAAATTGAATATTTAGTTGAGGAGATTACTAAGCAAAGTATTGAAGGAGTGGTTTGGTTCCTCCTGACTGCTTATAGCAAAATGATAGAAGAAAAAAGTGAATTTGAAAAGGAATTGTTAAGAAAAGAAGAACCAGAACTTAAAGATTTGAGAAATTCTCAGCCTGTCTATATTGTAGGCAATGAGGAAGCATGTTCAGAAGAGAACATCAAGAGTGTGTCTGGACTATCATTCCTTAAAGAGAAGAGAGGATTATGTCAGCAAGGACACTGCCAGTGTGAACTAAAGGGGCTAAAGAGGGATGAATTGAAGGAATGCTGTTGGACTCTTCGGATTCTACTATAATAGATGGGAACGTGATGCCATTTGGCTGTGAAAGCATGCTATCCCTCAAGAAAAGGGGGAGAATAACACTGAGGGCAACTCAGAGATCCTCAGGGCTGCCCCTCCCATTGCAAACCCCCTGGGCAGGGCTGGTTTCTCCTCCCTTTCAAAGGGTAGAATTGCCCTGGTTTCAGCTTGCTAGGACATGCATCCAGCACATTCAGGGTGGAGTGGCTCTCAGAGACAGCCCTGTGAGCAAGGCACTTCAGAAAGTGGCAAGGGTGACGCTCAGCTGAGCCAAAGGGGCAGGGCCACCCCACAGAGCTGTGGGGGTAAAAGTGCCGCCCCAGTGGGCCTAGAAGGTGGGACATCAAGCCAAAGGGAATTATTCTTGAGTCTTAAGATCCAATGGTGTTTGTCTTTCTAGGTTTTGAACTTCCTTGGGACCTGTGTCCTCTTCCTTCTTTCCTATTTCTCCATTTTAGAAAGAAAATGTCTAGCCTATGCCTGTCCCACCATCATATTTTGGAAGCACATAACTCATCTGATTTCACAGGTTCACAGTTGGAGGGAATGTTGTCTCAGGATAAATCATATCTTGAGTCTTACCCATATCTGATTTAGATATTGTTTAGATGAGACTTTGGACTTTAGACTTTACAGTTGATGTTGGAATGAGTTAGTGCTTTTGGAGCTCTTGGGATGGAATGAATGTATCTTGCATGTGCTAAAATAAAAAATAGGTAAATTGGACATTATCAAATTTAAAACTGTTTTGCAACAAAGAACATCATCAAGAAAGTGAAAAGACAACCTACGGAATGTGAGAAGATATTTGCAAATCATGAATCTGATAAAGCTGTATTAGAATACACAGTCTCCTTACAACTCAACAATAAAAAGACAAAGAATTCAATTAAAGAATGGACAAAGGACTTGAAGAGACCTATCTTCAAAGAAGATATAGAAATGGCCAACGAACACATGAAAAAATGATCAACATCCTTGGGAAATTCAAACCAAAACCTCAGAGAGATACCGCTTCACATCCACTAGGATGGCTATTATTAAAACAAAAAAGAAAACAACAAATTCCAGTGATGCTGTGGAGAAATTGGAACCCTTGTAAATTGCTGGTGGGAATGTACAATGTTTCAGCTGGTGTGGAAAACACTTAGGCAGTTCTCAAAAAGTTAAACACAGAATTACCCTGTGATCTAGCAGTTCTAGGTATATACTCCAAAGAATTGAAAGGACTTACTAAATATACTTGTACATGAATATTCATAGCAGCACTATTCACAGCAGCCAAGGGGTAGAGACAGCCCCAATGTCTATCAATGGACTAATGAATAAGCAAAACATGGTGTGTAGATACACAGAATAGGATATTACTCAGCCATAAAAATGAATGTAGTACTGTTACATGCCACAGTATAGATGAACTCAAAAAACCTTATGCTAAGTGAAACAAGCCAGACACTGAAGGTCACATATTGGATGATTCCGTTTATATGAGATATCGGGAATAGTAAAATTCATGGGGACATAAAGCAGATTGGTGGTTGCCAGGGGTTGTGGAGAGCGGAGAATGGGGACCGCTTAACGAGCACAGGGTCCTCTTTCAGGGTGATAAACAATTGGAACTAGATAGACGTGGTGGTTGCAGGACATTCGGAATACACTAAATGCCCCTGAATTGTACACTATAACATGGTTAATTTTATGTGACAAACATTACCTCAATAAAAAAATTATCTGTGATAATTTTCCCAATCTTTGATGTATTTTGGCAGGGGGACTTGTCAGAATACCCAGTCCATAATATGCTGGGCTTGGAAGTAGTATTTTTTTATTTTTTTAATTTCAGCATATTTGGGGGGTACAAACATTTATGCTACATATATTGCCTTTGCACCGCCCGAGTCAGAGCTTCAAGTGTGCCCATCCCCCAGACAGTGTGTGCACCGCACCCATTAGGTGTGAATATACCCATCCCCTCCTCCCCCCAACCCCCGCCTGACACCTGCCCGACACACGATGAATGATACTTCCAGATGTGCACGTAAGTGTTGATCAGTTAGTATCAATTTGATGGTGAGTACACGTGGTGCTTGTTTTTCCTTTCTTGGGATACTTGGTAGAATGGGCTCCAGCTCTATCCAGGATAATACAAGAGGCGCTAATTCACCATCGTTTCTTGTGGCTGAGTAGAACCCCATGGTATACATATACCACATTTTACTAATCCACTCATGTACTGGTATTTTTTTTTTTAGATGCAGGACCCCTCAGATGATTGAATGTACTAATGTGCATTGACAACTTCCAAGTAGGAGAGAGAACGTGCAGAACTGCGGTGGGGGCGGGGCAGGTATTGGGACTACGACTTCAGAGAGGGCCTAGTGTGTAGTGGTGGTCGTAGCGGCGTTAGTGGTATCAGCATCAGCAACAGAGGTGTCAGTGGTGGTAGCAGTAGTAGCAGAGATAGCTGTTATAATTAACGGCTAACATTGAGTGTTTACTTCATACTTGAGCACTTTCTAACTGTTAACTCCCATAATACTCATAGCAACGCTATGAAGTAGGCTATATTACTATCTGAGTCCCAGCTATTAACTGACATAGAAATGGGCCCAGTCTAGCACTTAAATCTGTCCACCAACAAATGCTCACACTTCCCAGTTTCCTCGGGGTGCATGTGCACAGCTAGGCAGAACCTCCCGGCAGGCCTGAACACAGACAGGAAGGTGGACTGAGAGAGAAACAGCTGAGAAAGCCCCAGCGCCCTTCCATCCAAACTCTGCTGGGGAGTTACACGTGCGGGCACTAGATTTCTGATTCCTGCATTCTCCCTGAGCACTCACTTCCCTCCTGTGGAGCAGTCCTGGTTCCAGAGCTCTCTCCTCTCTTGCTCTTCATTGCCCCAATTCAATCCAACTGACGCCACCTACCTCCCGACCATAGTGATAGATATAACCTCTAACGTGCCTGTGATCTACACATGAGCCTCGAGTTCACACTGCTTTGAGGGATAATGTATGCTTCTGTGTTTCTGTAAGGACGCCCGCCACGGTGCTAATTTAGTATGGGCATTGGTACCAGGAAGGGAGGTCTACTTGGGATTGACGAATTTTCCTCCTGTGTCTACCCGGAACCCGCTTCTCAGCCTCCGCTCCATGGACTCCCGTCACCCCCAGCCCCATCCATCACGGCTGCAGCTCAGCCTGGTGATGTATTACACTAACATATCATTAGTGCAACGGCAGAGCAAGGAGCTTTGATGATGTATTGGGGCCATACATCATCAGAATGAGTCACTCTGATGATGTATAACTCAAAAGATGGTACTATCCAGGGAAATGTGGACATACCATAAATCAGGGACAATGTTAAAGAAGAAAACCCAGGACAGCCTCGGAAGGAAAATAAAGGTTCAGGGGTCTCCCGCAGTAGGGATCGAGAGACAAAACCAGTAAATTCTTAACGGCTCAGATGGAAGCTTTCTGTTAGCTGCGGCATGCTTAATGACTAAACCAGATCATCAGCGTCCCAGGGTGACACTGGGATTTCCTTTCCATCTGGAATACAGTTTGGCTTCTGCTTTCTTGCAAAGCCCCCTTGTCTTGACGGAGATGCAGAGTCCAGCAGATCAAACAGAAACGCTCCCGGTCTGCGCTCCATCCGGGTCCTCTTGGAGTGTCATCCGGACTGGTCCCGGGAAGGCTTTGCAGAGTATGATGGTTCAAGCTCGCCTTCTCTCAGAAGTTCGCAGCCTCCAGCCATTGATTACTGAAATTCCTTAGACTCATGAAGGACTGTGAGTTTGACATCAGATTGTAAAAATAAAGCCAGGGGAGCCCTTGCTTGGCCCTAGGAGCTTATAAACTTCCAGAACATAGTTGTGGATTTCTGTCTGTCAGCAGGATAGGATCTTGATGAAACTTTCTTTGCTTTTCTTTCTTCAAAATAGCAACAGAAAGGGGAGGAGCCTATATAATGTTTAACTTAATGCACAGAAAAACCTCAATTCAGTATTCATGCTGCCAGCTACTCAACTGGCCTAGAGATGTTGACACTTGGATCTGGGGCCTACATTCCTTCCATTCCTCCCCTACCTTTCCACTCCACCCCAACCACAGGGAAAGAAATTACGGAAAGCATCAACCTCCCTTCAGCCTCCTCAGATTAGGGGCGTGTGTGGCATTTTCATAGTTAAGAGCATAAGCCTCTTTGTAACTTTTAAAACTAGTCGATAAAGAAAGCCTTAAGGAAAGGGAGTTGAAAGCCATAGGGCAGAAGGGGGAGGTAAGACCACACGCAGGCACACTGGGGGAAAAAAATTAACGTTTGTGTTTAATGCTTTATTTAATGCCGAACTGTCAGCTTGAGATCTGAGGCCCTAGCATACTGGTTCTACCCCGCCACCCATCCGAAATGAAATAAAAATCAAAGCCTAGGTGCTCTGGGACTGGAGAATATCAGAACTCAGCCCTTGGCATATGGGATCCATTACAGGCAAGAAGTCTTCCTCTGTGAGTTCCTTCCCCTGGTCCCCGGCCACGCTCCAGCAGGGGAGGGGACAGCAAGGACAGGCTCTTCCAGCCACCCCTGGTCATGCTGCTGCGACTCATTGCCTTTGTTTATTACAAGCTGTGCAGCGGCCTCTGTCCTGGAGGGCAGCACATTGGAGGGCTCTCTTAGGGGGCTGCAGGAGGAGGGTCTGAGCCACCATAAAACACAACTGCCCCCCTCACCTCCCTGTGGGGAAGGGCAGGGGGCCTCCACCACCTGAACAGCAGTTAAGAGAACAAAATGCTTTTTTTTCATTGTTCTCAAATGGCTGTGCCTTCAAAGGCTTTTACAAGTTGAAGCAAAACAGATCTTGCCTCTGCTCTTTATTTATTTTTTGGTGGGGGGAAGGGGAGGAGAATGAAGTTGCTGATAAAGCCAGCACATTCCTTGGGAGTTGTTTATAAAGGACCTGGCACTGCAAAGGGTCCCCTGCTGCCCTAGGGGCATTCTGTTTGTTGAAGGAGGGTGGCCCTCCCCTGTGGTCTGTCTGGGACGCCTCCCCCTGCCTGCAGAGTGAGGCATCGTGCAGCCAAGGTAGTGGGTACCCAGGGATGTGTCCCCAAATAACAGGGCCAGGGGACTGTCTACACACAATGCCAAGGGCTGGGTGGAAGGAGCAGTTGGGATCTGTCCTGTGGGACAACACAACTCAATGGTCAACATGGGGACAAGAAAGAACTCAAGGAATTTGCTAGAACTATAGCTTAGGCTACTAGTGCCAGTCCACTTCATCCTGTGGCTGTGTGGTGGCACAACCATTGACCCTGCAGGTGTGGCCCCCTAGGCCTGCAGCTCATGTCAGTGCTGTGCGTCCACTGGTCAGACCTGCTAGACTCTGTGAATGTCAACAATAATGGGCGTGGCGGGAGCAGCAGGACAGTTCACACAATTATTACACACTGATTGTATTAATATACTGGCACCATGTGAAGCACTTGGCTTACCTTCCATCTCATTCAATCTTTACAATGCCTTGAAGGGGTAGTTTTGTGCACTCCATTTTTAGATGGGAAAACTGAGGCTAGCATCATTGAATATCTTTTCCATAGTCATATGGCCAGTAAGTGGCAGGGCAAGATTTCAATCCAATTTCCTTTGACTCCTGGGCTTTTGCTTGTCAGCGCCATGGGACCTGAGATGCAAGGCAGACGTCTAGAATCTGTGTCCAACCTCTCTAAAACTTGGAACAAGAATTATTCAATCTCAAATTCCTTGTTATTTTGTGCATGGATTAGAGAGCAGAGAAATTAAAGACCAGAGGCCACTTGCTCAAGGGCATAAAATAAAGGCAGAAAAGAGTTGAGTCGGCAGGTCTACCTGGGGGCTGCTCTTTGCTTGGCTGAGGGCTTGGGCTCTACCACATGCTTGAGTTGCCATCATCAGCTCTGGAACTGGTCTCAAACCTGTGGCCTGGCCCTTTGACAACACGTCCACACCTCCTCTGCCTTCCGAGAGAGTGTGTGTGCCCAGAGTCCAGTGGGCAGCAGAACTACCCAGAGTTAGAACAATGTAACTTTTCCTAAATTATCTGAATCTCCAAAATAAATAATAATAACAATAACAACAAAAACACTATTGCTATGCTATTTTATGTCCCCTTCCACTTTAACATAATAATGCATGGTTTTACAAGATGGAGGTGCAAGAACTAATAAAATATATGGTTTAATTAACTAAACTTATGCTGTAGTCCACATTAGAAGGCCATGATTTAGCACGCACTCTCATCCTCAGGACAGAATAATGCAAACAGCATAATTAAAAGTTGATGAGAAGTATATTTATTGGGCACACAGAAAGAAGAGACACCCAGATTTATGATACATAAAGTAAACCTTTAGTTTACAATATAATTAATATTTTAAAAACCACAGCGTGCATATAATGCAGCTGAAGAGTCTGCCTCCGCGGAAGGATAATTTCTTTGGTGCGGATCTTGGCCCCATTTAATAGTAAATTATGTTCCTGAGCATATACAAATGTAACATGATGTATTATGATCTAGAGATGATGCTCATTGAGATGTCTGCAGCTATGATAGATCATGGTTGCGTGTCTCTGAAGACATGGAGGATGGCTGAAGGGCCAATTATTTATCTGTGGCACGAATTCCATGGCTATTAGTCACACACGCGGTGACGCAAAATGAGGGTAGGCCACTATATTTTAATCAATCCATGCTCGAGAAAACCCCTCGTTAGCACAGAGCTGAGGACATCAGGAGTTTGCAGCAGAAGAGGAGAGCCTTAGAAAGGCTCAGAGTCACAGAAAACACCCAACATGCACGTTGGCTCTGAGGACTTCCCAGCGTTTATGAGCTTGGGCTATGGGTTAAATCTCATGCGATCTTCATAATAATCCTGTGTAGTAGGTACTTTTTTTATCATGCCCATTCTGCAGATGGGGAAACTGAGACCCTGCGAAATAGTCATGCCAGTGCAGGCAGAGCCAGGATTCCCAGCCACATCCTACAGACTCATTCTGTTCCACCCAAGGTTCTCACCTTGGACAGAGGTCAGTCTATACTTCTCCTTAAGGTCTCAGAGCTCTGGGGTGCTCCTTCCTCACAGATTCTGTTTCTCTTCTCACATATACCCCTTGATTGCCTCTCTGGGGGCACATATGTGCCACTGCTCATCCTATACATTGAACAGTCACCAGGAATCTCACTCTTGACCCCAACCTCAAGGATATTCCAAATAGGGTCATGTTTGCTGCCATTTAATAGATGCATTTTTCCTTGAAAAAAATGCCCTGATATATAACTAAACAAGTTAGTTTTCTTGCCCTCTCCCTTCTATTCTCCTTTCCTCCCTTCTCTTACCTTTATTTTGTAAACCTGGGGATGGGGTCTAAAATATATACTTGCATTTTCTTTTTACTGAAACAGACCATACTCGGAAACAAACAAACAAAAAAGATGGCTTTTGTACATATTCTCTAGCGTCCATCCTGTCTAAATCCCCCAGGCTGGTTACTCCACCTCACTCCGTGGACTCTAAGGAATGTGGACACGGTGTTTATTAGAGCAGCACCTGGAGAATTCTCTGTCTCCTCTGCTTATTCTACCGCCTGGCCCACTGCTGTGGGAGCCATTGAAGAATTTTAAGAAGGACTATTTGGCTAAATTATTTTACCCAATATATGCATCACATGTCAGGGAACAGTTGTAAGCGTCTTAAAGAGAATGGGCAAATGATGTTAAGGCCCATGGCAGAACTCTTAGGAGCCATGGGTGCCTGGACTTTGGTCTGGGGATCCTGTTGCTTCAGCCACATTCTAGTCTGGACCCTGTCACCCAACTGTCATAACCACAGACAAGAAGAGTCCACTTAAACATGGGCCACTTATATTCCAGCTGCAGGCCAGACTCGAAGTGGAAACCAGCATAGCTTCCTTAGTCCTAGGAGGGACCCATTTGGCTTGAGGCTTGAGAGGGAATTCATGGGTGCCTGAGTGACATCAGGTCCCCAGGGGTGTTATGTCTTGGGCATGAGCTTTGAAACTTTGTCTCTAGTGGCCTGGACAGGATATCATCCAGCTTTCAAATCATGATGTTTACCAGACTTCAATGGAACTAAGCGAAACATTTATCTAAAATCCTAATGTTGGAAATACTCTCAGCGAAGAGGCACGCAAAGGAAACATACAAAATAAATTAAGTACAAAGTAGATAAAGAAAATAATATGAGTTCTTCTTCATTATCTGGTTCATTACACTTTTTAGTGCTTATTAAAATGGTTGTTAAATGATTTAATTTTGTTTGGGGAAAAAAGTGAATGAAAAAGGGAATAAGAGATTAAGGAGATAAACTGCTGAGGTTTCCATTTTGGAACTCGCTGCAGAGCGAGGCTCCGATGAGAAAATTAATTTGTAGGTCTCTCTGGGGGGGTAGTCAACACCAGGCTCCACAACACACACAATTTGCCTTATTTTTTGCTTAATTGGCATGGCCTTCTCTGGGGAGAGCTCAGGCTAAGCCAAGTAAGAGGATAAATCACCTTTAGTGTGGCCCCTTCTGGGTCAAGGATAATTTTTCTGACAGCCATGTCAGATCAGGATGCTAATGTGTCAGCTAACTCCTCTGTATACCGGCATTGAGAGTGTAATTTCCTTGCTATTAGCACACATACTCACACAAACACGCTCCCCAGGGTGGTTTAATGACGGTCCCGAGTACAGACTTGGGAAATAAGGGCTCTGAGAGCACCTAGGCTGTCTAGACCAGGATAGATGGCAGTCTCTGCTTCTAGAAGCACATGTATGTCCCCTTCAAGAGGGCTTCTTTCATCCTGCCAGGGTCTTAGGATCTTCTAGTTGCCCCAGATGCTCTGAGACACATGCTGATGTGTCTGTCATCTGGTGGGTTTGCAGTGGTGGTGGGTGTCCTGAAGAAGTCTTATGTTTTCATGGCAATTAGCATGGGAACACTTTGCCCTTACCAGGTAAAATACTGGTAGCTTAACATATGCCTTTAGGATGCCATGCCTGAACCTGTGTGAATAATACCAGTGGTGGAGATGTTGAGTTTTAAGATAAGCTCAAAGAAATTTATCAGGAAAAGGGGGTGCTATGTGTGCTCTTCAAAACCCAGCATGTGGGCCACAGCAGACCCAAATAACTCTACTCACTGCAGTTTGGATGTCCTGGGGATGGAGCCAGATGCTAGAAGGGCCAAGTTTGGTCTTATAAAGACTTTCTTCAGAAGTGGGTCCTCCTGGGCCCTTAGATCCAGTCCTGGGACCAGCGGATGTCAATATGCAATCTTAGGCAAGGACCTAAACATGCCCTTGACCTCCTGGCTGCAACCGCAACCACCGTTTTATCCTAAGTGACAGTCACACCAATCTATTTGACATTCCCTAAATGTTCCATGCATGAAGGCTTCTGTTTCCTAAGGCAGGGAGAATGTGTGTGTGTGTGTGTGTGTGTGTGTGTGTGTGTGTGTGTGTGTGTGTGTGTGTGTTTACCACGGCATTCATCCCAACTGCTGAGCACTGCTTATTCATGTCATATCCTTCCTCACCAGACTGTGAACCCCTCAAGGCGGGGGGGACCATTGTCATATGCATTATTATATGGACATGATAGATATTGTAGGGTCTGGCACATACTAGGTCCTTGATAAATGCTGAGTGGATTGCATATGATGTGATAGACTCTTCCCTCCAAGGAAAATAGAGGAAATAAGAGATTACATGACTACTTCCAAGCTAAGTTAGAAAGCGCTAAGCCCCTTAAGAGAGGTACGTGTCTTTATGGCAGTTTAGTGGGGGAAAGAACTGAGAAGAATTGTGTTACCCTGAGGGCCTCTCTCAGCTCTGAGCATCGGTGATTCTGAGATGAGGAGATGCAGGTACCACAGGAGCAAGACAGAGTCAGAGCGCTGGGTGCAGGTTGCTGAGCCCTGCATAAAGGCTCACAAATGAAATACAGAGCATCTGCTCTTTGAATTCTAGAAGGTGGTTTTTACCTTTCTGCCCAAACCTGCCTCTCCTACAATATTAGTCTCCCTGCACTATCAAACCCTTTCCCATCCCATCCTCAGTCTATGTCCAATGAAAGGACTATTAGGAGCCCAGCCAACTATGAGTTGGCTCCCATCAGACAGCTCTGAGTGCTAACACTGACCATGATGACTCTTCAGGGAGGAAAAAGTAAGCCCTTTGCTCCCTCTGACAATGGAGAGAAGCTGGTCAGACAGGCTGGGGCCTGGAAAGCCCTTGGCAGTGAAGACTCAACATCATCCCGCAGTAGAGCATCCGGTAGTTCACCAACCATCCATATGAGATGCAGGGAATTTGCTATGCTCTCTGCTAGAGAGACAGCCACTCCCATCTCTTCTGTTGCCCAGAGACTTCCACCTGCTGCTCGGTATGAGCAACATCATTAATCTGAAGGAAAACAAGCCAGGGAGCTGGCACTGACCATCCGCAGAGGAAGAGGAAGGGCTGCACTGACGTGCCTGAGCAGGGCCAGCCTGGGCAGCTGCCAGGGACCAGCCAGGCTAAATCTTCCCTCTATCCTGGTGCCTCCCCTCCCAGGAGCCTTCGGTATCCACTACTAAATCCTCTGCAAACTGCAGTGAGGGTGAAAAGCAAGCCTCTGCCTTTCATAATAGATTTGGGCATAAATGAGGATTGTTCCTAGGTAACTCACCCTGCCCTACTTTCTCCCACCTGCTTTCTAACAAAGTCAACCAGAGAGCAAACAGAGTTGAGATTTAGAACAGAAAAATCCTCCCTTTCACGGCACCTGTACTTACAAATATGTATTCTGTATTTATACAGCATATTAAAACCCAAAACCTACAGTAATGCAACATTAAAGTCAAGAAATGCAAAAGTGAAGGCTTTATGGCATTGTTAGCTTGCCCACATTGTGCATTCTGCATAATGAACCTCACCTTGAAATTCAAGCCATATACCATGTGGCTCAGTTCACCCCACCAGGCAAACCTTAAACCTTTTGCATTTTGTGAATTTCATTACCTCAAATTGCAATATTAATAACTGAAATGTGCAGCCGAGAAAATGCTAATTTTCTGCTTTTCCTTTCATTTTATTCTTTCATCTATTTCCCCCTCTAATTAAAAAAGTGGGGAAGGTAAAGAAATAAGGAGAAAGGAAGGAAAAAAGCTGATGAGGAGGAAACCCACCACACAAATTCACAATGTCAAACAAGTTTATGGGAGGGGAAACTGAGGCCCAGGGAGGATGCAATTTGCCTCAAGTAACCTCAAGGTTACTCAGCTTAGTAGTGACCTTATAGTAAGTTTCCCACTGTAAACTCAGGGCTCTTCAACTTCATTTTCCTACCAAATTTTTTAAAAGACCCCAAATCCAAATAAAGAAATGGATCCAACAGCAAATAAAGGAAGGGCAAAAGCCTAGACTTCTTTGAGGAGCTAGAACTACTTTTCTTTCCTTTACATTATCCCAGGTTTATCATCACTTAGGATAACTCTGATCTCAAGGGGTGCAGAATGACTTTCAATTACCAGCATTCAAATAAGACTCATGTTACAAACAATAAAAGGAATGCATTCTCTCTTGGGTTGTATACTTCCCAAGGAGAAGATTAATTCAACTCACAAAGCAGCCTGTGTGGACAGAGCCCTAGGGGCCACAAGTTATAACCAGCAGTATTTCCTGCAGCCCAGGGAGCTGGCGCCCTTACAGGGACAGCTGCTCCCCATTTCTTGTGGAGAAACAGATCCGGGGTTCTGAGGTGGGAAGCCTGTTGACAGCCCCAGCTTCCTCTTGAGCAGCCTGTTGTCTGGACCGTCTGGGTCATCTGGAAAAGAGAGAGGGTCAGGGTGACCTCTAGTCAGACCTCTCAATGAATCGAGGCCAGAGCTGCCTTGGCACTTGGCTCACACAATCGGCAAAATATCGTGGACGGATTTTCATTCCAAGAAACTTGACCACAGAACATGTGTGTGTCTATTCCTTGGCTAGAATGCATCTGAAGGCAGTGCCAACTTGGCAGACACTGGACCCACTAAAAGAATGAAAAGGGAGATGAGAAAAAAGCAAATGTATAGCCCAACCCCAGAAAGAGATACTCCTAAATGTCAAACATCAACTTCTAGAACTTTCTCTACCCAAGTGTACTGAGAGTTTCCCTGTAAGGGGAAGCTTCCAATGGAGACCGCACTATCCTTCATACCTTATAAACCTGGGAGTCATTTCTGTTTTGCAAGATTGTTTGGGATCACTGTGCATTATCCTGGAATGTGCTGGAAGGCTGGAGGCCCTTGTGCCTGGGTCCTTGCTCTGCGGAGATGTTTATGAGGAAGGGTAGCAACTTCAGAGCAGTGATCCTCCTCTTGCCCCTGTCCACTGGGGCAATAAGAACCAAATGTTCCAAGTGGGAGGTGAGGTGAGGGAAGATTGCCCCCACGAGTGTTTTGCTTAGAGGACCCCTTTTCAAATGACCCAGAAACCCAGGGGATACAGTGGAAACAGATTTAATGAGGCAGAAGATGGGGAAAAGAGGAAACAACCAGGAGTGACAGATGAAAGTCAGAAGCGAATGCCCATCAAACAGAAGACAGGAGGAAAAGGGATTTTCCTCACTCCATCAATCCTGTCCAGAAGTGGCTTCTCCTTTCTTGACCAGTTTATTGAATCCAAAGGGTGCTTACCACAGCCACTGACAGTCTTCCCTCCCTTCTCCCACTTTGTCCCTCAAGTCCCTGCTATTCTCTTCCTAACAGATGGTAGTACACACGAAGATTTTTTTTTTTTGCTTCTGATGCTAAGCATGATTTACAGGCTTGAGTTATTATTTATCATTATTCATTTTCTGTCAGCGGTGCATTGAAGGTTAATAGAAATGCCAGCATGCTCACTGATTTACTTAGTAAAATATTTGTTCCAAGGTTTAGGTCATATGATTGGTGTCTGAGTGAGTTTCAGGTTTATGCATTATGAAAAGCAAGATGACTTGACCTTCAGCCACCAACACTAGCACCATATATTACTTTAGTGAGTGACCTTCAGAGACCCAAGATGCAGTAGATGTATTCAACACATGTTAGCCTCCTCCATATTGCTGGCATTGTATACATACCAGCTGAGTTTATGCAATGTAAGCTGAGCCCTGGAGCCCATCTAATGAATGGGAGGCAGATGAGATGTAAACTTAGGCCAAACCAGATCCTCTTCTTAAGATAATAAACTGGATTTGCAGCCCAGATGCATAGAGGCTGTGCATACACACACAGGGACTAATTGCTTCACATTGCCTCCCGGACTTCTTGCAGCTCAGCAGAGAGAAGGATGCAGACAAAAGGACAATTTTGAAGGAAACTGGTCTTGGATGAGCAGTCAGTCAGGATCCTAAGGTGAGAGGACCCTGACTTGGAGGGACCCAGCATGCTAATGTCATTGCCCTGTGGGTGCAGGCTAGAGATGCCAAAGGAGAGAGATGACAAAGACAGAAAGAGATATGAGTCTTGGTCTCTAGAAGCTTGGAGCCAGGTTGGCAGAAGAGAGCAATGTGGTATTACAGTGATGTAGAAATAAAAAATGTGTTAAGAGCAAAGAGTGGATAATTCCTTTCTAAAGGGCCAGTTCTAACCATTACTGTAGAGATCATGCAGTGTCACAATGTCATATATTTAAGTCACAGGCCTAGATTTAGGATGCTTGCGTTTAAGTCCTAGCTCCACTGGGAAAATTGACTTAATCTCTTTAAGCCTCAGTTTTCTTATTAAAATGATATGTAATGTGCCTAGCAGGAACCGGTGCATTCACCAAATGGGTACCACTATTGTAGGTTGTGTGAATAGACAGTGAAGAGATTGCTGAGAACAGTTGGCAAATCTTCATGTTTGAGAAGGGAGTCGATCTGCAAGTAGAGAAAGAAATGGTGTCCATTGGTGAAGGAAAGTGGATCCTGAGAGAACAGAGAGCTACTGTGTACAAGAAACATGTGTTGCCTCTGCAGAGAGAAATGAAGGTCAGAATGTCTGAGTCCAATTTATTGTTTTGTATTCCTAAACTCCGCTCCTTCTGTAAAGTTCTCCAAAGACGCCATCAATGTCCCTTATCAATAGTTCATTAGATATAATTTACTTTCAAATCCAAAGATATTTCTTTAGGCCTTTAGAATTGCCTTGTACATAGTTTTAAAACTCAGTGGTCAACTGGCATTCTCCAAGGAGTCTTCCCAATCACTCCCCCAAACCCTCCTTTTCCCTTCTTGCTGTTGGCACAGGCCGGACTTCCCGCCTTACAGGTAAAGTATGTTATGTCTGTGTTCGTTTAGCTAGATTGAAGCAACTAGGCCTACTTCAACTATTTATGCCAATGAGAGAGAGTAGGTGTTTTGTTCTTTAAATTATTGCCTTTGGTGTCTGTTGCTCAGGGAGTTTTAATACCCCAGAGCCCCATCCACTTCTCCTGGAAGTGGCATGACCCTGATTTCCCACATGTTGTATGTTAAGACAATAGCCCATACTGGGAAAGGGTCAGGGAGGGTGGCTTAATATCCAGTGGAAATATTCTAACTGGGCACTAAACACAAGGCAGTTTTCTTCAGAGAAAGCAAACATTGGAAATGAATCTAGAGATTTTCTGTACATCAGCACAAAGGAGGAGGCAATATTCTATTTGAAATAAGAAAAAGATTTCCTCCCTGCAAATGCTGCAATAAACTAGATCCAATCCACAAAGAATGGAAGACTGCCCATAGTTATTCATTCATCCATTAATTCTAGATGTTAAGTGAGCTATGTTCAAAGCATTCACTTAGTCTAGTAGCCAAACTCCTTAGGCCCAAGGCCATGATACTGGGACTTTAGTCTTCCCACTGATTATTTATAATAGAATTACAGAGCCTTAGCATAGAAAGGTTCTGAGAAGTCATCAAGTCTAATCTTTTCCCTTTGCCAATGAGAATTCTGAAGCCCAGATTTGTTGATCTGTGATTGATAGTGGCAGAGACAGGCCAGGAACAGAGATTTTCAGGCTCCTGGAGATTCTCTTTGTCTCTCTCCACTTTGCTTCTGTTCCAGAAAACCCTACTCTAAAACTGGCCCCTAAGGATGAGCTGATTATTGGGCTCCAGCTGCCCAGACTACAGGACCACTCTCAGGAGAGCTGCCTTCCCTCCCCTTGAACAAGGGTGGAAATGCCAAGAAACCCATCGTGTGTCAGAACTGTTGATGGTAAAATGCTGCAGTGTAATAACAAAGGCAACCTTTGGAGGACTAAGGAAACAAAGCAATTTAAATCTCATTTAAATGATTTTCCTTTCTTCCCCCCATCTTCACCCTAGACTGTTCAATGAGCCCATCTGAATTCCAAGAGCATTTTGTTCTCCCACAATGGGAGATGAGTGCTGGAAATGTCCTTTCATTTAATTTCCAGTACTAGCTAAATTATCTATTGCCACGATCTGTGATTGATTTAGTTTTTATTGCTCTTGGCTGTGACAATCTATAAGGACCCAGCTGATTTTCCCTTTTTGGGTTTTAGGCTTTATTGCTGTCATTTTAATGACAGATATTAAACACAGAGAATTCTCATCTGTATTTTCTCCAACAAGCTAAGCTGTATGCTGCATTTGAGCATGAAATGATCCCAAGAACTGATCCTTCCAAAGTCTCCTTTCCCTACTTCCTCCATGCAACCATGAGGAATTTATGAGAGTTCTGAAGAACACATGTATCTTCAGACTAATTTCATTATCACATTACCAATTATATAGTAAATATCTAATAAATATTTGAATGAATTAATGAATGAAGACTTCATTAACTCTTTGGCATATGGACTTTTCTATGAATTTGCCATTAATCCTCATTTCCAAATGTTAACTGAGCACCTACTGTGTAAAGGAAACTATCCTGTGTGTAAGAAAACGCAAATGTATATTATCATATGTTCCATGAATTTGCAATTTGTTGATAAAAATCAAGTGTGTACATAAAAATCTATATCATAAAGTATGAAATAAGTTTTACTAAATAAGTGAGACTGCAAATTTCCTAAGGATGTAAAAGAGTGAGATATTTCCCTGAGTTGGGCAAGGTAAGAGAAAAGAAGTAGGAAGGATAAGTTAAATGGAAAAGAGAGCAATTTGATATTGTATTAGGTCTTGTTCAGCTACTAGGCACAGAAACCCAATCCAAGTCAACTTTTTGTCTCACATGACCAGGTTGAGATGCTGCCAGGTTAAGCGCTGACATAACATCATAAGAATCTACAATGTCTGCTCACTACAAGATCAGACAGAGGAATGATCATTCCCTTCTACCTTACATCTGTACTTCATTTTATAGAATTTCCAACTAAATGCTTCTTCTTTACTCTTCAAACCTGGACGCAGGTTGTTCAGTATAAGAAATTTATAATTAGTAAATTTGGTTTTTAGGGTATCTTCTTAGTCTTGAAAATATGTGTTCAACTCAGGCTGAAATCCAAGAGTGGCAGCATAATCAAGTAGGCAGTTGGCAGACAAATTGATTGAAAATCTAGAATTCGACTGTGCCTTCCTTTTAGCAATGCTGGCCCCCAAAGGGGGTTATCTCCTTTCATCACCATGCACACATTCGTAAGACGCATTGCTCAAGGATGTCCTAGTTCCCATTCTTGGGTGCTGCTCCTGGTAATATTTTCATATTTTAAAAAGCTCAGGTCTTACTCTGGGGTATCCAGTAAGAGAAATGACTCTGTCAGGGGAGAAAGAAATTTATTTCCACTTGACCAATATAAGATTATTTGTGGATGATGATAGAAGGCAAAAGTTAGCATCTAGAAAATTTTAATAACCCCACAGAACTGGATTTTTGCCTAGTCAAGAACTACAAAAAAAAATGTGCTGGTAATTCAATATTTATATTTAATGTAAGTATAAGTATTATAGGTTAGATGATAGAAAAAATAACTTTTCAAAATGTTTTTATTGATTTTTTTGTATAAAGACTTGAATGATGACAATGAAGGCATGCTTATCAAATTGTTAGATGACACAAAGCTTTGATTAAAGAATCTACATTTGAATGGATATCTTTCCTTTAGTCCTCCAAATTCAGAATGCTTATAACACGCAACGTACAGAAATGGGTTTCAGAACGACAAAGAGGAAATGAGGAATTAAACTCTCCTTTTCCTACCCCTTTTTTCTATCTATACCTCCAAAAAGTAGTTCTACGTCAGCAGCTAGAAGTCTGAGCTTGTAGCAGGCTTAACAGGTAGAGGCATTTTAATTTCGTTTGATAATTTGAGAGAATTAAATTTGACCTGAAATTTTAGAAGTTGAGATTTTTTTGTTTTGTTTTGTTTTTGTCTGGGAAAACTTCATTCTCTTCATTCGGAGAAAAGAGGCTCTTTGAACATCTGCAGTTTCAAAGAACTCGAGTCAAATCAAATTCATTAATTCATTCAGTGAATGTTTACTAAGTGGTTTCCATGTTGCACTTGCAGTTCTCAGAGATAGGGATACGTTGACAAACAAAATTGGCTAAAAGTTCCTAGTCTTCTGTGGCTTACAATCAAATGGAGAGATGTGACTTTGGAACATACCAAGGTATACATTCGCCTCTACTAGCAGGGGAGTTAGAAGGGGCCAGACCTGGAAAGTGAGAAGAATGAGAGAGATGCTGGCTGGGGTGAGGGAGGGAGGGAGCTTCGGGGAATTTCTGAATTACACAAAACACACACACACACACACACACACACACACACACACACACACACAATGTGAGGAGTTCAGTAAATTTCCAGTACTCTAAATCATTTTTCACTCCCCTATTTGGGGTTTTCTGTTCACCTATATGCAGAAATTTTGCAGTGAACGTTGCCACCAAACCCACTTCCTAATCCTCCAACCAGAGATAGCCTGAAATTGACAGTGGTATTGAGAGCCCATCTGTCCCCCTGCAAAGACCCTGGGAAGAGGAAGACCCCAATAGAGGATCCAGGAGTCTCAAATGGATTCAAAATTGAATCAGAGGACTTAAGACTGTCATCCAACTCCAGCAATAAAGAAACCAATAATTACAGATCAGTGTGTGCCAGGTGCTTCATGCACATTATACAGTATTTTCAACATGGGCTTGAAAGTCAGAAAATGGGTTGAAATTATAGCTATGATCATTTTCAGCTGTGACTTCAGCAAGTTTAAAACAGTATCTTCTACTAGTATTATCACTAACTTTTACCATTAATACTATTATTGTGATGATGACTGTCTTATTGGATGTTATGTAATTCTCCCTAAAATCTTATAAAGTAGGTATTACTATACCCATTATATCAAGAAGAAAACAAAAGTAAACAAAAAGCAAAACTGAGTCTAAGAGCTATTAAATAGTTTGCCCAAGGTTGTGTAGCAAGTAAGTAGTGAGACTAGAATTTTCCAAGTTTGTTTGACTCCAAAAACTATGTGCATATCCAATAATCCATAGTACCTATGGGATGGACACCAATCTAGCTCCTTTAGGGCTAAGGAAAAGTGAGGCAGGAGAATTGCTTCTCAACACCCTAAATAGCAGAAAAAACTCTCAGCAGAGCAAGGAGGACCAGGGAGCAAGGGTCTGGAGCCATCTCAGACATTATCCAAACAGACCATCCTATGCACAATGGCTTAATCCACACACTCTTACTGTTGGCTTAACCACCAATCTGGCCTTGGCCTTCCCTCTGCAAGCAAATCTTTGGACCAACTTCTCAGTTCTGTTGTGGGGATGTACACCTCCAGTGAAGCCAAATGGTCCACAATGGTTACCACTGAAAATAGGCAGCTCTACTCTTTTATAAGTCACTGAAATATCCTCTAAATTCCAATGTCTTTGTGTCTAAAACAGTCTTATGCTGACTCTCACACCTAAAAATAGTTGAAAAGAATTATTGGGCTATTTTTTTAATTTGGAAAGCACAGCTGTGAGAGCAGGACCTGTCTCTGGTTCAGCTTGCCAGAACCTTGGCTACTCATCTGGCAGAGGGCTGCATTGCCACCTTCACCGGGATGGGTCACTTAGAGCCTGGCATCCTGAGGATGGGGGTAACCACATCCAGAAAGCTCCTCGGGGCATGAATAATAACAAGGAGGAACTTCTTATTTATGTACTATTTGACATCAGAGCCTCACAAACTCCTTGTGAGGAAGGCCTGGTGTCTTACAGGTGTGGAGGGGGCTACACAAAGGGAGGGGCAGGGCTTTAGTATCTTGTGGGCAGGTGTTTTACCTTGGCTGGATCATTTACACCTCCCTGAGCACTGGTGGGTGGGATGAGCTATTTTGCTTCATTTGTAAGTGAGGAACTTCAAGTTTTGATAGTTGAAGTAATTTTCTCAGGGTCATACAGTTAGCTCATCGCCACCTGGATCAAAGGCTTCCAGCTCTTTCCAGGGATCCACACTGCCTTTCTCTCCCAGACCACCAGGATCCATGACCTCATTCCCAGCAACCCACTCCAAGGGATGCAAGCCCTCAGCCCTCACTGTAGAGAATGTTTGGTTTGACCATGAAGACCTCCATATTGGACAGTATGTTTTAAACCTGGATGGTATTGAGGAGATCCCATCCAAAAGGCTAGAGTGTAGTCTCACTGTTGAAAGCACCCCCCAGCCTACCCCCCAACCCCACACACACATCAACAGCTCTGCTGAGGGTGCAGAGGTGAGAGCAAACCTACTCCACTTCATTATTTGGCACAAACATCGCTCGAGGTCTTGCATTCAGAGACTAGTCCAGATTTCTCACTTAGCCTCTGTGGGACTTGAGCCTTCTTTCTTCTTTGGGGAAATCAACCTCAAACACAGTCCCCCATTTGGGGCAAATAAATTTTTGCAATCCTAAGGAATTTTACCATTTTATCAAATTCTTCCCGTATGCTCAATGCTTTAAACGCATGTATTTATTTTATCTTCACAACTCTATGAGGTAGCTGCTTTCATTGTCTCATTTTATGAAAGGGAAAGGATCTGAATTACCCAGGCTCCTTTAATAGGAAAGCGGCCAGGCTGGGATTTAAACTCAGGTGCTTCTGGTTTCACAGTGTTGCACGTGGAGCACCCTGGCATCCTTCAGAAGGGCTCCCTTGCTGAGGTAGAAGCTGCAGCCTAGGTATTGTTGAACTTACCTGCAAGCACTTATTCCATTTCTATTTGGGATAGGGGGATCAGGGATATTGTCAGAGCTTTAGCCCTTGGAGGGGCGGTTTGGGTTTAAAGGTCTACAGTTTGGGTTCACCTACTTTCCTACTGCCTGTCATTTGGCAAAGACCCAGGAAATATACCTGGCGTTATTGCCATGGAATCACCCGGGTCCAGATGAAGGTGGTACTGAGAGTGACTACCCCGTGTCCAAAGTGGAAGGTGAGAGGTGCTCTCTGCGTGGTGTAATCTATTATGCTTCCTACCCGCTCCACCATCCAACCCAGGCTGTGGCATACTCCAGGATCCAAGAGGGAGGAGCATGAGTGCAGAATATGAGCTGCATAACCTCAGCTAGATCTTTTCCCAACTGGTCAGCAGAACCCATTTGGGACCAACTGCCAAGCACCAGGTACCCAGTCAAACTCCCTCAAATGCAAAGACCCTTTGTTCTCTCGAAAGCTTGCCTTTGTTGGTGAGGTTGCTATTGTTGTGGTCTGGGGAGGGAGGAAAATGCTGACATCTCCAGTTTTTAATATGGTAAATGTCAGTGTTTATGCCTGCACGGGTTGGCCTAATTATCCCATGTCCTCTAAAATCTTCCGCTGTAATTACCACTCACCGCAGTGACACCTACTGCTAAAGGGAGAGCCATCAGCGGCAGGAGCTCAAAGCCAGAGCACGCTCAGCAGACTGCAAGCGACACCAGCAGCTGTTTCTGGTTTTGAAACGGTGGGAGCTTCATGAGCCATTTTCCCTGGTCCCCCTGGAGTAAATGCCACCATGGTTGAAAAGTTGGAAATGTTTGTCAGGCCTGGAACAAAGCTGTGAATGAATACTATAGCAATTTGCTTTCCCACAATCCCTTCCTTTCTCTAAACCAGCTGCAGAGGCAACTGACCGGCCTGGAGATAAAAACAAAACAAAACAAAACAAAAAAAACACTATTAGCACTGGTGGTATCTGGTATGTCGTTGCTGTTATGGGTATAATAGTTTTTGTGTTATCTCCATATGTAGTATAATGCACAGAGCACTAGCTGAAGAGTTGAGACTGCTCAAGAGAATAGCTTTTAAGTAAAATGCTATGTTAAAGAGACTGATCCTCTTTCTAAAAAAAAATATGCCCATTAGCACACATGGGCGGTACTGAATTGTGTTTGCAGTGCAAAGGGAATAGTCTGGCCTGGCTTCCATGCCTTTGACTGTACAGAAGGAGGAGGGGAAGAAAAGGAAGAAGAAGAAAGAGAAGGGGGAAGAAAAATCAATAAACTCAATGTAAGCAAAGTCACAGCAACCTTTAAAATAATAAGACAAATCCATTTATTTCACAAATGTCTTCATTTCCAAATGCCATTGTTTGGGGCACTTTGCTGTCATTGTCCATGACATTTTCAGAAACTTGGCTCTTAATCATTTAGGTGTAGCTGGAGTTCTTCTGCAACAGCCAAGTTAAAAGATTATACATTCACCCCACTGCTCTGGCAAGGAAGATCCACTTTAACAGCCTGTCCTGTGGGGTGAAGGAGGGAGGATGGCGGTGGAGGGAGAGGCTTGGAAAAAGGCAAAGCTTAAATATGGACAGAAAAGCTCAGCTGTATTGCTATATACAATGAAAAGTAATTACAGAGAAAAATGAAAGCTGTTTCTTGCTGTTAGCAGGAAGAATAAGAGAATTCTGTACCTTTTTAAAGCTCTGAGTCCATTTTGATGTAATTGGTTCTGGAATTATTTATGACATTAATTGCTGCGCTATCGACTGCCTGTCAGTGGCTCTGGCAGTTAGTCCATCTTTCTTAGCAGAGACAGCCTGCTCAGCCCAAACTAGACTGACAAGCTAATTATACCCATCTTCCCCTTCAATGACAAATGCTGCTCATCGGAAACCTTTCTAGAAATAAGCTCTCATTCTTTTCCCTTTTTCCTGAGCCAGACATAACGGATATCTCAAGGTGCAGATCACAGCTAAAACTCAGCTCACAGGGCTATTAGCTCTGAACATCTCACTTGAGCCAAAAAACCTAAGCATCTTATGTTATCAAACTGTATGTCATTCCCTGATGCTAGTTTTCAGGGGTGAGCAGGGCCCCGGCCTGTCAGTCAGAACAGAGCAGAGGGAGCCAAGCTGACTGAATTAGCCACACTCTTCTTAACTGTCCGCCGGGTCTGACTCAGGTGATGAGAAGGAGGCCGGGGAAATGCCTGCTGTGCTTTGCACAGCTGCTACTGCTGCCGGGGCCATTATGGGGCTGTTCAATGAAGGAGCCCATTTCAGGGAGGCGAAGTGGGAGGTGCCTCTGGCCACCTTGCGGCTTTATCCAAGAGCTCCCCGGTGACTGAATGGTGCAAATGGTTCTTGTGTAAGGTTTTCCTTGTATGTATCTTAGTAGACCATCTTGGGGACATGATAGCTATGGCACCGAGCATTGCTTTGCAAAGTGGGCACCCCTGGCTGTGGAGCACTAGGAGGAAGCACAGGAGAAGAAATGACGTGATTGATTCTCTTGCTTTAGGAGCATGCAGGCTAGTTTGTAACACGAGGCATGCACGTGCACAGGCACGTGTACAAGAATGATGGAAAGCGTAACAAAATCAAACAACTCTCCTTTGGAAATACCACCTGGTTTATTCTCTGCCATGGAATTTTTTTTCTTTTTCTATTTTTGCTCTGTTTTGTGCTGTCCAAAGTAAGTCGGCAAAATAAATTCTCTTTTTAAATGATAAAGGCACTTCAGAAAAGAAAGGCTCACCTGTGCCTTGTTATTCAGCTGGGAGGAAAGTCAGGAGGCTAAGAATTCAAGTACCTCTACCTGGGCCTTGGGCGAGACACAGATTCTCAAAATCCAAACATGTGTCGTGAATTTAATAACCTCATCGTGCCTCCCAGACAATACTTGGTAGGAATAAATTTAGAGAAATTATAAAGACAATTGAATATAGGAGAAATCTGTCATCGGGCTGCAAAGTATAGTGATAACAAGGGTGAAATATAAGCTTTGGATTAGGAAAGGCATTGGCTATAACATGCATCGAGAAAGCTCTTGGAAGGCCTTTGAGCATGCCGATCCCTAGGGCAGTATTAGTGCATCAGGACGGACCCTTCCCGTCATTTTGCTATTTTCATTTAGGATTGCAAGTGATGTTTATGGATGTCAAGAAGACAAGGGGTGGACTGTTGGGGGTTTATATCGTATCAGCTTAGCTTAACTGGAGGTACGTTTCCCGCAGTTCCCTTCTCTGCATAGTTCCACGTTGATGTAGGACCCAGGAGACATTTATCTGAGCTCCGGAAGGGGAAAGCACAGGTGTGGCCCCATTCCTTTGCTTTCTCAGGAGGTGAGTGGAGGCAGCTGCTGCATGCTCTCAGTTATCTGCTGGCTCATCCACTCGGCGGCGGGCAGCAGCTGGGCTCGGGGCTTCTCCAGGTCCTGCTTGATGTTCTGCCTCAGCTTCTCCAACGCCTGGCCCAGGAGCCGTGACGGACGGGGCCAGCTGCTCCTCAAACTGGAGGACTGCAGGAGGCGAGAGCCCAACGTGGGCCCCCGGAGGTCCTCCTGAGTTCTGCCTCAGCCTTGGAGGATTTGGTTTGTCCTTGCTTTCCCTGCTTTGTGCCCGTCTTTCCTTGCTGTCTGCTGTGGACTTCAGGCCCCAGAACAGGTATGTATTTCTTTTTACATTTATAAAATCTCCTATAGTTCTGCTTCTTTAAGCAAATACTGACTGAATCAGATCCCTAGGGCAGTGCTAATCCTGAGTGCCTGGGGATGACTCATTGTCCAGCTGGTACAAGAACCCCGGAGGGGGAAGATTCCAGTAAAGGAATTTTCACCTCAGTGTGTGAGATGGGGAATCAGTTACTATGTGCAAAAAGACAGAGCATCGGTTTGCCTCACAAGATCTGACTTTCTTATTAGTGTGAAGCAAATGAGAGAAGAAAAACTGTGTGAAATTTTAACCCTATCAGCCTAACTATCTAGACTCCATCTGCTGTTTTCTCTGTAATACCAAACACTTGTGTAGCTAGAAAATGAACCGTGTTTTCATAAGGATGACTGATACTATGTAAATGTAAGTTACTGATCCAGCGTCTTACACTGTGAAACTTATTTCACAAAGCAGTAAGACCTGGATAACCGACTGTTCCAGTTTTCTCAAGATTGAGGGCTTTCATGGGACACAGGACCATCACGGCAAACACCAGAACAGTCTGGCCACATTGGGATGGTTGATTACCCTAAGTGCAAAACAACTTTCCTGCCATAGAAAAGTTAGCCAGCTCAGCAATATTATGCTTTTAGTCTCTCTGAGTTTGTTCCCTCACCTCTAAAATCATTTTTTGGAGAGTAAATTGTTTGGATATATGTAAGACACCATAATTTTTGACAAAATAGCAAACACTAAATATATAATTACTAATAATTAACAAATGTTATCAGAAATAGTAACACATAAATACAAGAATATAACCAAAAATCCATATGTGACGTAATGAGTGTCAAGTGAAGCTGAAAACATGTGTTACCGGAGTCTATGGGGCGATACAACATGAAGGGTGGGGGGTTCTTGTATTCATTCATTCATTCAGTGGGGGTACCCACTCTGTGACATGCACCGGGCTTCTGAGTGCCAGGTTTAATTTGGTGAACCAGGTAGACATTGGTTCCTACCTTCATGGTATTTTCAATCTATGGGTAGAGTGAGAGTCAGACATGAAACAAAAAGCAAGCAAATAATTTTTTGTCCTTTATAATTTGCATTTACTTAGTCAGAAATCAACAAATTACACAGCAGAACTTCGTGAAATAATATAGTTTTAAATTATCTTTTTCTGAAGAAAAATTTTCCTTCACTGACATAGATTACAATTTACTATCTTGACTGATTATTTTTTTTTTTTAAATTTCAGAATATGATTGGGGTACAAACATTTTGGTTGTAAGTAATGACTTTGCCTTGCCCAAGCCAGGGCTAGAGATGTGCCCTTCCCCCATACAGTGCACACCGCATTCATTAGTTGTGAGTTTACCCACCCCCACCCCTGCACCTGACACCCAGTGAGTATTACTCCCATGTGAGCACCTTAGTGTTGATCAGTTAGTACCAATTTGATGGCGAGTATATGTGGTGATTGTTTTTCCATTCTTATGATACCTTACTTTGAAGGATGGGCTCAAGCTCTATCCAGGATAATATAAGAAGTGCTAGATCACCATTGTTTTTTGTAATTGAGTAGTATTCCATGGTATACGTATACTACATTTTATTAATCCACTCATGGACTGAAGGGCACTTGGGTTGTTTCCACATCTTGACAATTGTGAATTGTGCTGCCATAAACATTTGAGTGCAGATGTCTTTATTATAGGATGTTTTTGTTCCTTTGGGTAGATGCCTAGTAGTATTGTTGAATCTAATGGTATTTTTATTTTTAGCTCTTTGAGGTATCTCCAAATTACTTTCCACAGCAGTTGTATGAATTTGCAGTCCCACCAGCAGTGTTCCTATCTCTCCACATCCACACCAGCATTTGTTGTTTTGGGACTTTTTGATAAAGGCCATTCTCACTGGAGTTA
This sequence comes from Lemur catta, assembly GCF_020740605.2. NCBI lineage: Eukaryota > Metazoa > Chordata > Mammalia > Primates > Lemuridae > Lemur > Lemur catta. Next base: position 53,836,532 of record NC_059141.1, read on the forward strand.
GGTGATATCTCATTGTGGTTTTGAAACATATATTTGTATTTTGGTAGAAAACAGTTGCTTGCCCTCAGAGAAAATTTGGGGGAGGGGAGATCTAATTTAGATGGCGTGATAAGACAGGGGTCCTCTGATGAAGTGTCATTGAGAATGATTCCCGAGGGATGAGAAGGAGCCAAAAGGAGGAGAAAGAGCAGCCCACACAGTGGCGCAGAGCAAGATTTAGAGCATGTATCTTGGAGCAGGGGACTTCAACTTGGTCTTGAAAAACAGGGGAGGTTTCGATGGATGCTGAGAAATAATGCCTATTGTGGGCCCTTCTAATTCCTTAAGGTATCAGGAAAACTCTTTTTATCTCTGGGCCTCGGTTTCCTCTTCTGTAAAATAATCAGTTTTGACTGAATGATCCTATGAAGGAGTTATGTTGATGGGATTGAATATGCCCAAGAACATAATCATGTAAGAATAAGAAGCCACTTGCCATTAGCCACAGCCACACACAAATATCCCACAAAAACTGGAGGAAAAGCCCAAGATACTGTGGTTGCTATAGTCACTGCCCATCCACTGGATGGGTTAAGATGTCCTGAAGACTTGAATAAATGCTGGGGTGCCAATTAAGACTCCCCGGGAGCACATGTGATGCATGTGTTGGCCTCTTTAGGGGGAATTCGTGCTTCTTATTTTTAATGAATGATTTTGGTGGGTCAGAGAAAAGGAGTTTCCCTTTATGAAGTCCTTTTCCCATTAGGAGGAAGGGGATAATTGAATAGCTAAACTGTAGACATTTCACATTATATGTATTTTTTTTTCTCCTGGTAAACTCCTTGGAAAAACCCACATAAATTTAACATGAAGCTTTAAAAATTGGCTTCTTTAAACCACTCTCTGCCTATAAATTGTGTGGTGCTGAGGGCAGCTTTCTTAGGCCATTCTTTTCACTGAGTGTGTGGAGCCGCTGAGAGAGGTGGATCAGGAGGAAGATTACTGCACAAGTCCTCACCCCACCCCCAGGCAGCCAAGGGCTCATTTCTGTGCTTCTCTCTGAAAATTGCCAGAAAAGGAGGAAATCAGGACTTCCCTGAGGACCTTCAGCTAAACTATGAGCCCCAGGAGGGCAAAGAAGCCCTCTGCTGTGTCTGTGACTCAGCGCACAGAGCCTGGCCCCAAATGGGAACTCGGGAAACGTCAGTTGGATGGACAAATTAACTTCAAGCCGAGATCTGGTCTGATTTGATCTGGCTAATGTGGAAATTGAGGAATGAAAAGAAGATTGGAAAGCATTTAGGGAAAGGATAGAGTCCTGACTCTTGGCAAGAAAAATAGACTCTTGGTCACACTGCAGACAAAGGCTGCCTCCTGGGGCCCTCAGCAAGTTGACCTTGACCTTGACAAGGTTCTCTTATCTGAGCTCTGCAGGTAAAAACTCCTCTCCTAGGTGGAAAAATGTCCATTAAAAAAAGTGAACTTAGCAAAACAGTGTTTTTAATCTGTAGCTTAGATTTTTGAATAAACATTTTACAAGGATGGCTTAAGTTTAGCCCTGATGAAGACAGCAATCATCTAGTAATTGCAATAAAAATATCAGTGATACCTTACTGTTACTAAACACATCATAAACAACAAAGTCCTTTTACATACATGATCCCATTTAGAATGGCACAACTACAACTTAAGCTTCAACATGGTCAGGGGCAGGTATGTTTGCTTATGGCTGTAGTCTCCTAGTTTTGATAAATATTTGTGGAATAAACCAATGACAGTGAATAGGATGCTAAGGCCTAGAAATGCCATACAGTTTCCCCAATGTCAAATAGTTCCTAAATGGCAGAGAAAATTAACTGATTTTCAGCACAGGTAGCTCAGAATGTTTTCCAGGAATGTTCATAACTCACCTCTTGCCATGCTCATGTGGCAGCTAGATTTACCTGCAGCTTCATGACTACAGGTAGTATTCAAGTTGAAGAACTAGAGAAAGTTTTGGATCATAAAAAATATATAAAAACACAACTGCCCCATGAAGATTATTTTATAGAAATTAGCTCACAAATCCAAAGGAAAATCAACTCTCATTATAGCATTTTGTTATATTATAGCTTATCATGCTGTGCAGATTGGTATTTTTAAGGTCAGTGAATTTTTTTTGAGTTTATTAAAATGTTCAAGTAATACTTCTTTTTTCTAAACTCCTTTGAATTTTCTGTAATAGTATTCTTTGACCAGAATTCAGCAATCACAGAGTTGATATGCATATGTCTTTCATGTTAAAGAATAACAGCGCTCTACCCATGGATTGTGGAAATTATCTTGTAGATGCTTCTGTACTGCCTCTTGCAGAGGAAATTCTGTACCTAACCACTTATCCATCTTTGTGATGTCAGGATGAGTGGATCTTTACTTCTAGCCAGGAACGGAAAGACTGCAGTACTGAACTCCAGGGAAAGCTCTGTATTCAGTGGTGCTTTCTCTTTTTAATTTCTGAATTTACAGTTACAGTTGAAAGGAAGAAAAATATGGAAGCCCCCTTTTCTATCGATAAGCTCACATCAGCTCGCCCAGTACTCACAGACATTATCTTCATGGGGGACAGGTGGCGAAGGGGTGGTTTGCTCGCTGCTCATCCTGTCCTTTTAGGTTTCCAACATTTTCAAGACACGTGTAGGATTTTTTTCAGGTGAATGCCACAAGAGATCTAATAGAAGATGCATTTGTTTTTGACTTCTAATTAATCAAGATAACATCTCTCTCAACCATTAGACAGTAAAATCAATACCTCAGGCGGCTGCACCGCCAGTTAGACTTATACACCAATACCTATTATTGGCAAATCAGTGATGTATTTAACCGTGTTGCACTCTATCATTTTATAATATGTGAACAATGTGACTATGTTGAGGGTAGGGGGAGAGAGTGATTTCTGCCCCTGGAACTAGCAATCAGATTTCTACTACATCCCCAGCCCTGGCCCACTACCTCTCATCCCCCAAACTGGGGTGAAGATTCATTTCCCATGTTCTGATTGGTATGAAACCACCCATGCATCATCAGGGATACCAGAATCCCAGGATGAGAGAAAGATAGGTAGGACAAGATCCTGGATAAAGAGGTAGGACAATGACCATAAGAAATGTGGGAGTGTCAAGAGCTCCTTCCGTCAATAGACAGTGGGGGCTGGAATGATTGGGGCTCTTTCTATTTGAGGCCCTGCTCTCCAATTGAGGCAGGGAGCAGGGGAGGAAAGAGGACGGAAAGGGGAAGGAAAGTCCCTCTCTGGAAACCTCTGGGGTCTAGCTGAGAGAGGAACAAATTTCTAGGGGTTCGTGGTAGAATTTACGTAAGTGACACCTACGCTAGTCATTATGAGCATTCTTCTAGGAAGAAACCACCAAGTCGGGGGGTCCATTGCAGGCAGAGGGTATTCTCCTTGGGTCAGCCTGCTGCCTCTTCTCAACCTGAAGCTAGAGCACGGCATGCATGGTATGTTCCAGTGACTGGCCCAGCTCTGAGGCACTGTGTGGTAGACTAAAAACATCTGCAAGGCACGCAGCTCCCCATGGCCCTGCTTATAGTTTCATTGGGTCACTCAAGTCCTGTATCACTGTTGTTCCTAACTAGGGTGCCCTAAGTCTCCATCCCCCTGCATTTTCATCTAGTTAGTAGGTATTCTGGTGCAAGACTCCTGAAGGCATGATGAGTTCCAGGTGACCTGGGATCTGGAGAAGACCCTCTTACTAAGGCAAGGAAGGGCTGGCAGCGTGACAAGACTGCAGGTGCTGAAGAAAGGGACTGCCGGGCCCCAAGGGACAATGGAGCTAGTGCTTCTCTTCAGACAGGGACACTATTCTGATTGATCCTTTTCCAGAAGGCATCCCTGACCTCCCCAGGCCTCCCTCTGTTCACCTTGACTTTACTTGGAATTCCTTTCCAGAACTCCGAATAGACATGTCCTTGGTTTTCACTGAGAGATTTTCACTTTTTCCCCAACACTGAGTTTTTCTCCCAGACCTAATGAAGCTTACACCCTTTATGTTCCTCTCTTTGGAAAGCTACCTTAGAAAGTCAATGTACATAGACAAGTACACTTACAGGAATACAATTAGGATATTGGGATCTATTCTTTTGACACCAAGATGGTGAATCGTAGATGTTGTCCTGAAGACTTACATGCACAACCCCCCACCCGTGGAGGAACAACTCACAGTGTTTGTGTGTGTTCTGTTGACACTGCCTGTAATGTAATGGGGTCAGTTATGTGCCCCAAATTGTTCCCCCAGTAACTTGAGCTGGGGGCTCAATGAGAGAGTCTTCTTCCATTTCTTGCTTTTTATCCAAACTGATAAGAGCTAAGAGTTTGTATTTTTTTGTCTGTGAGTGTGGTTCAGTTTATCATTGGAAATATTTTGGTTAAACATGCCTTTGTGTAGGAGGCTGCAGCTATAATTTGCAGCCCACGTTTGTGTGAAATGGGGCATAATGCTTCTGGCATAAGTTTTCATGGTACGTCCCTCTTGGCGACATTATTTTCACACTCTATCCTCATATTGTCTTGAGCTATATGGTCTGCCCCATTTGAACAGAAAGTCCTGTATCAACCACAACGTGCAGCCCAATGCATGGCCCATAGCTTTGCAAATGAATCAGGGTTTTGATTAGTTACCTGGTATCTTAGCCTTGATGTCAAATCTCACCCTTAATGTATTACCATGTGAGCATGTGTTATGAATTGCAAAACTACTCACCCATACAGGAAGTTGTCTGGCTGACATTTTAATTTTACTCTGTGTCATACCATGAGAGTTGAGCCACCTTTTGACAGGAAGTGCTCTGAGTTCTAAGGATTTGTTGATGTACCAACCCCTGCTGGACATCTCCTGGCTGTACTTCTGATCCTGAGTTCCTGCTTCAAACCCTATTGGTTGGAGTCCCTAAATATTAGTCATCAAAGTTGAAGGCAGATCTGGTCTTTCACAAAACATAGTACAATCAGGTATGTCTTTGACTCACACTCTCTTCTGGTGCCCTGTTCACTGTGTAGCCTTTTCCTCTGCAGTTCCCAGGGGCTTCAGGTGACTGTAATCACAGCGCCTCCTTCCCTGATCTAGGCCACCCCCAAACTCACTGCTGTGATCTACCCACCAATGTCTCAGCCATGCCTGCTTTCTTGCATTGATTATTTGTTTATTTATTCATTCATTCATTTAACAAATATTGGTTAAGCATCCACTATGGGTCAGGCACCCTGTTAGATGCTAGGGATAAAGTGCTGATCCTGATTGGCATGGTCCTTATATTCATGAACTTTAGCATTTATTGGGGGAGATATTCACTGATAAAGTACTTAAAAGATGTAATTACAAATCATAATAAGCACAAGATGGAAAACAATAGCATACTATTAAAAATAACATGGAATCTACTTAAGAGGAGCTGGTGGGAGTCAACCTGTAGATTCTTTATTTCATGACCAAGGAGCTCATCCTCCCCAGCTCTATCCTCAGGGAATCTCCCACAGCTGAAGAGAGCTGCTTACCCAAGAAAACACACCCTTCTTGGGACACTTGTATTCAGTGACTGGCCTGCATAGGAATACAAGGCCTGACCCCTTGCTCCAGGGCAAGTAAAGCCCAGAAGACCATCTCGGCTCCAGAGCTCTCTGTGGGGTGGGCTGAGGCCTCTGGTGCAGCTGCATCACGGTTTAACTTCTGTCTCTGGCCAGTCCTGCTCCCCCGACTCCCTTACAGAACTTTACTAGAGGATGTTCTCCAATAAACCTGACACAAATCTCAGAGTCTAGTTCCCCGAGTACCTGGTCTAAGATGCAGCCCATACCAAGAGGAGGCATTTAGCTGAGACAAACAGTAGGATGAATGGGGAGATGGCTTTCCAGGCAGAGGGAACAGCATGTGCAAAGGCCTAGAAGGAGAAAATGCTTAGAAGTGATTGTAGTCCAGAGGGGCTGATGCTCTGAGGGCCATCCCTCTCACACTGATGTCCTGGGCCCTCCATTGCATGCCCTGGTCCTTCTCAGCCACACGCCTGCTGATCTGTCTCCCCACACAAGCTGTACACACACTAGCCCAGTCTCCCCTGCCTCTAAGGCTCTGGCTGTGGACTTCTAGCCTGCAGTGCCTTCCTCTTCTCTTACCAACTGTCATCCTGCATATTTTTTTTTGAGAACTTAATTCCAAGCTAATTATTCCCCTAAAACTTAGTGCTTAATTATTAATCATTCTGTACCATTCAATGCTTTGTTTATTTGGGTTTTTTAAAATGTTTTGCTTCTGTAATTCTCACAGCCCCAGTAAGACTAAAAGACACTCCATGGAATAAATTGTTAGAGATCTTTTGCAGACTTCTCTTTTGCCCAGATATAAGGCTGAGGGAGCCCTGCTTCATCAAGTAGGGGACCAATGAGGGTTCTTAGTTATGAATAGCATGACCTACTCTGACTAGTTTAAGGAGGAAAGAAATTTATTAGAAGATATGTTGTCATTCACAGAATATCTGGGAGAGCAAGAGAACCAGGCTTGGAGGCTGATCAGGGAAACAGTCTCCTCCATGGGCTATGAGAGAAGGGACATCATTGCCACTTGGCCCAGCCTTTGCATCTTGCACACCTCCCTGACACTGAGTCAGGAAATGTCTGCTGTCCTGGGGGGATCTCTCTTACCATCCCCCAGAGTGGAGTCTATGTCATCTGCTTCACTGAGTCACTAGCTTGTGAGTTAGAGTCTCACGTGGAGGTATCTGATGGGTGGAGCCTATGTCACATGTCTGTTCCATGAGAGAAACTGGTAAACCACGTGTCTGGTTGCTACTATAGGGTAATGTGGATTTATAGGTGGAAAATTGGAAACTTAGGTGTTCAAAGGTGATGAATAGCCCCAAATAGTGACCAATGTCAACTAGACATGAAAAGGAGGCAGTAAATACAACTTCATGCATCTCTAGTGATTGACTAGGAAGTTGGTCAACATCTAGGATCATTACTGACCCCTCTCTCTTATGCCTCACATCCAATCTCTGAGAAAGACCTTCTGATGTACTTCTTGATATAGTTCAGATGTTTGTCCCCTCCAAATCACATGTTGAAAATTGATCCCGAGTGTTGGATGTGGGGCCTGAGGGTATGTTTGGGTCATGGCGGTAGATCCCTCATGAATGGCTTGTTGTAATGGAAGTGAGTGAGTTCTTGCTCTTAGTTCCCATGAGAACTGCTTGTTGAAAAGAGCCTGGGACCACCTCCTCTCTCGTTTCCTCTCTCACATGTGATCTCTGTACATGCCAGCCCCCTTCCTCTTTGCCATGGGTGGAAGCACCCTGTGGCCCTCACCAGAAGCAGATGCTGGATCATGCTTCTTATACAGCCTGCAGAATCATAAGTCAGATAAACCTTTCTTTATAAATTAGCCAGCCTCAGGTATTCATGTATAGCCACACAAATGCACTAACACACTTATTAACCATCTCTTAAGGCCTTCTGTCTCCCTTACTAATGCAAGGATCAGCAAACTACAGCCCACAGACCAAATCCAGTCCACCTCCTGTTTTTGTAAATTAAGTTCTATTGAAACGCAGCTATGCCCATTCATCGATATATTGTCTGTGGCTATTTTTGCAATTCGTCAGCAGAGATGAGTAATTTTGCTTTGGACTTTTGCTGATAAAGCCTAAAATATTTACTTCCTGGTCCTTTATGGAAAATGTTTGCCAACCCCTGTCCTATTCTAAGCCACTGTCATCTCTTACTGCACTACTGCAAGAACTTCCTAAAGAACCTCACATTTCTTAAAGCACCAACAATTTGATGTCACACTATAGCCAGAATACTCATTCTGAAACATGAGTAAATGTGATCATGTCACTCCAAGACAAAATTATTCAATAAACTCCCTCATATCTACTGTAAGGAGCAATATCTTCAATATGGCAATAAGACCCTACAAAGTGTAGCTTGTGTCTACATGCATGGTGGTTCAATGGGACAATATTATTGAGTGAAAGACACCAACAGGCATGGCTGGAGGATGTGATGCTTCTTTGATAATCAAGGATGATAGGTGATGTTCTCCTCAAACATGAGATGACAGCTTGCTCCTAGATACCAGATTCAGAGAGGGGCTTCCCCCATTTCCCAAGTCCCTTACAAACAGCTGCTGTGGCTCATACCCCATGGAATGAGGATTCAGCCAGCTGCAAGAAGCCTGGCATTCTCCTGTTTCTAAAAATACTATATTTTTAGAACATAGTATTCCTCCCTCTCGGCCTCCCCTAAACCACCTGTGTGATGTGAAGTCTCTGAGTGTGGTCCTATTTGCTCATCAGGCACAAGTGATGAATGCTTTCCATCTCAGCACATTTCTCTTTACTGCAGGACTGGATGAATTAATGGTTAATTTTCCAGTTACAGTGACCTTTAGTAGGTCCATGATTCAGGTCTTTGTTAAGATCCATTCCTAAAGTGTAGCCTCTGACCTCAGATGAAATAGTCTCCCAATATCATTTCAGCAGATTTTGTTTGGTTTGTTGGTTACTTTGGGTTTTTTGATTTGTTTTTATGTTGTTTTGTGTTATCCTCCTAAAACATCATTTTTTAAAATTATGAGCTGTCTGTGTTACCACTTAAATTACACAATGAGGGGAAAGTACAATATGAAACAAATGAGTCAATTATTTTATCAGTTAAACAATTTATCCATTTTTGGTGAGTTTTTCCTTAGTATACTTTATCTGGCCCCTTTGAGAATCAAAGATTGTTGATAGGCTTTACAATATTTCACAGGTGTCTTCCAGCAATTCAGGCTGCAATAACAAAGTAACATAGACTGGGCAGCTGAGACAGAAAACATTTGTTTTTCGCAATCCTGGAGGCTGGAAGTCTGAGATCAGAATGTCAGCATGGTTGGGTGCTGGTGAGGGCTCTCTTCCAGGTTGCAGGGAGCCATGTTCTTGTATCCTCACGTGGTAGAAAGGGAATGAGATCCATGTGGGGATTAAAGGCACAAATCCCATTCTTGAGGGCTCCACCCTCAAGACCCAATCACCTCCCAAAGGCCCCACCCACTAATACCATCACGTTGAGGGTTAGGATTTCAACATGTGAATTTAGAGACCGGGGTTACAAACATTCAGTCCTTTAAAACAGGTTAACAAATTCTAATAATTATAATAGCTTTTTTATTTTATAAAGCCTCCAATTACTACAGGACAACTAGGCAATCTTCTCTTTAGGATGATCACTCTTTTTAACACTGTTCCCAGGAACTACTGAAGATATTCTTGCTTTGTGATAACATCAAGGTGTTCTCCCCTGGCTCAAACATGCAACGAGTACTCTCCAAGGAGCCCTGGGTATCTGTCTATCATCTCTCTATATATATTTCTATATTTATTCATCCATCCATCTAAGTCTATCATCATCTATCTGTCTCTGTGTGTGTTTGGTTGGAGGACAGTATCAGAAGACAAAGTTGGCTCTAACAGTGCACATTAATTACTATGAAAGGACTATATGAGGTAGGTATGGTGACAACAGCTTATTTCTTTATTTTTTTTATTGTAACATAATGTATACGAAGAACACTACACAAAACAGAGTAGAGGTCAATGGATTTTCCACAAAGTAGACATAGCCATATAGCCACCACTTCACTCTAGAAACACAACAAACATGACCGTCACCACAGAAGGCCCCTCATGGCCCTTCTAGTCACTGCCCCTCCAAAGGTGACAGGTGTCATGATTGGTCTTTATCATTTTTGAAATTTGCGTACATGAAATCAGAAAGTATACACTCCTTCATGTCTGTTTTTTCTCACCATTATGTTTGTGAGTTTGGTACTAACTTGTTCAATCTCACTGCTTTATTCATTGAATATATCACAAGTTGTCTGCTCTACTATTGACAGACATTTGGAGTGTTTTTCAGATTTGGTTATTATAAATTGTATTTTGATGTACATTTTGTACATATCTTATGGTGCCCATGTATGTATGTATTTCTGTTGGGTATATATGTACATATATCTATGATCAGAATGGGTGGATTATAGAATATGTATATTTTCAGTGGATCATGCTAAATGGTGTATCCAAGTTATTGTACCCATTTACACTCCTACCAATAGTGTATGAGAGAAATTTTGCTCTTTTTGCTCTTTATATTTATTGCATATGATTACTATTATATCTTCTCTAAATATTGGTGGAATTTGCTGTGAAATACTCTGAACAGAGAATTTCTTCTTCCTCTTCTCCTTTCTTGTCTTCATCATCTTCCTTCTTCTCCTCCTACTTCAAGGCTTGTAACTAAGAATTCAATTACTCTCATAGGACTATTCAGGTTACTATTTTTTTCTTGGAGTTTTGGTAGTTTCTGGTTTTCAAGGAATCGATCTATTTCAACTATGTTGCAGAATTTATAGGCATAGAATTGTTCATAGTATTTTCTTATTTTAATATTTGTACCATCTTTAGAGATGCCCTCTCTTTCCCTGCAGATGTTGGTAATTTATGTCTTCTCTTTCTTTTTTCTTTTTTTTTTTTTTTTACTTTTCTGATAAGTCTGTTTATAGGTTTAGCAATTTTATTGATCTTTTCAAATAACCAGCTTTTCCCTCATATCTTTGTCTTATTTCTAGTTTGATTACATAATAGTTTGGAAACATGTTGTATTATTCCTTATTTTATCTTAAAAATAATTTTATGACCTAGAGTGTGGCCCATCATGGTAAATTTGCTCTTGAAAATAATGTGTATATACTGTTACTCGGTGAAATGTTCTATAAATGTCAATCGGGTCAAATTGTTTGATAATGTCATTTGGATTGTCTATATCTTAACCGAGTTTCTGTCTATTGACAGTTCTGTTGATTACTTAGTAATGTTGAACTTTCAAAAAAAATAATAAATGTGGATTTTCCTATGTATCCTTTGTTTTTGTCAGTGTATTAGTTTCCTGGGGCTACTGTAAAAAATTACCACAAAGTGGATTGCACTTCACATTTTTTACAACCAAAATTTATTTTCTCAAAGTATTGGAAGCTGGAAGTGTGAAATTAAGGTGCTAGCAGGGCCATGATCTCTCTGAAGTCTTTAGGCCAAGGGAAGAATTTGTGCCTTTCTTTTTGTTTCTGGTGTTGCCAGTAATCCTTGGCTTATAAACATATTACTTGAATCTCTGTGTCCATCTGGTTGTGGTCGCCCATGTCTCTATGTCTGTACATATTGTCTTCTCCTTATGAGGACACAATTCATATTGGATTCAGGCTCACTCAAAATATTTTTTTGGGGAAACAATTCAACACATTAACAGTCAGTTTTAAAGCTCTGTAGTTATTAATAGCTTCATATTTATTTGGAATTATTGTTTTCTTCATAAATTAACTCTTATCCGTGATCATCTTGATCCTTCGTAATTTTTATTTCCTCTAAATTCTGCTTTGTCTGATACTGATATAAAAAATTCAGCTGTATTTTGACTAGCGTTTTCAAGGTGTACATATATTTATATATATATATGTATTTTCTTTTGATTTTATATCATATATCCACAGTGGGAGTTTCTAAAGTTTCTCATATTTTTATCTGTTCTGATGATCTCTTAATTGTTGTGTTTATACCATTAATATTTAGTAAAACAGACATGTTTAAGTTCAAGCCTATCATTTTCTTGGCTTCTCTGGTTTTTTTCTTGCTGTTTCCTCTTTCCTGTCTTCTTTTGGGTCATTTGAACATTTTTTAGTATTCAATTATAATTTATCTATTCTGTTATTTTAATACATTTCTTGGCATAGTTTTTTAAAGTTGTCACTCCAGGGATTACAAAATACAATCTTAGCTTTTAAAAATCTACATGGAATCAATATTTTACCACATTGGTGGAATGTGGAAACTGTGCCACCATTTGGTTCCTTTTCCTCCCCTCTTAGTATTACAGTTGTCTCATATATTCCATCTATATACACTGAACATCCTTGAGGATGCTTAGTTCATGTCAATGGACAAATGCATTTTTTAAGAACTTAATAAGAAAAGTACAGCCCATTATATTTACCCAGATGTTTACCATTTCTCTTGCTCTTCCTTCATCCCTGTAGTTATTCAGTGACAGAGCCAGTGTGGAGTGTGTTTACTCCATGCTGGAAATGGAAACTGCGCATACAGGATTTCTATTGTTTTTCTTTAAAAAAAAAAAAAAAACAAACGCAGATACATTTGGAGAGAACTCTCATTTTTATAATATTATACCTTTCAACACATGAATATAGTATATTGCTCTATTTATTTAAACCTATTTAAATTCCTCAATATTTCTTTCTACTTTTCAGTATGGAGAAATTATATACAACTCCTTAGACTTATTTCTTGGAATTTGATGTTTTATAAAGATGTTTGAAATGGTATTTTTAAAATTTAACTTTCCAAATGCTTATTGCTGGTATATAGGAATAAAAAAGTATTTTTAATTTCAGAATATTATGGGGGTACAAATTTTTTGGTTACATGGATTGCTTTTGTACTGCTTGAGTCAAAGTTATAAGTGCCCATCACCCAGACAGTGTACATTGTACCCTTTAGGTATGATTTCACTCATCCCTTCTTCCCTCTCCCACCTGCATAATTCCACTTGAGTTTTACTTCCATCTGTGCAGATAAGTGCTGATTGGTTAGTTCCAATTTATTTTATTTATTTCAGGATATAATGGGGGTACAAATATTCCAGTTTAATAGTGAGTACATATGGTATTTTTTCCCCATTCTTTAGATATTTCACTTAGGAGAATGGTCTCCAGTTCCAATTACATTGTTGCAAATAATTAATTCATTTTTTATGGCTGAGTAGTACTCCATGGTATACATATATCACATTTTATTAATCCACCCATGAATTGATGGCATTTGGGTTGTTTCCACATCCTTGCAATTGTGAATTGTGCTGCAATAAACATTCTAGTACAGGTGTCTTTTTGATAAAGTGACTTTTTTTCCCTTTGTGTAAATACCCAGCAATGAGATTATTGGGTAAAATGGTAGGTCTATTTTTAGTTCTTTGAGAAATCTCCATACTATTTTACATAGCGGTTGCACTAGTTTACAGTCCCATCAACAGTGTATAAGTATTCCTATCTAGATAGAACATACCAGCATCTATTATTTTGGGACTTTTTGATAAAAGCCACTCTCACTGGGGTTGGGTAATATCTCATTGTGGTTTGATTTACATTTCTCTGATGATTAGTGATGTTGACCATTTTTTCATGTGTTTATAGGCTGTTAGTCTATATTCTTTTGAAAACCTTATGTTCATGTCTCTGCCCACTTTTTAATGGGGTTGTTTGATTTTTTTCTTGTTGATTTGCTTGAGTTATTTGTAGGTTCTGGTTATTAGCTGTTTATCAGATGTATAGCATGCAAATATTTTCTCCCATTCTGTAGGTTGTCTATTTGCTCTGTTGATTGTTTCCTTGGCTGTTCAGAGCTTTTTAATTTAATCAAGTGCCATTTATTTATTTTTGTTGTTACTTGTATTGCCTTTGGGGTCTTCATAAATTCTTTGCCTAGGCCAATATCTGGAAGAGTTTTTGCCACATTTTCTTCTAGAATTCTTATGGTTTTATGTCTTAGAGTTAAGTCTGTGATCCATCTGGAATTAATTTTTGTGAGTGGTGAGAGATATGGATCCTGTTTCAATCTTCCACACATGGCTATCCAATTTTCCCAGCACCATTTATTGAATAGGGATTCTTTTCTCCAACGTATATTGATATCTATTTTGTCAAAGATCAGATGGCACTATGGGCATGGTTTTATATCTGGGTTCTCTGGTCTGTTCCATTGATATATATCTCTATTTTGTGCCAGTACCATGCTGTTTGGGTTATTATAGCCTTGTAGTATAGCTTGAAGTCTGGTAAAGTGATGCCCCAGATTTGTTCCTTTTGTTTAAAGTTGCTTTGGCTATTTGGGCTCTTTCCTGGTTCTAAACAAAGAGTAGAATTATTTTTTCTGGATCTGTGAAAAATGACATTGGTATTTTGATGGGGATTGCATTGAATCTGTAAGTCATTTTGGGTAGTATAGACATTTTAACAATGTTTATTCTACCAATCCATGAGCAGAATATGTTTTTCCATTTGTTCACATCATCTGCAATTTCCTTCCTCAGTGATTCATAGTTCTCTTTTTAGAGATCTTTTACCTGCTTGGTTAAATATATTCCTAGGTGTTTTATTTTCTTTCTAGCTATTGTGATTGTTATTGAGTCATTGATTTGCTTCTTACTTTGACTGTTAGTGTATAGGAATGCTACTGATTTGTGTACGTTGATTTTGTAACCTGAGACTTTGCTGAATTTATTTATCAAATTCAGGAATCTCTTGGCAGAATCTTTGGGGTTTTCTAGATATAAGATCATATCATCAGCAAAGAATGATAGTTTGACCTCCTTTATTACCATTTGGATACACTTTATTTCGTTCTCTTGCCTGATTTCTCTGGCTAGGAGTTCCAACATTACGTTGAATAGAAGTGGTGACAATGGGCACCATTGTCTTGTTTTGAGTTCTAAGTGGGAATGCTTTCAACTCTTCCCTATTCAGGATGTTGGCTGTGGATTTGTCATAGATGGCTTTTATAATTTTCAGGTATGTTTGTTTCAACTATGTCTGTTTTGTAAAGTGTTTTTATTATAAAAGTGTGCTGAATTTTCTCGAATATTTATTTCTACATCTATTGAGATGGTCATATGATATTTGTTTTTGCTTCTGTTTATATGGTGAATCACATTTATGAATTTACGTCTGTTGAACTATCTTTACATTCCTGAGATGGATCTCACTTGGTTGTGGTGGATTATTTTTTTGATGTGGTGGTGAATTTTGTTTGCTAGAATTTTATTGAGGGTTTTTGCATTTATATTCATGAGGGACATTGGTTTATATATTCTTTTTTGTTGTGTCCTTTCCTGGCTTTGGTATCAAGGTGATAATGGCTTCGTAGAATGAGTTGGGGAGGATGGCTTCCTTCTTTATGTCATGAAATAATTTCTGCAGTGTGGGTACCAATTCTACTTCATAGGTCTGATACAATTCAGCTGTGAAACCATCTGATCCAGGACTCTTTTTTGTTGTTATTGTTTAGAAGATTTTTTATTGCTGCTTCAATTACATTGCTCATAATTGGTATGTTCAGAAGTTCTATGTTTTCCTAATTGAGGCTTTGAAGGTTGTGTGTTTTCAGGGATTTGTCCATTTCCTCAACATTTTTGAGTTTATGTGCATAGAGATTTTTATAATGTTCACAGATGATATTTTGTATTTCTGTAATATCAGTTGTACTATCTCCTTTTCATGTCTGATTGACCTTATCTGTGTTCTTTCTTTTCATTTCTGGCTAATATAGCATGAGGCCTATCAAATTTGTTTATATTTTCAAAGAACCAAATATTTGTTCCATCAATCTTCTATATTTTCTTGTTGTTATCAATTTCATTTAGTTTTACTCTGACCTTAGTTATTTCTTTTCTTCTGCTGAGTTTCAGTTTGGTTTGCTCTTCATTTTCTAGTTCCTTGAGACAATTCATTAGATTGTTGATTTGTGATCTTTCTGCCTTATTGATGTAGGTATTTAAGGCTATGAGTTTTCCCCTTAGGACTGTTTTTGCTGAATCCTGCTGATTTTGATAACTTGTGTCCACTTTGTCATTTAGTTTGAAGGATCATTTGATTTCTGCCTTAATTTCCTCCTTGACCTAATACTTGTTCAGCAGTAGATTGTTTAATTTCCATGACTTTTGTGTAGAATTGAGTGTTTTTATTGGAATTTATTTCTAATTCTATTCCACTGTGGTCTGAGAAGATACATAGTATAATTTTTAGTTTTTTGAATTTGTTGAGACATATTTTGAGGCTTAAGATGTGATCTGTCTTAGAGAATGTTTCATGTGCTGATGAGAAGAATGTATAGTTAGTAGTTCTGGGGTAGAATATTCTATTAATGTCTGTTAGGCCTATTTGCTCTAGAGTTTCATTTAAGTCCAGTGTTTCTTTATTATTTTCTTCTTGGAGGATCTGTCCAGTTCTGCCAGTGAGGTGTTGAAGTCCTCAGCAATTATAATGTTGCTGTTTATCTCTTTGTTTAGAGCTAGTAGGGTTTGCTTTATTAATCTGGGTGTACTTCTGTTAGGTGCATAAATATTTAGGATTATTATGTCTTCTTAATAAATTGCTCTCTTTCCCATGACCCTCTTTGTCTTTATTATTGTTGATCTGAAGTCCATATTATCTGATATGAAAATGGCCATACTTGCTTTTTTGATTTCCATTTGCATGCAGTATTTTTTCCATCCTTTCACCTTGAGTCTGACAGACTCCTTATGAGTTAGATGTGTTTCCTGGAGACAGCAGATACTTGTATTTTTTTTTATCTAGTCAGCCACCCTAAGTCTCTTGAGTGGGGACTTCAAGCCATTCATGTTTATTGAAAGGGTTGATAAGTGAGGTGTTTCTGTTCATCCTGTTGAGTAGAATCTTGTTGCTTTGTTTCACCCCTTGAGACATTATTTTATATGGGGTCTGAGCTTTTGGATAATTTTACACTGGTGGGTTTCTATTGTGCTGATTGATATTTAATTCAGATCTGACTACTTGTGGCAGGGAAGGTCTGGTCTTGACAAATACCCTCAGTGTTTGCTTGTCTGAGGAAGTCTTTATTTCTACCTCATATAAGAAACTTAGTTTTGCAGGATACAAAACTCTAGGCTGGCCATTATTCTGTTTAAGAAGACCAAAATGGGGCCCCAATCCCTTCTGGCTTGTAATGTCTCATTTGAGAAGTCTGCCTGATGGGTTTTCCTTTGTAAGTTACCTGATGATTTTTTTGCCTTACAGCTTGCAGGAGTTCTTCCTTCATTTTAACTTTGGCCAGTCTGATGAGTATGTGTCATGGTGATTGGCTCTTTGTGATGAATCACTCAGGTGTCCTTTGAGCTTCTTGTACCTGAAGATCTAAATTTCTAGCAAGACCAGAGATGTTTTCCTGAATTATTCCTTCCAATAGTTTTTTCATCCCTTGTGTGATTTCTTCTTCACCCTCAGGGATGTCTTTAAATCTTATGTTTGGCCTCTTTGTATAATCCCATATTTCTTGTACCCTTTGACTCCTCTTAATTCTCTGATCTTTATCTTTGACTATTGTGTTGAATTTGAAGGTGTCATCCTAAAGATGAGAGATTTTTTCTTCTTCTTGGTCTAATATAAAGACTTTCCACTATGTTTTTCATTTTCTTGAATGAATTCTTTATTTCCAGAAGTTCTATTTTATTTTTTAAATTATATTTCTTTAGTGATGTTTTCATTTATTTCTTGAATTGTTTTGTGTGGTTTGTGTTAGTTTTCCATTTTCTCTTGTATTTCATTGAGCATACTTATAATCCATATTTGGAATTCTTTATCTATCATTTCAACATTCTGATTGTGGTTGGTATACATTGCTAGAAAACTGGTGTTCCCTTCTGGGAGTGACCCTTCATTCTGATTCTTCGTACTTCCAGAGTTCTTTTGCTAATTCTCTCTCATCTGGAGCAGCTATTGCTTCTTATTTTTGGATTTTGTTTTGTTTAGATAATGCCATTCCCAGTTTAATCTCTAAGATAGTAGGTGATGCTTGTGGGTGACAGTCAACCACAACCTGTATAATTGAGTGAGAAAATCCTGTAAAGGGTGTGCAAATTGACTTCCCTGTCAGTAGGTGGTGCTTGCCAAAAGGAACAATCTGCAGTGTTGTTTTTGGGTCCTATAACTGGCTCCAGTCCTTTAGGAGAAGCACTCGAATGCCCCAGGTGGTAGGTGGGGTACTGGAACTTTAGGTGAGTCCTAATTCTCTACCCTACAGAGGTGGATAGAGGAGTGCAGCTGGGCAGGGCTGGGTTGGATGAGCTTGCCCTCAGGCTCCACAAAAGCTGGAAAGGTATCTGTTTTAGTAGGGGTCAAAGGTCTGCTACCAGCTTCTGGGCCATGCTGCCAGGGAGGGGTTGAAGTAGCCCCACCCAACCAAACATCCTGTTTGTGGAGGCAGGACTGTCTGAGATTCACAATCTGGCTGTCTAGAGCAGCCCTCTTCTCTGATATCCCCTGCTCTGAGGTTTCCCCACCCCCAGCACCTGCCAGCAGGCAGGAGCTCAAGTCAGCCAGGCTCCCCCAGGACTGTGATGTGGATTGGGAAGTTCCCTACCAAGGATCCTGGCCTGAACTGAGGGTGTGGCCCTCTTGTGGGGGGATGGATGCCCTGCGAGCGTGCTGCATTTAGGACCCACACTGCAGTCTCCTCGTTGATCTGCTCTTGCGGACTCCCTTGCCTCCCAAGACTAATTCACAAATTTTCATTCCCTGCCACCAAATACTACTATTGAAACCTGGGTGTATGGGATCTGGCCTACAGGTCCATCCCTGGGTCCTCAAAGAGCAATCCCTGACTATGCCAGGGAGAAGTGCACTGGTTCTGAGTTGCCTGCAGCGTACCTGAGCAGGTTCGATGTCCCTCCACTTTGGGGCATGCCTTGCTCTCATGGTGTCACCAGGCAAGCAGCACCAGGGAGAGCTGGTGGGCAGGGAGCTCACAGTCAAAGCACACCTCGGTCTGCTGCAAGATCCTAAGAGGAAAGCCCCACTCTCGGTGGAAGTCGCATTGTGGCTCAATTCTCTCTCTTGGCAGTCACAGGTAGGGGAGGGGAAGGAAAGAAAAAGTCTGGATGGAGGAAAGCTAGCACTCTGGTCATTCCTGTCCCTCCTTCTGGGAGACTGCCAACCAAGAATGTCCAGGTACTGGAATCACATAGTTCACCCAGGACCCACTGGACCCCTGTGGTTCCTGCAGTCTGTGCTGGAGTTGGAAATGTCTGTGTGGGAAAGAGCAATACAAAACTTGAGGAACTGAAGGCCCCTGAGGAGGACAAAGGCACACAGTAGATAGCTAAGCAATATGGTACCTGCCAACCTGGCTTGGGTCTGTGGGGCAGGAAGCATCCCAGTGGGGCTGGGAGCCTAGTGCCCTGTCCACAGAAACTCTCAGCTCACTGGTGGCAGCAGCCTCTGGGCTTGTGTAGGCAGGTCTCTCCAGCAGCTTAGGAATTCAACATTCACCACAGAGGCAAGGAGGGAAGGAAAAAAACACCTCACCTACCCTTATCTCTGGACTCCAAGGGTCTCAGGGGTTGATCTCTGCCATACATTGCTCCTTCCTGTTCTAGTCCACAACTTCTTCCCATGGAGTCTCTGGTACAATTAATTTTTAATATCAACCTTGTGTCTTGCATTCTTACTAAATTTACTTATAATACTGATTTTTTCCTGTAAATATTTAAAAAAATTATAAAACAATTATGTCACCTGTAAATAATAGTTTTATTTCTTAATTTCCAAACTTGTACATTTCACTTATCTCCATTATTGAATTGGCTAGAATATCACCTATAATGCTAAACAAAAATGGTGATAGCTGGCTTCTTTGTCTTTTTCCTGAACTCAGAGCAGAGGCTTTCAACATTTGATCATGAAGTTTGGCATTTGCTATAACATTTTGTTAGAAGCTTTTAATATATTAAGAAATTTCCTAACTGGGTGTGTTGGCTCAAACCTGTAATCCTAGCACTCTGGGAGGCCGAGCCTGGAGCATTGCTTGAGCTCAGGAGGAGTTCGCGACCAGCCTGAGCAAGAACAGGACCGGGTCTCTACTAAAAATAGAAAAAATTAGCCAGGTGTGGTGGCACGTGCCTGTCATCCCAGCTACTCAGGAGGCTGAGGCAGGAGGATTGTTTGAGCCCAGGTGTTTGAGGTTGCTGTGAGCCAGGCTGATGCCATGGCATGCTAGCCCAGACAACAGAGAGAGACTCTGTCTCCAAAAAATAAATAAAGAAAAGAAAAGAAATTTCCTTTGCAATTATTGAATTTATTGATTTTTGAGTGTTGAACCATGCTTGCATTTCTTGCATGAACCCAACTTTGTTATGTTGTATTTAAATATTTTTTAGATTTCATTTGCTAATACTTTATTTAGAGTTTTCATTTCTTTTTTTATTTTATTTTTACTAATTTTTATTATTATTTCAGCATATTGTAGGGGTACAAAAGTTTAGGTTATATATATTGCCCTTGCCCCCTCACCCCCCCCGAGTCAGAGCTTCAAATGTGTCCATCCCCCAGACAGTGTGCATCGCACTCATTATGTACGTATACACCCATCCCCTCCCCCACCCACATCTGCCCGACACCTGATCAATGTCATTCCTAAATGTGCTCTTAGGTGATGATCAGTGAAACCAATTTGATAGCGAGTACATGTGGTGGTTATTTTTCCATTCTTGGGATACTGTTCTTAATAGAATGGGTTCCAACTCTATCTAGGAAAATACAAGAGGTGCTATATGACCATTGTTTCTTATAGCTGTGTAGTACTCCATGGTATACATATACCACATTTTATTAATCCACTCATGTATTGATGGGCACTTGGGTTGTTTTCACATCTTTGCAATTATGAATTGTGCTGCTATAAACATTCGGGTACAGATGTCTTTTTTATAGAATGTCTTTTGTTCTTTTGGGTAGATGCCCAATAATAGGATTGCTGGATCAAATGATAGGTCTACTTGTATCTGTTTAAGGTATCTCCATATTGCTTTCCACAGAGGTTGCACTAGTTTGCAGTCCCACTAGCAGTGTATGAGCATTCCTGTCTCTCCGTATCCATGCCAGCATTTATTGTTTTGGGACTTTTTGATAAAGGCCATTCTCATTGGAGTTAAGTGATATCTCATTGTGGTTTTGATTTGCATTTCCCTGATGATTAGAGATGTTGAGCTTTTCATTTCTTGTGAATAAGATTGATCTGTAATTTTCTTCTCTCATAATATCCTTGTTATATTTTTATGTCAAGGTTATGTTTGCCACCTAAAATGAGCTGGGAACCACACCCACTTTTTCCCTTGTCCTGAAAAGTTTACATAAGACTGCTGTTGCTTCTAATTTACATGTATGGAATAATTCTCCAGTGAATCCATCTGGGCTTAAAGATTTTTGGTTTTTTACTATTTTAATTAAAAATTCAATTTTGTAATCAGATATATGAATAATGAGATTTTCTATTTCTTCTTGTGTCAGTTTTAGTGAGTTGCTTTTTTAAGAAAAATTGAATGTTTCATCTTAGCTTTTCAAATTTATTGGCATTCTGATTTCTACAGGATCTGTATTTTTTATTTCCTTATTTATTCCTGATTTTGTAATTTGTGTCATTTTTCTTTTTTCTTGATTAATCTTCCCAGGGTTTTCTCTAGAAAAAGAGAAAAGTCATAAATTTATAAATTTCATACAAATGAATACAGCTCTAAACATTGATGTACATGTGTGTAGACATGTTTTCATTTCTCTTATAATCTTTTAATCTTGATGATTACTAGAAGTAGGAATACTGGGTCATATGGTAATTTATTTTCAAATTTTTAAGAAACTGCCAAAAAGTTTTACAAAATTTCTATACTATTTTCTTTGCAGGAATAGACAAGGATTCTAGTTTCTCCACATTCTTACCAATACTTGGAATTACCTTTCTTTTTGACTGTAGCCATTCTAGTAGATGTGTAGTGATATCTCATTGTCATTTTAATTTTGATATTTCTAATAAATGATATTCATGATCTTTTTGTGTTCTTAGCCATTTCTATATATCCTTTGATAAAACAACTCATCACATGTTTTACCTATATTTTAATTGCATTGTTTGTCTTCCCCTTACTGAGTTGAGCTATTTTATATATCCTAAATGTAAGGCATTACAAATCCAGGATGCTTTCAGTCTGCCCTGGGTTTTTCTGTCCTTCAGTTCCTTTTGAGTCTTCTATCATGTGTGCATCCACAGCCAGGAGATTGTGAGAGTAGCCTGGAGGTTCTGTCTCAAGTCAGTACACATGGATTCAGCCAGGAACATGCTTGCCCCCATGAGGACTACAAACCTCAGGCCACAATAGTGGGGCTGTTGGCCTTCCCACTTGTTTGGCTAAGAAAGGTAACTTCCACTGAGCATGAAGCATTACCTGTTGCCCCAAATAGACTGAATTGCCTTCAGCTGTATCAGAGAAGCTGTAGGTCCTTACAGCCTTCCCCACCCTGGCAGAACCTCCACATCAGCCACTGGGGCAGGGGGTTAGTGGACCAGCCCTAGCCCCAGGCCTAACTACAGTAGACTCCAATTGTTCTTACATTAAGCTCAGCAGTTTATCACAGATTGTTGTGTGACTTTAATGGAATTACTGAGTGATCACGTGATGTTTTTTGTTCATTTAATCTAGCTTTATAGTTACTTTTTGGGAAGAAGATTTGCTCATCTCACTTGACCATAGCCAGGTGTCCTCACCTTCATTATCCTTTTTTCTTTTTAATATATGCATATGGTTCTGCATATTTCTTTCTAAGAACAGCTTAAGATGCACTAGTTTTGATATATTTTATTTTATAATAATTTAAAATACTTTATAATTTCCATTTTGATTGTTTCTTTGTCTTGTGGGTAATTTATAAATGTATTGCTTAATTGCACATTGTAGGGAGTTTTTAGTGATCTTTTGTTGTTGATTACTAGTTTCATTATAATAGAACGTGCCCTAAATCAGTGATTTTGCCCTCCAGAGGACATTTGGCAATTATCTGGGTACTGTTGTTGTCATAACTGTGGGAGGAGAGCTGATAATGACTTATAGTGGATAGAGGCCAGGGATACTGCTAAAAATCCTATCATGCGCAAGACAGACTTTCATAACAAAGAATTATCGAGCTCAAAACGTCAATATTGCCAAGGATGAGAAACCATAAAATTTATTGAGACTAACTTTAAGGTCTAGTTTGTCAAAAATCTTGGTAAATGTTCCACACCTACTGAAAAAGAGGTCTATCACTGTCTGATACAGTGTACTTTATTAGATTCATATTATGTTGTTAATGAATTCTATGTTCTTACTATCTTTTTGTCTCTTCTGTAGGTTACTAAGAGGTATGTTAAATTCTCTCATTTTTATATATGGAGTTCTTTTTCTGTCAATTATTGCTTTATAGAGTTTGAAATAATTTTTAGGTTCATACAAATATAAATTTTTCTATTTTCCTGGATAATAGAGCTTTTGTTTATCATTATGAACTTACCTCTAGTAACGTTTCATTCCTTATCTAATATTATACCACTTATAATAGACATGAGAGCCCTCTTCCTATCGTGCTAACTGGCTGTTTTCTTACTGTGTCCTGACATGGTGGAGAGAGAAAGAGCTCTGGTTTCTCTCTTCTTAAAAGGCACTACACCTACCACAGGGGCCTCACCTTCAAGACCTCATCTAAACCTAATTACCTCCCAAAGGCCTTGTTTCCATATTTTTTTAATCCTATTATTTTCAACCTTTCTGAAATTTTAGTTGTCTTTTCTAAGCATAATATAATTGGGTTTTGATTTTATCCAGTCTAATAATATTTGTTCTTTTTATTAAAATTTTCAGGTATCATACACTTAATAGTTTTACTAATGTATTTGGGTTTATAACTACCATTTACTATTTTTCATTCATCACCTACTGTTTGTTCCATTTTCTCTGTTTTAAAAGTATTTTGGATAATCAAATATTTTCACTATTCTTTTCTCTTTATTGTTTGTTACAAAAGGGTTTTTTCCTCTATTCATCTAGTGGTCACCCTAAATATTACAATATGCATCCTTGAACTATTAGAATCTAAAGTAAATTAGTACTTTAACCTCTTCCTAGATAATCCTAAGAGTTTGGATAATTAACCTCCATTTACTATTTAGCATCTTTGGTGTTTTTTGTGTTAGTTGTTTTAATGCATTTTAATTCTGTGTATATATTTTAAATCACAGAAAACATTGTTATTTTGTGCAGTCAATATGCCTCTGGGATTACTCACCTATTTACCTTTTTTGTTGTGCTCTTCATTCCATCCTGCATGGATCCTGTCTGGGATAATATTCTTTCTACCAGAATACTGTTTAGTATTTATTTGGCCCAGGTTTACTGGCAACAAATTCTCTCAGTCTTTGTCTAGAAATCGTCTTTATTTTTATTTTCATTTTTGAAAGATATTTTTGCTGGGTGTAGAATTATAAGGTGGCAATTGTTTTCTTTCAGAATGTTAAATATGTCCTTCTGTTGTCTGTGGGCTACCATTATTTCTGTAGAAACATCAGCTGTCTGTCCTATTATTGTTCCTTTTGAAGGTGATATGTCTTTATACTGACTGCTTTCAAGCCGTGGGAAGTGAGTTCATAGTGAACTTGAACAATGCTAGAGTATTTGGTGATTAGGACATGGTGTAGATGGGAGTATGTGGGCTTGGGGCGGATACTTCCTCTTGGCTCTTGTAGATTTTTTTGTCCCATGGAGAAGGCAGTTCAGGCTGCTATAACAAAATAGTATAGACTTAGAGGCTTAAACAACACATGTTTATCTCTCACAATTCTGGAGACTGCAAGCCTAAGATCAAGGTGCCATCAGATTTAATTCATGGTGAGGGCCCTCTTCCTATCTTGCCTACTGGCTGTTTTCTTACTGTGTCCTCACATGGTGGAGAGAGAAAGCTCTGGTTTCTCTTTCTCTTCTTAAAAGACACTAAACCTACCATGGAGGCCTCACCCTCATGACCTCATCTAAACCTAATTACCTCCCAAAGTCCTGACTTACAAATACCATCCCATTTGGGGATAGGGATTCAACATATGAATTTTGGGGGAGCACAAACATTCTGTCCTTGACATAGTTGGAGACAGGCCAGAGCAGGGCCCTCTAAAGAGGGGCCACAGACATGTACCCTCTAGTTTAATAGTGACACTGATGCTAAATACTGAGTCTATAACAAAGATTGAACTATACAATTAGGATGAAAAGTAAAATAAAATTGGTAATTAGGATGATAGTACAGAATGCAAATAACAGATGCTCTAATAATATAGAAATCATTCTAATAAAAATTGAGCAATGAAGGGAAAAAGATGGGAGATGGAAAAGTATGTTGATTTCCTTGTCTTTAACAGCTGGAAACAAAAGGGCCCCACTGAAAGCTCACACATAAGGTATGGTCTTCACAATGCATATTTCTGTTACATGAGTAAATTCATGTGATTTGAAATTAATTGGTAGTGATGATGCTGGTATATTTTGGAAGTCTCAGTGATTCATGTGTGATATTTCTCACAGCATGCTAATATTTCAAGCCACCAGAGAATAGTGGATGAATGTAGCAAGCCACAGATGAGTATAGGATTGTAACAATGCCAGACCACTACATATTTTTCTTCTTATCTCACTTTGTCCATGTGGGCTAACTTTGAAGGCCTGTTGTGCTTTACTCCCCAATCATGGTGCATTTTCTGACACATTTCCAGAACTCAGCAGAGGTAAACACTTCCTTATGCCTCCTCCCTTCAAACTATCTTAATTTTTATTTTTAAAATACTGTAATTACAGTTGATTCCTTTATTAGAAATTTAACATTTTTTAACTGGGCAAGTGTTTTTGTTGGGATTATAATTGTGTTTTTCTCTAATAAAGTAGCATAGATTTTTTTTGAATAGTCTGCTCTTAACCATATTTTCCCCCAAATCCCATTATATTTAGGAGACAATTTTACAGAAATGAGGTGGTTTTTTTTTTTTGTATACACTCATACACACTCTAAACTTTAATAATATTAACAAGGATGCACAATAGAATGCACTCAGATAGCAAATAAGAGGATACATAAAAAATAAACTAATTCATTTATTGCCTATTTTAGGATAACAGATAGGGTTCCACCAAACAAACAGAACCAATGATTACATATATAAATCAATTCACTGCAGAGAATTGGCTTATGTGATTGTGGAGCTGGCTAGGCAAGTCCAAAATCTATAGGACAGAGTGAAAACTCTTGGACAGGAGCTGATGCTGTAGTCCATAGGAGGAATGTCTTCTTCCTATTCTTCTCTTAAAATCTTTCGACTGATTGAATCAGGTCTACCCTAATTCAAGGACCATCTCCTTTGCTGAAGGTCAACAGACTGTAGACGTTAATCACATCTACAAATACCTCATACCAATACGTAGTCTAGTGTTTTTGACTGAATAACTGGGTACTATAGCCTATTCATCTTGACACTAAAGCTGACCATCACAGCAACTAATAGATAATTTTTCAGTGGCCAAGCATGGTGGCTAACATTTGTAATCCAAGCACTTTGGCAGGCCCAGGCAGGAGGATCACCAGAGGCCAGGAATTCAATACCAGCCTAGGCAACATATATACATAAAAATCTGGGCATGTGTAATCCCAGCTACTTGGCAGACTAAGGTGGGAGAATTGCTTGAGTCTAAGAGTTCAAGTTTACAGTGAGCTATGATCACACCACTGCATTCCATCCTGGGCAATAGAGCAAGATCCTGTCCCTAAAAAAGAAAAAAAAAAAAATGAAAATAAAAAAATATGAAAATTTTAAAGACATGATTAGCATATAGTATGTAGATATGATAGGATCCTTAGCAGAAACACAAACCTTCCTAAATATCACAAAATCAAAAATGAGAGAAAAGAGCATTATTAAAATATTTTTAAGTAAAACAAAAGAAAGCATACCTTAGAACAATATGAATGAAAAGGAAACATAGGAGAGGGGCAAGATGGTAGACCAGAAAAACCACCAGCCAGAGTGTCTCTGCAAGAAAGATAGACTTTAGATGAAAGTGAAAAAAATAAACAGGCAGACAAACATAGATTGGATGAGGGTCAGAAGCAAGGGTGCCTGAAATGACAAGAGACCCCCCGTGGGAAGATGTTGTGGAGCAGAACTGGAAGAAGAAAGGCATCAGCAGGGTATAAACCCCAAGAGGTATGGAGACCAGTGACAAGGGTAGGTAGAGCAGTTAGATTTCCCCTCCCTTGCATCTCAGACTGTTGGTGGGCTCCTGAGCTGCTGGAGAGACCTGCTAACACCAGCCCAGAGACAGCTGCCACCAGTAAGCGGTGAGTCTCTTGCCAACAGGGAATCAGGCTCTCAGCTCCCTGGGGCACCTCCTGCCCCACAGACCTGAGCTGATCAGCAGGTGCCATATTGCTTCAGTCTCCCCTTCCCTAGCCTTGGCTGCCAAGAGAGACAATTTAGCCACTACTCAGAGGTATCCACAAGGAATAGGACTTTCCTTTTAGGACCCTACAGTGGACTGAGGAGTATGCGGACTGTGAGCTCCTTACTCACCAGCCCTCCCAGGTGCTATTTGCGTGGTGACTCCAGCAGAGTGAGGCAGATCCCGAAGCGGAGAGACACTGATCCAGCTTGGACACCTGATGTGTGAGTTAAGACCAGCATTCTTCTCCCTGGCAGGGTCAGGGATTGATCTCTGGGCCTGCAGGCCAGATCCCATACACCTGGGTGTCTATCGCATTGCTTGGGGGCACAGAAGAGATATTTATGAACTAGTCTATTGAGGTTTGTGTGCCCTTGCTGCAGTGTGCTTGAGGAACAACCCTCATCCCACAGGAGGGCCGTGCTCATAGCTCAGGCTTTGACCCTCGGCAGGGATCCTCCTGGCTTGCATTCACAGTCAGGGGAGATCCACTGGCTTGAGATTCTGCCTGCTGGCAGAGGCTGGGGGAAACTGTGGGATGTAGGATAGGGGAGGAGGAGAGGGTGGAAAGGATCAACGCCTGCACCAGACTGCAGGTCTCAGACAACCTCACCCCAGCAGCAGAGAACAGACCTTTGCCCCTGCTAACAGCATTTGTGGAGCTTGCGGGCAGGCTCACCCAATCCAGCTCCGCTCACTCCCCCACTGAGGTGAAGAATAAGGACACAACTGGAAATAGCAGGGCCCCACCCACCACCTGAGGCACTAGAGTGCTCTCCAGAAGAACAAGAGCTGGTTACAGGACCCCAAAACAACACTGCAGCTTGCCCCACCTACTGACACGAAGATCATTCTACACACCCTTTTACTGCATCTACTGACTCATCATACAGGGTGTGGTTGAATCTCACCCACAAACATCACCTACTGGCTCAGAGACTAAACTGGGCCTGTAATTATCTGAATGAAAATCTAAAGTTAAGAATCAACAGCTGCTCCAGATGGGAAGGAATCAGTGAAAATCCTGTGGAAGTATGAAGAACCAAACTGAAAGCACACCCCCAAAGGGGCACACCAGCTCTCTAGCAATGGATATCAACCAAATTCAGAACACTAAAATGACAGAAGAATTATGAACATAGATTGTAAGAAAACTCAATGATATGCAAGAGAAAATGGATACCCAACAAAATGGATCCTTCCCTCCCAAAAAAATCCGGGTCTTAGAAGAAAAATTCACTAAAGAAATTAAAATACTAAAGAAAAATCAAACACAAGAATTTATTCAAGGAATTAGAAAACACAGTGGAAAGCCTCAAGAATCAGGTAGATCAAACAGAATAAAGAATGTCAGGGATTGAAGATACCACCTTTCAATTAAATAAGTCAGTTGCAGAGATAGAGAAATAAGAGAAAAGAACAAAGACTTCAAGAAATGTGGGATTATGGGAAGAGGCCTAACATGAGAATTATAGGCATTGCTGAGGGTGAAGAAGAAATACACAAGGGTTAGATAAGTTTTTTTTTTTTTGAGACAGAGTCTCACTTTGTTGCCCAGGCTAGAGTGAGTGCCGTGGCGTCAGCCTAGATCACAGCAACCTCAAACTCCTGGGCTTAAGTGATCCTACTGCCTCAGCCTCCCGAGTAGCTGGGACAACAGGCATGCGCCACCATGCCTGGCTAATTTTTTCTCTCTATATATATTTTTAGTTGTCCAGATAATTTCTTTCTATTTTTAGTAGAGTCAGGGTCTCGCTCTGACCAGGGTCAGGCTGGTCTTGAACTCCTGACCTCGAGCAATCCACCCACCTCGGCCTCCCAGAGGGCTAGGATTACAGGCGTGAGCCACTGCACGTGCGCGGCCCTGGATAAGTCATTTAAGGAGATAATGGAGGAAAATTTCCCAAGCCTTGCTAAAAATCTAGATATCTAGGTACAAGAAGCTCTAAGGACTCCTGAGAAATTCATTGCAAACATGAAAGTGGCCCTCCTATGAGGTATAAGGTGAAAGAAGCAGGTAACCGACAAAGGAAAACCCATCACAATAACAGCAGGCTTCTCAACTGAGACCTTACAAGCAAAAAGAGACTTGGACTCCACTCTCACTCTTTTAAAACAGATTAATGCCCAGCCTGGAATCTTGTACCCTGCAAAACTGTTTCTTATATGAAGGAGAAATAAAGACCTTCTCAGACAAGCAAGGCTGAGAGAATTCATCAAGACAAGACCTGCTCTCCAGGAAGTACTCAGAACAGCGTTACAGACAGATCAGCACAATAAACACTCACCAACGTAAAACCATCCAAACACTAAAGGTCAAAGGCCAGATATCACAGTGACTTGAGAGAAAACAAAGCAACAAAGTTCAACTCAACAGGATGAACAGAAATCTGCCCCACTTATCAATTCTTTCAATAAATGTGAATGGCTTGAACTGCCCACTAAAGAGACACAGGCTGGCCGAATGGATAAATACACACAAGCCAAGTGTGTCCTATTTTCAGGAAACATGTCTAACCCACAAGGATGCATTAAGACTCAAGGTAAAGGGATGGAAAACAAGATTTCAAGCAAACAGAAGCAAAAAGAAAGCTGACATGGCAGTTCTGATTTCAGATAAGTTAGTCTTTAAATCAATAAAAGTAATGAAAGATAAAGATGATCACTATATAATGGTGAAGGGTACAATTCAAAAAGAAGACATAATAATTCTAAATATTTATGTACTATCTTAGGTGCACCCAGATTCATAAAGAAAATCCTAGTTGATCTAAACAAAATGATAAACAGCTACATTGCAATACTCAGGGACTTCAACACCCCTCTGACAGAATAGGACCAATCCTCCAAACAGAAAATAAAGAAACAATGGACTCAAACAGAACTCTAGAACAAATGGACCTGACATTTACAGAACATTCTACCCCAAAACCACTGAATCTCTATGTTTTTCTCATCAGCTCATGGGACATTCTCTAAGATTGACCATATCCTAGGACACAAAGTATGTCCCAAAAAATTATACCATGCATCTTCTCAGACCACAGTGGAATAAAATTAGAAATCAACTCCAACAGAAATTCTCATCTCTACACAAAGTCATGGAAACTAAACAATCTTCTGCTGAACAATTATTGTGTTTAGGAGAAAATCCAGATGGGAATCAAAAGATTCTTTGAAATAAATGATAAAGGAGACACCAGTTATCAAAATCTGTGGGACATAGCTAGGGCAGTCCTGACAGGAAAATTTATATTCATAAATGTCTACATCCAAAAGACAGAAAGATCAAAAAATCAACAACCTAATGAGTTGTCTCAAAGAACAGGAAAAGGATGAGCAAACCAACCCCAAACCCAGCAGAAGAAAAGAAATAACAAAGATCAGAGCAGAACTAAATGAATGAAATCGATAATAAAAAAAACTATATGGAAGATTAATAAAACAAAAAGTTGGTACTTTGAAAAAATAAAATTGACAGTCCTCTGACTAGATGACTGTAATAAGCTCCATCAGGAATGAAAAAGGAGAAATTACAACTGAGGCTATGGAAATACAAAATATCATCTATGAATACTATAAACACCTCTATGCACATAACTTCAAAATGTGGAGAAAATGGACAAATTCTTAGAAACACATAGCCTCCCTAGCCTCAGTGAGGAAGAAATGATATTAGTCTGTTCAGGAATTCTAAGTACCGAAATTGAAGCAGCAATAAAACACCTTCCTAAAAAGAAAAGTTCTAGACCAGATGGTTTCACACTCGAATTTTACCAGACTTACAAAGAAGAACTGGAACTATCTTTCAGAAATTATTCCACATGAAGAAGAAAGGAATCCTCTCCAACATCGTTTATGAAGCCAACATCACCCTGATACCAAAACCAGAAAAGGATGCAACAAAAAAAGAAAACTACAGACCAGTATCCCTTATGAATATAGATGCAAAAATTCTCAACATAATCCTGGCAAATCGAATTCAGGTGCTTATAAAAAAAAACAAAAACAAACAAACAACAACAAAAAAAAACCAATACATTGCAACCAAGTGGGCTTCATCCCAGAGATGCAGGGATGGTTCAACATATGCAAATCTATAAATGTAATTCACCACATAAATAGAAGCAAAAACAAAGACCATATGACCCTTTCAATCGACAT
The DNA here is from genome assembly GCF_020740605.2 of Lemur catta. Taxonomy (NCBI): domain Eukaryota; kingdom Metazoa; phylum Chordata; class Mammalia; order Primates; family Lemuridae; genus Lemur; species Lemur catta. The sequence continues at coordinate 53,867,838 of NC_059141.1, forward strand.
AGAAAAAAGCATTTGACAAAATTCAGCACCCTTTTATGATAAGAATGCTTAACAAAATAGGCATAGATGGGACTTACCTAAAAATGATACAAGTCATATATGACAAATCCACAGCCAGCATCATACTGAATGAGGAAAAATTCAAAGCATTCCCACTTAGAACTGGAACCAGACAAGACTGGCTTTTATCACCGTTTCTATTCAAAATAGTGCTAGAATTCCTAGCCAGAGCAATCAGACAAGAGAAAGAAATCAAGGGCATCCAAATGGGGGCAGAAGAGGTCAAACTATCAAGAAAACCCCAAAGATTATGCCATGGGACTACTGGAATTGATAAACAAATTTAGCAAATCTTGGGTCACACAATCAATCAGTGTACAGAAATCAGTAGCATTCCTATTCATTAACAACAGTCAAACTAGAACCAAATCAAAGATTCAATACCCTTCAGAATAGCAACAAAGAAAATAAAGTAACTAGGAATATATTTAACTAAGGAGGTAAAAGACCTCTAACAGGGGACACTATGAAACACTGATGAAGTAAATAGCAGAGGATGTAAACAGATGGAAAACCATACCATGCTCATGGGTTGGCAGAATTAACATTGGTAAAATGTCTATTCTACCCAAAGTGATCTACAGATTCAGTGCAATCCCTATTAAAATACCAACATCATTTTTCACAGATCTAGAGAACGTAATTCTATGCTTCCTATGGAACCAGAGAAGACCCTATATAGCAAAAGCAATCTTAAGCAAAAAGACCAAATTGAGAGGCATCAATTTACCAGACTTCAAGCTATACTACAAGGCTATAGTAACTAAAACAGCATGGTATTGGCACAGAAACAGAGATATAGGCCAATGAAACAGAACTAAGAACCCAGATATAAACCCATCCTGATATAGCCATCTAATTTTTGACAAAGAAGACAAAAAAATACACTGGGGAAAAGAATCCTTATTCAATAAACGGTGTTGGGAAAACTGGATAGCCACATGTAGAAGACTGAAACAGGATCCACACCTCTTACCTATCACAGAAATGAACTCATGGTGGATAATAGACTTAAACCTAAGGCATGAAACTATAAGAATTCTAAAAGAAAATGTTGGAAAGACTCTTATAGACATTGGCCTAGGCAAAGAATTTATGAAGAAGGCCCCAAAGGCAATCACAGCAACAATAAAAATAAATGGACCTAATCAAATTAAAAGTCTTCTGAACAGCCAAGGAAACTACATGAGAGCAAACAGACAACCCACAGAATGGGAGAAAATATTTGCATGCTACATATCCGATAAAGGGCTGATAACTAGAATCTGTATAGAACTCAGGAAAATCAGCAAGAAAAAAATCAAACCACCCTATCAAAAAGTGGGCAAAAGACATGAACAGAAACTTTTAAAAAGAAGATAGACTAATAGCCAGCAAACATGTGAAAAATGCTCAGTATCTCTCATCATCAGGGAAATCCAAATCAAAACCACAATGAGATATCACTTACCTCCAGTGAGAATTGCCTTTATCAAAAAGTCCCAAAACAAATGTTGGCATGGATGCGGAGAGATAGAAACACTCATACACTGCTGGTGGGACTGCAAACTAGTACAACCTCTGTGGAAAGCCAATATGGTGATACCTCAAAGAGATACAACTACCATTTGATCCAGCAATCCCATTACTGGGCATCTACCAAAAGGAACAAAAGACATTCTATAAAAAACATCTGCACTAGAATGTTTATAGCAGCACAATTCACAATTGCATAGATGTGGAAACAACCCAAGTGCCTATCAATACATGAGTGGATTAATAAAATGTGTATATATACCATGGAGTTCTACTCAGCCTCAGAAAACAATGGTGATCTAGCTTGTATTATCCTGTATAGAGCTGGAGCCCATTCTACTAATGAAGTATCACAAGGATGGAAAAACAAGCACTATATGTACTCACCAGCAAATTGGTATTAAGTGACTTAACTAACCAACACTTAAGTGCACATATAGTAGTAACATGCATCTGGTGGTGGGCAGGGTGGAGGAGGGGAGCGGTATATTTGCATCTATGGGTGCAGTGTGCACCATCTGGGGGATGGACATGCTTGAAGCTCTGACTCGGGTGGGGCAAAGGCAATACATGTAATCTAAACATTTGTACCCCCATAAGATGATAAAATAAAAAATTAAAAATTTAAGCAATCAAATATATATATCAATATTTTCAAATGAACTAAACCTGTCTCTTAAAACATAAAGAATTTCAGGTTTGAATTAAAAGCAAAACCCCTGGTGTTCACTATAAATGTATTTCAACTTTGCTGATTTTTTGAAAATTTCCATAATGACTTATTTATACAAAAATGTTAATGGCTAAAAATAAAAGCAAAACACAATTCTGTGCTCTATATATGAGACATATCTAAAACAACATGACTCAGAAAATTTGAGAAATCAAAAAGTTATAAATAGGGAAGATGCAATAAAAAAAGAGTGATATTAGCAAACTTAATAACACATAACATTGAATTCAGGCCAAAAATCCTTGAACAAAACAAAGAAGGCACTTTATAAGGCTTTACCCTTATACTCTTTAGAGTACAATGCACAATGAGCAATTATATGCATTCAAAAATATAGCATTCACATTCATAAATCATAACTCTGAGAGCAAAATGGATAAACAGAAATAGAATTAATATTTAAGAAATATAATATATTTTGAGCTTCAAACACTGCAAATAAAGAATATACCTTCTTTTCAAGTTATAGTATCCATAAAACTAGCCCCCAATACTTTTTGAAAAGTGTAAACAGTACTCCAAATTAACTATGTTTATAATGAAATAACATTAGTAATTAGTAACAAGATAATATTACAGAGAAGTCCCATAGTATTAAAGTACAGAATATCTAAAAGATAATGAGTTGAAAACTCTTAAGATCCAAGCCTATACATTCACCTGGTAGAAACACATATGCAAAAATGTATGATAGGAAGTGTGTGTATTTGAGGAGATATGCAAAACTTAGGCTCATTTGTAATTTCAACAGATAATCCACAATTGTATTTGTATCAATTTTACCCTTATACCAATTTAAAACTTCCAGGTAGATAATTCATAAGAGAATTCTGGCAAACTTTTAATAAAGAATAATTCTGAAGCTGTATATGAGGTCTGTCGGAAAGTATCCAGCCATGTAATATGAAAAATAGAGACAGTTATAGAAGAATATAAGATACAAGAAATATTGTACATAGGACAATGACACCTCAGTCCTCTTCAAAGTGGGCACCTTGGGAACTCACACAAATCTTCCAGCATCTCTTAACCTAACCCGTACATGTTCAACATTCCCAAGTGTTCTGCTTGTTGCACGTCTTCCAGAATGTGGATCACTTTCGACAGATTCTTGACCATCTTTGAAGGGTGTGTGCCACACTTTTATTCACACAGCACTCATTGCATCATTCCTGAAAACTTTCTGAAACATCCAAATTCCATGGAGGACTGTTCAAGCTTAATGCAAAATTTGATACAAATTCGTTGCTCTACGCACTCAATCATTTTGAGTGCCACGGCCACGCAGTACACATGCTCACTCAACAGTGGCTACCTCCTCACTGACTAGTACAGTGAAGCCATCATTGTTCACGCATGCACAGCCTAGACCCCTCCTTGGCTGTCAGGTTATATCAATGTTGCATAAACCGTCCTCATTATATTAACAATGGCTAGATACTTTCCGGACAGACATCATAAGTCATTTTAGATAATTAAGGGGGGGAAATCTAAATTTATTTTATGAAGTAAGCATAACATTGGTTTCATAATCCAGTGAAGACTGTGCAGTAAGAGAAAACTACACAAAACTCATGTATATCAATTGAAAACTATAAATCATTTCATACCCCATTCATAAGCATATGACAAGAATAATTGCAATCTTGGGGCTCAAAAAATAATATCACAAAGTTAAATCCTAAGAAGCAGACTCAGAAGCAACTTCTGTCTCCTGCCCTCCTACCTCCTGCCCCTCATTCTCCACCAAGGCAAGACACAGAAACTGGAATCCATTTTTTTTTTTTTATGGCTGAGTTGTACTCCACGGTATTGCAAGAATGACAAAACAAACAGCACATGTACTCACTATTAAATTGGAACTAACTGATCAGCACATACGATAGTAAAATTCAACAGAAATCAAGTGCGTGGCGGGTGGGGATGGGGGGGGAATGGGTAAATTCACACCTAACAGGTACAATGCATACTATCTGGGTGTTGACACACTTCTAACTTTGACTCAAACTGTACAAAAGCAATTCATGTAAATGAAACATTTGGACCCCAGTAATAATTGGAAATAAAAATAAAATTTCTTCCCTAAGAAACAAAAAAACTAGAATCCCTCTTACCAGAGGTAGGTCATGGAAACTAGAACTCATTTTCCCCAAAGCCAGCCATAAAGCCTAAAAATATTACTCTAACCTTCTCCCCCACCTTACTTTGTAACATCTGGTCATAAAACATATAAGACCCTCATTCCAGAGGGGTTCTACCGCATATCTGGGAGGAAGGAATGCTGCACAGAGAGGCCAAGCAGAGTCTCAACAGTCAAGCCTTGCTGGGTCCCACCCCGACCCTGGTCAATTATTATCATTACATCATCCCCTTTTTTGCCAATCACATTTCTACATGACTGTTCATACTTCACTCAACCTAAATATAAAAATGGACAATTTCCTTGGTATCTTTCAGTTTTTATTCTGAAGACTTCTGTGTCACATACAACTATTATTGAATAAATTTATTATGCTATTCCCTTGTTAACCTGTCTTTGTTATGGGGTGTTGGCCATGACCTTTATGATGGGGAGGAAAGGGATCGCCCCCTTTACCTTCGTACAACAATATGATCCAGTGGAATTTATTCCATCAATGTTAACACAAATATATGGTTCAGTATTTTAAAATATAATAATACAATTTAACATATTATAGAAATAAATCTTAGGATCATTTCCACAGATACTGAAAATATCTATTAAACATCTTGGTTATTAGACATCTATTCATGCTTCAGCAAAAATCAGAATGGATTGTTAATGTACAACTTAAATTTATAATTTAACAAAAATATCATATACATAGAAATAAAACAAAAGATATGGAAGGCTTTATTAAAAATATATTTTTGAGAAATGTTTTAATGAAAGCTGAAATAAATGATATAACATGATCAGAGATTTGAGGACATAATATTTAAAGATATCATTACTTAATAAAGAAATATGTAGATTCAATATAATTCTATTCAAAATTATAGCAGGTTGGATTTTGTGGAAATTGGTAAGATGACTTTAAAATTAATATGGAATTTCAAAGGACAAAGAATAGTGAAAAGAACAGAATGAGAGAACTTATCATGGATATCAAGTTTTTATACAATTACATTAGTTAAGATAATATCTTATTTAAGGACAGACAACACAATAAAGAGCCCAAAACAGGCCCACACATATGTGGGTACTTTATCTGTGGCAAAGATGACATCACAGTATGGTCTTTTCAATAAATGGCATTGAGTCACTATATATTCATTGTTAAAACCAAAGGGGGAAAAAAAAAAAACCTTAATCACGACCTTATACCATACAAATAGTCTTGATTCTCAAGGTGGATTATACATCTAAATATGAAAGGCAAAACAATAAAACTTCTGGAAGATAACATCAGAGAATGTATTTGTGAGGTTGAGGTAGCAAAGAAGTTTTAAACAGGAAGAACACTTAATAATGAAGGAATTAAAATTTTCAGGTACATAAAATTAAGTATATTTGCTCATCCAAAAACATTTTTAAGAGAGTAAAGAGGCAAGTCGCAGAATGAGAGAAGATATTAGCACCATATAAAACCAACAAAGGCTAAAGTAAATAATAGTTAATAGGGCATTGAAAAAACAAGTTAGAGATTTATTAAGTTTTCACATAAAATAGGGTAAAGCTACAGTGATTAAAAATGCTGGCCCAGGGATAGACAAATAAATACATGGAACAGAATAGAGCCTAGAATTAGTGGGAAAAGAAAAATGGTTCCCATTTTTCTCCATATTAAAAATATGCAATTGGGAGCTCATGCCAATCTGCCACAATCTCACTTATATAGTGTTTCAAGACATAAGAGTAAAACAGATTTCAAACTTTAGAAGAACCTATGAGACTATCTCTACATCTCATGGTTCTAAAGGATTTCTTAAGAAGGATACAAAAAGCACCGATGACAAAGAAAATAGATAAATTCAACTGTATTAAAACTCTATATTACAGAAAACAACACATAAAGTGTCAATTATGGAATTAAGAAAGGTATTTACAACACATAAAACTAACAATGAATTGGAATCCATCATATAAAAATTATCCTTAAGAATCAAGAAGAAAACAAAACAAAAAAAAAACCCAGAAAAGTGGGCAAAGGATATGATCAATCATGAAAGAATAACAACAAAGGATATCTAAACATTTGAAAAGATGCTCAATCTCACTGGTAATTAGTACTCAGGTAAATGTAAAATAAACTAATGTTAAGGTACCATTTAATGCCTGTTAGATGGTAAAACAAGAAAGAGCATGATAACATGAAGTGCTGGTATAGACATGAAGAACTGGGAAGTATACAGTCTTCGTGGTGGTATAATATTTCCTAGATATTTGGCAATGTTGAATAAACACAGCTTCTTATGACTCCAAGCCCATCTCTGAATCTGTACCATAATGAAATTCTCACACATGTCCAGGACCACAAATGAACAAGATTATTTGCTGCAGCATTACTGTCTATAGTGAAAAACTGCAAACAAACTAAATATCCATTAACGGGAGAACATTGAAAATTTTTGAACTAGACCTACATGTATTGACATTAACAAATCTCACAAAGGTAGTGCTGGATGGAAAAAGCAAGATAGAGAATATAAACTCAGCATAATAGCAATTTAATGAATGAAACTGTGCAAAATATTATACATTTCTGGGATACATACATATGTAAGAATGCCATAAAATCATGTCTAGGAATTGCAAACACCAAATTAAGGACAGTAGATTCCTTTGTGGAGGGATACTGGGAAGTAGAATAAGCGAAGGGCACCTAAGATGGTGTACATGGGTTTGAACATTTTATTTTATGGAACCAAGATACTCTAATAAATTAACATGCTAAAATCTGATGAAATTGAGTGTTGATTATATCATGCTTGTGATGTATTTTTCTCTATTCTTAAAATATATTTTGTGATAAAATATACAAACAAATGATTGTGGACAAAAAATACAAAGAAATCTGATTTCTATAATAGATAAGGGAACTATCTCAATTGTTAGGTCTGGGTGGAGGGCAAATAGGTGGCAAGACAGGTAGAGGAGGTGGCTGAAGGTGGAGAGCAGGAACACTTTTTAGTCATTTAGTCCCTTTTGCGGGGGTGTGGGGTGGAAATAAAACTACCTAATGATGAAATCTGGCCAAATGAAAAAGAATGGCACTGTGTGGCAGAAAGAGCACGTGGTACTCAACATTAGAAACCAGTGGTGCAAAGTCTAAAGTTTGATGATGGAACCAAAGTGTGACCTCGGCATGCAAAACATTCAGAGACGGCAGCACTGAAGTTCCTTCTCGAGAAAAGCACAAAATCAAATGTAACCCAGCAGGAAGAATCAAAACCAAACACTCAGAAATGGGGAAGCTCCGGAGAAATGACTGGCGGTGAGCCATAAACTCATTTAAATAAAGAACCAAGACGATTCTACTCTGACATTATGATTACGGAATGTAGATGTCGTAACTCTTGGTAAGTGTATTTGGGAGGTGGGAGGGAGGGGTCGTGACAGGAAGGATAAAAGGGCAACTGACTCACCTCTCAGTGTGGATTTAGTCCCTACTGATTAAAATCGAAGTGGAATTTTAAGAAGTATAGTACTTCCACAATCTTTTAAAGTTGGAAGTTCATACTTTTTTAACCATGGATAATTTAGGCATTATACCTCCTGTGGTACAGAAACAGCTGAAGTTAAGCAATTCTTTTAGCTTTGTTTTTTTCCCCTGTTAAAATAAAATTACATTTAAAGTTTTTATTAAAATAACAGATAACATAATCCTGTTTTAATATTTTCCCTCCCTCGATCCATCCATTTATCTATCCATCTGTATATGTGCATCAAGATCAGTATAGAAGAATGTTGTCTAATTTTATGAATTATTTATGGGCAGCGTGATTTTGGACATTACTTAATTTTTTGGTTTGTGTTTATTCTTTATGCTTTACCATGTTGTCTGAAAATTTCACAATGACCATGTGTAATTTTTAAAAAACTATGAAAACATTGTTTCAAAAGTCAAAATGGAGTGCAGATGTAGGAGTTTTTATGTAAGAACAGGTCTCAGTGACTGCTTGGCTATGGGGAACAAAGGAAGAGAAGTCAAAGTCCTGCTGAGATTTAGAGGCCAGGCCACAGGGAGAATGGCAGAACCAGAAACAGAATAGGGAACCCAGCAGAGAATAGGATTGGTTGGATATATGCATCTCAGGGGCTGCTGTCAGTATATGATGCAGGGTTAGAGCTTGAAAGACTGTACGGGTTAGAAAGATATATTTAGGAGTCAACACTGTTGAAATCTGAGCTGGAGTCATGGAAAAGGATGAGATTCCAGGAGAGATATGTGTATAGGGAGGGCCTCTGGGTCCTGCCACAAGCTGACACCATCATTGCATTCAGGCAGGGCCCCTCAAAAGAGAGAGATTCTCTTGAAATAGTCATATCCAGTCACCAAACACAAAATCAGGGAAGAAAGTGGCTAAGGCTAAGATGTAGCAGCCTTTGTGGCCCAAACTTATCTCAACATTCCCTGGTGCAGGTTACAATAAAAACATCTACTCTGGGCCCCTGTGCCATTCTCAAATTGCAGGCCCAATTTGGGTCCCTGCGACACGAGAATTCTCTTTCCACCTCAGCACTGACTCATGGCATTTGGAGAGGGAGGCCAGCACCATAGCTGATTTATCACCCTGCCTAGGATTCCAAGGAATTTTCTTGGAAACCAGACTCAGAGCCTATATGTGCCACTGAATTTTTTATCAAATAATATTTTGTCGGGTTTTTTTTTTTTAATAAATGCACTTATCCAGTCCTTATGTTATTTGAAAATGCTTAACTACAAGACAGTGTATTGAGTGAAGAACTGTTAAAATAAATACATCCCCCATCAGTAGGCTGGAAGGCCGCAGTAGAGCTTATACACACACCTGCTGTCATCCATCATGCCTAATGCCAGTTAACCTTCACTTCTGCGCCGGAGCTAATCAAGCCAGGCTCTCCCACTAGGTGAGCTGGGTTACCACCTGTTACTTTGGCTGGGCAAGAGGCCTGGCCATGGATTTTTATTTACAAGAAATATTTGACTTTGGAAGATTGTTAAAAGTAGTAATATTTCAAAATAATGCAACAGAGCAATATTTATGAAACTATTTGCACGGTGTTACCAAGCAGCCAGCCCTCCTCTCTCATTATAAATCATTCTCCGACTAGGTCAGAAGAGCAGGTTTGCCAAATATTTAGATCCTGGAGGATCTGTAGCAGAGATCATTACATTAAAAGAATAAGAATCATCAGAAGTTATTGGTAGGGGAAAATGCTGGCAGCACAAAAATGACACGCAGAAATATGGAGAACTGGCAGATTGAAGTCTTTGGCTTGGAGGGCAATGCAGAGAATAGAGCAAACAAACAACAAACCAACGTGACCAGCCTAGTCTCCCTGCTTTGCCCCACCCCAGCTGGAGTGCACCCACTTTGGGTGGCTGAGCCTACATTTTTGCGGCTTGGCAGCATCACTTGGTCAGGCATGGATGTTTTTAAGTTTTCTGAACACTTCCCGCTGGCTCTGTCCATTTGTAGATACCACTCTGGAGTTGGGGCATGACAAGGATTGTAACTGACATACACCAAACTCTGCATGTCCTGGAGCCAGCCTCGATGGCGCTGCCACTGTCACGTCAAGCTTCATCCCTCGTGGCCACTCAGTGGCTGCGCCCATGACACCTGTCAGAAACTTTCAAGTGTCTGCTCGTTTCTTCATCAGGATTGCCAGTGTGGCCCGGGCAAGAAACGGATGACATTTGGGATGAGGGAGGGATGGGAAGTGCCTTCCTCTTTCTGCCTCCAACTGTCAGTTTGGGTTTTCTCTCAACATATCAAGATTTAGACCCAGTCGCCTTGTCATTTAGAAATGCATTCAGTGGTAACCAGGTTTGAAAACAATGTGGGAGAGAGAGAACTTGAGCACATCTCCTTAGAGAATGATTCATGGCAAGGAAATTAAACAAACAAAAAAGACATGGCAGGAGGCTATCTCTGCCCTTTGGAAACGCACTGCTTTGGGAGATGGGTGGATGCACTCGAGCCATCTATACACATGAATTCCTTTGCATTTCTTTGCTCTTTCCATTGAAGTGAAATAATTTGGCAAACGCGTTATCCAAAACAGCAGAGGTTTCAGTTGTCTATTGTTTTTCATTTTCTTCTCTATAACAATGCTTTCATTTTAATAAAGGATTGGGGGTAAAAATACGGGTCTTGATTAAAGCTAAACCTTCCCAGTGTTGCAAACCTAGTATGGGGCATGTCTGTAATTCATTCTCCCCATTAATACAATTTGGACAAATGTGTAAATAAGGAAGTTCTGCTTTTAGTCCCTCCAAATTTGTCCTAGTGGCTTTAAGCAGATAGTACCACAGTTGCTTCACTGGTTTTTACCAGTATAAAGTGAGTGTTTTACCTTTCCTGTAGTTCATCTGAGCTGTTATACAATTCCATGGGGGTTTTCACATGGCTAAACTGTGTTGATCAACTGTTTCATCTCCCTCCATTTTCCAGTGGGCTTAAACTCTGGCTCTTGCCACCCAAATGCCACTCAAACCTTCTGTGCTGTTTTGTAATGTACTTTGTATATATGTTTTACCCCCACAATTAATATTTCTTTCCATTTCCTCAGGGCCCATTCCTTCTCAGGAAGCAGGGCACGCAGCTGGCACTGATTCATGTGGCTTCTCTTGGGACAGCATCTTCAACCAGCCGAGTCCTGGTGATTGCTGAGCTGTCCCAAGAGGTCTATGCAGCCAGATGCAGTAGAAGATGCACTCACTTTGGAGTCTCATATGGAGTCTGAGCCTAGTTCTGCCACCAACTCTCTTCTAAACCTTGGGCAAGTGACTTCACCATTTTCTGCCTCTGTCCCTGGATATGAAAGGGGGGAGATAGAATCATAACTGGCCTGACTCATGGAATTGCTTTGAGACCCAAATGAAATAATAATTATGCAATTACTTTAAAAGGAATAAAGGTATTATTAGTATCAAAAAAGGGGGAGAGTTCAGATAATTAGTACAAATTTATCTTCTAAATAGTGCAAATGGGTACTGTGACCTGAATTTTCTTCAACAAGCACACATAAGAAGCAAATGGAGGTGGGAGGACATTTTGTCCGAAAGGGTGCCGACCAACCTCTGAAAGGTGACAGAGAAATAGAAACTCATAGTTAAAGTAGTGAAGACTGTCAGAGATGTTTGGTATACTTGCATTGTTCTAGGTTGCAACAGGAGATTGTAAAAGCTTCCAAGCGACTCGCACAAGATAGAACAAGTGGCACCCATAACTGAAAAGGTAAGATGATCATAATGGGTAATGATGAAAAAGGGGGAGACTCTCCAAACCTCATCGTAAGGGTGAAAAGGGAATTGAGAGAGGAAAGGAATAGAAATACGTGTCTCTAACCGCTGCCCCTACCACCTCAAGTAGCAGGTCAAGGGGCATGTGAACAGCCCATCTTTCCCAGCTACTTTGCTCCTCTTGCCCCCGTCCCAAGGCAGCACAGCTTTGAGGGGTTCTCAGAGATGAAAACAACCCACAAAGCAGGTGTTCCCTCCACATCTAGGTGTCTGACATCAAGTGACACCGGCCCTTCCAGAGTGTGAGATTTTAAGGAGAAAGAACAACGTGCCAGGGAGGGATGTGAGCAGTTCCAAGGCTGAAGGTTGACCTCAGCACCCTGGGCTAAAAACTCACAAGGCCACGGGGACAGGGGAGACAGCGGAGTGGTCACAGGGCTACGTGTGGACAGGGACATGCAGGTCATACCTGCACCCACAAAAGCTGGCCTCCTCCTGCAGTGGACAAGGGTGACAGGACTCAGCGCCTATTTGCATATGCAAGAAGTAAAGGGAACTGTTCCCTCCCTTGCTCAGTGTGTAATATTTTCTCTTTAACAATTTTTTACATAAGGATTAAACACAATAGACTGAACAGCCTTGAGGCATATCCTAGCTTGAAAAAGAACAGTACCTTTTACATTTTACAAAAGACGCTCACATTCGTTACCTCTTTATAATCCTCAAAACAACTCTATGAGGTTGACATTTTCCAAAAGAGAAAACCAAGGTCCAGAGATAGGAAAGGACATATTCAAGGACACAAAACCAGAGCCTGAACCAAGAACAAGGTCCATTAATTCTAAGTTGCATGATCTTTACACCGTATGTCAAATGCCTCTGACAAAGGACCTATATAAAAAGAAGAGAGATTGGGACTTCTACATAGTCAAGGTGGTCAGACTCACTTAAGCTTCATTTACCCATGTGTCTCTTTCCCTAGATTTCTGCATTCAGTATAACTGACTGTTCACAGAGGAGATGGCTCTGGTTTGCCTGGATGCTGAGCTGACGGTGATGCTATGTGAATATGACCACGGCATAACTTGTCTTTATAAATATCCATTCCTCGCAGGCTTGTGAAACTATTCACTTGAAGTCTGAGTCTGTTTGGCAGGAAGGCAGGGACAGGGCAGCTGTAGGTTGGCACAGTTACCCTAGGCTAGTCCATCGCAAGCCACCTCATTTAAAGGAGGACTGGGAGCTGGTGCGGTGGTTTAATACCAAGACTGCTGGCAGCTCCCACCTTGTGACCTGGGATTGCAAGGTGATCTGTGAAAAGAGGCCCTGGAATATTATCAGGCATGCTCCGAGGGTATGCTCGCTGCTGCATAAGTGCTTTGGAAGAAGGGGCATCTATTAAATGCATTTAGTATTCTGCTCTTCAATCACTTCTTTTACTGCTTTCTTTTTCTCCCTCCTTGAGGAAACAGCAAAACTGGAAGAGTTTCCCATAATTATCAGATGAAGTGTCCTCACATTAATTCACTTAATAAATGTGAGCAGCTGCAATGTGTCTGATGCTAGGCTAGGTTCTGGGAATACAGAAGTGAAAAATACTGTTTATGCAATCAGTAAGTCACAGTCTAGTGAGAAAGGCAAAAATTAGGCAAATAAGTAAGATAAAGGGTTATAAGTACCACTGATGAGGTTTTTGCAAGATGCTATAATTGGTATTCCTGAAGAAGTTATAAGAATCAGTGGAATGTATATGATAATCATATGTATAATAATAAAAAGAAACTTTACCAAGCTGATTAAGAGCAGGCCTACAAAGGACTCACTACATATCAGGTAAATTCATGAAAAGAGACCAACATTTAAATAAATCCTGAAGAAATTTAATTTTTTTTAGTAATTGTCTTAGTTTGAATAAAGATTCCTAGCCAAAGCAAACAGTGATAATTTCTGGAAGAAAACGTCCCCTCCAAAGGACCCTTACTATTGCTTAAATGATTTTGATTTTGTAACTATTATTCATTATAAAACAAAGTAATATCATTTTTAAGTGCTTTACATTTTTCCTGGAGTTTCTAGTTGCTTTTATTTTACTCTTGAAATATGTTTTTATCACCTTCTTTAATATTTTATACAGATATCCTCCTGATTTTTCCTCTAACAACTCTTAAGTTAAATCTACTGGGAATTTGAAGCCCCTGCACCATACTGCAACTACAGACTATTGCCCAGACCATGGTCACATGGCTAGGTGAGTGCAAAAATAAATTACTTCTTAATTAAAATATATCCTCAGGTAGCTGTCTGAGTCGGTTTGGACTAGGTTCAGCTGCATATAAGAATAGTCAAAAATAAATGTAACATAAATAAGATAAAATTTTATTTCTCTATCACAAAGAGAAATTTGAAGGTAGGCAGTACAGACCTGACATGGTGGACTCACGTTGTCACCAGGAACATAGGTTCCCATCTTTCTTTTCCATTGTTCTCTGTCTATGGCTTTTGTTCTCAAGGAAACCATGGATCAAAGTGAATAGCAGAGCCTCAGTTACCATGTCTGCATTCCAAGAAATTAGAAGGAAGAATAAGAGGCCCTCCCCTTCCTTTTAAAGATATCTCGGTGAAGTCCCCCTTACAACATATCCACTACAAATAACTGGCCAGAGCATGGTCACGTAGCCATCCACAGTTGCAGGGGAGGCAGAGAAATGTAATTTTTAGCTCCCTGTAATGTGTCTACATAAAAACTGTTTTCCATTGCTGAGCAAGAAAATGGATGGGTCCATTGCGGGGAACAGATTTCTAACTCTTTCATGTCTGAAAATATCTTACTTTTATCTAAATTTATTTCATATGTTGCCAAAGTCTAGAATTTCAAGTTGAAAATCATTTTCATCAGAACTTTGAAAGTATTTCTCTATAGTCATCTAGCATTCACCATTACAATAACAGGTCAGTACTGTAGAGGTCTCATATTTATCTGATTTGTTTCTCAGTCTCAGCAAGCTTTTACTTCTTTACCTTAATGTTCTGAAATGCACAATGATTATTCCAATTATTTTCATTTATAATGTCGGATATTGATATATCCTTCAGCTCTTCAAAATTCTATCCCGTTATTTATTTGAATGTTTTCTTTCATTCGTTTTCTTTGTCTTTTTTTGTGTAACTTGTTAATTGACTGTTAGACCTTTTGGACTGGTCTTCTGTCACTGACCTTTTCTATCATATTTTTATTTCTACTTCCTTTCTATGTTATTTCATGGAGGAAGGTATTCCCAATTTTTTTCTTTCAATCCTTCAACCCACTTCTTCTACTGAATGTTTTGTTTTGGCAATAATACTTTGATCATTAAGATCTCATTTTTGTTCTTTGACTCTTCCTTTTTCACAGCACCCTGTTATGTTGTGGATGAAGTATCAGCTTACGTGTCTCCAGGGATATTTATAAAGGCGCCCCCCCCATTTTTTAATATCTCAATTTCCGTTGGCATCTTTTTGTTTGCCTTAGAATCAATTTCATGTCCTGTTTTATTTTTCAAATATTTAGTGATTCTTTGTTTTCCATTCATATTTAAGAATGAAGAATTCATATAAGAATTTCAGTTAATATAGTTCTTAAAAGAAACTCCTACAGCTGAAAATATTTTAAAGTTTTGATACGCACACACACACACACACACATTTGAGCTTCAAAATAATAAAGGAAAGTCTGCAGCTTTCAAAAAAAAAAAAAAGGAAAGTCAAAGCTATACAGGAATACAAAAATAAAAGACAAGTCCCCCACGGGGACATCAGATTTAAATATAAGCATAAATGCCTAGGGGAAGGGTTGTAGGATTCTAACACTCAAGCACAATGAACTGAAACTGAGACCCTGATAATACTCCGAGCCTAGGACATGAACTAGAATCAACTAACCAGTCTGAGATACATGTGATAAAAGATTCATGTACAAGAAGTTGGAAACCCACGTCTGTGCAGTGGGAGACACAGAGTTGACATTTGCACCCCACTGTTTGTTAGAGAAGGAATTAGAAACAGAAAATGAACGTAATATCTGCTCTAGTATTGGTAATACCCACAGGTCTTAGCAAAGGCAAATTTTAATGTTCTTCATAGAGTCACGTCCATATACTAGGGCATCAAGTACTATTTTGAAAAACAAATCTCATGAAGAAGAGGAACACTACCACCACCAACGTAATGAGATTCATCAGGTACAACAAACAAGAAAATTATACCCCATGAACAACAGGTAACAAATTAAGTTGAAATAGACTTTTTTAAAAAGGAAAATCGGGGGGAAATGTCTAAAAATGAAAAACATAACTAAAATTTTCCAAATTTGATGAACATGATAAACCCAGAGATTTGAGAAACTCAAAAAAAAACACAAACAGAGTAAACAAAAAGAAACCACACCATGGCACATAATCAAATTGATCAAAACCAGTGATAAAGAGAAAATCTTAAATTCCGCCAGGAAAAAAAAAAAAAGCCACACTCTATACAGAGGAATGAGATTAGAATGACTGCAGATCAGGAATGATGCAAGTCAGACCACAGTGAAATGACATATTTAATGTGCTTAAAGGAAAAAAGTGTCACCCTAAAACTATATTCAGTGAAAATATCCTTCAAAACTGAAGGTGAAATAAGGCCATTTCCAAACAAGCAAAAGCTGAGAGTATTTATTGCAAGCAAAACCATACTAAAAGAAATGTTAAAGGATATTTCTTATGCTAAAGAATAATGTCTCCAAATGGAAATTCAGATGTACACAAAAAAATGAAGAACATTTGAAATGGTAAGTATGGGACTTAGAAAAATATGTGTGTGTATAAACCTTTTTCCTTATTTTTAAAATTTCTTTAACAGATAATTGGCTGTCTAAATAAAAATAACAAAAAATGTATTATGTATTTGATGAGCTGTAGAAAGAAAATATATTACAATAATAGCACATAGTAGGGGTAAATGGAAGTATCCTATTGTGTTGTACTACAATACATGGGAAGTGAACATTAATCAAAGATGATATAATGTGATAAGTTGACTATGCATATGGTAAACCCTAGAACAACCACACATATAGAGAAAGGTAAACTGGAATACTAAAACTACTAAATTACTTGATAAGGAGGAGGGAAACGAAAACATAGAAATAGGAACCAGGACAAATGGAAAACAGCTAGATGGTAGAACTGAAATCAAATATCAATAATTTTATTACATATAAATGGCTAAACATTCCATTTGAAGGCAGAGATTGTTCAGTGGAATTTTTAAAAGGAAGATGCAATTATATGCTATGAATAGGAAAATAATTTTAAATATGAAGACACAAGTTAAAAGTAAAAGGATGGAAAAAGATAAATCACATGAACACTGAACTAGCTCTATTAATACCAAAGTAGATTTCAGGATAAGTAATAGGATTTGAAATACGGAAAGACATTACATATTTAAAAATGACAAATGCATCAGAAATATAATTCTAAATGTGTAAGTGGCATCTAACAACAGAGATTTAAAATACATAAAGCAAAAACCTACAGTCTAAGTGGAAAATAGAAAAATTCAGAATTATAGTTGATTTCAACACTCGTCTCTTAGTAATTAATGCAAATGTATACATAGAGTCACTAAGGATATAAAAGAAAGACTTGAACAAAAATAAAAACCAATTCATGTCAGTTAACATTTATAGGACAATACACCCAACAACAGCAGTATACACTTTATAAGTGCTAAAACATTCACCAAGCTAAACTATAAGCTAAGCTCAAACATTTAGAAAGATCAAAATCCTATAGAATATATTATCTTACCACATATACATTAATAGGAAATATTAAAAAAAGTGGAAAATTCTCAAATATTTGGGAATTACAAAAGGCACTTCTGAACAATCCATAAGCAAATATACATTATTAATAAAAGGGATATTATTAAATATTTTAACTAAATTACATAAAAATCTACATATCAAAATATGTAGGATAAAGGTAAAGCAATATTTAGAAAGAATTTTGATTTAAATCATTATATTAAAGATAGTATAAAAATTAATTATTTAAGATTCCCATTAGCAAAATAGAAAAAGTAACTCAAAGTAAGTGAAAGGTGGGTAATAACAAAATAAGAATAATATAAATTAATGAAATAGTGAAAACACATTCAAGAGTGAAAAATCAGTGAACCAAAATCTTGTTCTCAGAAAATATCAGAAAAAATAATGAATTTCAAATAAACTCCTGGATCATGGATTGGCAGTCAATGAAATTTGAGTAAGATCTGTAGATAGAGAGTATTATCCACTGTTAATTTTCCAGTTTTGGTAATTGCATCATGATTATTTAAGATGTTGACATTTGGGGAAGCTGGGTGAAAAGTACATAGAAACTCTTCACACTATTTTTGGCAACTTTTTTTGTAAACCTGACATTATTTCAAAATTAGAACTTCTTTAAAAAAAGAAATTTCTGAAATGGGAGAAGAATCTCTTCCCTTTGAGAGACTCTGTTAAGAATTTTAAAAGGCAAGCCATTGATTTGGAGAAAATATTTGTAATTATATACATCTGACAAAGATTTGTATTAAGAATAGATGAAGAATTCTTACAACTCAATCAAAAGAAGACACACCAATTAAAAATGGAAGGAAGGAAGGAGGGAAGAAAGGAAAGAAGGCAGGCAGACAGGAAGAAAAAATGAATGAAAGAAAGAGAAAGGGAGGGGAAGAAAGGAAAAAAAATTATGTAAGACAAAATTTTACAGTACTTAGAAGAAAATATAGAATGACTTTATGATTTCAAGGTATTGGAAAATTTCTTAAGACATCATAGTCCCTGCACCTTTCCCATACATATATCACAAATATTAAGAAATTTGATTACATCAAAATGGTAAATATCCCCCAAAAGACAATAAATAAAATTAAAAGGTAAACCACAGACTTGCAGAAGATATTTGTTCACACCTTAAAGGCAAGATTTAGTATCTAGATTATTCGGGGAGTCCCAAGAGTCTAAGTGCGGTTTTAAGCTTTAATCTTTTCAAAAGTTTATGTGCTACTAACTTACATTAACAATATTTGAAAAGTTAACTATTTATATTTTAAAATATTGATATGTTTCTTGTTAAAATTCAACATAAGCACCGTCTTCTACACATTACTCTGGTCGATTTTTAAACTTCATTAAAACTTTCCTCAGCTGCTGTTCAGGAATAGAAAGAATTGTATGTATAATCCTGGCCTCAGGATCCACCAAACAATGAGGTTTTGATGAACATGACAGACAGTTTAGATGTGAACCCATGAGGAAAGGTCGAATGGAGACAGGCCAGGGGACCTAGGTAGCCCAGCAAGAGATCTTCCTTCACTGAACCATCCCCTGAGAAAATATCACTCAGAAACCATGGCAATCAAGTCAATTAAAAATTTAACTTTTCAAAATTCACAAAAGTAAATAAGTGGAAGAGTATTGTAAATAATTATATGGTCAAATAATATTTTTGTAATTTTGTAGCATTTAAATTTCAAAAGTCATTAAAGCTTAAAACTTTACTAAGTTATTGAAATATTGCATAACAAATGTCTACAAATTTCCAACTAAAATTGCTTATTTTTCTTTTTCTCCACACTCTTCCATCAGTTGTTTTACATATATTTGAGCCTACATTGACAGATATATATGCGTTCATAATTAGTACATCTTTTTGGGTTAGTATTTCTTTCAGCAATATTGTAACATCCATCTTTGTTCTTTAGAGAATGTTAAGTGAAAAGAAGGTGTGGGACATTGTACAGCCATAGACATTCATTTGTATAAAAAGAACGGATATAAGAAATCTCTGTACTTTCTGATCAATTTTTCTGTGAACCTAAAACTTCTCTAAAAAATAAAATCTATTTTAAACACACACATACATATACATACACACTGGCTCCCAGTTTTCCTTGGGTGGGGAGAAGGCAAACATGGGGTTCATTCTTCTCACATGCAGGCATTGATGAACAGAAGCTACAGTCTTTCTCAGTTTTCTACCAAACTGTGTAGAAGAAGAAAACAATGTTCAAGAGAAGAACTAAAGACCACCAGCAGTTGCTTTAGTAGCTAAATGGGGAAAATGTAAAGATAAGAGAAATCATCACAGATAAGACTCAGCCTTCAGTAATGAAGCTAGCTAGCTACAAGCCACGGTTTAGGATTTTTTTTTAGCTATAAATTAAACCAGTGTTGAGAGTTGACAGGCCCATGGATTTTTAAGTATACATCACATAAGTGATGTCCAAATTCCCCCCATTCTTCCCCTGAGGGGTGTGACCTAGTCATGGTTGGGTTTACAGTGGCCTAACATGAACTTTTTTACCCACAGCAACCAGGGAATCAAAAGATTGAGGAAAGTCAAAGTCTGGGTAGAAGTGTCAAGGCCCAATAGGCCAGCAGCAATGTCTGAAAAATCACTAAAATCAAGTGAGGATGAATAGCCAAAATTGGAAGTGGCACTAAAGTCAGACATACAGCAAAGAATATAGGGCCTCTCTGACCCTTCAGAGAGATGAGAACAGATGAAATAAGTTGGAAGCAAGAAGGCAAAGGGGGGACTTCTGAGTAATTACCAAGAAAACACGCTGGTATTTTTCACATACAAGTATGGACTGAAGTATGGGGCATGGAACATGGGTTTTCTGACTTTGACACTTTTTCAGGACAGAACCGAACTGGTGAATGTACTGCCGTGCTGAGTCATATCAGATGGAGGCTGGGGCAAAAGGAAAAGTTTTCACTCAACATTCGATATTTTGTTCATCATGAATTTTTGCATTAATTTTGGTTTTTAAAAACATTACATGAAAATATTATTTGTCTTGATTACTGTGATCTTTGGTGTCCACTTACAATTACTCCCGCGGTGAGTGCCTCACTCACCTTACTCTCGTCCAGCCAGCCCTAGTGAATAAACAGGAGCCAGAAAAAATGTTAAATTCATACCTCATAATTATGAGGAATATATAATGTAGGAGAAAAGCCATGAGTGATTATAACCAAATGAAAACATGGCACATGAAAAATATCACCCATGAAGTCTAAGCATACATAACTGAGTATATGGGGCTTAGCTACAAAATGGTGACTCATTTTTAGAGACCCTGCTCTAGAAATGATGCAAATATTGTGGTTTGGCCTGCTTCAAAGTAGTCATCATGAGAGACTATTCCCTAATTCCAAGAAGGAATTTGATCACCTAAAATATTTTGAAAACTACTTTTTTGAAAATGCCTTCAGAATTTGCAGTCTACCATATAATCATTTACACTTGGGTAGCCCTTTGTTTTGCAAAGCACTTTCTTAATATATCATATCTTATAAAGTCACAAAATTCCAAGTTTGAAGAGACATTGGCAATACCCAATCTTTGGGCAGATTCAATTTCTTCCTTAAATGGCACAGAAACTGAAGACCAGAGAGATGATGAGTCAGTGGGGGCCAGAGCACAAAGAGACCTCAGACCTCAGGTCAATGGGCTCTGGTGCACAATTCACAACCATCCAAGATGGAGTTTTTCCAAAGTTTCAACTTAACTGATAATTGTCTATTGACTGAATAGCAGAAATCAGGATGTGGGGTTTCCAGGCTCTTGGTTATTTTGTTACACTATGTGCATGATTTTTTTAAAAGAGCTTTAAAGTTTGTTTCACATAAGAAGTTTCAAATATATCTTGAGCACCATCTCCAACATCAGAAAAATGTGTGGTTTTAGAAAGTAAGGGATGCCTGTCACAGAGACAATGCAATGATGAATAGTATTGACGCTGGACCTAGACAGCCTGGCTTACAATCCTGGCTTCTGTACCTACTCCTGTGTGTGACCCAGCCCGTGGTATTGAGCCCTTTAGGGCCATAGTTTCCTTATCTTTGAAATGGGGATAATAATAGCACTTATTTCATGGGGCTGTAGGATGATTAAACAAGTTAATACATGTAATGAGTTTATAACAGCCTTTGTTTAAATGATAATTATCATTTCTTAAGTAGATTCATAAATTCTGCCTCCACCCCTACCAGGTGGAAAAAAAAATACAGCCACCAATCAGAAATTTTGAAAAGGTTTGGATGCTGAGTTACCAAGGTAAAATGAGTTAGTTCTATTCATGCCTTGGGATAATACCATAATTTAATAACATCTAAGAAGAATTTGTTTTACAAATAACATTACACTGCTTTTGAATTTCTCTTTAAATCTTGCTTTAATTGTGTATATCTTAATTATAATATTTTGATTTAATTTTTGAATTAGACTTTTAATTTTTTAATTGATCAGAAAAGAAGGGATTCCACTTTACACATGTAACCTCTGATCTACATTGCCTGGGTGTGACCACAACCAATTTCACACAGCCTGCTGGTTGCACAGAAAGTAATTGGAAAAACAACCCTGTAAAGAGCCCACACTGCACCTCAACTCTATCCAGTTCAAGTTGCATATCATCAAGTCATTCTGCTTCTTGACATTCATTTTATTTTCATTCCTGTCTCAATCTTAGCCTGTCTTCATTGCCTCATGCTTTCTCATTGTCCATTGTTCTGAAATTGAATGAAGTATTAGTATTTGCTTCATGCAGTCAAAGAAAAGGGGTGGAAATATTTCCACTGAAAACTCCTTTGATGCAAGAGATTCATCCTGTTTACTGTGAAACAATATGTTTGTAAACAAATCTTAATGGATTTCTGTGACTTGGAAGCATCTTTTCATTCATTCATTAAATGATGCTTTATTGAGTGCATGCTACCTGCAAGGCACCTCTAGGCCAGAAGAGAACAAGTTTCTTCCTTTTGTTTGAACATGAATGAAAAAGCAAATAAATACATGTGAAGTGATGGTAAGTGCAACAGAGGAAAATAAAACAAGGTAGGTAGAGTGTGATGTGTGGGTGGGTGGGAGTGCTACTTTAGAAACGGTGGTCCAAGAAGGCCTCTAATGAGGTTGCATCTGAGCAAAGACCTGGATGAACTGAAGTGACACTTATGGGGGCTGTCTCAGGGGAGAACGTTACAGGCAGAGGGAACAGAAAGTGCACATCCCAGAACGGCAGTGTGCTTTGTGTGCCAATGTGCCTGGAGCAGAGAGGGGAGAGCAGTAGGGCATGATATTTGCATTTATTTCTATTTCACTCTCACGGCTATTGGGTCACTGATTTTTCTAGAACAGATTATGTAGGACCATGTAGAGTCTTGGAAGGATTCTGATTTTTACTTCAGATGAGATTGGAGACCACTAATGGGAAATGGGTAGGAGAACTACAAGATGTGACTTAGCATTTTTAGAGGTTGCACTGGCTTTTCTATAAGAAGGCAAAAGTAGAATCAGGAAACTGGTAAGGAGGTAGCTATACTCAATGATCCAGGTTAGGAAATGATGGTGGCTTGGATCAAGATGTTACCTGGAGACATGGTTGGATTACGTTACATTGGAATTAACTTCCCACCATCATTTCTGCTGCCTTAATTCATGAAGGTCTTTAGTGCAATTTCTAATTTGGTACCTATATCATAGCATGTAATAATTATTTGTGTACATATCAGTCTACTCCAGAAAGAAGTTTTCCAAAAGTGGGGCATCCTCTTCTTCCCCTTGTATTTGTAATTTTCTAGCATAATAAAGGTGCCCAATAAATATTTATGGAATGAGTGCATTAATTTAGCATCCATTCATGCACTTATGGGCATGAATTAGCATAGCTTTAACGACAGTTTCAAAACCAGAAAGAACAGCCTGGACCACAGAATTATTTGGAAAATATTTCTACAGAAATCAGTGACCCAATAGTGGTAGAAATTAATCAGAAATAAAAGCAAATGTTAGAGTTATTTAGTTAGAGCCACTTTGCATTCTTAAGAGTCTTCCATATATATACTATTGGCATATAGATACTTCTATAATAGCAGCATATACTTCTACTACTAGTAGTTCCTTTCCTTTCCTTCTCCTTCCTCCTTCCCTCCGCTTCCCTTCCTTCCTTTTTTTTGAGACAGAGTCTGCTTCTGTCACCTGGATAGAGTGCAGTGGCATCATTGTAGCTCACTACAACCTCAAACTCCTGGGCTCAAGCAATCCTCCTGCCTCAGCCACCCAAGTAGCTGGGACTACAGGTGCATACCATGACAACTGGCTAATTTTTCTATTTTTTTTTTTAAGTAGAGATGGGATCTCACTCTTGCTCAGGGTGGTCTCAAAGTCCTGAGCTCAAGCAGTCCTCCTTCCTCGGCCTCCCAGAGTTTTAGGATTACAGGCGTTAGCCACTGTGCCTGGCTACTAGCAGTTTCTTAATCACCACATTTTAATAAAATGACAGTTGTGGTGCTAAGTTGAATGTGGATATTACAAAATAATTCTAGTAAAAATTATTTATGTGTTTATAGTATGTATATGTGCATGTATTTGCATGAATGAATCAGAGCAGACAGTACTAATATTGCCCACTAAAGATGTCCATAGACCAAACTAGCCAAGAGAGTTGCAAAATCCATTTTAATATTTGATAAGCTAATATCCTTTATCTATATTAACATACAAATATTCATAAGTATAAATCTATAAGCCTTACCTAATAAATTAGAGTTGAGATTCTAATTTTTCTAGTTAAATGTAATTTTCTGAGCAATGGTTAAACCTACTTTGTCAAAGTATCTACACTGACCCTTTTCTGATGATAGTAACCTTCATCATCATTATCATCATACATTCTTAGACCTTCAAGGAAGGTGTTGACCATTTGAAAATGGATCATTCTGAATGGGCATACCAAATAAAATTCTTAAAAAGGGGAGGGGAGTTAAGTATTCCATTTGGAGGTATTCAATATTCATTGGGTATGAGCAATGCAGTCAATTTGGCTACAGAATGTGGATTCTATGCTATAGATCTGTAAAAAATGTAGTTATTTGGAGGACGACAGCCTTTGTATGCAAATAAGGAAATATGGACAGTCTATAAATGGGAAATGAATGCAAAAAATAGGGCAATATGTATAGTTTCTAAATTGGGAATGAATGCAAACAAATAGAGAAATATGGATAGTCTATGAATGAAACTTGGCTTTACATAGTAACTTTCTGAGATAACTCATGAACCTATTTTTCTCTGGGTATCAAAGATATCTCTTAATTGAAACAAAATGGCTCTATGTTGAATGATGATCCTAATTTGTGTTCAAATTAGTTTTAAAAGGTCTTCTAGAAGGGGAAAACAAAAACCATCATGACTCTGTTGCCCCAGGGTCTGAGCATTCTGTGATCTACATCATAAAATGTAGATCAGCAATCCATATGAAAAGAAAGCACAAAGTAGACTATAATCAATTTGTCATGAAATAGATGCATTTTGCTATGTAAAATGGTAACAGAAGTAAGTGCTAACTTATTTTGGAGTCCATGGAAAATTTAGAAAATTATTTATAATCTCAGTAATAGGAATTCTCTGCTCATATACACACACACACATTCTCTTTTTCTCATGAGCCAAGTAATTAGTTAAAAATTTCTAGAATTTTTATCTGTCACTGTTACTGTTTTAATTAAGTTATATTATGCCCACAAAAGCTGTTTCTGTCATAATCATAGCCTGGAACACTTTAAATGCAGGGTGAAAGAGTACTTTTTTAAAAATAAAATATGAAGTTAAATAGTATTAATATAAAAATGAAAATACCACACCCTGTCTGGGTATTAAATTCATTTATATCCCGCTTCAAGTGGAATTTCTTTTATAGTAGCATTTAATTATTATTATTTAAGCTAGGATTTATTAATTTAACCTTTATGAATAAATAATACATATTAATTTTTACTTATTTTGATACTCCATAACTAGAATAGTCTAAATATTGTGGTTAAGCCCACTACAAGGGCTTTGCCCCTCTCATAAATACTCAATCTGAAAAGTTAGTGTCTAAATGAAATTATCCCCAGGGCTTTTCAAATTCATTCCTAAGGTTGAGGGAATTATTACAATATGAAGAAGGAAAGTTGATTTAAAGTAATTGATGTGACAAAACATAAACATTATTTCCAGAATATTCTGCATGTTAATTCAAGTTAATCCATTTGAACTCAGATTCACACCTCCTATGAGCTGAGTTACCATTTGCTGCCTGTACACTAGGGATGGCCCAATTCCATTGCCGGCATCTTTGGCCTCAGATAGAGGCATTCATCTTTTTCCTTAAATATCTTTGTTTTTCATGTTATCTTGTCAAGGTGCCCATTACCTCCAAAATTAATGAATACATGAAGTCTTGGCATGAACATGAAGCTGTTCTCTTTCTTTGCTATTACTGCTAGTTAAGTTTGCTTCTTATCTTTTAGCCAGTTTGGAAGCTGGGGAGCTTACCTTAGGATGCAAGTTTTTGTGGAATATGAGACACAGGCCAGCATCATCTTTGTGCATCTGCAGCCACCCTGCACGTGATCATTTATTCCCACAGTGCTTAGCAATCCATCTTTTCCACACTGTTTAACTGTCTTGGGCAGAGAAACTTGTAAAGCATTAGTAAGTGGTGGCACTCATGTAATATTAAAAAAGACAATTTCATTTTGAGGAGAAAATATTCCTAAACATCACTTTAAAATGCTGAACATCAACAAACCTTTTAATTGGCGGAAAACTATCTTTTCCCTTCCCTTCTCATTATCTCCTGAGCTCCCAATTTATCCCCATCCACTAAGATTCCACATTTTAATTCTGCTTCATGCTCTCCCTTGGCATAATCCCACTTGTTGCCATTTATATCGTCCCTACTACTCTAGCAACTCTCCCCCATACACGTTCCATACTTAGAATTTCCCCATCTATTTCTTAGCAAAACTCCCCTGTCCTAGGTTGCTTGTTTTCCATACCACATTTCACACTACTTTAGAAAAATTAGCATATACTAATTTAGCAATAGTCACAAATAGCATAACTTTTTACCTACCCCACCCCCAAAGTGACAAATTAACATTTAGGGTCATAATTACCCAAAGGGGTACTTCGAATGCTGAGAAATTTCAGGTAAAGTAGGAAGATAATATTTTTGGACAGGTGGCTGTGTTGGTCTTTCTTCCTTTTATCCTATTTAATGTTCTTCAGATCCCTTAAGTGGTTGCCGATGCATTCGGAGTGGCACAGAGCTCTGCATCAAGGGCTGATACACAAACAAGTAACCAACATGCTTTGTGCTGCTCTGGTCCCATTTCTCTTTCCAGTGCTTACACATAGTTTACTGCATGGTATTTGAACAAGTTAGAAAGACCAGAATCAAGTGATAATAAGACCCTTCTTCAGTGAAGCCTTCTTCTTGGAAACAGAACTGGAAGAAGTAGGTGGTAAAAGGTCACGTTAGATCAGCTGCAATGGATGGACAATGTGGAAAAGTCTCAATGGGCACTGGGTGTGTTCACCCCGGGCATTAGGCAGCAACACAGATCTGATTTAGGCTGCCCTTGTGAGTAGCAAGTACTGAACACTGTTATTATTTTGATGAAAAGAGCCCTGTGGATTGTTTTTTGATCTGCATATTAACAAAGAAAAGAAAGACAGCCAGGTTATTTCTTAGATGCAGCAAGAAAGACATTTTCCCTTGAAAATGTGCAAGATACATCTCTGCGGGAAACACACATGCACACACACACACACACACACAAATGAAAAATCCTTTCATCTATAGTCTGTGGTTTGCTTTCTTTTATTTCTTAGTATACATGAATATGTGAAAACACACAACACTCAGACATGCAGCCTGATCAAGTGATAATCTCTTATAATGTGCTTCTATTTAAAGCAACAAACAGATGGAGGGTTTATGAGCAAGGCTGGTAAAAGTAAAAGCAAATGATTGCAATAGTTGTACTTTTAATAGGATTCCCCACAATCTAAAACATTATTCCCAAAGGAACAAATTGTTCTATAAAATTATGTTACTTAGGAAAGAGACAGTCGCCCTGACGTTGCTGAGGCGACAGAGGACTGCAGGATGGCCTTGTGCTGTAGAAGTCTCTCCATCAGATCAGCATCCGGGGGGAGGCGAGGCAGGGACATGAGGCACCATGACCCCCAAAGAATGAGCTCAGTGGAATAGGATAAAAGGAAGAAAAACCAAAGGGTAAAGGGGGTATGAAACCTGTCTGGGCTTTGATTGAATTTATTACTTTCTAATTCTCTACTTTGAAAAACAAGGTTTGGGAAATTCCTACAGATTTAAGATAAACATGCAACATGGCTTCCTCCTCTGGCAATTCAGACCGAGGCCTAGCTCAAGCATAGCAAATCTTGCTTAACAAACAGCAGAACTGTAAGCAACCCAACACGAATTCATTATCATTATCCCTTCTTAAGAGAAACAAAAACTCACTGTAATTCTATCAATAAGATGAATATGCCGTAGTGATGGCCTTTACGTAAATTATAATTAAAGCTAATCTTAATTAAAGTTATTACACCATTTTGGAAGAAAATAAACAACCCAAGGAGAGGGAAACAATGTGGTCAATAACTCACTCCAAAAATATTTTTTGCCTCCAAAACTCGCATTGAGGGAGACATTCCTGCGCATGATACAAATGGTTCTGACATTAAGAAAAGTAAACAAGTAAGAAAAATAAAGATGGAAAAATTCTGTGGTCAGTTCACAAGTGCTTTTTTATTGTTTGAGGCAGGGTTAAAGCCTTTTATAAAGACAAAGATATATGTGCCGCTAGATTGGATATGACATCAGACTAGTCTAGCTGCCCTTGCACAGAACTTGGAATGCCCATAACATGCCATGGAGAAAACATGTGTTGATGCTTCTAAACAAAGACTCGGGGTGGGACCTAATGCAGCTAATTTAAAGCATTATCCCAGTGCTGTTTGGTAGATCTAACAGAGAAAAGGTACTCAACTCCAGTAATTAATGGATTGGAACAATGAAGGCACACATTCAACATTCTCTAATTATTAACAGTCTTGAAGATTTTAATGTTAACTTGTCTAAATAACTGATTAGCGAAGGTTGCATAATCTACAAGCAGGACTACTGCCAGCCTCAATACTGTCATTCAAGGCCCCTGTTGACTCAGTAGGCCAGAGGCTATGTAAAGGGACTAGAGCTGAGAAAGTAGGTTCTTCTCGGGCAGCTCAGGGATCCTGAGACCCCAAAGACTTTTACAACAGCAACTCCCTAGTCACCTGGTACTATAATTTGGGAGGATTCTCTTTTAGGCTTTGCTGTCATCACATTGACCTAATATGGGGAGGACAATGAGCACCTGGTCTAAATAGAAGCAGCAAAAAATAAATGCTATTGTGTCAAGAGAATTGGCCTTTCAAATATCTTCTAGAGTGATTTGGCTGGTGTACCAGTAAGTTAAGTGAAATTACAGTACCCAACTAGCATGATCACACTTATTTTCCTTGTGATGCTAGTGCTAGAATACAGCCAAGAATGCACAAAGACATAGCACCATCTCACAAGATATGGATTGAATTTCTGAGAGGTCCCAAGAAAGATGCGAAACCCCAAAGGTTTGTGCCTTGTATAAAAACTATCTGGTCTGCTGGATGTTTTCTATAGTCTTCATTTTGCTTTCTAATGCCCTGACCTATCAATTTACCTTTCATCACCTCACTACCTCTAAATAGCACCCAAAGGAGCAAACCAGCCCTGATCACAAATATGACCATATGCATAGCTGGAAGTGTGTATAGTTAAAAAAATAAATAAATGAGTAAGAGTCCCCAGTGCAACTAAACCCACATGCTAGGAGGTGTGCCTTATGCTGCATTGCATTTTGGGGCAAGAATTAGATTTAGAAATGAATGGAACAGCATAAGGTCTGTGCTTTTCTAGTCAGTAGTTTAGGGAAAGCTGTTTATTCCAATACAGGGATTGTAACAACATGAAGCCAGCCATCAAAGTACGATCTGGCTGAGAAGTTATACTTTCTGTTCTCCAAAAAACCTGCAAACTGAAATGCATCACATGTGATAAAGTTGGTGTTAAAGGATGAAGGTGGGCAGAAGGGGGAACTATGTATATGTAAAATATACAAGGTTCAGGGCCGTGGGGGGAGGAGGGGATGGATGAAAACCTACCTAAGAGGTACAATGAACACTATCTGGGTGATGGGCACACTTATAACTCTGATTCGAGCATGACAGAATTGATACATGCAACCAAACACATTTGTATCCTGACAATATTTTGAAATTTTAAAAAGAAATAAAACAATAGAAGTGAGGTTGAAAAAAATTTGGTACATCTATATTTTGTACTAATATAT
Source organism: Lemur catta (assembly GCF_020740605.2). NCBI lineage: Eukaryota > Metazoa > Chordata > Mammalia > Primates > Lemuridae > Lemur > Lemur catta. The sequence continues at coordinate 53,897,866 of NC_059141.1, forward strand.
AGCCAATAAAAATTAAATATATTTCAAGAAAAATAAAATGTTCTGATTGAAGGGGAATAAGGGAAGGTGGCCTTCCTCTAAACTGTGACTATTTCACTAAAAATAAGCCCACAACACAATGATATCAGAGGGATCTCGATTCAATAGGCAAGCTGAAGATAGTCTCCCTCACTTGACTGCGGCCACTGAGCATGCCCAGGGAGGCCCCAGGTGTGACCTCTGCTCCCCTGTGAGCAGTGCAGGGACCAGGCAATCTATCATGGTGTTCATGCTGTCAGCCCTGGTGCTTCGCCGCCGCTGTCTGTCACCCTGGTGGATGAGACCTGCTTAAGGGCAATCATGTCAATCTCTATGTGACCACTCACTTGAAGGCAAAAGGATGATCTTGACAGGCCTGGCAAAGTCAGCAGAAGGTACCAAAAGCTGAAGTCATATCCTTCCCAAAGAGATGCAATGTGGCCCATTATTTTTTTCCTCTTTGTTTTCTTTATTTTTGATTTCCCTTTTTCTTTTACTTTCATGAAATTGGCTAAAACATACAGAACTTGGCTTCAGAGCTGGTCATCTCGGATAAACCTGTTGCCCTCCGAGTTTTTTCCATGGTAAACATAGTGACACTTCCCGAGGACACCTGCAAATAAAAATAAACACATCATTACAGGTGACACAAATTGTGTAGCAGGAAAACACAGGTGTTGCAAAACAGACATGCAATGCAATCAAAGATCCAATGGGCAGCTGAAAATGAATTAAGTCCCAGAAGGGAAAGACCCCACCTTCCCTTCTTGTCCTCAAAGTTGACATTCAAATCAAATATCATTACCAAGTACAAGTTCCTAGGAATATCATGTTTACTGCATGACCTCTCTTCCACATTTTAGGGACTTTTCTAATTTGGCCAGTTACTCCCAGAATATAGCAGAAGAAGCCTTTCCTCACCCCAGATTCCCTTAGTAGAGTTTCTAAGAAAACTAAGAGTTTAAAGATGGACCCAGCCCAAGCAAAAGATGTAAAACAATCTTCCCAGAAAGTGACTATTTTGAAGTCCTTTATTCATGAATCAATATTGTTAACTTCCAGAAAGAATCTTCCAAATCCTGGGAGGCATCAAGCACATACTGGATGATTAAGGACGAGAGGTGGTATTGACAAAATACCACATGGAAAGAAATAGGAGCCTCCAACATTAAATAGCTTCTCATAGGCATCCTGAACTCTCTTCTCAGCTTGCAGTGCATTTGATTTTCATCTTCAGTTTTATTTTAAGTAATTTTGTGGCTACATATAAAGCTCTCCCTCCCATTCAAGGGGATTGCAGGAGACTTAACTATGAAAAATGCACCTAGAATAGGGTCGAACTTTTTAATCAACTCATTATTTATTCTATTATAAATACCCATAAGAAATCACCTGCCATAGTTATTGTGAAAGCTCTGCAGGATTATGAAGGTAAAAAATCAGTTGCTTTTTGCCACCTTGTTTTTTTCTTTCTAATTTTAGAAAAACCAACCTTAAATTCAGTTACAGAGTTGTCTTAGAACTAATAGGACTTGAGTCTCTGAAGTGTACACCAATAGAAAAAACAAAGAAAGGAAATGTCCATAAAACAAATTCCTGAGCCACAAACCTGCTTTTGAAAAGAGTTACCTAGATGCATGATTATTCTTTTCTATCAGTTTGATAGTGTGAAACCAACAAACCCCATTTTTTGTTGATTTTGGATAAATTAGCACTTGAAATTAGCCAGTTTCTTCACATCAGAAGTTCTAAGTAGTAAATATTTTTGCAACTATAAAAGAGATGTTCCTCCACTACAAAACTTTAAACTTTTCTCTTAAGTAAGGATTATAATGGCTCTTAGAAACTTTTAAGGGCAGGGCAGATACTCTCTGGTTTGGATGGCTTGGAACAAAGTTGGAAATTGCTGGGGTCACAGAATATCTTCGAGTTGGCAATAAGGAGAGGGTGACATCGTTCCATGGCCTCAAAACTGGCCTTGGGCTCACTCTCATTACTTCTATTTCCTGTCATGTTCCTATGAGCAAGTTTACTGTGGCTCATTCCTCCTCCTTGGTCATATTTTCTCCTTGGCCCCCAATCCCCAATCTCTGGTTTTCAGTATTGGTCTAGTGCCTGGAAACATTGAGCCTGGATGAAACCTCACTGAGACCCTTCTTGGGGTCCACATTATTCTTTTGGTTGTTGGCACTGAGCTGTTTCCTTTATTGTGGTGAATTACGTAGCAACCAGTGTTGCATTAATATTGTCACCAATGCCAGGATCCTGGTGGTCTGTGGGCGTGGCCGGTGAGGCTCTGCCCCAGGAACAGCATCCGGTCTAGGCCTGTGTGAGAGTGCCTCAGATGTGACAGAATATCCACAGGGGTCTTCCTTAAACATAATTGATTCGAACAAACACTCGCTCAAGAATCTGGAAGGATGGGGCCGAGGGATGCTAGTTTCTTTCTACAGCACCAGGACAGCATGACTTTTAATAAAAAGAAATGGATAGGGTTGTCATATAGCATAAAGAACACAGTCTTTCTCTTGAGTAAAAGAATGAAAGGCAGACACATACCCCCCCCAACACACACACACCATACATGCACTCTCTCCAGTAAAATCTCTAGTGCACTCAGAGATTTGATTTCTTTGCTCCGTCCTCTCTCCATAGTAAACTTCGACTCCAGATCTCACCTAGATGCAACTTGGACAGCGAGTGCCATCCTGGAAACAGACTGGATGCTTCTGGAACGTGGGCTGTGATGTGTTCTGAGCCACATTCCCAGGCCTTGTTTCTGGTTGGCATTGATAAAAGTCCCTTTTAAAGCCTACCCTGTTTCTTCGGGCCTGGAAGCAAGAATGTTTATAGACATCCTGGTGAGAGAAGGCTGTTTGATGGATGCAGGAGACTGCGGCTAGGTGTCAGCGCTTGGAAAATGAGGCAAGGACATGAGGTATTAATATTGTCAATGATCTCTTGACGGGAAAACAGATACCGCATTCACTGTCAGATTTAAATAGACATCAAGTGCATTAATGACAAAGGGGCAGACTTCAAACAAAGGGGCTGTGTGGTGAGGCGCTGAGCTAGTCTCTGTGCTGGCAATAACCTGATCTGAAAAGGCACCGTCAGGACTGCAGACAGGTCCCGGATTGTGTGCGGTGACAGGAAACAGAGATGCTGACAGAGATACCAGCGCCATATTATGCCAAGGAAATTCTAACGCTGTCTGCCATGCTAACGAAAGCTGACATCACTCCCCATCACTTGGGGTCCTTCTCTGCCTGCTCCTGCAGAACGTTTCTCCCCAGACATCATTACGGAGCTCGCCGCGGCTGTAAAGCTCCTGGCAGCCTGGTTCTGTCGGAGCGGTGGGCTCGAGGGGCCCAAGGATAACCTCAGTCTGGGGACAAAGGTGCTCAGGCTAGGGCCAGTGAGAATCGGCTACAAGTTTTAAACTCCAGTCGTCCCCAATGGCTTACATTAAGCAAGCACTGCCTCTGTGTGTCTCCTACCAGAGCTCAGAGTTGGGGTGTGATTACTCCTCATAGGGGACTTGCGTGTTCAAAAATAAACAAACAAACATTAACAAGGACAAACACACACACCCAAACCAGCACAGTCCTGTGTGTGGCCACAGGACTTTATTTATCATGAAGGTTATTTGTAAAATAAGAGGCTCTGCTCATAAATAAAGTGAGGTGGAATTGTGTGCCTCTCTCCCTCACTCTCCCCACGGCCCTCCTCCTCCCGCCGTGGCAACTGCCATAAACTGTGAAAATTACAGAGGGAACAGTTTGCTTGCAAAGAACGTTTTTGACAGGGAGGCGCTCTGAGGCTGGAATTTGGGAGCCCGCTGGTTGTGACTCAGTAGGCGACGGTTTTCCCTGCACATCTGCAATGGATTCATTTGTTTGTATCTCCTCAAACTACACTGTCTTGGAACTGGAGGGGGAACAACACATTTAATGGCATATGCAGTGTTTTTAATTAAAATATCTGGCTCTGGCCATGAGAAGTGAAGCGGGCTTGCCATGCATCAGGCCGACGTGCAGTTGTCTGTGTGGCGTTTCTTTTTGGGGGCCCTGATAAATGACAGTGTGCTGTCCCCTGGGGAATCCTCTCCCTACCAAATGAGCCTCCTAATTTTTCTTAAGTAGCCAGCTTTCCCATCACCATAAGCTCTTAAAGTGATAATTATGAAAAAAATGTATTGGGAAGAATCTGTTTTAAAGAGGTCCTTTATCTTTTCAATGCCTCCCCCCTCTGGACTGGATGTTCTAATTATGCGGTTAAGTTATGATCTTGGGGCTGCCTAAGGGAGTGGGAATCAGCCTCTCTTCCTGGATGCAAGGCTGAGATGGCAGGGCCAGTACCAGAGACTTTGCTGGGGGAGAAGCCCTGAGTGTGCAGGGAAGGGAGTTCTTGCATCCCCACGTGTCTGTCTGAGTCCAGCACAGTCTCCAAGATTCCCTGATCTCCTGGACGGCTTCGCGCCTCCAGCTGCAGTTCAACCATCTGTGTAGTAAGGGGAGGTGGGGGAAGACTTGCATTTAAATCCAGCCTTGTCCTTAACGGTCGTGTGACCACATACCTGTCCCTTTCCCTCATTGGGCTGGTTTCCCCATTTGTAAAATGAGAGCAAGGAGCCAGATAATCTCAAAGGTCTATTTTAATTCTGAAATAAGTGATTTAGTATTTTCAAATGTTTCCCTTATGAAAATAAGGACATGAGGTTCAATATTGCCTGATGCAGGAGGCAAATCCAATATTCAGTCAATAAAAAAAATTGATTTAGACTAAGTCAGCTCTTGAAACTCTTCCAACCCATATCCCCATATTACAGCCTGGACAGAAGAGAAGCTCTGGAGGAGCCCAAAATCCCCAAGGAAAGGGCTTCTCCTAACCTTCCTGCAACCTATATTTTATATAGCTAGAAGCACTGACCACTAACTAGCCTACACCCCACTGGCTTCGACATAGCCCCAGTCTCATAATTCCATATTCAACAGAAATAAGGCCTAACCCTCAGAGCTCAGCACAAATGGTCTGTCATTAATATTTTAGGAGTGGAAAAAAAAAGAATCTGCATGTACAAATATAAAAACATTTGATATTAGAGTACAGGTTGGACCAATAAGTTTGTATTTGTAAAACAAAGAAATTAAAGTATTAATTATCATTGTTAGTTTTGGTAATCATCATTTTAGTGATCATTATGTTAAATACTATTATCATGAATATCTGTAAGTGTGGCTGAGTAATGACAAACAGATCTCGATCCTATGGTGATCACTCTTACAATTAGCCCTGGGACGCAGGCAAGGGATGGAGGGTTCCCTATAGAACAACTGTTCTCTAACCTGTATGAGGAAAGAAAGGAACTAGACCCCTTATGGCCTCTGCAAAAAGTGATGATAGTTTTGTGAAGAGGTGGATGGGCCCAGTGACAGGGAGGAAGAGGGTATCAGGAGAGTCCTTCGGGCCCACTGAGGTGGGCTCCAGAACAATGTTTCTATGGGACTCAAAAATGTCCATAAACACATCATCCCTGCAATATTCTCCCTCCTCCCCAATTTCTAACACCCAGTGCCTAAAACAGTATAGAAGCTCCTCAACTTAATGATGGGGCTACCTCCCAATAAACCCACCCTGAGCTGAAAATGTCTTATGTCAAAAATACATTGTAAGCTGAAACTATCCTAAGTCTTAAGTCCCTAGATTTATGATGGGATACAGTTTCTACTGAATGTAGCCATTTAGCACCATTGTAAAGTAAAAAAATTATAGGTCAAACCATCCTAAGTCGGGGAGCATCTGGACTGATACAGAGGAGGTGGTCAATCAAAATTTGTTGAATAAATTAATTAATACCATTAAAATTATTATGTATATAAAATTTAAACAGAATCCACTAAGTTAGGAATTTCAATTGTTGAACACTCATATCTTAACCTCTGGTATGATTTCAGATGTTTAAAAAGCTTTAAAAATACATGCTGATTAAATAGTTGCCTTATTAAAACAGGGAATAGAGAAACAGAGGGCAACAGCCTTAACTCTTAAATTCTATAGTTGTTTTTATGCTGAACACTTTTTCCCCCACAAAAACAAAGCAATCACAGTATCTGGTTGGAAAGAGAGAAGTGAAGGGAACATTATCGTCCAGCCTAAAGAGCTGTAAACATCATACACTGGAAAGGGACATTCCCCAGAAAGCACATTCCTTGGTCTTTGTTATGTGCGGGCCGTGAATAAACTGAGAACTGGAAAGGAATAAACACCCATGTTTTATGATCTTGAGAAGTGGCTGGAGCAATACCCCGAGGTCAGCCTGTGTGATGTGCTATCAGCTCCGCTGTGGATATCGCACAGGATTTAGCAGAGCCTGCAAAATTACAGGCTCCTAGCACATCCTCCTCCTTCAGCGCAAGCCACATAAACACTGAGACAAAATGAAAAGAAGAGGGACTTTAAAAGGTCTTACAGGAAGGAGTTGCGTGGGAGCAATTTTTGTGGAAAGAGGACAAAGACCTTCCCTCCACGCCCAACATATTTCCCCTTCCTCTGCCCATCTGAGACGCCTCAGATTGGAGATGACATGAGGAATGGCTCTCCCTCTGACCCAGGGGAGGGTGGAGATGGCAAAGAGAAAGTGAGACTTCCGCCCCAAACTAGCTGAGCATGACTTTGTACAAGTGTCTTGGTTTGTCATCTGCATCTTGGGTTGGAATGGGGTATTGAGGCTGCCATAGTGTTTGTTAAGCCCTGAAACATTTGGTAGGGCTCTTGTCCTCTTCACCATGGGGGAAAGGGTCACTGCACATTGTCCTTGCTAAATACTACAGTGACCACCTCAAACCATGCTTCCTTCCTATTTTTCCTTTACTGTACAGAACAACCTCACAAGGGGTATTCCTGTCTGGCTCCTCTGACTCTGATGTTTTGCGCTGGTGGACAATGCAATGGAGAATTCTGCCATTTGGATCTCAGGGATGCTTTGTGTTCAGGCTTATAAATATAAACATGTAAACTAGCCTCGCAATTTTTCTTTGAGAAAGCATTAATTATTCACAGCAAACTCCATTTAGCCAATTTAATTCCTTAATCAATTTTTAAGTGGAAAGTTAAACCATTTCTATTTTTAACATTTTCATTCCTATTTTACTAAATTTATTTTCAGTGGGATCAATCGTTTTTCACGCAGTTTTTAAAGTAAGGTTAAATTCCTCAATCAGCTTTTTGCCAAACATCAAATTTTACTGATATCTTCTAGATCTGCACAAGAGTCATTTATTTTTACAAAGTGCCATTTCCTTGAGAAAAATTTTGCAGATCTAAATGGTGACAGAAAGACTGAAATCTTCTGTTCAAGTTTAGTCAACAAATTTTATTGTGTATAGCTTTAGTTCATTTCAATTTTATTTTGTTTTCATTATTTCTACCAAGCCTAATTCCTCCCCACGAATTTCTGTGGTTTTCAATGTACCAACAAGATATAAATCTTTGGTCCATTTTTCATCCATAATGAATTGCATTATGGGCAGGATTCATTGCTGTCATTTTTCTTTGGGGTTGATTACTTCTACCAGCACTGTTTATCACAAATTAGAGCAAATGATAGTTTTTGTTCATTCCTTAGCACAAAGAGTATGTAGGACAAAGGTAAATACTCAGGGTGCATGATACGATCCAAATTGTGGGGTTGTGTATTGCTGCTTTCTACCAAGCACCAAGCAAAAAATTCCCAGTATGGGCTCGCTTCAAGGGTGAGGACGCATCCACATCCTGAAAGTGGTGGCAACGTGTCCCTTTGAGAAGAGGGCATCTGGCTCCAATGTGCAGACCTGTCCAGTGAGGCCTGATGGGGAGTTAAACTTTCCACCACGAGAAGACATATTCCCTGCATGTTTGCAGGGAAGAAAAAGGAGGGGAAGGAAAGCAGTCAGTAGGGAAAGCATCTTGGCAACATTTGTGCTGGAGGTGACAGGCATGCAAAGCTAAAGCGCAAGACTCCCAGGCCAGGGAGGCTGCACACATACTCACAAGAGTGAGCAGGCACATTGATGTGTGACACGCTGGAACCTGTGCAAAACACACCCGGGGCTCCCAGGGCAGCCAAAGTGAGGCTTGTCATTTGAGAAGGAGGTGGGAAAAGAAGGAGAGGAGAAAAAATATGGGGCAAGTTTTTCCCCTCACACGATCTGTTAGCGGGAAACGGAAAAGTCTGAGAAATAACTGCACCATTGAGTGGATCCTCTGTAACAAGCTCTGCTGTCCCATCTCGAGCCTCTGGACCCCACGCTCAGGGTGCAGATGCTGTGGCCCCACCCAGACCTGGCTGGACCATGCAAAGTCCTCTCCACATCAAAGAAATATTAGGCTGACAGATTAAAACTTATCTGGCAGCAGATGTTTCCATGATGTGAATCCTGGAAAGGACAGTCAACATGCTTTTGATCAGATGTCAATGCTTTTTTTTTTTTTTTTTTTTTTTTGCATTGAGGGTATTGAGGGGTGAGCAGGAACTGACATGGAAGAATCTCAGGTTTGAGGGTGGGCTCACTACCTCCCTTTTTTGAGCTTCACTAATATGCTTGGCTCTTACCTCTAAACATGTTGTATTGCAATCAAACAGAAACATACTATATATACAAAAGATCAAACTCCATCGTAAATATTTCCTTACTCCAACAATTCTCCCCTGCCCCCCCCCCCAAAAAAAATAAACTGCTACATATTAGCAATCCAAATTTTGTTTTTTATTCTCAGGTTACAATTTTTTTGGCCTAGCCAAAGATGAAGCCAGAAACAGTTCTTACTCTTGACTTCCTAAACACTGATATGTTCACACTCTCCTACAATGACCTGTATTATTTGCTGTGCTCCCTAGTAAACTTATATACAGAATATTAAACTTGTCTTTTAAAGTATTTCTTTAACAATATTGAAGAAGTCTCAAGTTGGGAGACAATTTAAAGATCCTGCTTTTAGGTAAAGTCCTTCATTTTACAGGGGAGGAAAATGAGGTTCCAGTTGGCTTCCCTGTGGGTGACAGAACCAGACCAGGAACCCATACACCTCTACCTTTCTAGTCCATAAATGTCTCTAAATTATAGGACACTGCCTTTAGGACAGGAATAGAAGTTTTGATTTTATAGTTTAGTTTTCAAAATCATTATTTATTCGTTCAGTTCTATTCCCAAGAACCAGGGGTCTCCTGAGAACTTCAAAGATCACCACCAATCTGACGTCGGTTCGTTCTTACCTACTTTTCCATGGAGAGAAACTTGCACTGCGAGGCCAGTTTGGTGTGAGTGCTTCCCCTCTCTCCCACGTGTGTAATGTAAGTGGGGCTTAATGGCTGTGAGATGGGCTGGATTCCAAAGTGCATGCCGAGAGGGGATGCAAACCAGGTAAGGTTCGTGAAGTGCCCTTCAGTGTGGTTCAGTGATGGATGCCACGTCAAGCAGGCTGTCAGTCAAAACGGACAGTGGGCAAGTGCTATGGCTTCGCATTTCTTCCTTGGTTTTTGACTGAGGAACTCAGAAATCTTTCAGACAGGAGAGAAAAAAGAAAAAGAAAGAAAGAAAGGAAGAAAGGAAGAAAGAAATCCACCCTTCCACCACCTCCACCATTCCACCGTTCTCTGCATTCACCTTTCCACCCTTCTAGCTGAAGTCGGAGGCATCGCCACTAGAGGGCAGCATGAATTTAGGAAAGCCGCAGTTTTCTCTAAAAAAATTAAATAAATGACAGCAACTATTCAGGGAGGGCCATTAAAGCCACCCTGTGCTTTTGGTCACCAATTATAGGTTCCTTAATGATCAATATGTCATGTTCGCTCAATCTGTGCCGAAGTCTTTCTGAGAATGGGGCCACCAGACGCCACCCCCTCTGCTCCCCCGTGTTTTGGATTCTTCTTGCCTCAGTTTCAGGGACTGATTTTCTTTATCGTCCAATTGCTCTAATTAATCTTCCAGGCTCAAGGATTGGGGATTTTTGCATATCCCCTGCATAAATGTAAACAGGCATTCAAACTAATAAACAAAGATAGATTTCCCCCATGTCTTAGAGAAAAAGATCATTTTTACCACATAAGAGAAGTCCAAACAAACAAACAAAAAGCCAACCAGTGGTGTGGATTTGCCATCATTTGATAGTCAAAAAAGTAAAAAAAACATAAAAACAAAATAAATGGATCAACACACACACAAATCACAGCTACTTCCTTTTAAGGCCCTCCCTGTCTCAAACCTGCCCAGCCATTGTCTTCCCTCTCAGAATACCTGGTCCAGACTATCAGAAAAGAGAGGCAGAAGCTACTCAAATAAAACTAATAATTCCAGCTGCTGTCTGATCCTCATTTGCTCCCCATCACTGCTCTCTGGCACCTGGGACAAGGGACCGTTTTCATGCCTGGATCGACAAATGACCACTGCCCTTTAGGAGGAGGAGGTGTTCATGGGCTCCCAGAGATTTCCAACATGGCGTTATGTTTTTAAACAACAATAAAGGTATGAAATTCTAGGGAATGGTATTTTAGAGTTTGATGGGATGAAAACAAGTGGATTCAATCAGGCAAGGGGGTAAACAGAAATTGGAGTTACTGGCCTTCTGGGCAGGGAAAGCAGAGCTGAGCCCAGGTGTGGCTCCCATTCCAGGCGGGAGGCCTCTCGCGTGGTCGCGGAAGCGAGTGTGCAGTGGCCCTCACACCGTCTTCCCTTACACTTTCCTACCCTAACAGTCATGCCATGGACTAGGCGCTAGGGAAATTCTGGGCTCTAGGTAATGAATTAAATTATCTCATTAACTCATGGTTAACGAGAAACCTTTTGGAGTTTTTCCTCACAGAGAACACACTATCTAAAACCAAAGTCAATTTCATTGTCTTACTAGGTACATCATAGTGACCACAACTGATTATTTCTTTGAGTATTTGTAGTGAAGATGATACAGTTAGGAAGTTTGGCTGGGGTGGGAAGGCTGCGGACTGACCATTTCTCAAGGTCTTAGGTTTTCCTGTTTATGAGTTCCAAAAGGTCGAAGACAACATTTTCTCCCCCATGGACTATGACGCCTAGGACATTGTAGGTATTCAATATGTTATTTTTTGTTGTTGCTGTTGTGGAATAGATGAAAAGACCTCAGGATACTTGTTCTGAATCCAACATTCACTATACATCCCTGGTCATTTACAGGTAGAAGAACTGCATGGGTTTGCCCCGGGACAATGGTTCTCCTACTTGCCTGTGCATCAGAATCACCTAGAAGCCTTGTTAAAACACAGCTAGCCAAACCCCACCCCCAGAATTTCTGATTTAGTGGGTCTGAGTTGGGGCCAAGAATTTGCATTTTTGCAAGTTCCCAGGTGATGCTGATGTTGGGGGAAGAACCTTTGGGAAACACTGTTTAGGACAACCTAAATGGGGCCCCCTTTTCCATATTAAAAAGCAAATTCCTTGACATATGTATTATTCTTGTAAAATCAAGGCTATCCAAATTTAGAGATAAAAATCTGGTTAAGCGAAAGTCCTAGTGTGGTCAGTTTTGGTAAAATGGAGGTTTAATTTTTTCTCCAACAGCAATGAGTAAACAAATGGTACTTAAAAATAAAAAATTACCATAATAAAAGATTGTTCCAGCTCTTTGTATAAAATAAAAAACATACAAGTTTAAATTTAAGTGATGTGTGGATTACATTAAGAGAAGAAAAGAGTTTTTTTGGATAAGTAGAATAGAACTGAACCTGGAAACCTTGATGTATAAAGTGTAACAGCAACAACAAAAAACTTGCAGGAAAAATTTCCCAGAAAGTCTTTAGACTCCCCCTAAACTGACAGAATCTTATATGAACAAATCTGAGCAGTGGGGGTCCTCCTGCAGAGTCTGAATGGGAATTTTGGCTTTGCTCTCAAGCAGAAATTTGCTTTTCGGTTTCAGATCTGTTCCTATTAGAGAGCTCACATCAAAAGGGGGGAAAACATCCACAGTTCTGTCTGGTTCTGCAGGCTGAAATTTCTCAAGAGAGTCATTGAAAATAAAGACAAGTTACTTTTTTTTTTTTTTAAATTTTCAAGCTGCAAAAAAGGACCTCTCAAATAAAATTAAGCAGACTCAGTAACAACTGGGTTTGTCATAATGCAAACCCTGCAAGGATTGGATAAAAGGCCTTACTTTCTTGGGCCTATTAGTCCAGCTTCCATCTGCCCTGTGTTAGAATCCAAACAAACTTTTCCTGTACTGATACTACTATAATCTTTCCTACTTCCAGGACACCCTAAATTACTTTCTCCAAAAGGAAAACAAAAGGAATCTGCTGATATATGATCTAACTGAAAGAAGTCTTACATTGCATTACAAAAAAATAACCAAAAGTCTGTTGGTGCAGAAAGCACAGCATAATTCTTGGACACTAGCTAATCCTGCTGCCAAATGCCAAAATATTTTCATTATTTCTAATCTTCAACTCCCCATTCTCTAACCAGCTTTGAAAAAAAAGTGTGTGTATATATGTATGCATGCATATGTATATACGTATGTGTGTATATGTATGTCAATGCAAGAAACTGTAGGTTAAGTAAGAATAGCAAAAGGCAGTTTATAAGAACAATATGAACCTATGTACATTTTTTTTTGCCCAAGATAAAGACAAGGTAAATAGTAGCAGAGCACATTATAAGTGCCTTCATTAGGGTCAGGCTCATTAAAACTTATTGAAGGCACCAGAGTCTCTCCAGCAATATTAAGAGGGGTGTGTTTTTTTATCTAGCAATGGAATGGTCTGGTTAGAGAGAGATTGCTGACAGTGGGTGGTACCAGGTGTTATCTGTCCCTGGAACATACTGCTTTGATGGCTTGGGATACTACCCCTTTTATTTGGCTGGCTTGAATTTGTCAGGATTCACCCTGTGGTGAGTTAACATCCTTCCATATTGGAAAAAAAAAATTGCCCATGGGCCAGTGCGAGCCTCGCACCTAATAGAATACATCTGGCTCTGACAGTTTGATGCCCAGCTCTGAGCCACATTCGGCAACACAAATTAACAGCCGTAGACATTGCCCACGCTGAGCAGGAAGTAATAACCTGCTACCTGCTATTTGGCCAAAATCTCATTATAAGCCATTACGGTAATTGAGGGCCAAGACTCTGTGGATATTAGACTCCCTGAGCGCCAGTGGTTAGTTCAGGAGAAGAAAGACTCCTAACGGAGGGGGTGAACAGACTAAGGAGAAACTGTGCTTTGGATCAGAGAGTGAGTTCTGTCTATTGGGTGCTGTGTGGCACTGGGAGATTTGTGAGCTGTTTCTCTTCTGTCTCAAAGCCCACGTGACTTCTCCTAGGGGGTTCAGGACTCGAGGAAGGTGATGTAACTTTTGGTAGGCTTCCGACAATGCTGTGCAATTAAAATTTGGTTTACACGAATATTGGGGAGAGCCACAAAGGGAAGAAGAGGGCAAAATAAGTCAGAATTTTCCATGCATAGTAAGCATGGAAGCTGGGGTGGGGAGAAGGAAGATGGAAAGCCACCCATTATCCCTAGAAGATGGAGGCCTCTAGAATCTCTAGAATTATGGCCTATGAGCGTCCACTCTTCTGGAGCAGGCAAAGCCAACTCCCTTTCCCATAAGGTCAGCCCTTCAAGTCTCTGTCCAGGGTTGGGCAGCTATGGATGAAGCGGTGTGAGTTGAGACGAGGGAAACAGGACAGAAGAAGTCCTATTAATCAATTGGTAACCAACTGATCAATCAACCTGAGATTTGGTACTATGAAGATGGCCCAGGATACTGCAATAATGATGACAGCTTTCAATCAACTGGCTCCAGAAATCCATTCTTCTCATCCCCCTGCCCACATACATCCCCCCACAGACACCCCAACAACAACCAGATTGTCCAGTCATGGGAGGAAGCTTATGCAAGGCTTTACCTAATGTATAACAAAAGCTCCTGAGTGCCATGTCTTCTCCCGACACCACTGGAGACTTAGTGAATAAACCTTCCCGGGCATCCCAAAGTTACCCTTTCATCCTAGCCCAGGTCCCAGTGAAGGGTTCCTCGGCGTTGGCATTTTAAAGAATTGGTATTTTGGGGGAAAATAAGCACCACGGTGGAGGAAACAGAATGTTCCCGAGGGTGAGGATGCCTCGTGAGCGTCAAGTATACATTCTGCACACCCCGAGATAATTGTCCTGTCTCAGTCGAGCCAGCCTCATTATTTCTCTTCACTGAGAGGGTTAAGCACAGTCTCAGACCTGGAAAATGGCTGCGGTTGGTACAAGCGAGGCCTTCCCTATAACTAGATCCTTCAGGAAAAAACAAATTAATCAACAGCGAGCTGAAGTGGGTTTAATGATTGCATTCTGCATACAATCAGCTTTTCCCTTTTCAAGGGCCATCAATATGTCAAGGGAAGACATATCTGAAGGATATAGCTCTTAACATCAAGGTTATCTATTCTCCACAAGGCTCCCACTCCTTGCCCAGCTGATACTCCACGCTGCCGGTCTCTAACATTTTCATCAACTCTGCAATCAATCAAGGTAATAATGTTGTGCAAAAAATCAATTAACAACGCAATTAAACTTTCCTTATTATCTCAAAGGGCTGAAATAATACCTAAAGGGAAGATAGACTCACTGAATGCAGACATCCATAATCCAATGTGAAAGTGAATTATGAGGTTAGACAGATGCAGGCATGTGCTGGTGCTGTTATTTTCCAGGGGTTATATCTCATCACGGCAGTGTATCAGTCAGCCCCAATCCCAGACCCTAAAATTCCAAATTACTTTTAAGAAATATATGATGTGCAATATCCATTTCATATTCTCTTTTAAAGATGACCCCCTCCCCTCCAAAAAAAATTGAACGGCCATATTATTCAAAGACAAAATGATCTTTCAACAAGAACATAAAATATAAAAGCTATAATAACATTTACATCTGTATAGCACACATCTCTGTAAATGCAGGTCATCTATTATACATAATCTGCAGTGCCTAAAAAGCCCAGGATGCAGCACAACATTTAAAACTCAAATACGTAAATGTGCAAACTCCTATGGAATGACTGTGGCTTCCACCCCAGTAAGACCTCACCCATGGCTACCTGTACAAATGCACACATGTGCACATGCCTACACACAAATACACATACACGTGCATGCACACCCACACAGAAGCATCTGGAACAACGGAAGTATTACTCTTTAAAAAGAGAATGACTATATTATTTAGCAATTACTCCCAACTTGCCCTGAAACACTATCCTTAGGAATTGAGCATTTATAGTACATTAAAAAAAGACGACTATTAACCTTTTGCAGCAGTAAGGACTAGGAAGTACTTGAAATTTCACACTGAAATGAGATACATAGTGGGGGAAGAGGCAGGGGTTCCCTGACATTTTCAGAGCTCATTTTAAACTATTCTGGACCAAGGTGCCGTGGTCTGAGACTGTCAAGAGAAGGCCTAGAGATAGAAGGGGAAACAGGGAGAAGAGGAAAGGGAAACAAACACCAAAGCAGAAACCAGCAAACAAAAAATGCTGATCTAAGATTAACATTATTTGAATATCCTCTCACTCCTGGAAACAAAAAATAACAACACTGACTTAAAGAATAAACATGAACAAACATCACATGCAAATGCCCATATGAAAGTCATCCAGTTTAATCACCTCATCCTTCTCCACAATGGCCCGAGAGGCTGTCCTGTG
This sequence comes from Lemur catta, assembly GCF_020740605.2. Lineage (NCBI taxonomy): Eukaryota > Metazoa > Chordata > Mammalia > Primates > Lemuridae > Lemur > Lemur catta. Next base: position 53,913,589 of record NC_059141.1, read on the forward strand.
GTAGACCCTAAGGATCTCTCCCCGGCCTAGGAGATTCTGGAAATGCACAGGGGCCAAGTGCACTGACTTAGGAACATACGATTCCAAATTTGGGCCTCAGTCAGTTACCTGAATCAGACTAAGGGAGGATTTCCCTTTTGGTCAGACACACCGCCACACCGGGCTCTAGGTCTAGGTACTTTTACAAGGCTAATCTCGCAGCAGTGTGAATTTCCAAATATACCAGCGAGGGTTGTGCAGGTATAGTTTTAAGTGTCATGGTTCGACAATGAACTCTTTTTTTGCAGGTTACTCACTTGTAACAAAGATCCATCTGCACAAGCCAACTTTCCTTCATTTTTGGCACAACAAAGAGGCAAGACTGAGCCCCAAGTGCAGATTTAAATGAACAGTAAAACAAGACAAATACACACCAACACTCAGCCTGCAATTTCTTAAGAAAAATAAAGAGGCAACCTATGATGGACTCTTTGGTACAGATTTTCAACAGAGAAGTTGGACAGGTTTAGTGAATCCTGCCATTTCTCTCCTAACCTTAAGGAACATAATTAATATGTTTTCATTCCCAATGACTATATTGTGTGTGTATCAACTGGAACTGCTCCTGCTGTGTATTTGATTCCACTGACGATGGGGTGGGTTGGATTTTAAATGATGTGTGAGCACTTCTGTTCTTTCCGTGCTCTGGTTTATGTGTTATTCATGACTTGCATTACAGACATGGCTGATACACAGATGTAAATGTTATTAAATCTTTTGTATTTTAGAGGCTTTGTGAAAGGCTTCTTTGTTTTCAAATAATTCTCTTAACCACCAAAAATAACCAGTAATACATGACAATGTCTTGGGAATTTTTTTCACTGTATTTTCTGATGAAGAGATTTCCCCCGCTACTGCCATCTTTTCATCGAAATAAAAATGTAGGATAGGTTGGGAGATGGAAGAGGTGTATCTTTATAGTAACGCTCAAGCACAACTTCATGTGTCTGTGTATGTGTGTGCACACTCTAATGTGTGTTGTATGTTTATGTACATGTGTGCTGAATATGGGCATGTGGGTGCTTGTGTGTACTGTTGTATGTGTGCTGTGTGCCTTTCTGTAAATTGTGTTACACAATGTGCTAAATACATGTTGTGTGTCTACTTTGTGTGTGTGTATCTCGTGTGTGAGAGAGTGCTATGTGTGTACATGGAGTACGTGTGAATATGTTGATATCATTATGCCAAATCAGAACGCAAAGTCACCCAATTCTTGATTACCTGTCAAAGATGCAGTTGCTTTACTGCATTTTGGTATCTGACATAATTTTTAATCTCTTTTCACTTTGCTCCATCCTCTTCGCATTTCTCAGGATTTCAACAGAAGAGTGGCAGAGGATAAACCTCTTCATACAGACAGCACTTAATCAGCCTGTGCCTCTCACTGGCTCACTTTTCTTTATTGATTTTAAATTTAAACAATGCTTTGAGACTGAACAGCGCACCTCCACAAATACAGCTGACTTGTCTGGTGGAGGTCAAGAAACACAGAGACGTACATTTCAGCCTGAGATTAGCAGCCCAGCTGCAAAGTGCTATAAAAGGAGAGAGCACTCAGGCGCTCTCTGCCCACTCCTGGACAATGGGAGTGCCTGCTTGATTTCAGAAGGGCCCTCTTGGAACCAAAAGAAACATCCCCTCAACTCTGGGGCATGTGGTGGAGCCAGAAGACTGAGGTTCTGGCTCCTGGTCTGTTATTAATAGGAATTGCCCTGTGCAACTTGTTCCATCACTCTGTGCCTCAGTTTCTTAGCATCTGGAAAAAATGCTCCCTGAGAACTATTTCTGCTCTGACAAACATCACTCCCATTACCATCTAAGCAGTTCTTCTATGCTGTGCACGGCTCACATAGTTAACGCAATGGTACAGCCTTTTTCTTTCTGTGTCCCTCTTTTCCTTTCCTGGTTTGTCCTCCTTTCCTCCTTGAATATCTAAGACCCTCATCCTCCGTTCTTGCCTTCCTTGTGGTTTCCATTCCAGAATCAAAACGTTGTTGTTTTTTTCCTTCACACCTTTTCTAAGAAGCGACTAGTTCTCTGATGAACTAATGCATAGGGTGTTTTCCATTCTTAAAAATAGACACTTACTATAAAACAGACCAACTGAATAAGTCTCTAATAAAATTTCAAGCAAAATAAGCAAGTAGAAAAACACCATCTGCCAGGTACAATCAATGAAACCCACCCCTAAAATGAAAAAAGAGACTTTATATATTTGATGAACTAATGGGCCAGAAAGGAAAATGACTTGTCAAAAATCACTGAGATAAAAATTACTACAATACTGTTACATACAAAACATTATGCAAACATAGAAAAAGGATTAGCTCTGTCTTGGTGACTGGAGAGGTGGGCAGAAACATACAAAGAAGACATTTTCTCTCAATGTACTTCCTTCTTTTTAGTTAAGTCACAAATATAGTACATGTTTGTTGTAACAAGTTAAACAATACAGAAAGTGTTTTAGAAACTTCATAATTACTCCTTTCAACATTTCCATGACTACCTGATTTTCAGTGACTCCCAGGATACATGGTATACGTGTGTGTACATAGGCATATGCACACACATACATATATATGGACATACATATACACAAGACATACTGCTAACTAAAAATGCAAGGAGCAAAGAATTGTATACACTCAGCTACTTTTAGGTAAGAGAGAACTAAAAATATGATTAAAGAACCCCACATACATGTCCCTCTATGTTTTTTAAAAATAACATAGGAAGGATAAACCATAGACTAAGATGAATGACTATGTGTAGTGGGTAGGTAGAAATAGGGTGGAGGGTTTTGAGATGGGACTGGGACTTGTTTGAACAGAGAAAATATGACTCTTTATGGTCATATATTTTACATGTTCAGAAAAAAATAAGGATGGAAAAAGCAAACCCTAAAATTGAACACAAATAGAAAAAACTGAACCTAATTGTATATTAAACCTATAGCATAGCTATACAAGAAGTTAATTTTGGAATACAGTACTCCAACTACACACTGAGTGAGATACATTCTGAGCACCAAAAAATTGCAAAGAAATCTTGAGTTTTACTTAGTAGGCTTATTGTTGTTAGTGTTATCAGTGTTATCATTCTCAAATTATTTTGTGTACATGGTAGGATAGAGAAAATTTGTAAATATACTTATACTAAAGCTGTTGGAAGTCAGGGTTTTCCCTATGAGAGAAGGGGAATGTTAATAAAACAAAGAATGAGGGAAGGTATGGTAGGCAGAATAATGGCCCCAAGATGCTCACACTCTAATCCCTGGAACCTATGAATGCGTTACCTGACATGGCAAAAGGGACTTTGCAGATGTGATTAACTTTCAGATGGGGACATTATCCTGCACTATCTGGGTGGGCTCAGTCTAATCACATGAGTCCTTAAAAGAGGAGAAGCTTTTTAGGCTGTGGTCAGAGAGAGCTGTGACCACGGAAGAGTGATCAGAGAGGTGCAATGTCACTGGCTCTGAAGAGGGAGGAAGAGGCCAGGAATCAAGGAACGTGTGTGGCCTCTAGAAGCTGGAAAAGGCAAGACAACAAATTTTCCCCTTGGGCCTCAAGAAAACTGTAGCCCCACTGACACCTTGATTTTGGCTCCATGAAGACCCATGTCAGACTTCTGACCTTCAGAACAGTTAGAAAATAATTTTGTGTTGTTTTAAGCTAGTTTGCAGTATTTTGTTATGGTAGCTCTAGAAGAGTAATAAGAAAGAGGAGAAGGAAAGGGAGAAGATAACAGCCCTGAGAATGTGAATTGGAAGCGTCCGTAAGAAAATATGATACAAAAATATATATATATGAAGGTATGTGTGTGCACATGTTGTACACATGTGTGTAAGACACCTAGTGTCCACATATGGGTTTCCAAAAGGCATTTTCTACTAAAAATAACTAGTGTTCCTTAAAGAAATGGCTGATTCAGGTGGGGCAGGAAATGTACAAAGCGAACCTAGAACATTTTGTTGTGCCAGAGAGCCGGGAAAGAACACAAAAGGTGGTTTGAAGAGGCTCTTGCAGGACAAATTTGGCACTATTTGAATACCAGAAAGAATAATGATAGTAATTATTTGACATATTGAATTTAAAAAGAAGCCCTACGAGTCCATAATGATACTTAAACAAACATACAAACAAATAAACGCAAAGGAAGAGAGAAAGCTATTATTGAAAGAATGACAGCTAATTAATATAGAAGGAATGACAAAAGTAGAAAAATTGCTACACTCCAGTGTAGTAATTCAGGCAAGAATCAATGAGTGTTGCAACTATTGGGTGAAAGTTTATTGGGGAAGAAAATATTCACATAGCCTTAGACTGTCACTCTTTAGGCTACTTGTTAATTACAAAGGGGACATTTGCCTTTAAAGTGGATCCGTCTGTTGGTAACCAGGTTAACCAAACGATCAACCTTAGCATCACTAAGAAAGGGAACATTAAATACCATATGCCCCACAACATGTCACAATAAAATATACCCAATATCCCCTATGCCTGCCAAAACATTAAACCTGAATCAAATCATGAGGGAACAATCAGAAAAATCCAGAATGTGGGACATTCTGAAACAAAATCGGCCTGGGTTTTTGGAAAAACAAATAAAATGTCATGAAAAACAGGAAAAGGTGAGAAGTATGTCTTATAACTATTGTTATCTGGTTCCATCAGAATCACTCGGGTGCTGATTACAACACAGATTGTTGGGTCTCCCCCCAACAGTTTCTCCTCCAATGGGGCTGGGGCCGGGCGCTGGCGTTTGGATTTCTGACAATTCCCCAATGCTGCTCCTCTGGGGACCAACCTAGAGAACCACTGCCCTAGACTTAAAAAGTCTTAAAAGACTTAACCAAATGTAACCTGTAAACCTTGATTACATACTAGATCAAAACAAAAAGAGTTATAAGAGACATCATTGGTAAAATTGGGGAAATTTCACAAATTGTATATTAGGTAATAATTTTGAAGTAATGTGAATCATTTATGAAAATTGTACCATCATTTCATAGGCAACGTCCTTATTCATAGAAGATGCATGTGGAAGTATTCAGAGACAAGTGTAAAAGTGTCTGCAATTTGTTTAAATGTCTCATTAAAAACAGTGTATTCACATGTGGGCTCACAGACATAAGAGAGATAGCAAATGTGGCAAAATATTAACAGTGAATTCAGGTAAAGAATATATGTGTGTTTAATGTACCATTCTTTCAACTTTTCTGTAGGTTTGAGTATTTTCACAGTAAAAATTTTGGAGGAAAAGGCTTGGTTTTCTTGGCATATGATACTTGCAATTGAAAAGTAATGAGCTGAGGAGCAGTTTTCAAATCTGTGTTAATTTTCTTTGTCTTCTCCTGATTCCATCAGGTGACCTATTTAATCATCTCAAACTAGCAACGTGTGAGATCCTTCCAGGCCAAGGTGTTCTCCACAAGCAGTTATTGGTTGTTCAAAAAACAATAATAATAATAATTACGAGTGAAAAATTGTCAGTCCCTCCCCATCCCGTTCCCATCGCCCTGTGCTTTCCCATTCCCTCAACTCCCTCCACGCACAAGAACACACATTCCACACACACGTGTTCCACATCCATCTTGTATTCCTTCCTTCTTTCTTTCACAAAACGTTTAAGACCCGTGTTTGGTTTGCATTACAAAATGGCTGACTGGAAAAATTATTTTCTAGACATTGACTCATGCTCTCTTACATCAAACAACTGTTTACTAAGGACCTGGTACACATGCCAGGCAGTATCCTCGTAGATGGGGAAAGAGGGGTGGATAGGGTTTTAGCTCATGGAATTATAACCTAGTAGTGAAAGACAATCAGCAGGTAGACAAAATTTAAAATCAATAACTATAATAAGTTTAGACAGAAATACAATGAAGGTGGTAAAACAGGGCAAGAAAATAGAACTAAGAAACAGTTAGAATATCTGGATACTAGTGCAAATTCCTCTGTAGTCCAGGCTTGTGAATTTTGGCAGGTCACATGATTTATGTGAAGCCCAATGTTTATGTTTAAAATAGGAATAATAACCTTTGCCTATGTACCCCCTCATGGGGACCATGAGAAACTCCAGCTTCTAGCATTGCCAAATGGTAGCATTTCTTGGGATATGCCTTGACAAGTTGGCATAATTTTTATAATAATGTGCCATCTTATAATTGTCCCACTCCTGTGTTAGTAAGGAATATACAAGCTGCTATAACAAAAAGCCGCCAAATTTCAGTGGCCCAACACAACAGAAGTTTATATCTGTCTTACGCAAAAGCCCAATGTGGGCAGCTTTCTCCATGAGTGGTTTTTGTGGTTTTGTCGCCTCCTGTTGACCCTCTCATATGCATCAGGCAAGGGGAAGGGGAAGAGTGTGGAAAAGGCATGGCCATTTCTCCAAAGCCTTGGTCGTGGACTGACAAACATAAACATCCCTTCCACTAACATTTCTTTGCCTAAAACACACTCATGTGACCCCAATTTGCTATAAAGGAGACTGAAATGAAGTCCAGGTCGGTACCCCCACAAGAGAAAGAAAATGTGGATTTTCACGGGCAAAAAACAATCTGTGCTACTATGACATTTTAAGATGTTTTTTCCTTCCACATTCTTCCTTAATACAGAATAACGTACTATGTTAAAGAGAATAGAAAGGGTAATTTTACAGTTCGTTGTGGGCCAACTATGCACAATATTATATTGATGCTCTGACCTGTGTAGCAAAGCAAAGCATCTGTCACAGTGCTTGGCACATACTCCAGTATGCATTCCTAGATGAATGAATGAATGAATGAGCATCCCACTAGATTCCAAGCTCCATGATAACAAGAAGTCTGATTTGTCAACTGCAGTCACTTAAGGGCATGGCATTGTGCTCAGCATATAATAAATAATAAATATAGTTAAAAACTTATGTTTTGAAACCTAAAATTATATTTTGTTCCCCAAATTGAATATATGCATTTACAGCATACTCTTGGAATACACTTAGTCATGTTAGAATAATTCAAAGTCATCTAGGCTTTACCTAAGTACCCATGAATACTTAAATAGAGCCATATAGCCATTATATTGTAGTATCAAAGAGTAATAAGCAAGTCAAGTAGACAGCATCTATTTTAAAAATGGAAATCAGTAGGTACATTTAACTTAAAATTAAAAACAAGGGACTCTAACTTCCAGAGAGCCTCCATTAATTAATTAAAGCAGTGAATTTGCATGCTTCTGGATCACTGACAGCAAGATGCTTTTGGAGGCCACCATGGGTGTGTAAAAGCAACAAACCCAGCAGCAATTGCAACAACAAACATAAACTCAGGTTTTGTATGATAAAGATCTAGACACAGTTAACTGAGATGAGGAAGTGTTCACAAGTTTATACACAGACATTGTTTTTCGCAGTATATTCAGAGGGTAATGAATCCACTTGAATCTGGAAATAACAACTCAACTTGGCCTGACGTGATCAACGTACTCAAGGTGAAACTCAAGGTAAGATTGTGACTACTCACAATAAACTGACTTTGGGAGAAATTCCATAATGTCCTATTTGAAACTAATGGTCACATTTTACAGGTATTTGCAATTCATTCTCTCACATTCTCTTTCTCGATTTACAAATGTGGTTCTTGTTTTGTCATAGGAATGTCAGCGCTCAAATTGAGATCCATTTCAGGGGCTACATCTTCTTTGAAGAAGATGTTTATTTATTATTACAACTATGAAAATAATAATCTAAATAAAAATAGGATCTAAAGCTCTGAGAACCACCATGAAGCAATAACTCAATGTTAATTCCACTCGGCAGTTAGATTATATAAATGGCAGATCAACTTCATTTGAGAACACATAAATAGAAGAATTATGATAACAAAAGCAATTTACCTTTTTAATTTACCATTCAGATTTTGAGTCACTTGATTAAAACAATGAATTCCTGAAGTGCATGTTCTCACCCTAGGAAAAGCTGAAATGGCCTCTTCCCCTAAACATCCCATGACAGTTCACAAGACTCGACTCCTCTCTGCCAGATAAAATTTCCTTATCTTTCAAGGCCCAATTCAAATACCAATTCTTCTTAGCAGCCTTCCCTGATTTCCCCCAGGCATAATTAATGGTTTCTTGTTTTCTCTTTCTGGCCCGGGCCATCATGCAACCATTATACATATCCCATTGCAGCATAGTCAAGAATTTTATTACTATTATTCCCACTTGAATGTGATTTATCTGAATTCAAGGATACTGTCTTAATCATCTTTGAATTCACAGGTCCTGGAATTCAAAATGTGGTTAAGATCTTTGCTAAATGAACACATAATGAATGTATGAAGGAGCTAGACTTTACCAAACAGAAGGCACAAGAGATATAAGAAGAATTTGTAGTCAAGCTGTGAGTAACACTATGGTTATCTGATGGCCGTAATAATTAAATGCAGAAGTGTAAAGGGGGTGAGACTTATTTTTTAAAAAACAGCTTAGGCAGTAAAGGAGAAATGAATAACCTGAAGAATCTTATATCTTCTAAAGAGACTGAATTCATAGTTTAATATCGGCCCCTGAAGATAACTCCAGGCTGAAATGGCTTTAATGACAAATTCAAACAAAATTTAACAAAGAATAATGCCAATTCTACACAAACTTTTCCAGAAAATTGAAGTGGTAGGAATATTTTTCATGAGCCCAGCATTACACTGATACCAAAACTAAACAATATAAGAAAACTACCAAATAATATTCCTTATGAACATATTTGCAAAAATCTATAATAAAATATTGACAAATAAGATCCAGCAATACAAAAAGTATAATACATGAAGACCAAGTAGAGTTTGTCCTAGAGATGCAAGGTTGGTTCAATATTCAAAATAAATATAACTTACCATATCAACAGATTGAAAAAATAAAATCATCTCAACTGATGCACAAAAACACTACAGACCAAATTCAACATTCATACATTCTGATAAAACTCTCAGCAACATAGGAAAAAAGAAGGGAAGCTCCTCAAACTGATAAAAGCCATCTGTAAAAACCCCCATAGCTAACACCATATTTAATATTGAAAGACTGAATGCTTTTTCTCCAGCAGAAGCAAGATGGGATATCTACTCTCACCCCTGCTATTCAATTCACATATCCCCATCTTCCCATCTTGAATTACCTACCCCTAGTACTGTAGTGACTGTGTGGGATGACACCTAGCAATCCATTCTTGGATAGTAAAAGCCATTGCAGTCCCTGACTGCTGTAGCACAGACGCTGGCCCCTCCCATATTGGAGAAGCACCAAGCAGATTCCCAAGAGCAGGAAGTGCCAGGGACAGGTTGGGCAGCACTACATCATGGTGACTGTGATGGGTGGGGGTGGGGATTTTCCCTTCAACACTAACAAGAAAGGCAAAACCCTGAAACATGAGATAATAAATCCCTGGGCTATCTAAACATTAACGTTAAAAAAGAAGTTCTCAGTTCTGAGTGTTCTTTCCATAGAATTGTCTTCTGCATCAGGCATGGAGACCACAGTAGAAGGCAAATTGCCCCCCAGAAAGATGGCACACTTTGAAGGTCGCTGTTGAATGCCACAGGCCTTCACAGCATTAGTATTTATTGGATCACCTTCTACGTGCAGAACACTACACTGAGTACTCTAAAATTTATCATCTCATTTAATCCTCACAACTACTAGGTGGGTTTTATTACCCCCAGTGCACAAATGAAGAAAGTGAGATTTAAAAAGATTAAATAATGTGTTCAAAAGGACAAAAATACTACAGGGAAAATCTGCGGTGAGTTGTTCACTGCTCTGACTCCCAATTCAGTGTTCCTTCCTTCACAACAAAGATGTTTTTCGGGAATAATGATCAGAGAAGAATGCAAACAGCAGTGTTTCTGTGACTTTTGGCTCTTAAAAAGGTTTTGTTTCATGTCATGATAAAATCTTCAAAATGCATTTTCCGTTTATAATGCAAAGCTTCTCCTTTCCAATGTGAATTTTCAACTGTAATACATTTTATGGAACAGAATCTTAGCAGACTTCTTGGCCCCCTCCTCCTATTCCGCCTCCTCCTCATCACCATCATCATCATAGCTAACCTGATTGAGTGTCCTACGTGGAGGCACTGTGATAAGTATTTTGAATGGGTTATCTCATCACTTGATCCTTTAAACAAGCTTATGAGGTAGCTAGTATTATTTTTGCCCTTTCTCTCTTTTACAGATTGCCTTAAAACGGATCTAACGAAAATCCAAATCCATGAGTCCTTGGGGTAGTGTTTATGTTCTCCCTGGGGCCCACCAAACCAGTTTATGATGCAGCTCATGAAAATCCTTGCCCATAGCTTTCATTGCCTCTTCCTACATCCCTCTGGGCATAAATCTGTCACAAGCTATGGTTTATCCTGTTGGTTCTGATCCACTGCAAGAGAGTACAATCTTAAAAAGAATGGACAATGTTTCCAAAATTCAGTCACTCTGAGTCTTCCTGCATTCAAGTAGGAAATGAGTCTCCTGGGACCTTTAAATGGCACAGTCCATGCTTTCTGTCTGGGGAGCCTATCCACTGCCCAGCATAGACCTCCTCACTGCACCGCTGCTATTAGTGGGCCAAGAGGAAAATTCGAAAGTCAGGTGTGTGGTAGACACTCTTGATCTTCTTGGAAACTGTTTACCTCTCCCTTGGCAACTCAGCCCTTATGCTTGGCCTCAAGGACTTTCTCTTTGGAAAATAATGAAAATCCAACTAACAAAGTCAGACCTATTGACCAAAGTCTTCCCACCTCTGAGGATCCCCACACAAGAGGTACAAGAGGTAGCCTCAGAAATGAGCAACCAGTTTCCACGTGAACTGACAAACCGTTCTGAACAATGGCACGCTACTAAAATTATCCTCCCAAGTGGGCTGCAGTCTCCCTGCCAGAGAAGATCAAGTGAAGGCTACGGGAGAATTTAGGAGCCACAGGAGCCTAGTCTGAGGAGCACTGCTGGTTGCCACATTGCTGGAGGTTAGAGTTGGTAGAACTGAGAGCAGTGAAGTGTAGTTTACAGACCCCCTGCAGCAGAACCTGATTGCTGATCCTAGACATCTTCATTTTTAACAAGTTTATTGTGTAGTCAAGTGCTCTACCACTGAGCCATACCCCCTTCTAACAAGTTTATTGTGATTCTTAAGTGGTCCAAAGTTTGAGAACCAATATCATGGACTCAGGAGTCAGACAACCTGGGTTTAAATCTCTTTGTTTCTCAATATCTGCACCTGTAAAGTGGGGACATTCCTAATGCCAATTCCTAAGGTTAAATGAGATGCTGCATATAAAGAGCTCAGCAGTGACTAGCACGTAGTGAGCACTTGGTTCCCATTAGCTATGCTTAGCCTCATAAAAATGACATTTGCATAGCACACTTAGCCCTTCCAAAATACTTTCACAATTATAAAAATCATATTGTCCTCACCACAATCCTAAAAGGCAGTGAAATTTTCATTATGCCTATTTTAAAGAGGAGGAACTGAAAGCTCAGGGGGTAACAGAGACTTGGAATGGCAAAGGGGATTCCAGCAGGTGTACCAAGCACAAGTGATGACAGCAGTTGCATATGGCACTGTATGTGTATTGCTGCCATTGATGTGCTAGTCTGTGTTAAAGTCAGCCTTCTATTGAGTGGCAGAGCTGGAATTAAAATCTGAAAGTAGAGCTGTCTACCCAGTATCCATATTCCCCTATTAGCTTACACACACAGCCCTCATGCTGTTGAACATGGCAGTGCTGACCTTGCCTTTTCTTCCTTCCTGCTCCTAGGAACATGGAAAGAAGGGCTGGTGCAGCAGCAGCAATATGGTGACTATAAATCAAACTTGAGGATGGGAGTCAGTCTATTGGAAGGCAGGACAAAAAATCAAAGCAGCCTGGGTTCCTAGAGATATCATACTAGCTATGTCCCCTGAGAGTATTTTGTTAAAACCACTGTTATTTGGGCTGTTTAGTCGCATCTGAACACAATTCCTAACTCATACAGACCTTTTTTCTTATTATCACTACTCTTCCCTCTGGAACTATTTTCATAAATACCATACTGTTGTTTGGAGGTTTATTTTTAATTTTTTTCTTATATATGCATGCTCGTAAAAAAAAAAAAAACAAAAGAAATAAATAAAAATCATGTGTAATTACATGGCACAGAGCTAACACCACAATCAGCATTTGGATGTTTGGTCCTCTAGTCTCTTTTCTATTCACGTGTTATAAACATGGATGAATTCATATATATCTTTCTTCATTTATTTTATTGCTTAAATATTTGCTTATTAAAAACTATCTTAAATACCAGTTGATGCTATATAACATTGTATTCTATAGATGTGCCATAATTTATCTTTCTTACCATATAAGTGAATGACTGTTTTGTGATTTGATGTTATTAATATAAACATTGCTATAGTGAACACTTTAGTGTATAAAGATGCATTGTTTATACATTTCAGATTCTTTCCTTAGAATAGATTCCTAAGTTAATGGGTCTAAATATTCTCTAGCCTCAATGAACAGGGCCAAAATGCTTTTCAAAAACAAATCAAGACAGATAAGAATAACATGAGAATACAGTTTTTTTAAAAAAATATATCAATATCTATCCAATCCACTCAACAGCACCAGTTATTGTTATTTGATCCTCTTTGCTAGTTTAATAAATGGAAAATTATATCCAATGATTCTTTCACTTTTCAAGCATTTGGTTATCATTGAGGGTGAACACTGCCCATGTTCATCACCAATTGTGTTTCTTGCTGTGTTTTATGCATCTTTGCATCTCCAGCATTCATCACGTTCCCTGGATTGCAGGGTATACTCAATATAGTTTCACCAGAAGGATATGGTTATTCTTAATACAGTGTACCTGAGATGGCCTGAGAAAAATTGCTTTTGGAATCATTATAAATTATATTATATCCCATGGAGTTTTCGTGTTTGAATACTGGCAATCCATGAATGATTATAACAATTATATCTAACACAGATCTTTGTCTATCTATCACACACTGTTCTAAAAACTTTAAGTGCATTATCTCATTCAACCATCACAACAACCCTATGAGATAGACAGTGTTAGTTTTCCCACTTGAGGATTCAGAAGGTGAGGCAAAGAGATGTTAAATCACTGGAACAAGGATTTGAGGTGTGATTCTTGAATTGGTTTTTACTCAATGTCTCCAGTGTGAAATGGAAACTTGTTAAGTGTTTTCAGAGAATATTAATAGAGAAAAAACAGTGTCTGGCCTCACAAAGTCCAATCTGGTCTTGGAGACAAAATGAAACATGATACTTGTGGATAATACTGGTGATAACAATTACCAACCTTTACTGAGGTTCAGACACTGTTCTAAGCATTTATCTCTCTCAAAACACTCATGCTGTAGAAACTACTATTATTCCCATTTTACAGATGAGGATACTGAAGTGGAAAGATTATGTAACTTGTCTGAGATTACACTGGTAGGAACTGATGGAGCCAAGATTTGAATCTAGACAAACTCCTGCCCACCTTCTTAACCACTTTGTACAGAACTTTCAGTGGTCGATACAGAGGATTGACAATGACACATGGCAGTGCATACTTAACTGTCAAAGAGGTAGACCCAATATGCTAAGTGAATTCAGAAGACAGCACATTCACCAGGAGCTGGAATGACTGGGAATGGCCTTCACCATGAAACTATCGTGGCTACTAAATCAAAATGGTGGCCAAAGAAATATGGCATTAGAGAAAAGGCCTAGAGTAGAAACAAACAAATGGAGGTTCAAATCCCAGCTCAACCACTTCTTAGTACAGTGGGAATGAATATTCTTCTATAATAAAGTGGTTGTAAAGATGATAGAAGTTGGTATATATGGTGCATTTAGCAAAATGTCAAGCCTTCAGTAGGAACACAAAGAATTGTGATTTGTCTCACAAAGCAGACACTACGGGTTGGCTTCCTTTTATCCTGCCTTTCTCTAATATAACAGCATGAAAATGGAAATATTTGATTTTCCAGCCTCCCAATGACAAGGTTTGGGCAACGAGAAAGAGGTAGGTGTTTTTAGAAAGTTGTCCTTCCACAAATAAAAAGTGAATGCCTTACAAGGAAACGACTTCCCTCTTTATCCTGCTCAGGACAATGAAATGATGCCAGGAGCAGCAGCAACCATTTTGAGAACATAAAGTTAAAACCCACATGGCTAAGGGAAGCGGGACAGGAAGCCAGAAAGAGCCTGGGCACCTACTGACCTGCTCTTTCAGCCAATGTCACAGTCCTGGTCTGTCTCCCTCCATTCTGACTTTTGTGTGAGGAAAATTAATGCCTATACATCTAGGTCGCTATTCGTTGCATTTATTTTGCTTGCAGCTGAACATACATTTACCTGACACCCTTTTCCAGAGCTCCTTGTGTT